>NC_140771.1:258421284-259115202 GCF_044657685.1 Stegodyphus dumicola | reverse complement strand
ATTGCAAAGAATGTCGTTAAATTTACAAAAGTATTGAAGATATATTGAACAGCATTATAACAAGAAAGTACTGTACAAAATATGTAAATTTAGCATAACTTCTTTTTTAGTATTTGCATAGTTTCCTCCAAATGAACCTTAATGGGAAGTTATCTTGCGAAAATTTAAAAGTATTAAAATGGCCTCTATTTAAGATGTAACTGCATTTATAATTATTTTGTAATTGCGAATAGATTATATTATTGCAATTAGATTATGCACTTACAACATAATTGCATAAAGTAATGAAATTAAGAGTTCACAGATACAATGTAATATAATTACAATGCAATTACCTAAATTGTAATTATAATCACTTATTTAATACCACAATATTATTACAATCACAATGTAATTTAAATTGGGTACTATATTTGCATACCCTCCACTCAAAAGGAGGTACTGATAAGCCTGGAAGTTATTATCAACAAAAAGCCTGTTCAGGACAGTTTGATGACAATTTCCACCGGGCGAAAAGTACATTCTTAAGCCCAGGCAAATCATGACAATAAAAATCATTTAGTCTTATGATTCACTATATTTTAAACCTAAACTTGAATTCTGCACCAAATTATTTACCTATATTTTAACATACTTTATGAATTATTAGAAGCAATATGGCAAATATCTTCTAAAAATAACTGTAAAATATTTGTATCCATTAATTGATTCAGATACACACTTTTATTATTTAAGTATATCAAAATAACAGTTTCATGTTCCTGAAATACAAAAATTATGGAAAAAGTTAAAGTAATATTCTTAGAGAAGCATATGATATTAGTCACCAGATGCAAAATTATAGTTAATTTTTTGCCCTAAATACAATTTTATTACACAGTAGTCAAATGTGTAACTTAATAACATGTTATATAAAAAATTAATGATAATAAGTTTATCAGAAATGAATTAATTCTGCATAACTTTCTGCACTTGAAAATTTTCTACACCTGAGGGGAGGGAGAGATCTAGTAAAATTAGATTTATTATAACTTCAGTTGGACCAAACACCTTCTCTCTCTATATATATGCATCACTAAAGAAATAAATAAAATTATCATGCTTAAAAAACAGATATACCATACCAGTTTTTTTTCCCCTTTACATTGAGAAATAACAAACAGTACAACACTGAAAAATACTATCCTTGAAATGTTGTTTAAATGAAGAAACACACACCATCTTTTTATTTAAGCATTACACTTCAAAAACAGATACACATACCAATTTATTTTCACTAGCCTTTATACTGATAACATGCCATATAAAAATGAAAAGAATTATCCTTGAAATTTAGATAAAATGAAGTAACACAATGGGAAAATTTATGCACACGGACATCTTTTTTCTATTGCATGTTGCCTGACATAATCCACAAGTGCCTAAAAATGTACCCAAAGAAACGCATTTCAATATTAACAAAAAATTGTTTACAGATTAAAATTCATTCATTTCATACCAGTATTATAAAGATCATGCATGAAACAAATCTGCTTTCCCATACTTTTAAGTAAAACTTTTATACTGGAAAATAGACTATATTTCTATATATTAGAAACAAGAAAATACTAATTTGAATGTTCTGCATTCATTTCTAAATCTTTACTCCATTGCCAAATTGTATAATACTGTGATTATAAATAAACTTGCACAATCCTTGCAATTATTGAAGTCAGATTATATATATTGTCTCACACTATTCAATTTATTCCATTGACTTCAGATGTCAATGTCAAAATTCTGGAAGTTATTTTAACCAAGAAACAGTAGTGGGCACCGTGCATAAACAACTCATCTAACTTTTTAACAATGGTGATTATAAAATAAAGAAATTATATATCATTCCAACGATATTGCAACTATAGTATAATGTTACATATATCTTTAGCAAACATTCAGATTTTATCTTGACTTTCCAAATTATTATTTATTTTTTAATAAATTTCAATATGCTAATGATTTTCATGTTACATCAGTATAAATTCCACAATTAGCACAGGAAAACAAAATCCGCGCTTTATATTAGAAGAGAAATTTCTTTTCCACATTGAAAACATCTACATTGGCGATGTTTGGCGACGGGTACATTAACCCTAGACTAATTTAATTATAGCTATTATTACAGAAATTAGCAGATACTCAGGTTATTGTACACAAGAATTTCACTTTACTTGCACATTATAAACATCAGAGAAGATATAAACTCTAAATGAAGGCGTAATTAACATTATACTTACTAAGCAAAGTTCAGGGCCTGGACCAGGTTTCCAATTGTCTCTTCGGCAATTATTTACCCATATTTTTCTTCATTCTTCATTTTTAGGAAATTTTACCAATGTATGACCTTTCCGTGAATGATTTGAACAATTAATAGCTGTACATCCGCCCATTTTACACAAAAAAAACACAAAAAATTGTTGCACCGTAACTACACAGCCGCCATTAAATCTCCCACTTGGGAGCGCGAATGCCTGATGATTCAGCCTGGTATATAGGAGCCTTATCCAGCGGTACTTGGAACTTGGAAATGTTTATTATTGTAAATTAATATCAAATTCTTTACTTTTAATTTACATTTATAACATTTAAGTTTAGGCGTTACTGATAATAAGTATAATAAATCGTTTATAAAATTACCATGATACAGTGAGCGAATTCTACCAATTATTAAAACGATAAACAACGTCGCAGTCTCTAATAGTTGTAGAGCTTCAATATTAAATTATTATTTTTTTTATTAATTTTTTTTATTTATACAAATAAACTATTTTTTTTAATTTAAATTCATATTGTGGAACATTTCAATTTTATCATTTTTACAAATTACCTTCTTGCTACGTAACCACATAATTCCTTACATACCAATAATTAGACAATTTTCATTATTTCTAAAAATTTTAAACTTTACGTTAATAAAAAAAGAATATTTTTTATTGCATATGAACATCATTACACAGCTTTCATATCAGTTTCTAAAATTCCTAAATCACGCTATATTCTGTGCAGGCATGCTAGAATTCTACGCATTAATAAATAAAAAAATCTAATTTCTCAGAATGAAAGAAAATAATATAATAAAATAAATACTACAAACTTGGAACACTAAGCAATGCTTCACATACGCACACACACACATATTATTTGCAATTACGATACCAAACACTACGTATTAAAATATGAGGTAAACGTTACTTCAAGCGTTAAAGTTTACAGTTTTGCTACTGTTGAGTCGATCGTCGGACTATCCATATATATCATAAATCGGAAAGCGTTATAAATATATCAAAAAACAAAAAATTAAAAATACAATTTAAATGAAAATTTATGTCTTAAATATAATTCACAATTAAAACAACAATACAAATTTAAAATACACAAACGATATGTTAAACATTGCACATAAATAAAGTCACATTACTCCTCGACATCACGCACAACCTCGTTTTCCCTTTTACACAACGATCAGTATTCGCTCGAAAAACATTAAAGAATTCCACAAACTCGGTGTCCTTGTGCTCATTTATCTATTTTCACTTAAAGAAAAATCAGACAATTGCTCAAACTCGGCATTGCGCACCACATTGGCTTTGCCCATGTGCACATCGATCTATTTTCACTTAAAAAAACATCCCAGAATTGCACAAACTCGGCATTGCGCACAAACTCGGTATTGCGCACCACATTGGCTTTTCCCATGTGCACATCGATCTATTTTCACTTAAAAAAACATCCCAGAGTTGCACAAACTCGGCATTGTGCATCACATTTGATTTTCCCATGTGCACATCGACCTATTTTCACTTAAAAAAACATCCCAGAATTGCACAAACTCGGCATTGCGCACCACATTGGCTTTTCCCATGTGCACATCGATGTATTTTCACTTAAAAAACATCCCAGAATTGCACAAACTCGGCATTGCGCACCACATTGGCTTTGCCCATGTGCACATCGATCTATTTTCACTTAAAACAACATCCCAGAGTTGCACAAACTCTGCATTGCGCACCACATGGCTTTGCCCATGTGCACATCGATCTATTTTCACTTAAAAAAACATCCCAGAATTGCACAAACTCGGCATTGCGCACCACATTTCTGGATCTTTAAAACTCAAGCTATGACTGACTTTCAGGTGCGCATACCCTTCGAACTCGAGACAGTCGTACGCTTTCCAACAATCGGATATAATAATCGATCCTGGTAGAACATTCTCTTTAATGATTTCCAGCAATGTTTCGGCACCTCTGTTTTCAACAACTCTAAAGACGCATTTATCTGTTCCTCTCTCAACCAAACCAAAAACCCATTTTCCTTCGACTCTTTTCCCTCTATGATACTTTTGCTTGCCAAACTTGCTTTCGTCGATTTCGACACCTTCCCCACCCAACTTAACATTCTCCTTCAAACATAACTCCATGCATACTTCTCTACAAAAACTTTTCCAAACTGTCACCGTATTTTTAGCAATACGTAATTCCGTTCGTATAAAATCATTCCCGCACTTACCCAACCACATATAGGTAACTCGCAAAACATCACACATGCTCAATTTACTCTTCGCAAACCAGGAGTTCTTTCGAATTGATGTTGAAATTCGATGCCTACATTCGCCTCCAGTAACTCTGCACATCCACTCAAAACCGTCTATACGGTTTTTTCGCTCTACTAGTTTCATATTTGTTCCACAAATCGGGCACTTATACGATATTGCAATCAAACCTTTCTCCATACACCACTCAATAACACATTTTTTATCTCTTCGCTCCAACTGATAAAAGAAATCCAGATTCAAATACTCATCCATTCTGCAGTAAGCACCGAATTAAACACACTCATGAATAATCAAAAAATTTTTTAAGCAAAAGAATTCTTTTCTGTATTTTCAGAAGTTACGGTTATAATTTTTAATTCATGCATTCAATATTTTCAATCGTTTGCTAATGATCGTTTTCAATCGTTTGGTATCTTAATAATACATTTGTGAGAGATAATTCGTTGCGCTAAATGCTAACAATACCACACAACACACAAAAGTAGATTTACAATTTAAAAAATCTCGCACAGAACATTATAAACCTACTATTTCAACTCAGTTAAAATATAAGTTTTCTTTAAATACAAAGCTATAGCATACTTATAACTTGTTTTGAAGAAGAGGCGTAACCAATATTACGTCATAAAAAGGCGTGTCCAAGCATAAGAGAAGTAAACACAGCATCGACTGATGCAGCCTATTCTGCGATTTAGCCAAAAAAGGGCAAGCTTACCTAACAGAAAGAGAATCGGGTGAATTCCGGTGATCGTCCTTGCGAAACATCCATCTTATGATCTGCTTAAATAACTAGAGAAAAGAATTGAAAAAAACTTTCAATGAACCTCTTCGAACAACGCGGTAAAAGATTGCTAATATGGCTGACGACATGCCGGTTTCTTGCCTGCTATTTCGCACATGCGCAGAAAGGTACGGAGGGTGGATGGATTGCCCCTTTGAAATAAGCTTCAGACACATACACAGTGTCTCTTCAGTCTGACGGAGCCACATTTGCCTCGGGAAACCTTTACTTCTTCTCCTTACAGATTCTTTGGCCTTGATGAGTGTTTATTCTCTGGTTAGAGTATGCTCCACGTTCACGATGTCCACTAAAAGCACGACTACGTCCTCGATTGTTTGAAGAACTTCGACCGCGATAATTAGTGGAGCCATTACAACGATAGTTCCTTTGATGGACATGCCAACAATTCTTTTTAATGTGACCAGTTTTCCACAGTTATAACAGACATTCCCTTGTGGACCCGATTTGCTTGTTTCGATTTTGAACACATTTGATTTTTCTGCTGGTGCACGATCTTCATAATCATTTTTCTCTTCAAGTAATTTTGATTTGATTTTGCTCTTTAGGTAATCGACTGTTCTGTCCTTCTCTGGTAATACATCTACTAAGTCACCAATGTGACTGTAATTTGAAGGTAATGCTCTTAGCATATAGTTCAATTTTTCTTGTTCCGTCACGGTGGCGCCGGCATGTTTCAGTTCGTTCACATACTTTTCAAAATCATCGAAAAATATATTTACATCAGGATAATTTTTCAGTTTCACACATTCTAAGTTATTTCTACAAACAATTTGTAGAGATGTTGAAGTTTTTAAATACATTGCATCAAATTTCGTAATTATATCAAATGCAGTCTCACACTCGTGAATATATTCCAATTGCTTGTTTGTTATGGCGCCGTAAATGTAATTTGTAGCTTGTACATCCTTTTCTTCCCATTTTTCCACGTCATCATTTTCACTGAACCACAACTTTACACTTTTTAAATTGAAGAAATTTCATCATACGCACTTTCCAATTACAATAGTCCGAACCATCAAATAGCGGTATGAAGATATCGCTGCTTCTTGTACATGCCATTTTTACGCTAGTACCGGTAACTTTTAAAACAAATTATAACTACTAAATTCTTCATTCATATTCACAAACTACGAGAACTGCTACTATGTTAAATAAATCGATATCATATGAAGAAGCAAGTCGAAAAATAAGAAACGTATCTTTTCACATTTTTTATTGAAACTTAACAACACGTGCACAACATTACATCGGCATCCATAGCTCGCACACAGAGAAGAGAGAACTTGGTGTTGCCAATACGGTAAATATAAATGTACCAAACTAACACAAAGCTAAAAAGTTTCTGCGCATGCGTCGCGTTGGTGCATGCGTATAGGCGTTTACGCGTAAGACCTTTACGGCTGCAAATATGCGTGTGTGCATAATACGTTTACGCATGCGCGTTTAACGTATAACAGACGGTATAAGCTAAGCTAAAATTATCTAATTCAGTTAATGTTGCAGATTGTGTTATTCCTTAATCTTCGAATTGGATCCGGTTTATTATTTTTTGCAGACTGTTAGAGCAATTTTATAAAAGTAAGCTTGAACTTTCGATTATGTCAAGTAGAATTTCCGATATATATTTACTAATACGTAAAAGATCTACTAAGCGAAAGTATGTTTCGAAATCCAAAATCTTTTTATCAATTTCACGCTGCTTTGCGTGGGGGGGGGAATGCCACGCAATGAATTGGAAGTTGATCTGTCAGCACTATCCTTAGCTTCAGGGCAGATATTTTTATTTTATTTGGCTTATAATTTCTTACTAAATGTAGTATTTCATCTCGATGTACTCCGTCTTTGATATGATTTAAATCAAGTTCCTCATCATTATAATTCGCTTCCGATAGTGAAGAAAGTGACGGAGAGGTTATTGAAAACGAAAAAATTTCGATTGACAAATTAGTCGGTATTCTCGACACAGCAATTATAGGACTTGAACAGCGGAACTTTGTAACTAAACAAGAAATTATGTCTGTTTAATAGAATTAAAGAGAAAGTATTATCACATGAAACGAAGCAACTTAAACAACTTACATTGAAAGAAATGTTTAATAGAGTAAACAAATAAATATTAAGCTTTTTCTTTTTGTAAATTTTGATACCCTTTAGATCATAATTGTTCTTTATTTCATAAATTACGCTTTCATATTTTTAATTTTGTAATTTCTGCATGCCATCTTATCAGATTTAAACTGATGATCTATAATCCGGAATCGGCGAAGTCCCGACGAGTCCGGATTAACGACTTTTGACTGTACCAGTTTCTAGGAAATGATGATTTAAGTGAAAGAAATATTAATTAGAAAATATGTAAACTGACGTTTAACATGTATGTTACAAAAGTGCATAAAAGCTAACAAGTTAGGTAAAATGTATTTCATCAAAAAGTAAAATCTTCTATTAATGATTTACTATGTATAAATTATTAGTAGTTATGTGTACATTTGAGAAAGAGTATGAAAATCATCAGTGCAGCGAATATGTTCTACTGATATTATCACTTAACGCACTTACCATTTATAGACAAAAATATGAAAATTTCCACAATTTGTTTGCAGAATGAGTGTGGATGAATCTAAACAACATAGGAACATTTCTTTAGATCAGTTCTCATCCGGTGGTATGCAAAGAAGCAAAGTATTTTTAACTTTTAAATTAAAACATTAAAACTCAACATCCTGATTGAGTTTTTTTTTTCGAACACTCGTAAATTTATGTGATTTGAGCTTTGTTCAGGAGTGGTGGTGGTATTAAAGGTTTTCAATTTTTTTAGATGGTACGCGTTAGTCAAAAGGTTGAGAACCGCTGCTTTAGATTAAATATTAGAAGAAAATGATAATTGCAGTTTTTCTAATTTGTAGATTTCCACAGTGATTAAATTTTTTTGGGTTAACATTAATATATAAATAACTGTTGTAATCATAAAACACAGACAGCTATTAGAAGCATAACATTACAGAAGACAGTAGGTAATATCATATTTATTATGCAGATAACTTTTAATACATGATTTAACTGTACATGTGTAAGCAAATCAGTTAGACTTGAAGTACATGGTTTAAAAAACAGTTAAACTTGGAATATACCTCCTCGTACAGCCATTGCATGAAGGTAAACAGATACTAGATGTGCAACTAAGAATATGTGAGAAAATGAGATTTCAATTATTACCAGTGTTCAGCTGATGTAGCCATGGGTAGACTGTGGTGCATAATCATAGGCCTGATATATTCAGTAGATAAGAGATCTGATGAAATCATAGATCAAGGGATAAATAGATCAGTAAAAAAAAAAATGGTGGGAATTCAAAAGTTGTTTTCTGTTATATGCCAGACATTCCTTGTTGATCACTAGTTCTAAACAACCTCTAAAGTTAGACAGCAGTGAGCTTCGAAAACCTCAGAGTAATAGTAAATGATTCATCGGATTTTAAAAAACTGCCTTTTCATAAGTAGTATACATATAATAATCAATTTATGGAAATGAACTAGAAACTAAAAAATTACCTCGCGTGCTACAGACATTTTATGAACATTGATCACATAGCACACTTCCAAATGGCTATTGATATCACATTTTTTGTACCTCGAGTTTCCATACTGCATCATCTATCACATTTGAAGTCTTCCATTGGGCAAACATTAAAGAGTGCATTTTTTTACATAATGTACTGGTAATACATTATGTACAAAATGTACCTGGTGCTTACATAACATACACAGCAAAACATTTGTTGTACATAAAGAAAATTTGGATAATTTCTCATTCTTTATTTGGATTCAATCATTATAATATGCATAATATTTTCAATATTAGAATTTTTAATCTGATAAATCATTTGCAGTAGCCCTAAACAATGGCACCTGTTCAACTGCACATTAAACATGGAGGTTGTTTTTTTGGGGGGGGGGTGTTTAATTTATTTGATTACAGTATAGTGTGGCTAAGGGTAGAGATACTTTCAAAGAGAAATTAGCTTATACATATTTCATACATGCGGAAAACTATGAAAACACACATGCAGCCAGCCTATTCACCAGAATGTGAACACAGGTTGAATTATCAGTATTCAGCTACTTTACTGCTAGTGAAGCCAGAGCTAGACATTTTATTACCTAATAGAATAATTGCTGCTTGCAAATTATGCTTTCCAGTTCCTGCCAAAATTCTAAAAATTTTGACACTCTTATGTCTTGCAAAACCCATTGCACTCTTACAGGTTGCCCTGGCCACCGATGAGCATTAAACATGAAGGCAACTGGGATGTAATGGACCATACGATTACACTTGGTTTCAGAACTGTATGGAGATGCATAATGCATGACATAATGTGCCATTTTGTTGATGCAGACTATTGATGTGATCCTTGATGGTGTTGATGTATTAAGATTCATCTGGAAAAATTGAATTTATGTTATTTATCCTTGTATTTGCAAAGTTCTATGCACAACTATAGCTGTAGTCACTTATAATGTTCTAACGAGGGTTTAGTTGGGTTATTTGAATATGGCTAAGCACCTAAGGGCTGCTTATTTTTTCTACCAAAGTTAGCTGAAACAATGGTCACTTTAAAAAAACTACTTTAATTTTTTGCTATGTAGCACCTACTTAGTTCTGAACTGAAGAATAATATAACTGAAACAGCCATACATACAGATTATGTTATCTTAATCAATGAGTCAAACTAGTGAGTTCATTGCTTAAGCATTCACCAGCTTAAGGAAAACCAGATCAAGTAGGATAGTGCTTTTTTTTTTTCTTTTAACATAATTAAGTATCAATGTGCTTTAAAAATGATAATTCAGATTGTGACAAAGGTACCTATTGATTATTTACTACATCTCAGATTTTTAGAGGTAGTTATTTCCCAGCAATGATGTCTGTGTGTTTTCTTTGGTGGTAAAGTGCCAATAAATAGTATTTAACTGTAACAGTCATGTATAATCATAACTGACTTCTGATAATTGTGTATGTAATTTTATATTTCATTTTTGTTAGCCATTTCTCATTTTATAAATATGGGTCTTTTTGATTTGCTAAAAATAATGAAAACAGAAAACTGCTCGTTTTTTCTAGTTTCAGTCTGCTATGTCATGGGATAGTAAAAATCTCATAGAATGAAATAATAATCATTCCAAAAGCATATTGCAGTACTAGTAAAGTTCTCATATGTGCAAATAAATCATTATGTGAAAGAAAGGAAATTGGTTTGAGGGAAGCATAGCTTATTAATTTTTGTTCATCAGAGTTCACAAAGTGTATAACTTACTCAAAATAATTCTAAAATGGTGAATTTTGGTACTTTCTAATTTTCTGAACCTCACCAGAATGCTGTGAAAAATTATTCATGGTCTAAACCATGTTGTTAAGAAAAATTTATGTGGCTACACATGTCACTAAAAATCATTTATGTGGCAACCCAAGTATACGCATAGCATTCTCCCAGACAGCACTTCTCCAGATATTTCACCAGTGTGGTTGAAGATTATGATCCCTCCTATGGGAATTTCAGCACTTCAGCATTGCGGTGGACCACATACTACAGTTTCTGGTAAAATCTTTGGCAATGTAGCTTTCTGCATGCATTCAACATAAAAGGCATCACATGCCCCTCTTTCCTTTCTCATTTTAGGATTCTGGTGCCAAAATTTTACAATTTTCTGATTTTTTTTTTTTTAATTAAAAAGATTTATAGGAAGAACAACAGTGAAAAAAAGCCTAGAATTGTGCGTGTCTTCTATTGAAGAATGTAAAACAATAGGTGGTGGTGGATGCATCGTTGAAATAAATTTAAAGATATGCAAACAAACATCCCTCTCCTAACTCACCAACAAGTTTGCAAATGCTCTTCAAAGTTGCCAATGAGTTCATGACTTACCACATCTGTGGTAAGAATGTAAATTCCATATATTTTATGGCTCTTGTTAAAGATGGAATTAAACACAGGAATTTTAATTTAAGTATAGGAATTTTAATTTAATAACTTATAATATTTAAACACAAAAACTTATTTCTATGTTTCCCTTAATGGGAAAGCAAACATAAATATTGTTGCAAAATGTAGTTTAAAATATTAATGGTAAATTTAAAATACATTCAAAATGCAATTTGTCACAGTTCTAGATCATCCCCATCTTTAGAAAAAGGAAAAAAAAAGGTAATGAAGTAGAAATAAATAATGGAAATGACACTGTGTATTTTAAAATATAAATGAAAATTTGGGATAATCCAAGCAATGTTTATGTGTGTAAAAAGTATATTCCTTACTACCTTATGCATACTAAAGGTACCTGATAGATTTAACTGACAACAGTTACTTTTAAAAGAAGAAGAATATTAAGAGCGATTCAAAGGTTGCATTTAATTTAAGGGACAGTAGGCAATGTAGGTATATATATATTTTGCTGTAAATTGACTGGCAAATGTTATTCAGTAAAGGAAAAGATCCCACATGTGCTTTCTCTATATCACTACTTTAATCTAGTCCATCATTAACAATATTTTTCCTGGGATTCCATCTCAGGGTGAAAACTGAGATAAATTTAGGTGTAAAATTGTAAGCTTTGTAATATTGTTCTTAAAAATGTAGTTGTATCACGATAAAACATTAATAAACTATGTTAAATATTGTTTTTCCAACATTCCATTAGCAAAATAGAATAAGGATATAACCTTCTCCAGCAAATAACCTATTTTCCTTCCTTTGTAATGATCCGGTATTTCTCAAGGTGTATTGCATAAAGTAAAAATATATATTAACATATTGTTACGAATTTGGTATTTAAAAAGCTAATGTTAGTTCAATTATAAATTAAATGGTTTTATTTCTCGCGCAGTGCAGTGCGTGACGAATATTAAAAGAAAGCTAAGCCGGAAAATTGAAAATACAAGAGCGCGTGCATTAAATAAATAAATATCTCTTTTTGATTTCGAGAAAGTGCTGGAAAATTCTAGCGCGTGATTTTAAAATCTTATAAAAGGAGGAAAACATCTCAGTTTGTAGTAGTTGCTTAGTTTGTTGTTGTTTAGAAAACTACTGTTGTTGATTGTAGCAAATTCGCGGATTAGCTTTCTTTAGCTGTTTTGAATTACGTTCTATTGGACATTTGAGTAGTTAAAAGATAACTACTGTGAGATATCGTAATACTGCATGATAATTTGAGAAAATTTAAGCATTTTTGTTGTGATAATAATAAATTTTTGTTCATTTTTCATCGGACTTGTGCATTCATTTCGTAACGAACCCGTACGCACGCAACAATTTTTGGTGTCAGAAGTGGGGTTCGAATGCCAATAACAAGAGCGATGGAAGAACAATTGAGACAGCTCATTAGTGCTTTTGCTGCATTCCAAGAAAAGATGGAAGCTGGCCAAGCATCATTTAAAGAAGAGATGAAAGACTCTGTTAAAGCAGAGATTAGATCCGTTAAAGCAGAAATGAAATTGTGCCAGGAATCCGTTAAGGAAGAAATGAAATTGAGCCAGGAATCCGTTAAGGAAGAAATGAAATTGGGCCAGGAATCCGTTAAGGACGAAATGAAAGCCGTTCAAGCTGGTCAAGAAGAAATGAAAAGAGAAATTACTTGCATAATAGAAAATAAATGTGAGCTAAATATTCTGGGGATAACGTGCGGCCCTGATAGATTGTCTGATCGCTGGCCACCAGATCGTGTCGAATACGCCATGGAGGTCCAGAGAGATGAAGGCCGTGTGGAGAAGATGGATCCTGTTGTGATGAATGACTTGGCGAATTTCATCCAGTGCATGAAGAAATGATAGGCTAGGACGGAATCCATATTGTTTATTGCTTATGATGCTCTGTACTTGGAGGTGGTTACTCTCGTTGTACAAGATGTTTTTCGTAAAATTTGTTAAGCGCGGGCAGGAAGCAGATGAGACGCTAAGAGCAAGGAATCTTAGGGGCAAACAATTTCATCTCCAGCGCGTGAGACTATGCATCGGAAATTATAAAGATATGCTCATTTTAAAATTATTTTGGGATATTGCTGCTGAACTGAATTTTATGGTTTAAGTGCGAAGAAAATGATATTTAATAAATAAAGTTAACAAACAGATTGTTAAAAAAACTCCTCTAAGGACGTATTTTAAAATGTGAAACGTTTCAGATTTTTTTTCCTTTTATTTCCGTGATTGAAATTTTTTATTACTATCATACTGGCGATCACCCCAAAACCAATAATCACTTTAAATAAAATGCTTATCATCATCTGTATGTTGATATCCAATAACGCAAAGCAGGATACAGGCAACACAGGTAATTTCTGAAACCAGGCATCCATACGAAAACGTATTTGACAAATAAACAAATCTTCTACTCTTTATGAAAAAAATTACTTTCAGTTTATTGTTCACCACTTTTCACCTGCACTTATATTGTATAAACTTCAGGCTGATTTGCGTTCTCGTACCATCTCCAGCACACTTCTACCTCCACGAGAGAAAATTTCTTTCAGATTTCTACTCTGTCAGGCCCCACATGGGGTCACATCAGGAACTGGCAAAAGCAGGACTTTAATTTCCTGCTGAAAGCCAGTATAACCGCAAAGTTCCAAAGTTCTCGTACGAGTTATTAGATCTTTGTCTTCTTACTTTTTTAATGAAACTGCATAGTCCTTTAGAGGCGGAGCGGTGGTTTTAAGATATTTGGTGTCACAGCTAGAATCTTACTGCATGGCGGTTATTTCTATGTGTTGCAGTAACATAATTTCAAACTCAGTTTGGTTGAGGGCTGATAATTCTCCGTTTAATCTAAAGTGTGCGAATTTATAAGAAACTTTCAGAATTCTTATGTAAGCGAATTTTTCAAAAAAATATAGGTAAACCAGACCAGTTTAATAAACTAAAACAAAGTTATCAATTTTGGATATTTTATTGCGAACTGTTCGTCTTCCGGACGCATTGCACTAATCTCCAGTTGTTCATTATTCCATTCACGGGGAACTAGCAGGGTTTAATGAGCATCTAACGCAGTGAACCACCTGTTCTGTCAATGGCGAAAAGAACAAGAAGGAAACACACTAACTGCTGCTGAATTTTCAAGTCTCACTCCGCTATTCCGAGTCCGTGCTTCTTCTTCCCTACTGATTGATGCAGAAAGATTAAACCGTGTAGATTTCAGATGATGGGATGAACGTAGAGCTGAATGAAATTACCTAAAAGAGGAAGACTGGGTTAATTCTGAAAGATTCCTTGGGAGATGGGCTGTATATGGCCTATGTCCATATATTTGACATCTTCGTTAATAGTGAATTTACAGATGAAGCTATTATTAAATTTCCTGAAGATTGCTTTACTGTTTACCAGTTCAGGATCCCGGTGCAGTTATTCATTGCAGAATTTTGGAAAGCTTAATTTTTTATGCCAAATCTTCTAGTGACACGTCGAGGAGTATTTGCGTAGAAAAATATGTCGTTTTATTCCGGGAAGAAAATTTCTTACAAAATGAAAAAATAGTAATATTACATTCTTTAGTTTTCTCCTGTCTTTGTTCGGCATGCTGCTGTTTTGAAGCATTATTTTTATTATTTCTCATTTCAATTAAAACTATCGGCGAAATTCAGTTAATCTTGTGAAATTCTTGTAATCGTGGGTAAAGTAAATACGAAATGCTATCTTCATTCTGGATGCAGTGGTGAATGGGAAGCATTTGACAGAAGCAAAGATTTAGAAATGAGACGGTTTAGTCTGGCATTTATTCCAGTATTGTATGACACTTTCTTGACCATTTATTTCTTGGGAAATGTAGTTCCGATTCTATCGTTCCTCGCATCTGTGTGAAGAATAAATGATTTGTCGAGCTGATGATGCGTCAGGATTGTCACAGATAATGCTTTCTTTAGTTTGTCAAATGCATCCTCACTTTAATTTTTCCAGATAAATTTTTGCTTGCTTTCTGTTAGTTTCTGAAAGTTCCTTGCGATGGAGGAGATGTCCTTCACAAATCTCCTATATTACGTGCATATCCCCAGGAAAGTTCTCTGCCTAATGGGCATTTTTCGGGCGTCTCCAATCTTTAACTGCTGAAACTTTTTCTGGATCCATACTCATATCTTTGGCAGAGACGGCATTTCAAAGGTAATTCACTGCCTGTCTGAATAGTGTATATTTAGCGGAACGTAACTTTAGGGGTTTCTTTTTGTCGGTCATTAGGATGTATGCCTACTTGTCAATATCCACTCTTAAAGCCAAATAAATGTGACCAAAGCAATTAAAACGCAACGATACCTGTGTGTAACATTATTATGACCTGGATGGTTTTAGAAACCCGTCACTCAGGCACAATTCGTCGTAGGTTGATAGCTTTTCTATGCTTATCCTTCTTCAAAGAACCTAATTTAACTTTGAGTACTATGCCTCACACTTTGAAATACCAGAAATAACGGTGCACTGCATTCTGAGGACATATCAGGATAATCAACGCAATCACTAATTTGCGATCGTGTTTATCGTTACAAAAGAATAAGGATTATTTAGAACTGAAGTTTCTCTCTTCGACTTCCGCTGTCCGCCGCGATTATTGTGCGTTCCGCTGGACGCGTTCTATATGGCGAATGTATGTGACTCTGCGTGAGGTGATTTACATAGTTCGACAGAAAATAAGCCGTCAATATGAGACACGACGAAAATTTTCCAGAATTGAATGAAAAACGAAAACAGTCTCGTTTTACACCCACTACTACCTCGAAACGCGCCAAAAACTTGGCTTTACGAGAAAACTTGTTTAAGTAAGTTAAGTCCTTCGCTTTCAATTCGGATGAAAAATCATTAGTATATTAGTTTTATTCCTTTAGCGGTAAATATTGATATATTTGTTTAGAAGGCATGTCGACCAATTCTGAAAGGTGACAAGCAAAAATTTAACCTTACGCCTCCAGTGACTTGAAAGTCATACTGGTACCACCGGTTATTGTGGTTACAATATATTTGCAACTATTGATCTTTATTTTTTATTTTAAGCATTTTGCTACGTTGTATTGGTCATGTTTCCGAAGGCAAAAGAACCTCTCATTAGCTGAAGAGAAACAAAAGGTTTCAGTTCTTGAAATATCGAGTTCAAGTTCCATATCAGCTATTTCCTCAGTGTTACGAAAGCCATACGAGACGGATTGATCTAGAAATAACGCAGTCTAGAAATTTATTACGAATTTCAGAATAGAGAGGGTAGTAAAAATCCGAACTAGAAGTTTTCCCTGAGGATCTCTGAACATTCCGAAGATGGAGAGATTCGTCGCGTGCAGAAGTAAAGAAGTCTTAATGCTCCTCTCTCCACGTCCTAAAGCTCGTAAGCACTGACCCTGCCATCGCTAAATCTGCTTTGCATATTAGCAACATTATTCAGTGCGGTATGTAAATGCATTAAACTACTTTCTTCGTTGATATTTAATTGCAGTAAAACGTTTCTTGCATGAGCAACATTAATCGGAAAATGCTTGGGAGCCATTGTTGGATCACATAGCTACAACTCCAATGAGATCAAACGTAAGAATGTGAAAGTTGGTCTGCCTAGACGAGCAAAGGGCATGCACAACTTCAAACTCAACAGCTCAGACAAATCCTGGAATGCAGGTTAGGACCTCACTTTTAGCGTGTTAGATCCCCATGAACGGAAAAAATAAAAATTGGAGCTTAGTGCAAAGTTTTCCGGGGAACCATATCACAATAAAATGTTCAGACTGCTAATTTTGGTTTTGCAGTAGAAGAAACTAGTCTTATTTACCCAAAATGCTTCGAAAATTATTCCTGTAAAAGAATTTTGGAATTTTCTTATAAATTCGCACACTTTACAGTAAATGGGGAATTGTCGGCAAGCAAATTTCTAATCTAAGATTGGAATCTCAGATTCTAATCTAAGATTCCTTCCCTGTTCTTACATGAAAGTCAAAATATTTCGATGTCGTTCTTGATAAAAACCTCTTGCATAACTGCCTTCATGCAAGGAACACTTATTTTAAAAATAAATTGCTAATTGCTAGAAAATTTTTAGTTGGATAAAAACAAATGTAAGCATTTATAATAAATTTGATGTGAATTATTTAGTAACAGATAAAAATCCATAAATTAATCAATTTATGTTTTTAATTAAAAAATAGAAAAGAAACTGACTATAATTCTAATTAATTAAGACGTTTAGTTATTAAAATAAAAACTGAACCACTAATCAGAGTGCTAAACACTTAAAAAAAATAAATTTTAGTCTGATTTTTCCTTTTAATGAAATAAAATTATGACTATAATGACTTCTGAAATAATGAAGTTATATCAATTAAAACAAAAATTATAAAAAAATTTAGAAGTCAATTTCTACTTAGGTCAACAAAGAAAAAATTTTAAAACTAAATACAAAAACAATTTAGATTAAAAATTTTTGATATGTGAAAACATATTAAAAAAACCTCAAATCATCATATTAGCATCAAGTGTCATTCTTTACAAGTTTAAAAAATTGTATTTGAACTCGAGTGGATAAACTAGAGTATTTTATGAAAGATTGGAAATTTGAACAAGATATAGGGACAGTGTGAGCTAATAGTAGGATTTTAATAAAGGCAATTTTACAAGAAATAAAAGCATTTCAAAATATTTAACCTCATTTACACTTTTAAAATACATTAAAAGTATTTTAATTAAAATTAATATATTTATATTCGAAATTCTTGGAAAGAAGATTTGGCTTGTCATCTCAATCGTTTTTCTATTTATTATTCTTAATCTTATTACGTTAAAAGCCTTTTTGAAAACAGCGAATTTTTAATATAATAGCTTTTTATTTCGTGATGACGAAATTTCTTAAAAGGAATTAAAACAAAATGTTGAATTATACTCCATGCGTACCAAATTAGTTGTTACGTTTAGGTCGAAAATTTTGTCCCAAATTAGTTGCTACATTTCAAGTCGGTGGAGTTATAAATAACTTTCTAAGCAGTTTAGTAAATTGACACCCGTAAAATTATATTAACAGTTATAACAGTTTAAAATCAGATACATCCCATCTACATTAAACATCTAAAAGTTGTTATAAAATAGAAAAAGCACTTATTATTGGAAACTTTAAATCTTATGTCTCAAGTAAGTCTTCAGCAAGGGAAAATCTTCAGCAAAGGGAAAAGAAAAAAACACAAGAAGTGTCTTTGTGTGTATGTATGTTTTACGAAAGCGAATATAAACTTTTTCCCTGGGTAAACATTGTTTGGTTCTTTAAACGAACAATCCAATACGGGCTAGTGTATCCGATTGTTTCGAGAAGAGCTGTTGAGTTGTCCCTGAAAAGGAAAGACGTCTATGTATATTCTTCGGAAAATTGTCGTTGCATTGAAAATTTTCTAAACGTTAGCGATGGAAAAATAAACAGAAAAATCGCATGTGAAAGAATTCTAACTTCCCTGTTCTTACATGAAAGTTATAAAATCGCCTATCTAGTATGTTGACGTTTTGAGTTGTAGACGAGAGTGCTGATACTTTAATTAGACGTTAGCAATGGAAAAATAAACGGGAAAATCGCATGTGCAAGAATTCTAGCTTCTCTCTTCTTGGATGAAAGTTAATAGAACCGCCTCACAAGTATACTGCCGTTTTGAGATGTAGACGGGAATGCTGTAATGCCACACTTTATATAACCACCGCTTCGCCTCTAAGAAACAACGCAGTTCGATTGATAAAAGACTAGATACGGCAACGTAATGTTAAGTCGTTAACATTAGATGAATTGTTCTAACGTAAAAGTGTACGAAAAATCTGGTGAGCAATAAAAAAGTAGTAATTTTTCGTAGAGACTATAAGTTTTGTTTCGCGGATGAGTCGGTCTAACTACATATCACAGCTCTTTGTGTTGCCCTCTGCAGCTTAGCCGATGGTGTAAAATTGAAATTACAAGCGATAACCGCTTCGCCGACACAGCGTAATGCAAAGTTACGTTCGGTCTGGTAACCCAACATAGCGGAGAGGCGTGGCTTATAGGATGATTAGGCTTGGTGGAAGTAAGCACAGGAATTAATTGTAGTTTAAATAACAAGCTTGAAAGACGGTACGAGACAACTGACGAATGTTCGAATTCCAATAATGAAAGTAAACATGCTTTAATTCCGACTTTTACAAGTAGTGTGAAAGATTGAGAACCAAATGCGAGATAAATGTGATAGATGAAAACTACCAGTTTAAAAGGCAGCTGGTTCATAGTTGGAAACCCGTCAGGATCATGGACCTTATAAGAGGTAGACTAACCCAGTGGGCGGGGCGCGCGTCACCGACATGTCGGCAAGAAACAGTAGGGACGATGTGGTTTACTTTAACACTCAAACCTATGGCGTTTATATCACATAACCGTGTCTACCGTGTCAACGGGAATGATTTGCTCGCCATAATTAAAGCCGTAGAATATTTCCATCATTATCTCTGCGGCTAAAACTTTCTGCTCCGGAACAGATCATGCATCGTTGACATGGCTCTTAAATTTCAAGAATCCCGAATCTAATAGCCAGGTGGCCATGTGGATGTGAAAAATCCAAGAGCATGACATAAATATCCGCCATGGGAAGGGATCATCAAATGGAAACGCCGATTCCTTCTCTAGAAAATTCTACTCAGAAAACTACCGATATTATTCCAGGATCGAAGCGAAATACCAGCTGGTACTTCAACTTACAAATTTAACATCTTCTGATTTCCTCTATCTCCAGCTTGCTAGACTCTCTATCCCCTCAATTTCTAAAGATATGCTGTTTGTAAATATTTTTTGCCCAAGGGGACATTAGCCGAAGTACTCTCGAAAGTTGTATGTGTGTGTAAATGAAGAAAACGTACATTTAGCGTAATATAAAATCTGGAAGCTTTGAGATCTTTTAAACTTTTTTCTACTTTTGTTATAATTTGTTGGTGCTTAAAATGTCAAGCGAAACGAAATTTTAGAAGGTATTCCTTTGAACTTTAATGTTTTAAATTATTATTCCTTGACGAGTCGATTTTAAGAATTAAAGTATGAATAATTAATTTGCATTTTCATAGTTTTTAGTTTCAAATATTTTAAAAAATGTAATTATAATCTAAAATTTCAATTTACATTTTACTTCTTTCGAAAATTTACCAGTCCTAATGTTTAATTTTTAAATTCCTTTTAAACACGTTTTCTAGCATACCGTATTCTTTCATGATCTGATTTTAAATTTTAGCTTATAAGATGTAAGAGCTATTAATATCTGATGAAAGAGAAACAAGCTTGTAATGTTTCGTGAATGCAAATCTGAAAAAAATTATTCTTTAAGTCGAGATATGCATTTTCAGGTTTAGTTGAAAAATCTAAATTCGAATTTTTCGAAACAAGCTTGGCTTCGGAGAAGTAATGAATTTAAATTCAAATATAAACCAATCTAGCACCAAGTAAGAATTATTGCGATTTTGCTGACAACCAGTTTTTTTATCTCCTCCCGTGGCATAAAATCTTGAAAATTGAGCGATCTGTAAAAAAGCCAACCAAGCAATAGGCAGTATCTATGCACTCTTAGGGAGAAATTCTAAACTTAGACTCGCTACAAAAAGAGTTATCTATCTACAAGCTAAACCGCCCGATTTTACTGTATGCTTCACCAGGCGTGGGCTACAACTGCAAGAACTCATCGCGAAAAAATACAAAGAATTCAAAACAAGGCCATCCGAATAATTACAAATGCGCCTTGGTTCATACGAAACAGCACTGTTCACAATGATTTGAAAATTAAACCCACGTATTTTGAAATTCTAAAAGCTTCTCATAACTTTTTTATGAAATGTGACAGTGATCCTAAGAATATTATCAAAAAACTAGGAAATTATGATTTCACAATTGAACAACACCACAAGAGGCCCCGCACTATTCACCATAATAGTCGGTGGTAATGTATATATTTTCGTTTTCTTCTTAGTTAGCCAAGATTTTACTTCATTTTCATTACTTATAGATTTACTTATCAAATTACAAAGCACTATGGACTTTGTTTCTGCCTAAGCAGGTAGACTTTGTGTGTAAATAGTTTTTACTCTTGTGAAACGTTTCAATGTACTGCAAATTGTGTTTTTCATCATTTTACTTGCCAATTATTGCTTATCAAAAGAATAATTTTTATGAAATTTTAAAAATGCCTTACAATACATCCTGCAAGAGATGGCGCAACCAGGGCCCCAGTCAACTAAAATGCTTTTGAGCACTACTAATAGATGGCGCCACACGAGCACCTCTTTTGTTCAAAGTTTACATATTCTACGGACGGCTACTCAGGAGCCTTCGTCGCTAGTAATCTCTGAGTTCTAGTACAGCATGTGTACAAGTACTTCCATATTATTGGATACAACTTACTCGATTCTTCAAGCATTTAAAAGTCAAGTATCATATATTGGTAAAGGTCGTTAATGGTCGATTGCCTCTTACTAAGTGATAAGACATAGACATAGACACAAAATGATTGCTTAGTAGCTGGGTTGCCGCTGTTGTTTGCCATTTGCGTTCCCGATGTGTTTCGGAACTTTGATTTGTGATGCGAGTAAAGACAATTCAGTTAATTTTAAAACTTTTACTGAGTTTGATCGGATTGTAGCACAAAAAGCTACTATATTGGGCTCTTGCGAGGAGGGTGGACCGCGCCATACCTACATGCATTAGTGGGCATTTTCAAATGACGTTGACAAACATGAAATTGTATCCATGCTCATTCATAAAAAAGTGTTAACGCAGCAGCCCGGAATAGTAATAGAAAAGGTTTCTTAATTTGTGACGGGGTTGAATTTTCCTATTTTAAAGATGAATGACAACTATGCCTTAGCAATGAAAAAAATTTAGGAACTTATTAAAAGTGGGTATTATTATAAGTAGTTGGTTTCTGTATGTCGCTTATTGTCTTAAAAGTAGTCAAGCTTTTATAAACTGTGGTATGAACATGGCACCCATAAGGGTGTGTGAATCAAATATTGCGTCTTCAGAATTCCTTTATCGGACAATAAAACTATGTTGAACTCGACCACATCTGTTTGGAAATCCATCATTTCATATACGCAATAAAGCCTCCACAGTTATTACAATGGAAAGAAACATTGCCAAAACATTACAGCTAATCCCAAATTTTTTATCACATATCCGTTTATTAAATGCAAGAACGGGTTCCACTTGAAATTCAGAAAGAAACTCGGAAATAATAAAATGGAGTTTTTTTCTCTTTATAGTGGTATGGAGATTATATCTATTTTCCCACTTACCTCAGTATATACATGAGTGGACAGAAACTACTCCAAGTTTGGAGAAAAACAAATGAAACGAAGTCATCATTTTTTTTATTTTTATTTTTATTTATTTATTTATTTGTTATTTCCACTGAAAGTATGCGGATACGAGAAATATTTTCTTTGATGGTAAAGCTTCCGCCGCAATGACCGCAGATCTATTGTTTAGACTCGAACAAAATTTCTAGCTTCCTCGTCTGCGTATGCATCGGCGGTTATTCATTATTTTTCAGCAATCTTGATATGAAATTTCAACTTTCAGTGTAGAATTTTCTAGCAAGGTGTAAAATAATACGATTCTCTAGGGCTGAAAACGTAAAGTTAAATTTCTTGAAATCTTTGAGAATTTTAGCTTTCTCTTAAATTGTTATTGCATTCATTCACATTACATTATCCGAGCCTTAATAAATCAAATATATATTGAAATTAAAAAAATATATTAAATGTTGTTTATAACATTAAAGAAATTTGCATGAAATAGTATCTAATTAAATTATAAATTAATGCAGTATCATCATCTAATAAATTTGCTCTTTGCTGTCTTACACTTTTTCTGCAGATATTTGTTTTTACTATGACTGTAGTCGACGGTAATTTTGTCATCACTGCGCAGTAACTAAATTTATAATACTTTCTATAACGTAGGTGAGATAAACCGCAGTTGATAGCACTATCAGAAAGAAATATAGGTACTGTTCTGTTATCGGGATCGGATTCAGGAGAGTAGGTATGTATGCAGTTGTGTTTGCATCTATGTGCATATATGTGTGTATGTATGTGTGTATGTATCTATGTGCATACACGCACGTATAAACACACATACATCCATGTATGCATGCATACATACACACATTTCTGAACCGGTGTCGATAACACAAGAGTACCGAGGCTAAGTTCTTCCTACTTAACTTTTGAAGAGGCATTCTTATTACCTCATTGCATTTATATATCACTAATATCATCAAAAAGATGAGTTTGAAACTTATTTCTTCTCCAGCCTGCTGCAGTAGGAAAACTGTTCTAAAATCTAAGAAGTATAACTCATATCTAACATAAATACACAAAGTATAATACATTAGAATTGTCTTCAGATTTAACTTTTCTGAAACTAGTTTTGCATTCGATGACGAATTCTGATATGCAAGAAATTGCAAGAATTTTGAGAAATGTTGACATTGTCAATCTCTGGAAAATAACAATTTACGTGCACTTGCAGAATTTTATGCATTTTCTAAATTACAGCGGTGCTTCCCGCATCACGGAGCACTTCACAAGCGTAAATACAAACGTTTTTCTATTGGCGTTGTTAATTTGGTCTGTTTTACAATAGAGATATTCAGTTATTAAAACCTTTATTGCCCATATTTTTTATTCTAATGCATAAAATTTCCACCTAGCCATTTTTTTCAGATAAGTCTTCTAATACAGTCACAGGCACGAAATAAACGAAATAAATGGAGTGAAATACCTAATCCTTACAATCGTCATTGATGCTCGAAGTAGTTTTTATATAGAATATGTAAACCAAGCTGTAAGATCCGAATGACTGAAACTGAGCTAAAACACTTAGAGCAATGGTTTCCACACTTTTCCGATTCTTGCCGCGTTTTCTCAATTATTTTTTTCCTCTGGCATCCTAAGCTAAGTAATCGTAAGTAAGAGATAAAATAAATAAATAAAACTCTTGTGCCTTCATTATATAGTCTTTTTAAAGTTTATTAACATTAAATGAATAACTTATGTGCTAGATCAGCCTGCAAATTATTGCATAATTTCTCAAACTGTTAAATCAAACTAGACAGTGCTCCGTCATTTCGTTTTCCATGCTGATTTTTGCTCTATACTTGCTTTTTATTATAGAGATTGCGGAAACCCCATCTTCCCACAAATACGGCGTTGAAAACGAAATTAATATCCGCTCAGCCTTAAGGGATATTCGTATTTTATTGTAATCCAAAATTCTGTCAATAATAGTAATAATATAGTAATAATAATAATAATAATAACTTTCAAAAATTTAAATATTATTTTTTACTACAAAATAAGATTGAATAACTCATTAAAAATAAAAGCGAAATCCGTATCTAATTTTGCTAATTTTACAGCTGTTCTATCTTACACAGCGGCCTGTTTTTACTTAAAAGAATCAAAGTATTGAGGAAACTCAGCATTGTGCACTGGCTATCGACCAAACACGTAGTTCCCTTTAGTGATTTTGCACTGAAAATTTGAATTCCTGCAAACGTTTTACAGCAGTTTCTTCTATTGCTGGCAAATTCTCCAAGGAATATTTTAAATTCAGTTAAAACGTTAGAACTTGGAATATATATATATAAAAAAAAACATACGAAAATGGCGACTTCGCTTGACCGAAGGGAGGTGATAAGTACGTTTGCTTGAAGAATGTTTATGCGCATGGTTGCCAGATTTGGGGGCATTCTGAAAATCTGGTAATTTCTACACAATTCTGAAAATGTGGTAAATTCTAAGCGAGATGCAATAATATGTAAGTACCATTAAACATTTTAACCAATTATAATATTCTTAAATTAATGAAAATTGCAATTTATATACCACAAAAAATCGCTAAAATAAGATAAGAAATCACGTACGCTGTTGGCCAGTTTTGAATAGAAAGGTTTTAATCTGTCCAAATTTGAAAATTTCTTTTTTGAAAGAATTAATAAAAGAACAGATTAATATTATAATATTGATTTTAAAGGATATACAAAGTACTATATTACAATTCGCTCATATATTAAGAAGATTTCAAAGTCTTTCATAAAACGAAAACAGTAAAGAAATTTAGAATTATGTCAAATTTTCATCCTAAAACTTGTAATCTAAATGTACTTTTACACTCAGAAATAGTTTTTGAAAGAGGCAGTACTTTATTTTTTGACAATATCGCGACTTTTCACACCTCACAAATACGAAAATCCCAACATATGCCATCAATAATCTGCGTTCCATTTTTAAACAATATGCATTTTAAACAAACGTATCTTATCTTATCAACTTACGGCAAGTGCTTTAAGTTGTTAACTATAACCTTTTTAAACCTCAGGCCGTTAGAAATATGTTTGAATGTATCGTAACATAGAAAATGTTTCTATTTTGTATTTTTTTCACATACTTTTAGGCGGATAGTCACTTTATACAGTTACTTTAGGCGGATAATCACTTTATACAGATACTTTAGGCGGATGTTAGAAAATGGAGAATCTGTATGTTTGTTTTTTGAATAGCCCAAAATGTAGGCCCCCAGAGGCCACCAAATTTTGAGCTCACATAGTCCTAACTCGCACATGTGCAGCTAGAAGTCCGAAATCCAAATAGTTTATTTTATATTTATTTTCTTCCCTTTTTCCCCCTCTATTAATGGAATTTTAGCTAACAAGCTCAGAAATTTAAAAGACAAGCGTCGCCATTGCTGCCCGAAATAAAATATTTTCGCTTTTAAGAGTACATTTTCCTTCAAATTAAATTAATATCTCTACTCGAGTGTGTACTAAATATACCACTCGAATGTCTTTGTTTAGACATACGCATTGGGTGTTTACATGGATATAGAATCAGAGTGCAAGACATTGCATGATGCTGAAAAGTGAAGAAAGTTAACTCACCATCGCACGATACATATATTAGAATGAATAAGAGATTTGATCAACATAACAGATCAACAGCCGATTTTAACCTATGAGACATTAGTTTTACCATTTATTTTAACTTTTGGATGAATTTTATTCATTACTTGTTTCCAGACACCTAAAATTCTTCAGTGACCTCTTGAGTTTATAGCGAAAAAAATATTTTTTGTTTTTTCGAAAGGAATAGTATGTGGTGCGATACCTGGCGGAGGCAGGTCGTTACGCGGAAGTTTTTTTTTTCCCTATATTACAAACTTTCCATGTCAGTCTATCTTCTGAGTGTGTCGCTATCATGATTTAGAGCGAAGGGTTCAAACCAAAACTTTCAAACACTATTTTGTGACATCGTTTCCAAGATTCGAAGTATATAATAGATTTTTCAATTAACACAGGTTTTAATTGCTTCTGGACAGTTAGGTATTTAAAGAACAAAGCAATGACTGGTCTCACGGCATATACCTCTAAATCTCTCTAATGGCGTCCAAATTTATTTCTATATTTAGTAAATAAGCTTCTTTTCCATTTTCATATGAAAATATGGTCCTTTGCATTCATGTGAGAACTTCTCTAATGACGTGACTCAGTTTACAAGTAAACAAATTATTCCTCTCTGTTTCTCTGTCTTTCCTCTTTCACTCTATGTTTTGAAGAATTTCAGCGAAATTCATTTTTTTCCTCTAGAATTCAAGACCATAAAACTAGCGCTTCTTATCAATAGGGCAACCCTGTAACGCTTGAGCAGCTTTTTGTTGTTATTGGCTGAGTAAGTCATAGCTTGGAAATTTGGCTTGCATGTGATTATAATTGTAATATCACAGTCCACATTTGTTAAATTTGAGTTATTTGTAAAGGTCACTCACGCACGCATCGCATGAACAAAGAGTTTGTGTACAAATATGTTAATTTATGCATTTTTTATGGATTTAGTATTGGATTTCTTTTATTTTATTTATTGGAATTACTATATTACACTGATTTGCCTTAATTGTAAGTCTGCGTTCGTGGTCTTGGATTGTACTGCTTACTGCTTAGAGCGTGCAATCCTGGTGAAGGTGCAGTGTTACAAATTTTGAACGCAGATAGATAATTTTAGTGAAATTATAGGTGAAATTATAGGCGAAATTATTGTATTTTTCTGCATAGTGCAACATGAAACGTCTGAGAGAAATCATGCTGTGCCGGAAAAATAAGAATAGAGGCACAAGTCTATTTCACAATGAGTAAACGACTATGTCGCTAATATGGCGAAATTTCCCCAAATGGGGGAACGGATCCAGTGACGAATATTCTATCACAAAAATTTGGGGGGAAAATGCCAAAAGTCGCCAAACTTGGCGAACATTTGGCTACGTTTTGGTTCGTTTCCTGTATAACTGCAACTGATATTGTAATTAAATAGCTATAAATGATTCCTATATTAGCTATAACCGTAACCGGGTCTGGTAGGCCTTATAGTAATTTCGAGAAGCAGAAGAACTGCTGATTTTTCGGCGGCCGGAAGAAAACTGCATAAGACCTGAGAAAGCATCAATTTCTCAGTTGTCAGTTCAGAGCGACTTCGGAATATCGTGATATCTTTGAGATCTTTACCATTTAGATGCACTTTACACTGCATTGAGCCGAATGTTCTTAGTAGTTTGACGTCTAACTGCTGACTCTACAGTGGAATACTGTGAACATTTGTATGAATGCTTCTTTGGAAAATTCTAGAGTTCTGAAACATTTCTTTAAAAAAAAAATATTAACCTATTATCGGACCTGTGTGCGTTAAATATATTACGAATCCTACGGACGTAACAATATGGTTACTTGAGTAGTATTAAAAATAAAGAAAACGCACAGTTACAAAACACAATTGAATGAAAATGAAAAAAGTACTAGAATATAGTGCAAGTTGAAAATGTATACAAATATGTAAACATTAGCATGCAGCATTATGGGGAATTGTCCTAGGACGTTCAAATGGATGCTCAGTGGTAGAATCGTTCTCCGATGCATTGGTTACATGGACATAAAACTGACTTTGGAATTATTTCAAAGAAATTATACGAACTTAAGAGGATGTAATCATGAGCTGGGAAAATGTCGACAGCATTATGAATAATCTGGTTGAGCGGAAAACTGGATTCATTCGTAAGATTTCTAATTAGTTTATTTTGAAAACCTAAAGTTTCTTCCGATAAGATTTGGGTGCCTAAGCAAAAGCTGGTATAGCATAAAAGAGAGTTGGGTGAATGATTGAAAGGTCGAGAATCCTTTTAACTTTGAGGTTAAGCTTTGAATTTCTTCCCAAGAGGGCTCTATTATGCCATAAAAGCGTCATTAGCCTTGCTTAAGACATAATTAACATATCTCTGAAAGTTAGCTGGTTATCTAAGATTACACCCAGGTATTTTGTAGAATTTACAACTGGGAACATTTGGTTGCCAATTCGCATGTTTAGGTTAATTGTGTGATTTATCTTGTACCTTCTAAATATAATTATACTGCATTTAATTGTATTCAATTTAAATTTCCATAAGTGACACTAGAGAGAGATTATATTTAGGCTAATATGTTAATTTTCTATTGCATGATTGGTATTAATTGATTTAGTCATAACTGTGTCGTCGTCATACATTGCAAACTGTGTCGTCGGCATACATTGCAATCTTGCTGCTGATAGTTTCCGGCAAATCATCGATGTGGGTGTTAACAAGAATAAGCCCCTCCTTCTACTTAATAGTGCGTCTCCAACATAAACTTGGAATTTTCGAGAATGCAAATTTGATTCAAGAAATGTAATCATCAGGAGAAGGAATCATCAGAGGAAGCCTGAAGATGGAAAGTTTACATAAGACTCCCTTATGTCATATTCCGCCAAAGGCTTTCTCAACGTCAAGAACGCAAGCTGTTATATATTGTTTTTAGTGAACGCCTGCGCGATAGACTCCACAACGCTGAGAATTTGTAACGTTGTACAGTTACCATGCCTGAAGCAGAATTGATCGTCATTAATAATATTGTGATATACTAGAAATTCATTCAGTATTTTAAGGAAAAAAAAAACCTTTCGAGTATTTTCCTAAGTAAATTGACAGGCCATAACTGGCTGGCAGCTCAGAAACTTTTCCATATTTTAAAAAGGTAACATTCACAGCATGCTTCCATTGAGCTGGAAAGTAAGCCAAACACAGGTAAGCATTTATGATGTAGTATTGTTAAATATCTTGGTTCCTCTTTGATAGCCCTGTTGGTAATTTCAAAAAAACTTTAGATATTTTAACATTTAATTTTTTGATGATACAGGTCTTAGCTCTTAGGTCCTTGCTTATTCAATAGGTATACGACCCTGAAGTCTTTACCTATCTATAACTGACCTTAATAGGAATCCTAAAAGTGAAAAAAAAAATTCCAAGTATTGGAAGAAACAAGTATTGAAGTGTTGAATGACATCCAATGTGGCAGTATGTAAGAGTGGATATAACTTTGGTAAAATAGTGATTTAACATCTGAAGCATAACTTTCACATCGTAAAAGAAATTTAACATATCTGTAGCATAAAAACTTTGGCATAACTTTCTCCTCGTAGGTACTACGGCTGAGTGTCCTCCTTCCTCCGTGTCTTGGAGCAACAGAATAGCGTGGGCATAATAGTTGAGGCATATAACAGTAGTGGGCGGAGCATAGTTGCACTGACCAAACGTTGAAGTTTTATACACATAAGACAAATCAAAGTCCTGCCTCCGGGGGCACAAAGTCCATATCGCTTTGCAATAATTAAGCAATAATTAAGTAAATATAAATACGAGTAAACAATGAAAAGTAGAAAAAACATTAAATTCACTATGTACATCGATCACCATAACTCGTTATGGTGTATCGTTCTTGGTCTTTTGCAGCGTTGAATGACTGTATAGTCATAATCTCCTATGCTATGTACAGCTTCATTTTCGTGATTATCACATTTGGCGTAGAAATTATGTGAGGCAATTAAGATCTCGCTATCTAATGGTTTGATTTTCATTCCACGATGCATTGCAGTGTTTCTTACAAACCACGGTGAGTCTGTGATAGTTCTAAGAAATTTATTTTGCAATCTTTGCAAAATCTGACGATTTGATCTGGCTGTAGCGGCGCGTGCTGGTGCTGCGTACAATAAAATCGGTTTTATTGCTTGAAGATAGAGAATTCTCTTAGTACTTAGTTGTAATTTTGAATGTCTCCCTATTAAGGCATAAATTGATTTAAAAGCTTTGTGAGGTTTTTCACAAGTATAAATAATATGCGGCTTGAATATAAGCTTATCGTCAAGAATTACACCCAAGTATTTAATATTTTTAACTGCGGGTACTGTGGCTCCATCTAGTGTTATGTTGTTTACTTCTTTGAGCTTGTGTCTAAAAAATACGACTTGAGACTTAGCTGCATTGGTTTTGATCTTCCAAGCGTAAAACCCCTTGGTGAGGATATTAACGGCTTTTTGAAGCTTATCTCTTGCTTTGATGGGGCTAATAGAACTGCACATGATTGCGGTGTCATCCGCATAGCAAGCAAAAGTAGTATCTGGGATATTTGGCATATCGTTGATGTATAGACAAAATAATATTGGCGAAAGTAAACTTCCTTGCGGAAGACCGGCCTGAATAATTTTCTTGCTGGATAAAGTATCTTTAATTTTAATCTGAAAAGTTCTACTGTCTAGGTAGCTGAATATTGTCGTAATAAGATCCGGAGAAAATTGATAATTTATCATTTTGACAAGGAGGCCAGCATGCCAAACCTTGTCAAAAGCCTTCTCGCTGTCCAAAAATAGGGCAGCAACAGTCTCTTTCCTATTTAGATGTTGTCCGATAATTTCTGTAATTCTTGTAATTTGGTGTACTGTAGAATGACCTGGTCTGAAGCCAAACTGGTAATTCTTTAGCAAGTTGTGACTTTCATTGAAGTTATTAACTCGATTTACAATAATACGTTCAAATAATTTAGCAAGAGTAGGGAGCAAGCTGATTGGTCTATAACCGCTCGTAGTTGACCCGTCCTTTCCTGGTTTTCTTATGACGATAATGGTAGCGTGTTTCCAGATACGAGGGAAATAGTTCAAATTTAAGCAGGCGTTAAAAATTTTTGTAATGAGGATTATCCCTTTCCTGTTCAGGTTCTTGACGGCTTTGATACCAATCCCGTCATAACCGGCCGCTTTCTTTGGGTTCAAAGTATCAAGACAATCTTTTTTACTTGTCAGGGGGTGATGAGATTTCCTACGCTGCGACTATTAGTAGCAATGTAATCTTTTACATGGTTTTCGATGTTAACATCATTTGGGTTGGGGTACTGATTTAACGTGAATTGGTCTTCGTAATTGCTAGCGAAGATGTTTGCTATATTCTCAGCTTTATGAAAAGCCTGGTTGTTATGTTTAATTGCGCCAATGTTGTTCTCCTCCTTTCTGAGCGCTATACTTAATTCTCCAAACAGTAGAATCTGTGTGGGATAGGCTGTCTACAAAATTTTCCCATGCCTCTGAGCGATACCTAATCATCATGAGCCTAAGTTCTTTATTGCATTTATTAAAATTTCTTCTATCCTGCTGATTTTGAGTTTTCTGAACAATCTTCCGAATTCTGTTTATCTCTTTAAGTTTTAATCTGATGTTGTAGGGGAGGTTTATGTCGTCATTTTTAACAAACTGCGTAATTTTAAGGCACTCTGGATTTTAATATTTAAGTTTTGTATAGCAGTGTCTATCTCTTCTTTTGATTTAAGATTTGCGTTAGGAGTGATGTTATTATTAATTTCATTCTGGTACTGAATCCATTTGGTCCGAGTCTTCATGGGTGGTAATCCATGTCGTAGCCCGTAGAGGGTAAAACGAACAGGTAAATGATCGGAGGATAGATCATTGTCCACACTGAGATAAGGCTGTTGCCAAACATTAAAAGTAAGCATAATATCTAAGATATCAGGGTTGCTGCGAGTCATAGGGCAATACGTGTGCTCCGTAGGAACAAAAATTTGTACATTATTGTTCATTATGTAGTTATATAACACAATTCCATCTTGGTTGTTTGTCCTGCACTTTCAATTTGTATTTTTACAATTCATATCACCTGCGATGATAGTAGGATAGCCCAACCTTGCAATGTAATCTAAATTCTGCCTATTGAGCGAGTTTCCGGGTGGCTTATAAATCGAAACTATGAGATATTCTACTCCTTTGCTATTCAGAATACACGCACATGCTTCTATGCTGTTAAAAATGGGTAATGGGAATTTGCAGCATTTTAGGTACCGTTTGGCAGCTATGGGGGTGCCTCCACCACGGTTATGTATTCGGTCGCTTCTAAACACATCGAAGTTTGCGATCTTTAGGGAGTCAGTCGTCCTGAGATGCGTCTCATTAAAAAGAACGATATCTAAGCTATGCCTGTTAATGTAGTCTTTAATTTCAGTTACTTGACTTTTTATGCCATTACAGTTAAAGAATATAAATTTTGCATAGTTAGTATGCCTACTGTTACATGCTAAGTTATTTTGGATGTGATTATACATGATTGTTCATATCAAACATCTTAATTGGCTCCAAGATCCACGCTTAACTTATTCATCTGGTCATCTGCTTCTTTAAATTGTAGGTACAGAGAGTATAAAATTTTAATAAATGTATTAAAGGCTTCAATGTCGTTTTCGTCATTATTTTGAGAGGTTTTTCTTCCTGGCTTGGGTTTATTTCTAGTTATCATCGGTGCGGCGGCGGCTGCGTACGTTTTGGAGTCGGAGCCATTTTCTGATTGGCTCTCAGTAGAGCGAGTATAATTTTTCGCTTTTTCAGTCATGGCGCTGGGTATGATTTTCTTATTTTCAAAGTGCTTGGGAGAATGTTCCATATTTCCAGGCCTCTTGGGGCAATCAAGACTACACGCTGCGTGCGAACCGTTACAAAGGACACGCTGGGCTGCATGTTCTTTTTTATTTTTATATGGGCATTCGAAAGATTTATGCGATTCAGTACAGCGTACACATCGCGGTTCGTTGTGACATGCCTTCTGGGTATGCCCATACCTTTGGCAATTAAAATATTGCGTGGTCCGGGCCTACCTTTGTAATATTTTATAGTAACCTTCATATCACATAAGTATTTAACTTGCCGTATTTTCTTACCCTCGTCATTACGGGGGGTTTCAACATAAAAAACCGGCAGCTGTGTAGCAATACCGTCTCTCATTCTAGTGATGGGTTTGACTTTAATTATCGGTATTTTTTTAGCTTCTAACTCTTCTTTAATTTCGTCAGCCTGGTAATCCGTGGTGAGTCCTTTTATGACCAATCTGTTACATTTATCTGAGTTTAACAAAAAGGTGTGATACGGAATTTCCTGCTTTTCTAATTTATCCTGCACCTTTTTATAATCGTCGGCGGAGCTTAGTTTAAGAACCATATTTTCGCCTTCTTTTTTGCATTCAAATGTTTTCAATTTTTAAGTTATCTTTTAATTCTTTCCTAAAATCCTTCCAGTTAATGGTAACTAGCGGGGGAATTTTCCCAGCATACTGTCTAGGTTGAATGAAAGGATTTGAGTTAGGGGTAACCTTATCTTCTTCCAGGATATTGTCCTCTTCCATTCTGTTGCCATCTAAATTTACCTCTTGTAAGGAATTGAATTGATTTGCAGATTTTAGCGGGGGATACGTTTCCTCGTTCGAACTGCTACGTTTCCTACCGCGTTTTGAAACGGGTGCATCCTGCCAACCGTTGTCTAATTTTTGTGAATTTTGCCTATTGTTAGTATTAGAAAATGCCTGCTTTAGAACTTCTACATTATCTTTGCGATATATCATATAATGTTTCGCTTCCAATTCGGCTCGCATAGAGCAAAGACATTTTTCCTGTTATCCGCATATATACTTAAGATGTAAGGAACATGATTTATTTTTTAATATATAATGAAAGAGAAGCCTGCTTATACTATTTGATAAATGAAAAACTGGGGAAAAGTATTTTTTAAGTCAGGTTATGCTGTTTTACTTTAGATGAAGAATGTAAAATTGAATGTTTTGATATAAAATTTGATTCCAAGAAGAAAATAATTTTATGATCAGATATAGTCCAAGAAATTACTGACCACCAGTTTTTTCATATCCCCTTGCGATATAAAATATAGAAAATTATTCTCTTTAACACGTAACATTCCTTATCTTCAACACTATTTAAGTAAAACTGCTTTGTTTTTTTGAAGCAAAGCGGTGGTCGTGGTTTCCTGCTAGATGTTCTTTAGACTGCTTGTATGTAGCTTACAAATGTGTATCCACTATATTTCGAATTTTTGATTAAGAATAGAGTGACGACAATTCATTTACTTTAAAATTGACGGAAATTTTAACAAAAACCTATAACCTAGACGTTTCCCAAAGAAGTAAGCTTAAAGCAGCACGGTTTTTCAATTGACAAACAATAAGGAATTTGAGAATTTGGAACCTTTAACGAAAAATGAAGTTAGGACAGATACCGAGTTATGTTTTATTCTGAAATTTATATAACGCTAAACGGAACGATTTATTATTCAATACAGTTAAATAACAGTAGAGATTATTATTTATTTCTCGAAAATATAAAATGAAATTTCTAACAGGATTTGCTGTATTTAATTTGCAGGCGAATTTCGGCATTTAATTAGCAAATACCGGTTATTGAAATGATGCTTAGTAATGCTAGGAATCATCAAGAAGATTCAAACGCTCTAGATCAGCACTGCAAATAAAGCTAGAAGCGTCCATAAATAATGGTGGTGGTGGTGTGTTGAGAATACGGTAAAGCACACGAGGGCTACCTGCCTAAGGGGAGGGATGCCTTCGTGGAGGACTTTCTAAGGGAAACTGGCTCGTATACACGTTACACATAGGGAAAACCACGAAAACGCCCATGCAGCCAGCCCGTTCGCGGGATTCGAACCTCGGACCGAACTATCAGTGTTCAGCGATTTTACCGCTCGGCCGCTGGTGGGCTCCCCATAAATAATGACACAAAATTTACTTCTCAGCATCTCTTTTAAAACCAGTATTTTTGTAATCTTTATCCAATGAAGGTAATGTACCGTATAACAAAAAAATAATAACTTCGCTTCCTGAAACATTTTATTCGCAGAAGAAATAAAAAGCTGTATTATTAGTGGTGCATTTTGTTTTCAAGTTAAAACTTACGAATTCTTTGCAACATTTTTCTGGTAAATATTAGCAAAAGTCGGCACGTATTACTCCTGATCTTTTCCGAGTGATTCTGATGCGCTAGCCGCTGCGCCACCGGGCCTCACAGATTACCTCTTATTTAGTTTAAAACACTATTTGGTATGTAATTTGGAGAATTTCATCTAAAAGGAAAATGTTCTGCTATTTGAACTGAATAAAGATGTGCAATTAAAAGCTAAATCCATCTGCGTCATCATTCTGATATATTCCACTCAGCCAAAACAGGAATGCCCGGACTTTGATGGGAAGTTTCTTCATTCATATCCACGACTGCTAAAATATCAGATATATAACCTCAAAACTTTCACATCTGTTCTTGCAGAGACATTAAACGCAACACAATCCAGCTCTCATCTAAAAGCGAATCTCTTACAGATATCTTATTACTCCGAAATCAACTCGAACTAACAACCGAGAGGTGATGGTCTCTTCGGCTTACATAGTTTTTTTACCGGACGCGGAGAAGTATCTAGTACTTTTAATTTTCGAAATTACTAGAATACATATACGATTGAAGCTACATATATGGGTCGGACACGGTTACAGTTACATATAGGGATCAATTATATTTTTATTCAGCTGCACTACCAATTACAGTTATGTAAAGACGGTACCCAAATGTCACGAATTGGTGGCTAAGTTTGGCGACAATTTGTGATTTCTTACTAAATTTGACGACAAAAATTAGTCTCCAAAACCATCGCCATCTTGGCGGTATTTCGCCAATTTCGGCAGATAAAAATTTACGTCGATGTTAAATCGACTTGCCCCTGTAATCTTATTTTTTAGTAGAAAAAATATTACAATTGCATATATAATTTAAGTTATTAATATAAAGAGAGCGCTCTGTTCGTTTTGTTTTGAAATATGTTTTTATTTTTAATGCCGATATATTATACGTAACCAAAATTACTTACGTTCGAAGTAAAACAAATTACAAATGCGGAAGTTTGTTAATAATATTCTCTTAATTATATTATAGTGATTCGCCTGTCCTGCGCACAATTAAAGTGCTGTACGATTAATTCTGACGGAAGATGCCTTCTTTGATTAATCGGGAATCTACTCTTTATGAATTTCTGGAATGTAAGTTATTTTAAGCAGTCATAAAAATAATAATGTGAAGTATTGCCATGTAGATTTAAGCAGCGTTCGTCCGCAATGCATAAAGAAGGAGATGGATTTGCAATTTTCTCATAAATATTTCACGAATATGAAGGGTTCACATGGGAAGCGGTGCTGCTTTGGTCCATAATACGCTTAATATGCTGACGGTAAGGTACGTGTTTGGAAACAATTTACCACTTGAAGCTATGTTTTGACAATTTTTGCCTTTGCCATTAACAACATGATCTGTCGTAGCTATAGATATCGAAAAATCATGTCTTCCACAACGTTTTTATCCCTTTGCGGCACAGTGTGTCCGGTCTGCACACACCTAAAAATTTCCGTCTGTACACAGAAAAATTGAATGAAAAAGGATTTATAGGTTACTATAGGTTACTCTGAATCTTCTTTATTTATAGTAGATGGCAACTCAAGACAAACCAGTCCATATATTTTAGCCGTGTTTAGTTTTTTAAGACCCTCATTTTTCAAAGAAATCTTCCAGATTTGTTTTAGGGTATAAAAGGAGTTGTTTGAAAATAAATTTCTATGTTATCTTTTTGGCTGTATACTAATATCCTTATTCTATATTAGTTTTAAATTTTTACCTTGAAATTTTGCCTAAAATCAAGTGGCGAACCCTAGGTGTGCGAGACCGGGCTCACCGATAATCTAGGACAACTGAGAGTCAGTATTCTTTGTTTCTCCGCATCCCATCGGTCAGTTCATTGACAACAATCCTCTTTTCAGCACTCTTTTCGAAGCTCTATTCAATCAGTGTGGGGCACACCCACAGAATTAAACGATGAGTGCTATCTTCACAAAATTTTACTTGTGTACTCCTCTAGGCTTAATTAGACTGCCTACCTTTTCTTTTATCAAAACTCCAAATTTAAAAGGTACCGTGTCAGAAAGAGTTAATAAACATATGCGAATAATTTTCTTCGGAAAGTACACAAACATTGCCTTCCATCCATTGCTTCTTTAAAAGCGACATTTGGCCTGAAAATAAAACTGTCAAATAGCAAACGATAATTTACACTTACAAAAATATAGTTGCAGTTAAAAGAGAAATTCCAGACAGAAGATTATTTTTTACAGAAAATCGTCTGAAATGGTGCGAACAGTCTCTGTACATGACAAGAATTTTATAGATGATTGTATGTTTAAAGGAATTACATGATTTATTTTGAAATTAATGTTTATTTTAATGCCATTTTATGTAAAATTATATATACTTTGCATACTTACTGTGTCCAAGATTTTTAATTTCTTAAAAATGTCAGAGCTCAATAATAGTACTGTAATACATTGAGTATTATTTAAGTGATTATCAAATTTTTAAATGCTGTAAATCGTCACTAATTAATTAGCTGAAATTTTAATATCAGTTTTAAAGGCCGGGCGGAATGTTGTCTCATGGTTAGATCATGTTGTTTATTTGTTCTGGTGTAACGATTGCAGTGATGTGTAGGTTTTTTTTGGTAAATTTTAATGTTAAGTAAAAATATATTTTTATTTCCCGTAACCACAGTAAAATTCAATAACAATTTATGTTTTTTAGTTGCCTGTTTTATCAATAATAAAAATATGTAACATTTCAAGTGCTTGTACAAAACAGTTCAAATGTAAAGCAATTTCAAAATTTTTGCATGGCTTTGCCCAATAATTTTTCTTTCCTGTGACTAAGATGTTATATGTGCAGCTTTCCGGTAAGCGAAAAGTAATTTTTACAATCTTCGTGACGGATCTCAGGGTTCGAGTTCCAGAGAAGGCATGGAGAAAGCGTATAGCTATGGGGCAATTGAAGAAATTTGTGGCATTATGACATTTGTGGCCGACAGCTGGCGAAAAGTGAGCAGTGAGACAATTCAGAACTATTTTTCTCATTGTGGCTTTAAGTACTTCGTTTTGGAGATGGATGTAGATATGCTCATTGAAAGTGAAAATGATGATTTACATGTGGAACTTCAACAGGTAAAAAATTGTGAAGAAATTTTATCCATTGACAACGAGCTTCAAGGCTACGATGAAAATGAAGATTACTACCCTGCAATCGCTGGTCGAGTTGCAGCAAAACACACGACTGCATCGGAAGACCAAGAAAGTGATGATGATGATGATGCCGCAAGTAAGTCGGTGCAGGTGACAACACAGGATGCGAAGAAATGCATTGAAACTTTGCAGTATTTCATGCAGGCAGGAGAAAGTGAAATTAGTCTCATAGTTAAAAATCTGAACATTCGCAAAGCACCTGGACCTAATGGTATCGATAATCAAATCATTAAAATCATCTTCAATAATTTTCCAGCTCTGTTAATAGCTTTTTTTCATGCCTGTTGGCGTCTCAAGCATTTTTTTCAAGATACTAAGATAGGTGAGGTAGCACTGTTTTTGAAAAAGAAAAAGATCCTGCATTACCAACATCTTATAGACCTATTTGTCTGTTACCAGCTCTTGGAAAAGTGCTAGAGAAGGCAATTTTCATACGGCTACAGTACTTCCTCGCTAAACATGACCTACTATCTAACAAACAATATGGCTTCACCAAGAATAAATCTACGGAACATGCCTTACATGATCTTCTAACACCAATTCAAACAAACAGGCAATGTAATAATCATAGTTAAATCATTTCGCTCGACATACAGGCTGCCTTTGATAGACTTTGGTGGCCTGATGTTATTCAGGCATTGAAGAACATTCTCAAATTACCACCTAGCTAAACCAGGCGTCAGTCGTACAGTCTGTAGAAAGATCATGTATCGCTCCCTTCACCATATGGGCTTCGGAAGCCGTAGACACACGAGTGTACCTTTCTTAAATGCATGCCATCGAGTTGCCATTCTTACCTGGGCAAGAAAATATAGAGAACAGACACTAGTGGACTTGGAATGTGTAGGAGTGATGAGTCTCGATCCGTCTAATTGATACCGATCGGAGGCTGAGAATATGGCGAAAGAATCATGAAGTTATGAATCCGGTATGGCAGACTGGACCTGTACAAGGCTGTGGAGGCTTAATCATGGTCTGGAATGCTTTCTTCTGGTTGTGTTTGGGATCTTTGATACTTGTTCCAACCTCCCTCAATATGATTCTGTACGTAGAGTTGATGAGCTATCATCTGCATCCATTTATGACCCTGTCATTCACACGGAAAGGGAGTATCCCAGAAAGATAACTGCGCCTCTCACATGTCACGGTTGGCTACTGTTTGGTTGGATGGAGGAGCATGCGTCTGACTTCTCTGTCATAAATTGTCTACTTAAAAGCCCTGACTTGTTCTACTGAGCATCTTTCCAAATTAGTATATCTTATTATTGAGGAATGTAGAGAATTGAAGTGTTATGTTCTATTCACTCAGTTTTCCATGTTCAGAATGTCTGTTATGATGGTCGTATGAAATGTTGTCGCCTGGTATGATGTCAAAATGTCGTCTGTTGTGATGGTTTCGTATGTAAGCATATGATTGAGCTTATTATTTATACGCATTCCTAGGGATAAATACATTCCCTCTATATAGGTCATAGATCATAGGTCTTCGCTTATTTAAAACGTACATGACCCTGAAATCTGTAGCTACCTATATCTGTCCTTAGTGGGTATCATAAAAGTGAAAAATAAATCCAAATGTTGGAACAAACCTGTGCACTTGAAGTTCGGAATCACATCCAATGTGGCAATATGTAACAGTGGCATATCTCGGGTAAAATAGCGACTTAAAATATCTGAAGCATAACTTTTACATCGTAAAAGCAAATTAGCACATCTGTAGCATAAAAACGTTCGCATAACTTTCTCCTCTTTGTTGCTACGGCTGTAGCATCCTTCTTCCTCCGTGTCTTGAAGCTAACGGAATATCGTGGCGGTAGTTGTTGAGGCATGTAACATAAGTGGGCGGAGCATATTTGCACAGACCAGTTGTTGAAATTTTTAACACATAATACACAAACGAATTTTTGATTAACACACTTAAGGATTTGAAAGCGACCAATGGGATCATTGTACAGGTTATGGTTTACGAAGGACGGGGACGCCTGGTGTCTAATATAGGTAAACAGCCGTGTGCCCCACGCCATCCCCTATATCTAGCGGCAACAACATCCTGGAGCGCCAAGAGGCTGCGTCTGTAGTTTATTGAGACATGAAAAGGATGTAAATGGCCAGACAAGGACGCTCGCGTTTTGTTTTACAGATTTGGAGAGTCTTTGACTTGACAGATATGGCAAAGAAACAAGAACGTGTCAGAATATTAAAAAGATTAGACAGGAAGAATTAAAACATATAAAGAAATATAATTAAGGCATGTATTGAGCTAAGCTGCTAGGATAATGACTTCAACTGGCATGCTGTGCACAGTATGTTTATCTCTGTGCTAGGATTTCGTAGGACATAGATTACGCAAGCGTTTGCACATAATGTTGTCCACGGTTGCGTAGTTAACATTAGATCCACGGTTGCGCAGTTCACATTCCATGTGTATAATCGCTAACAGTTCGCTATTTGCTCGCGTTGTTCATAATTTTATCATAGTTTACAGTTGCTTGAGGTCTCTGTTTGTGAGCGTGCTCGCAGTTTATAGATGGTTGCGAGAATTTTGACGGAGGAAACAGTAGGATGCAGATGGCTGCGGTTGCAGAGATAAAAATGGCGGGAATTATAGTACAAGAGGATGCACATTAGCACACTGTGCATTTTCTCAGTTTGCGCATTTGCACAGTTTTTAGTTTCGGTAAACGCAGATCGTATTTTGCACAGTATGCACACTTCACAGTTGGCAGTAGCCCAGTTCGCATAATTATACTATGTCGAGGTACCACTGTACTTAATTATATAATCGTTAGCCAGCAGATAGTAATAAATAATTTTAAAAGTCTGCTGCTATCAATATATAAATTATGTTGACTAGTATAATTAATTTAGAATTATGCGCCTACATATAATAAGATGATGTATGTTACTACAGATACGTATTAATATATATATATATAAGTCTGTGCATATATATGAAATCTTAATTCTATTTAAACCAGTTAACAGTTAGAATTACTAAACAACCATGAAAGATTCCCCAAGAATGAAATATGGTGTAACAACGACCACTTAGTTTAGAAATTCGATTCTATTTTATATTGTTGTAAAAGTCATTGTAAGAGTGAAAATTCTTCATTCTGCCTTAATGCGATTTTTTGCGTTTAATGCGTTGTTTGGAGATTTTATGATCCCGAATTATATTGATGTGATATATTAATACTGCATTTGTAGATATACGTTTTTTGAGAAACGAGTCAAAGCGATTGATTTTTTGTAAAAATTTGGATTTATCCTTATTTTATTGACGTGCACCAGCACTGAATTGAGAATGGCTTGTGCTATGCTTCGATGGATGAAAAAGCATTTGTAAGTAATGAATATTGTGAAAGTTTCAGCATATTTCAAAGAATAGTATTAAAAGTATATATTTACTAATATTATATATTAATAGTTTATGGTAAATTTGTCATTATAAATCTCATTATAGTTTCATTTCTCATTCTATTGCATTTCTATAGCGGTATATAAATTTTTTGGTTTACATATTGTAGATTGCATCAGTTTTGCAGCGCAATTTATTCCTCGGTATGTTACTTGTAGTGTTATTAGAAATTCCATTATTTTTGTATTTTTTCTGCAGTTGGTAGTATCTGATTAGGACATTTATGTTTTATTTCAAGATGTATATGAAGTTGGTTATATCAAGTGTTAAATAAACGTTGTTATTCGGGCAATAGCGTTAGCTTTATCCAGATAGATAAATGCATTTCTTATTTCTTAAATACTCAAGATATCAAGACACACTCGGATAGTTGATTCACTCACTTTACGTTTTTTAAGGGTTATATATATATATATACATTAAGTGCGTGTTCAAAACAACCATTGACGGGTAGTCTTGGCGTAATTCGGATTCATACCAAGATTATCCATTTCTCAAGGCAATGATTTTTGTTATTTTTGCTAAACTGTTTACGAAAATACAATTTTCCGAATGCTGAACTTTTATGCATGAAAAGGCAGATTTTAAGATATTTGTTTTGCAATTTGATGCAAAATTTGTATTTTTAAAACACTGATGTATATGTTGTTATTTTAAAACTCTGCCAGTATATAACATTATATAACATTCTTGTATTATCACCATTTATAGATGTCGCTTGCTGTACAGCCTGCTGAATACATTTTACTTTCTAGCTATCTAGAATTACATCGTGTTGTTTCGGTATGAACAGAGGCGAAGTATACATTTAAAGATAATTAATTAAATTTTTCTGATTTTGATATCTATAATATATAGACAGGATTACTGATAAAAAATTTAAGAAAATTGTAAATGAAGAAGTAAATAGAAAACTTTCGTTCAGTTATTGTGAGATATCAATATAAACTTCATACATTTTACTAGGGGGCTGTTGCCAAAGCAAAATCTTTAGTATATATGTCTACGAGCTCTATGTATACAGTGTGTTGCTCAGAGTAAACTTCCTGCATTGTGAAGAGTACTACGTGTATGTCGTGATGCGTTCATGCGAAGCTTGTTTTCTCGTATAAGCTCTGCCTCTTCGAACCGAAATTGTCCGTAGTCTGCAGCGTCTTGAGTTGTTTATGCAGGTTTTTGAGTTGTTTATGTAGGTTCTTGAGTTGCTTATGCAGGTTCTTGAGCTGTTCTGGTATTTCCTGTCGAATCTGACGATGACGCGGAGAGTCTTATATCCTTTGTTTACTTGCAACTTCTTCTCTTCATTGCGCATATTCTGTTGACGTTCCACTTGCCTAATGGGCCTCCGTTTCGCTTCTGCTTCCCTTTCCGGAGCACGCAGTGTTTCTTGGTTTTCTGAATATCTTTTGTGTCTTCTACTAGTTTCTGATACAGTTTGAGCACGCGAAGTTTCTTGAGTTGTTGCTTGTCTGCTGCAACTCCTATTCGTTTCTTCTTCAGTTTCTTGAATGCGTAAGCTTTCTTGTCACTATGCTTGCCTGCTGAGTTTCCAGTTGTATCTTCATTCATTTTTAAAGCTCGCAAATTTTCCTGTACTTGCCTGCTGAGTCTCCTAGTGTTTTTACTTCATTTTTCTGTAGCTCGCTGTAACATTTGGGCTGTCTTCTTGCGTCCAGACATTTAAGTAAATTGAAAAAAAAAATTATGTAACTGTAGTAAAGTAACATTGCATCTAAAATACGTTAAATACAGAAGTTTAAATTTCTACTCAGAAAGTAAGTATACAATAAAAGAAATTAAAATTTATAAATAAATTTAGAATAGCATAAAATGTATAGAAACATTTCATTATGAAGAAAATGTATTCATTCTTTCCAAGCAACCAGCGATTCGTAAATAAATTTTTCTTGCCAGCTCAGGAAACAAAGTCCTTTGACACTTCAGGTAATACATTGGAGGTTATGATTTAAATTTATTTCAATGTAACAAATTTTCAAAATCTCAATAAAGGAATTAACGTAGCGATAGCATATCGTGTCACGTATCCAAAGGTGAAACATAAAAGTTGCCAAAAGCAGCTATTCATTTAAAATACTGACATTAACGAAAGATTTTCGACATACAATGACATTATATGGAATCACGTGCTTTCTTCAACTTCAGAGTACAACCGTAAATAATAATAAAAATAAGTTTCACGTTTGGGAATACTATTTATTTCATATTTCTTTAACTTAAAAATTTCTGTTAAACAAACTCTACGATTTGAACGTGAGAAGGGCCAACATTTTTCCAAGTAAAGCATTTTGATGTCCAGCGCGCTAGACTTCGGCCACTTGGAAAAATGAATGCGAAAAATTAGCGTTTTCCGAAATTTTATATAATATCTCAAGTGATAGTCGTAGGAAGGTAACAATAGTCGAAAAGTTTTACCAAGAATTTTTGAAATCCGAGCGTACCTCCTTCCAAACTCAAATTCCTCCCCCCCCGTTCCGGGGGATATGATGTTACGAAGAAAAAAAAACAAAGAGGCAGAAACCCACAGATATTTATATTTTTGATTCCTGTTTACAATATTCAATTTCTTTTAAAAACATTAAGCTTCATTTAAATAAAAGGAAATTAAATTCAGACATTTTCACTAGCTTTCAAGCTTTTATTGTATTTTTAAATATTCTTTTTGTCACTGTTGCGCAAGTTTTCCGCGGCGTCATTAGAAGCCTGTCATGCCTCGCGCTCGTTCAAACACGAGGTGGGTTCTTTTGTGTAACACAAACTGCACTATGGATACACCATACAACGAGTACACTGTAACATAAACTATATACAATATATATATACAAGGCGCGCAAAAAGAAATTAAAACATATTTCTTTTTTCTACGTTCTCACACGGCATGCTCGCCGGTCCAACTCCTAGTGCCCTCTCCTTTCAGTCTTTCTTCCCCCCACCAGCCTGCCTCGACCGGTTTTTCCGAGGTAAGTCACTTCCGTTCTTCCTCTTTCATCAGGGGAAGGAACTTCACACCTCCCCTCTGGTTTGTAAATATTTACGACTGAGTCGAAAAATTTGAAACCCATATCATTTTGACACTTACCAGGTAGTCCCTCTTTTCCGGGACACAGCACAAGGAATCTAAAATCAGAGAGCAAAAAAAAAAAAAAAAAAAAGGGTCATACTACAGTTATAAACACTAACACAAAAAAGAACACTTAAAACACATAAACATAAAAACTGCACATGTACAAATTTCTATAGCGATACAAACAAAACATTGCAATATCAACTCACTGACACTTCTGTAAGGAATAATTCGTTTACTAATATACCCTAATAACACAATCTTTTCTAGAGTAACCACAATAATACAAAAAAAATAATAATAAATGAAAATTACAATATCTATATACTTTTTGCCATACTAGCATTGAACATTATCCTTTCTAGTGTTACATTAATAAACAAACACACACACACAAAAAAATATATGATACCAACATTAGTTTTTTTTTTTCCAATTTAGTTCAGATTATTGGTCACTTATACATTCGTGAGGGATCCTCGACAATGCGTCTGCATCGGAGTTTTTAGCTCCTGGTTTATGCATTACAGTGACTTGGAAGCGGGATAGAGCTAATGCCCATCTCTGTAATCTAGCATTCCGGGGTATCCCTTCGGTTAAGTACTTTAATGGGTTATGGTCTGTATGCAACAAAATTTTATTTCCGTATGTCCAAGTTTCGAACTTGTCGAGAGCCCAAATAATTGCATACGCCTCTCTTTCTATAGTGCTCCATTTAGACTGAGCGCTAGTTAATTTCTGGCTAGAAAATGTTATCGGTCTAGCTTTCCCATACTCATCTCGTTGAAGTAAACACGCTCCAATACCTATTAGTGAGGCGTCTGTGTTAATTTCAAAAGGTTTTCGTATATCCGGCGTATATAAAGACGATGCCGTGCACAATGCATCCTTTAATTCTTTGAATGCCTTCTCGGCTTCAGACCCCCAAGGTATATCATTAGGTATAGATTTTCTCGTGAGATCAGTTAACGGCCTAGCTATTTTTGCATAATTCGGAACATACTCTCGATAGTAATTATATAACCCCAAAACTGATCTTAATGCCTTTTTGGTTCTAGGTGGCTTCAAATTTTTAATGACCTGCAATTTCTCTGGATCTGGGCCATGTCTGCCTGAGCCTACTATGTGACCTAAATACTTTACCTCCGACTTGCCAAAAGAGCATTTCTCTAAATTAGCCGTAAAGTTCAATGTCTGTAAAGTACTGAGTACGGCTCTTAAATGTTTAAGATGTTCTTCCCACGTTGACGAATAGACAATTATATCATCGATGAAACTTTCAGCATAATCACTATGTGGTCTAAGAGCTTGATTCATAACTCTTTGGAAAGTTGCGGCAGCACCTGACAAACCGAACGGCATCACTTTCCACTGATACTGACCCTTCGGAGAAACAAAACTCGTCAGATGTCTACTTTCCTTCTCCATAGGGATTTCCCAATACCCCTTAAGAATATCTAGCGTAGACAAATAACGTGCTGCCCCTGCCTTATATCGAAGCTCTTCTGCGTTTTGCATAGGAAATGGGACAATCTGACTTTCCGCATTAAGCCCTCGATAATCACAACATAAACGTACGCTTCCGTCCCGTTTCGCTACACACACAATAGGGTAAGCAATCTCTGCTGTGGAAGGTTCAATTAAACCTCTTTCTAACAAATCAGCAATTTGCTTTTCCACCTGTGGCTTCAACGCCTCAGGTACCTTATAAACATGAGGTTGCTTTCTTTCAACTCCCGTTTTTAACTTGATACTGTGGGATCCTACCTTCGCAGATTTAATCTCCCCATCAAACACTACATGGAAAGATTTGATTAATCTGCTCAACTGATTCCTTTGTGACCTATCTAAATGTTTCCATTCCTCTGAAACACAAATCCTATCTAAAAGTTTGTCTACTTTAGGGTTTCTTTGAATAGGCGCGTGCTGCACCTCCCCAAATTCTGTGTCAGCCTCATAGATTATCCCTACTGCATTTATAGGCTGTATATATTTCCGTAACTTATTTTGATGCAAATGTCTAACAGATTCATCTGGCAATTTTACCAAATATGAATGTGGAGACTTTTTCGCAACTATTTCTCCAGGTCCTGTCCATTTCGAGCAAAGTTTATTTGTTGACGTTGGTATCAGTACTACTACCTCATCTCCTATCTCGAATTCATTTTCCTTAGACTTCAAATTATGATGCTGAACATATTTCTGCTGTTTAGCTTCCGAATTTTCTTTAGCGAATTTCTCTGCCTCCTGTAACATATTTCGAAGAGAAATTAAATATTCAGTAACTGATTCCCCAACTCCTTGTGGTAATACCGTCTCATCTACCCAACTTGATTTAAGTATCGCCAGTGGCCCCACTGGCACCCGACCATACATCAGCAAAAATGGTGAGACTCCGGTAGTTGAATTCGGTATCTCCCTATAAGCCCATAACAAATATGGTAACTGCTTATCCCAGTTTCTTCCTTGAGTATTTATCGCGTGATGCAACATTGACTTCATTGTTCCTATCCACCTTTCCACTAGCCCGTTTGACTGCGGATACCCTGGCGTAGAAAATTTTGGCGAGGCCCCTAACCTAGTTAAAAATTCTTGTGTTAGCTTAGCCTTAAAGTTCGTTCCGTTATCCATGGCTATCATTCTCGGAACTCCTGTTCGCATGAAAATATCAATGAAAGCGTCACATGTAGCTTTCGCTGTTATCGCCTTTAGTGGAATTGCCTCCGGCCATCTGCTATGTTGATCAACAACACATAACACATACTGGTGCCCTCTTGAAGATTTCGGCTCAATCGGCCCTAAAACGTCCGCATTAACCACTTGAAATGGAAGTTCTGGCCTCCCTACTGCTGTAATTGGAGCCCTATCCTTCACTTTAACTTTCCTTCGTAGCTGGCATTCCTTGCAAGCTTCACACCACTTCCGCACCTCCTTTGACAATCCTTCCCACCAAAACGACATTTTAATCCTTTCCGCCGTCTTCTTTGCTGCGAAATGCCCCCCTTGTAAGCTTTCGTGAGCCAACTTCACAATTTCTTTCCTGCGGCTTTGAGGAACAACTAACTGACTACATCGCTGCCCATTAACACTTCCCGTATGGTACAAAATTCCTGACTCCAGCCAATACCCATTCTTGTTCTTACGTGCATCCATGAACGCGCTTTTCAGCGAAATACATTCCGCTTGCTCCTGTCTAAAACGTTGAGTTTGCGATAAGGGTGGGTTATCAGCTAACACTTGCTCACTGCCTCCCACTTCTACTTCCCCCTCATCTTTACTCCTTACCAACGGTGTAGTACGAGCTATTTCCGCTTCACCTTCGACCTCATGACTGGCTTTTTCTGTCGATTCCTTTCCGTCCAAGTTACTCGATACCTGACCAACTCCCAATACTAGTTTTTCTTCCTTATTTTCTCCCCAATAAATATCTCCTTGTTCCCTGAGAAGTCTAAAATCTCGAGGTGTCACCAGCGCCTCCTCGTTCAAATTATGCACTACTGCTGCATGAACGTTTACATAAGGCTGTACCTCCTCTTCTCCTGACCAGATACTGATAGGTACTGTAACTAATTGGGCTTCTAACTGGGGTCCCACGGCGGGTTGTAACCATATCTTCCCTCCAGACTCCAAATATTTCTGTGGAACTACCGATTTCCGGATTACAGTAACTTCTGCTCCGCTATCAATCACTCCTTTGAATCTAGCGTTGCCTATCTGCAGTTCTATCCTAGGTAATTCCCCACTTGCCCTAGTTAACGGAATTTCTTCTGCATAGTTAGCTAACTTCAATCCTACGCATATTTTATTTAATCCCTTTGCTTCCATCTCATCCGTATCCTCTTTTTCGCTTCCTCTCTTGGGTTTCGCTATCAGGTTTATCGCTGGACAAAAACGACACTGAAAACATTTTAGAACTTTCTTATTTGCCTGCATCATTCCTTGAGGTTCTAAAGTTTTTACCCCTTTGTACTTCTCCTTATCAACCCTGTAATCAGAACTGAAATTCCCCTTACTCTTATTTGGTCGTCCTAATTTTTCCCCTTGTCTTATCGGTTCCTGTTTTGGTCCCACTTTATTTACTTCCTGAGCACTCGTATTGTAATTTCTAGGCATTGCTGCAACGTAATTATCCAAATCATTTGCAAGCTCTGATGGAGATAACCAGTTTTCTACCTCTTTTAACAGTATATGCGCCTTAACATTTGCGGGTAATTGATCTTTTACTTGATCGACAATCAATAGTTCTCTTAATTTATCAAAAGTCTTAACTTTTCTGGATTCTAAGTAGAAATCAAGTGCTGCTTCAACCCTCGCTATGTGCTGAGTATACGTTTCCTCATATCTTTTTACACATTTTTCTAAATTCTTTTTATGTTGCCATGGGGTAATCTGGAATTCTTTTAATACTGTATCTTTAATCTTAATATAATTATCCAAATCCCTTTCACCCAGAGTTGAAATCAAAATTTAACTTTAGTTTTTAAACTCTGCAAAATAATTTTCCCCTTATGTTCTTCAGGAATTTTATAGAGATTAAACATCATTTCCGCATGATGGAAAAAGAACGGCCATTCCTCAGTTTTAGATGGCGGGTCAATCATAACTCCTTTCATTATTTTTAAATGTTTCAAGAAATCATTTCCCTTGCTCTCAGCATCTGAAACCCCTTCATCCTCTGAACCCGATTTATTTCCTCCTTTATCTATTTTTCTACTCTGAATTTCTAATTCTTTAATTTTTATCTCGTGTTCTCTCTCTAATTGTCTTTCCCGAAATTCCATCTCTTTTAATCGGTCTTTAGCCGCATCTGCCTCTAACTTACACTTTTCTAGCTGCAGCTCCATTTCCTTTAACCTAATTTGAGCCTGCATGTTCTTAATAATTTCATCAGATTCTTCTGACACCCTATTTCTCCTTTTAGGACCCATATTAACTTCTGGTATTTCTTTTTACAGCTTTACCCGTACAACACATAAATAACACTTAATTTTACAGGCAAACATACATATTTCACTACTGAATACTACCATTATTCATTTAGCAAACATTATCATTAGTGAACACAATCATGAATACCTTTCTCATATTACTATTAACATATATTACTATTAACATATATTTCACCATATATTGTTAACACATAAATACCAAAAATTATATTAGCTTTTGGATTAGTACCAAAAAAAAATAGTTCTGAATACTTTGGCCTTACGCCGTAATACCTTACATATTCTGGAAATGAAACAAACATTTACATTATTGTTCTCAAATCCTTAAACTAATTAATTTTTAATCAACCTATTAACCTTAATGACTAAAACATTTTGCCAAAACACGGCAACAACAAAAATAGATAATTTCTACCTTAATTAGTAACATGAGCACACAGTTAAATGTTTCGAAATTTCTGCTGACATATTTTTGAACTATTTTAACATTCATTTAGCATACATTATCTCCTTAATACAAAATTAATCATAATTCCTTATTTGCATATAAAATATACTTTCTAAGTGTTTACTGGCTTTAACGCCTGGCATTCTCATCATGTTATTAACCGACATTAACACAATTTTAATTTTCTCCGTTACTATAGTAATTATAGGGAGGGAGCTCTCTTCATTTATATATTGTGCTTCCCAAGAAATTAAGAGGGACTTACCTTTGATCCCGATAGTAGAAAATGACGAGTTGTGCTCAATTCTGTACAATTTCCTCATCGCACTGCATCACACTTCACTTAATAATATCACCACGGTAATACTGATGATCACTTTTACCATCCACTGTTTCAACACTGCACGAACATTTCAATTAATAATATCACCACGGTAATACGGATGATCACTTTTACCAGCCACTGTTTCAACACTGCACGAACATTTCAATTAATAATATCACCACGGTAATACTGATGATCACTTTTACCATCCACTGTTTCAACACTGCACGAACATTTAAATTAATAATATCACCACGGTAATACTGATGATCACTTTTCACACGACGAGGTTTCATACACCCTTTCGTTTATTTGCACGTGTAGGCTTACGCGCGCCACTTTCCGTCTTTCACGACCATCTTTTGTCATCTTCCTTGCTTTCGTGAATTATTTCCTTCATTTAAACCACGTTCACTCAAATCACTTTTTACGATCTTACTTCCTTCGTATTTTTGGTGATTTCTTTTTTCCCACTATCCTGTACGACTGCGACATTTGTCATGCCTCGCGCTCGTTCAAACACGAGGTGGGTTCTTTTGTGTAAACTTACCATAGTGGGAAAATAACAGTTGTCCGCTTTGACATTTTCTTCACTAATTTATTACACAAACTGCACTATGGATACACCATACAACGAGTACACTGTAACACAAACTATATACAATATATATATACAAGGCGCGCAAAAAGAAATTAAAACATATTTCTTTTTTCTACGTTCTCACACGGCATGCTCGCCGGTCCAACTCCTAGTGCCCTCTCCTTCCAGTCTTTCTTCCCCCCACCAGCCTGCCTCGACCGGTTTTTCCGAGGTAAGTCACTTCCGTTCTTCCTCTTTCATCAGGGGAAGGAACTTCACAAAGCCGTAGGTCGAAAACATTTAAGAATCATAATGATCATATGATAAACTGCAATACATATTCGATTCTTTTGATTAGAATTTGAGTACAATTCTTTATACATCAGCTACTATGCCCCTTTATGTAATGACAATGATTATTTTCAATTATTATCCGATGAGAATGATTCTTTACAATGATTATTCGATGACAATGATTATTTGCAACGAATATTAAAAGCTGATGACTATGATTACTTAAATAGAATATGCGATGACAGCGATTATTTCCAAAGAATCTTCGATCACGTCACTATTGTATATCGCTATACTTCTGGGGTTGGGGAGGTTGGGTATTGTACTACGGTCCTGTAATTAAGCGTTTCAAATGACGTCAAAAAGTCACTGCTCCAGATATTTTACTAGTAACTGCTGCGTATTGTGATCGAAACCGTTATTTAAATCTTCTGAATAAAATTTGGGATAATTCTTTTACATCAGAGAATAAAGCAATTTGTAACACGAATTTCAACAAAATTACACGCATCGAATAACAGAATTACTTAAAAGGAAATATCAGTACAACAAATCGCTCTTTGCAGCTTCGCTTTTGTCCGACACTTGTTTTTAGCTATCGTATCTACCCATTTGAAGATAGATACCATGTGAAGAATACTTTTTTTAGTGTGTAAATTAACTACATGTATGTTATGTATATATATGGAGATATTGTTTTGAATGAGGAAAGCACCAACTTCTTTTAACGGAAACAACCGAGACATTATCTTCAGTCCAATTTAATGTTTCATCTAAATCATTTCTTAATTACAAAAGTTCATATTAATTTTCTTTGCAAAGGAGACTAGGTGTTGCTGGAAACAAATGAAATACCAAATATCATAAATTTATTGAAGTCAACAGCAGAAAAGTGTTAAAAAATTAATAGATTACTTCAGCGAAATGTAATTGCATTTAAACGTATTAAATTGTTTTCAGTAGATGTCATAATTAGGAACATAGGAAGATCCGAAGAGATTTTGTGCGTTTAAATACTTCTTTTGGTTTCGCTAATTTTTTATACATTTCAGTTAACGTGTAGATCTATGTTTTGAACGCATGGCCCGTTAAGTGAAGAAGTCTGTGGGAAGGCAATTTTTAATCCTGTGCGGAAATTGTCCAAACGATTGATCAGTCATCGGCTCAGAATACGCAGCCATCAGGTTGAGATCCCAAACATTGATTAATCGCGCTCGACTGGAAATTTGATCAGCTTGGTCAACGGAAGCCACCGTTTAAAAAATTTTCTTGTTCTTAAATATATGCTTATTCACTTTTGTAATATGATTAGATACTTATAATCACAGTTCCTTCACTTTCAATAATATATTTCATGAATTGTTGAAGTGCAGACACACACTTCATATTGTAGAAAAACATTTCTCTCGAATTTTTTATGCAAATCCTGGTTATTTATTCTAAGAATGGAAAGTAATGGAGAGTGCCATTTATAAAGCTTAGGTTTTGCTAGACTTTCAGGTTTTCCGCCCTCGCATTTTACGTGCCTTCTTAAGAATCTCTGGAAATAAAATGGAAACATTCCATGATTTGTTGCCAATCTAATTGGAGAAAAAATTTTATTCTTTATAGGGATACTTGCGGGAAGTAACCGTGGAGCAATCTTCTTGTATCTGCCTCGTCCCGTCCTGTTTGTTATTTTAGTAAAATGTGTTTGGAAATTTTTTTCGTGATTGCAAGGTTTGATTTGAGATGATAGATGTCAATCAGACCGTTTAATATGGCATCCTGAGCTGCTGGTGCCAGCAGCTTCATTTCCTATTATACCTGTATATCCTCATATTGCAATTTAGGCTAATAAGACGAATATTCATTTCCATATTTATTGTTTTTTGAAGATTTTGAATAAGTAAAGATATTTTCTTCGTTTAACATAGCGCCTTTAAAAATCTTTGACAATCTGTAAAAATGCTCGCAAACTGTGACTTACTACTTTTGACAAAAAACGTATAAGTAATCATTTATTAAATTAATTAATTCAAACTTATGAACATATATATTTAATAAAATAAAAATATTTCAGCGCAAATAATTATCGACGTATATTTGAAGAAGAAGAAGGAGAAGCAGAAATAAACTACAGCGAACAATTACTCGAAGAATTGGATCCCCAATGTTTAAGATTGCAATACGTGTCGGAGACGTAAGTCATTTCGGAAAAAATAATAAAACAAAACGTAATGTTTCAGGTCCAGTTTAATTATACATTGAATAATTTTTTGAAAAAACGCTGGACTGGAAAATAATACGTTTTCAGATTTATAATGCGTAATGTTTTTTTCATTCCTTCATTACAAAAATAGATTATGAATGTTTAAGTTGGAAAATCACATTGTGAAGAATTCAAATTTATTGTAATACCTTTTGATTATGAGGAAACTTTATTGCATTATCTAATGAAATATCTAAACAGAAAGCTAATATACAAAATACACGTATTTAAACGGCCAGTTTTCAAAATTTGTGAATGAGAAGTACGTGTCAAATAGTTGATATAATTAGAGTAACAAAGACAAAAACGACTTTATGTTTATAAATAATATGCATATATATATGTGTGTAAAACAAATTAAGTAAACACTGAAATCCATCCCGTACTCTATTCGGAACAAACCTAATGTAAATTGTTCTCTTCACCTGTTTCTGTTAGACTATATATTTCCAGATTTACAGAGATTTATGATATTATTTAGCTCGAGTTCTGAGAATGTACTCATCAAACATAATAAAAATTTGGAGATTCTAACTTTTCATTGCAATTATTTTTTTAATATATAATATTAAATAATTTTGAATTAATAGCAAATTAAAAATAAAAATTAATTAATTAAAATATATGTTTATGTAGATATATATATCCCCATCACATGATTTTTACTTAAAGATGATGACTTAGCTAAGTGGGAATATAAAATTTCCTGAATCAAATATTTCTCTTACTAAACTACAGCATTGTCGAACTATGCACATTTTTTCTATCTTTTTCACCGCTGACACTGCGTCGTGCTACTTTCTTGCTATTCCAACAATATGAGAAATATAAATATTCTAAAAATAGGTAAGTTTAAAATTTCAAATGAATTGGGGCCGCAAATGTGAATTGAAATAAATCTGAATATTTTATCTTCTTCATCTGCCAAATTTGCTCTGTATTATAGATCAATATGTGCGATCAGAATTCCTAACATTAATTCACGCACACACACATATATATATATACGTATACACACATATACACATCTGTATATATACGTTTATCGTATATATGTTACGGTGAAACACCGAAATCCGGAGAATGTCGACTTTCACCGGTGAATGTCAACATTCACATAGTCGCTTGTTGTATGTTCGAAATATTTTCCAAATACTCTTATTTCTGACTTACACCGTCAAATGTCGGCATACACCATCTACTAATGGCGAATGTTGAACTCATAAGAATATTATATTTTCTTCTCCGTAATTCGGTCACGAAAAAACGCACTTAAAATAAGAACTTAAGAATATAAGAACTTAAAACACACTGTACATTCAAAATGAGAAATGTGTGTGTGTGTGAATATGGCAAAGCCTCCAGGGCTATCTGCATAAGAGGAGGGATGCCTTCGTGGAGGACTTTCTAAGGGAAACTGGCTCGTATATACGTTACACATGAGGAAAACCACGAAAACGCCCATGCAGCCAGCCCGTTCGCGGGATTCGAACCTCAGACCGAATTACCAGTGTTCAGCGACTTTACCGCTCGGCCGCTGGTGAGCCCAAAATGAGAAAATGAAAATAGTAGAAGTTAAAAACTTACTAAATTACGTGATTCAAATCTTATTTATTGCAACAACTTAAACTCTTATGACACTTTCAATTGCACAAGAGGCCCTTGCTTTTACAACCGCATTTATTTATGGAACACTTCCTTTTGCAGCGTGTACATATAACAACCTACATTTTCAACCTACACCAGAGCATATCTTTGATTGTCGACATACACCGGTGAGGGTCCGAATGTACAAGAATGTAATGCAATATTCGATCTTTCACCGACGTATTTGGTGAATGTTGACATTCTCCGGTGAAAGTCGACATTCTCCAATTTCGGTCTTTCACGGTAACATATATATATATATATATATATATATATTTATATATATAATCTTTTATTGCAATGCATGGTCGGAAACACTTTCCTGGCGCCATAGTGACGAGAGACAACACAAGAAAAATAGGGTACGAAGAGTGTAAAGGTATTTCTTTATTATTCTTAGCACAGCGGAAACTAAGAAATAAGAACAAAAACAGGGGATCGTCATCAAAGAAAGTATTCGAAAGTTCCTTCGGAAAGTATCTTAAACATGGGTTTGGCAGGGGTAGTCCAGTGCATTGTTCAGCAAGATCAGGAGACCTCACTTGCATTATCACTTCCTCTCGGGGGTACGTCAACACATTAGTGCACGAAACCCCTGTTAGAAGTCCAACAGAAACTTGTGGCACATATCGTGGCAGCTGCTGGGAAAGTCCTGGGGATGCACGGTTTTTTCCAGAACATCTTATGTTCGATGTGCGAGAGATGTGACACCTGCATCAGGGTGCAGGTCGTAATTTCGAACACCTTCTTTGAGGTCATTAGCGTCTAATTTTTTTCCTATTTTTTAATTTCTTATGTGCTAAGCATAACTGGTGTCCGTTCTTTCTTGTGTTTTGTGTTGATTGAACCGGCCAGCAAAGTGTTTTCGGCCATGTTTTGATATTTCATTTTTCGTCGTCGTCGTTTCTCTCATATATGTGCGTAATTACTTATGACTCAAGTGTTGCTACTATATCATGAAATTTACAAACACGGTGTTTAAAATGCTACATATTCCCATTCGAAAATATCTCTTTTTTTCCTCTTGCCCTTCAAATAAGAAATGTGTGTCCTCCATTGTAACATCTCTTGGAACTTTAATTCTTCTTTTAAAGTGTAGTCGAAATGCTCAGAAAGGCTTAATTCGCATAATTATTTAGGAAATACATTTTGAAAGACTTAGCAAATTTTCCTTCGATAAATTTAATGGAACAGGTAAAAGAAATTACAGGGAACAATAAATATAGGAGAAAACAGATATTTCTTTTCCTAATTTGTTTTGTTTTGTTTGATTTCTTTCTTTCTTCCTGTATAAATAATTAAAACTGTAAGAATGCAACTGAAGAATGAGAATAAAATTTTCAATTGAAAACGAATGGTGGCAAAAATCCTAGTGCTGCTCTGCTGGACGACGAAATAGACCAGCAATATGTTCCGAATTTGGAATAACGAGAGAAAATTTGAAACCTGTGCAGCCGGTGATGCAAAGAGATTGATCTGAGAGAAAGATGAATTAAATGAGGAAACTCAAAGATAATTTAATGATGTGTAAGGTTACCTCTACTGGGATAATAATAAGAAAAATTTAAAATACAAAATACGCAAGTAAATTATACAAAAATTGAAGAAATTTAAAATAACTGGCATGCGTAAGAAATAGTAATTGATTCAAAAAATAAATGAATCCAAAGCTCTCAAACTTATACTCGTTTAAATACAGGTTTTGCTGATTCAGAAAGAACGTTACGTGTACATCTTCTAAAATGCTTTTTCCATCCTTTGTTCGTAGTTGTTTCATTTTTCATTTCAGTTTCATTTTTTCCTCCTGTTTTGCAATTTTCGCCATTGTTTCCCTTTGTTTTTAAGCCACCTGTTTCTTATTACTATTATTACAACTTATGTAAAAATTAAGTAAGGAAAACTAAGGCACAGAAACTTTGCAAATTATTACGCTCTACGTGAGATTCATGGTGGCCGCTTATTGCATACAAATCACGCCAAATGCTTTAACTTCTCTGCTTGGCTTTAGGTCCTAACAACGAAAACTACAAATTCGCCCTTTGTAGAAAAACATTCTGTCAGGCAATAAATCTACGGGGAGATTTTTCCCAATGAAACTGAGCCAAAACTGTTATATAGTATCTAAATATGGAAGAGTTGTACATGTTAAACGTGATCGTCGTTGCATTACTTTGACTTTTTTTACTACTGAAATTAAGATATATTGATTATTTTGTAGATTGGAAAACCCTCCTTGTGATCATGAAAAAGAGCAGAAACTGGAAAACGAGAAAGAACTAGAAAAGAAGCGAGAACTGGAAAAGAATCAAGAACTGAATAAAAAGGAAGAACAGGAAAAGAAGGAGAAACTGGAAAAGAAGCAAGAACTGAAAAACAAGAAAAAACTGGAATTGACACAAAAAATAGAAAAGAAGCAAGAACTGAAAAAGAAGCAAAAGCTGGAAAAGATACAAAAACTAGAAAAGAAGCAAGAACCGGAAAAGATACAAGAATTGGAAAAGAAGCAAGAACTGAAAAAGAAGCAAGAGCAGAAAAAGAAGCAAAAACTGGAAAAGAAGGAAGAACTGAAAAGCAAACAAAAACTGAAAAAGCAACAGAAACTAGAGAAGAAGCAAGAACTGAAAAAGAAGCAAACACTGGAATGGATACAAAAACTAGAAAAGAAAGAAGAACTAAAAATGGAGAAACAACTGGAAGAGATACAAAAACAAGTAAACAAAGAAGAACTGAAAAGGCAGAAGAAACTGGAAAAAATGCAAAAACTAAAAAACAAAGAAGAACTGAAAAAGAAGAAGAAACTGGAAAAAATGCAAAAAATAAAAAACAAAGAAGAACTGAAAAAGAAGAAGAAACTGGAAAAAATGCAAATACAGGAAAAGAAGCAAGAGCCGGAAAAGATGCCAGAACTGGAAAATATAGACGAGTCAGAAAAGACGCAATACCTGGAAAAGAAGCAAAAAACGGAAAAGAATCCAAATCTGAAAAACAAGCTGGAACCGGAAAAGTACTGTCAAACCCGAAAAGGAAACCACATGAACTGCGAAAGGAGCCAGAACTGGATAAAGACTGTAGAACGATTGATTTAATGACCAAACGAAGCAAGACCCAGAAAAGAAAGTAGAACAAATAAATCATATACCACTGCAAATAATACCACTGCGAACATTAAATATCAACGTCAAAAGAATAAACACCCTTCTTCAACGAGGCCTTGCAATCCACCGTCATAACCCAGAAGATATAGAAAACAATCAGCTATAACCTTATTGCCAAAACAGTTGCAAAAGATATAGTTAACATAAAATTTTCGGAATCCAGAATACCAAAATGCACAATTCATAATATTCCAAAAAAATTTCAACTCTGACGAACTGATTCAAATTATAGCCCAAGAAACATAATCAAATATTTCCGAGCTAAGACCTTTGTTTAAACTGAATGATCAAAATAATACTGATAAATGGATCATAAAATGTCACGGTCAAACTTTCCAAAATTTTATGAGTAAGAAACAAATATATATTGGATGGCGCACCAATAAAATAACCGAGTTTATCGGTGTACGCAGATGTCAAATCTACCAGGATTTCTCCCATAAGACAAACAAACCAAAATGCTCATTCTGCGTCGGAAAATATCATGTTTCTTGCTGTTCTTCCCAAACTCCGTACTGCATAAACTGCTGGATTAACAATGAAAAGTATGAAGCAAACTTTGACTGTAAACATCCAGCTTTAGCTATTCCCTGGTCCGCATATCAAACAGAAGTTAGACGAGTAAAATCCAATACATATTATCAACAATAATGCAAGATCCTGCAGACTATCAATAGACCATTTCCATCAATAAAAAGAATAGTAATGGCATCCGCTTTCTCAAAATAAATTTTCAAAGAGCAAAGACCGCCAGCGACCAACTATGTCAGTATCAAGTAGATTATCTGGCAGATTTTATTATCCTTATTGGATCACTGGCAAAGTAGGAAGAATTCCAAATAACTGGGCAATTATTCAACGTCATGCTTCAACTGCTGTTTTATCTTCTCGTACAGCCATATTTATTCCAAACAATAAATGGAATTCTACAATAATTATTAATACTCGAGATATAATCACAATTTCAAACAATACTAATGCATCTCAGCTTCTTATTACTAGTATCTATATATCTCCGTCAGAAAATCCAAATCAAACCTTATCCATACTAAATGAAATCTTACAACAATAATAATAGTCCGCATGTTATTAGTGGAGACTTTAACTCGCATAGTACTTAATAGGGATACTTACAAACCGATCACAGAGGAGAAATACTTGAAGAATTTTTAAATGCAGACAATCTCATTCTACATAATCATTTTACTGACCGCTACCTTTGATAATACCTACAATAAAGATTGGACTGATCTTCTTATTTCTACAACACATCTTGATAATAAAATTAACAACAGATGAATACTAGAGGAACATACCGAATCTGATAACAAATATATCTCTTTTGATATAACTGAATATACGTCCTTTACTGCACTTACAGGATTTAAAATCAATAAAATCAAAGAAAAGAAATATCAACAAAAGTTCAATCCAATTTCAAATGACTTTCTAAATTCTATTATTCTGTGTACAACCAAAACAGAACTTAATAATATTATCAAGGAACTTATCAGAAAGTTTCAAGATATCTGCGAACTTATCAGAAAGTTTCAAGAACCTGCTTCAAAAGATCATCAATTCCTATTATAAAAATCAACTGGTGACGAAAGAACTCCGCAAAGAAACACACAAAACACGAGCATTACGAAGAAAACTCAAATCATCGCAAACTGATGAATAACGACTCAACCTACTTCAAAATTACAAAAAACGAAAAGCCTCATATAAAAAGCAAAAAATACCTGCAAAACATTAAGCATGTTGCAACTATTGTTCAAAAAACCAGGATACGTATGGCTCATTGTACAGAATTGAAACCAACAAAATCTTCCACCCAACGCAACTTACAGACACTAATACAGGAAATAATGATAAAAATGTTACGAAGATCACTTTAGAAAACATCCTATATGTTATTCTACCAAAAGAAAACATATATGATGATTTAACTGAACAAAGATTAATTCGTTGTAATCTACTTCCACGAAAATGATAACCCATTTACAGCCATGAAACTCAATCTATTTATTAAAAAACTCAATAACAAAAATGCTCCTGGACCAGATAGAATCTGCTATCAAATTATACATAAAAGTAATCATGAGCTAATTCTAATCTGCAATAAATGTCTCCAACTTGGTATTTTTCAAGACTGCTTTAAAACAGGACAAATCATACTCTTCCTCAAAAAGAAGAAAGCTCCTGAAAATCCTAATTCCTATCGGCCAATTAACCTTCTACCAGCTGTTGGAGAAATTCTTGAAATTTGTATTATAGGAAGACTTGAATACCATTTTCACCATCATAAATTCATCAATGAAAATCAGTATGGATTTAGGCAGCAAAAATCTACCATTCATGCAACCAGTGCAGTCCTAAACCAAATCAATGTTAATAAAATCAATAACCTACACTCCGCAATAATCAGCTTAGATTTTAAATCAGCCTTTGATTCATTATGGCGGTCCTTAATTAAAGAAGCACTTAGAAATATTGAATGTCCTTATAAAATCATTCATTATATCATTCAAAAGAACGATCAGCAAACTTCAACATCTTCATTCTAATATGAAACAAATTCACCAAAACTTAACACAATATGATTAAATCTATGCAGAGTAACCCCATCTACAACAGACGAAATATAACAAAATATTTAATTTTCACCTTTGTAGAATTTTAAGATAATTATCGATCTTTGTCACAAATACTTATTTGTACTGATCGTAATAAAAAAAGCCTTGCAAAATCCATAATAAACAGAATGAAATATAAAAATTGAGTCGTCAGAGCAAACTAGAACTGAAAAGGTGAGTCATGATATTGATTTGCTGTGTCATGACAAAAATGAGCTATGAATATTGTATGAGTCATGTAAAATATATGAACTTAAACGAGAAACTTTTTATGATCTCTGTAATCATGAACACTTTAGTGATTTATGAACTCTGCCTAATGAATACTGAAAACTATTTGTGATCATGAACTCTAAAATACAATTTTATTCTCTTCTACATGTTATACTTCTATTCTATTAATTTTATTATATGATATATCATATATTATCCTATATTTTAGCACTTTATTCAAAATTATAATTTTATTATATGATATATTATAAACTATTCTATACTTTATGTATTAAGCTATATTTTATTTCCCATATTTTAAGTATTATTCAGTATTTGTCATGATATATTGTTTTAGCATTTTATTCCAAATTTGGAAAATTCAAAATTTTGTGATAATGGCACATTATGTGTTATTGTATACTTGATGTATTATTCTACATATATTTTTCTTCTATTTTAAGAATTATTCCAAATTTGCCATATGATATCTCTACATATAATAAAAGAAAGAGTCTGTCTGTGTGTTGTGTGTGTTTCTTTCGTTCGCGCTGCGCGTAAGCTAATAGACACACGGCTGCAAAATTTGCTACATAGGTGTATCTAGACAAGGAGCAGTGCACCTCGAAGCGATTTTTTCGAAATTCGAATTCGAATTTTTTTTTATTTTATGTTTTGTGACGAAATTGCGTCATTTTGAGACATAATTGGCTATAGGAAAGCGAGATTTTACTCTACACACTCCATTTTCAAATCGTCATGAAACGTAAGCACTTAGATATTTTACGAACTTAAAATAAATTGCTTGTTTCAATAAATTGATTAAATATGAATTTACTTAACAAATGGAGCTTAACACATTTTCAACGGGATATTTTCTAAAAAAGTTTATTTTTAAAAATGTACAGTTTATTTTTCTTTGATTTTTGGACACGTTAAACTTTCATCCTTGCGACTGCTTTTACAAAAAGAATTTTGGAAAACTGATAATATTTTGTACTTTTAAAAATATTTTTAAATGAAGCTTCCGAGTGCACTTCGCACATCTCACATCTTTAAAAATGTGATTTTGGCAACAATTTTCCTGTCTTATTGTTGTTGATATATTTTTGATGAAATCGCATCATTTTGAATAGTTTCATTCTTTTAGAAATAAGGGTTTGGCCACAATTTTTCATCGTATTTCTTATGTCACTGTTTTTAAGAAATTGGCATATTTCATTGTCATGTATATATATATATAATACATTTTTATTGATTTTTTTGATAAAGTTGTTCTGTAGAGTAAAATTCTGAGCGGAATTTTATGTTTTTTGAGTTGTTTTCATGTTAATTTTTGCTTATTTCACTGTTTGTAAGATACTGAAAAGTTTTGCATATTTTTTTTTCTTCAACGGAAAGTTGGTTAATTTTTTATTAGGATAATAATTATTTGCATTAAGAGTGTAGGGTTTATATTTATTTTAACTAACATTTATTTTAAGTTTAAACTATCTTTCCTATCAAGCCTTACTTTTCCCTGGAATTGCCAATGCCAGAGTATGTAAATTTTAGTAGAACGCGCAAAGGATTCAAATAGTCAGCTGAAGTAATCTGAGTTAAATAGAAGGGAAACGAGTTCGAAGGTGTGCTTTCTTGCTTCACGAGCGTGGCTGTGGCTGGTTAGAAATTGAAGAACCACGCGTTTCGGCCTGTGTGCTTGCCTCGGCAGATTGTTAATTTTTCAACGTAATATTCAGAAGTTTGCTGAATTATCAGCGGTATCTTAGAACGCGTTGAGGTTAGTTACGTTTAGAGAGCCTCGTAGTTAGGCACTTGTTATTATTCTTTTCTTAGTTTCTTATTTTTATATTACCGCCGGGTCGGCGTAGTTTGTGAGCGTCAAGAGCACGCATTTGTAATTTCTAAAGTTGAATAAAAAGGGATTTAAACCCTTCTCAAGACTTTGTCTACTTTCCAGTTCTTAGCAGTCACCACTATTGTTGCGTGCAGGTTGGAAGCGCGCAACATACCATTAGCGCCCCAACACTTGTCGAACTGAAATGGCCGAAAATTGGATGGAAGTTGCTGGACAACAACAAGAAATGGCAAGCGAATTGGAAGGATTTGGATACCTGGTCCAGACGATGACAGCGTCAATCAAGCGAAACTTCAATTTCGACGGAAAAGATTCGGTGGCGATATTTCTAGAATGCCTCGACAATCACTTCCAGCTCTACCCTGTGCCTGAAAGACAAAAAGTTGCCATCGCCACATCTGCACTAAGAGGAGAGGCCGCGCTATGGTGGAAGAATATAGGCAAATCTTTATTAGGGGAATTCGGAGGCCAGACATATACATTTGAAAATTTCAAAAATCGTTATTAAAGGCCTTCCCTATAGTGACAAATCGAGCAAGGCTAGAAGCCGAACTGTATAGTTTTTATCAACGGAATATAGAAAAGTTGACGGACTTTATTCTGCGAAAAATTAAGCTGACGGATATGCTGTATGGGAAGAAACCCGACGCGGAGATTATTGAAATAATCTTACCAAGATTGTTACCTGCTGTTCAAGACTACTTCGAAATTAGAATCCCAATCACATTGCAGGAGCTCTTCGAATTAGCGGTCAAGTTCCAAAATCGCATAATAGCGGAAAAAGCTAGAGGGGCATCGTATTCCCAAAGTATCCGAAGGCAATCTTCAAATGAGCAGACCAGAAATGCAAACCGCTCTTATGGGAGAAAGAGCTATCAAGCTAACTCATCGAAGCTCGAAGGTCAAGGCCCAAAAAGGAAATTTGTAAACAACCGTCCGCGTACCCAGAAGGCAGAAGTTGAAAGAAAAGCTTTAAACGAGTAGAGGGAAATGTGAAAGCGAGGATCCAGACCCCGGAAGTTTTGAAAAAACCCTCAAGAAGACACTTAAATACGGTCATCGTAAAGAACTCACAGTTACCAATTATACTAGTCCTGGTTGGCGATGTACCAGTAGAAGCCCTCATCGATACAGGAGCAGAAGGTAATTTTATGAGTGATTTTTTTTAAGAAGAACTTTAATAGGTTTCGATTATTTAAAAATAAAAACACAGAAATCATAGCAGCGCAAGGACAAACTTGTCATTGTATTGGAAAACTATCTTTAAAAATTCAAGTTCAAAACGAAAGCCTTAAAGTATTAATTTTTGTAGGAAAAAATTTGCAAAGTCCACTTATTTTAGGTATGGATTTTTTAAAAGCCGCGAAGGCCAAACTGAATTTTCAGGAAAGTTCTATCGTGCTGGAGATGGATCGGAGGGTGGTGGAACCAGTGGAACAACCGCAAGTTGCCCTTAGCCATTTGAATGACCATGAAAGTCAAGCCATCCAGCAAGTGGTGAGTACTTTTTCAAACTTGTTTTCAGAACCACCTGGTAGCTGTCAAATAGTTACGCATGAGATACAGTTAACTGCCGACCCCTGTAGGACTAAACCTTACCGCTATGATAAACAAAAAGACCAAATCATAGAAGAACATATTCAGGGAATGTTAAAGAACAAAATAATAACGCCCATAAATAGTGAGTACGCGAGTCCAGTCGTACTATGTAGGAAAAAGAACGAGTTTCCTCCTTCGGATAAAAGGGCTTGGAGGTTTGCTATCGATTACAGAAAACTTAATAGTATTACTAAATTCCCAGTTTACCCTTTGCCGGTTATAGGGGAAATTATTAGAAAGATTAAATCTACAAGATACATGACTGCTTTGGACTTAACGTCTGGCTACTATCAAATAGCTATGAGACCCGAAGACATACATAAAACCGCGTTTATAACAAAATCGGGCACTTATGCATTTTTACGCATGCCCTTTGGGTTGTGTGGGGCCCCATCAACATTCCAGAGAGCTATGGATATAGTTCTAAAGCCTGTCCTAGGAAAATCGACTTTAATCTATCTAGATGATATAATTATAACGAGTAGTACGTTGAAGAAGTTTTAAAATTATTAAAAGAGGCCGGTCTTACAATTAACGCCTCAAAATGCAAGTTCGCAACTAAAGAACTTAAATATCTGGGTTATAAAATTTCGCAAAAGGGTATAGAAACTCAAGATTCAAAAATAAAAGCAATCAAGAATTTCCCAAATCCCAAAGAAACTTTCTTCTTTCCTTGGGTTATGTTCTTCTTATCGGCCATTCATAAAAGATTTTGCTAATATTGTTGAACCCTTGTTAGTAATTAAAAGAAAGAAAAGTAAATTCACGTGGACAGCAGAAGCAAATACCGCATTCGAAAGGTTAAAAGAAGCGCTTATCAATGCCCCTGTTTTGAAATTCCCGGAGGGGGACGAAAACCTGGAAATTGCAGCAGATGCGTCGGACTATGCTGTGGGTGCGGTTCTTATGCAAAATGGCCCTCCTTTGGCATTTTTTAGTAAAACGTTAAATCATACACAAAGGAATTATACAGCTACAGAGAGAGAAACATTAGCCGTATTAATGGCTGTACACAAATTTCGAGTTTATTTCGGCAAAGCGCCAGTAACAGTCTTTTCGAATCATGCGGCTGTTGGTAGACTTTACTCGGGAAAAAAACCTTACGCCCAGGTTAATAAGATGGGCTTTAAAACTCCAAGAATATAATATCATAATCAAATATAAACCGGGTAAGGAAAACAATGTAGCTGACGCACTTTCTCGTATAAAACTGGACGATGAAGTCAATGAACTTAAATGCGCTGTGTTGACTTAAAAAATTTTAGATTCTAGAGATACAATTATTGCTGAATTGAAAGCTGATCCTGAATTTGGAAGTGTCTATGCGTATTTGAAAGACCCCGAAAGCTTTGAACACACAGATATCGATGCGATAAGAAATAGAGCAGAAAACTATGAAATAATAGATAATTTATTATTTTATACGAAAACAACAAACGAAAATCTCGAATACAAACCAGTCATCCCAGCCTCGCTTCGATTAAGCATTTTGAAGGAATTACACGACGCGTAAACAGCGGGTCATTTAGGGGTCAGAAAGACTTTAAAAAGGGTACGCGAGGCGGTATATTTCCCGCAATTATACAAAATAGTAACTGCGTATGTCAGGTCCTGCAATAAATGTCAGTTAATAAATGATATTAATTACACCCCAGGCGGGTACTTAAATAGCATTCGCGCTACATTTCCGAATGAAATTTTAGGCATAGATCTTCTTGGTCCTTTCCTCCAGAGTGAGTTAAATAAAAATCGTTTTCTATTAGTAATTGTAGATCATTTTTCAAAATGGCCAGAAATTCTTCCACTTAAACGCGCGTCAGCCAAAACAGTCGCAGATGCATTCTTACACAGATACATTTTAAATAGCACTGTGATGTTTTCTCTTTTTTCAAAAAAATTTGTGAATGAGGATGATTAAGTAAATATTCCAAACTATAGATCATTTTTCAGGAACTTTAGTTTAATTGGTCAGGATAATATTTGTTTACTATGTGTTCTGCATATTACTTTATTCATTCTGTTCAAAAGAAGACACTCCTTTTTAATGAAAAAGCATAGGAAAGTAGAATACCACAAAATGCACTAGTGAAATATATTTTATTTGGATATTAAACTGTTGAGGTATTTGTAATCGCATTCTTACTGGTTAAAAGGAAGTATAGCTTTCTGTCAAGTCCGAAACATTCATTAGCTTTCAGCCAGGTCCGAGTTATTCTGAAACTAAATGCCATTTTGCATGTTACTTTTGATTGGTTATTTATTGTGTCTTGTTTATGATTTGTTAAACCATGATCTGTTATAAAGTTTTATATATATAACCTTTGTAACCACTTATCGCTGCTTAGTATTATTCTGTTATTCTGCTTGCCTAGTATTATTCTGCCTGTACTTATTTATCTGTGCTATTGTTTGTACTTAGTATTATTCTGCTTGCATGTAACTCTGCGTATTACTCTGCGTATCTCAGTAATAAATATTTGTTTTGCGAACCACGGCATTTCCTATGTTTAACAGCAGAGCGTGGTTCCTCCAAAAGTTATAATTCGCTGATAGTTTCCCTAATTGAACCTTCAGTGTAATAATTTATCGTTCGCGTGATTTTGATTTGGTATATTGTGAATGATGGCTTTTTCCGGGGGTGAAAGGGAAGCTTTTGGTGTAGCGCCATTTGACGGTGTTAATAACTTTACTGTTTGGTGTCGAAGAGTTCGAGCAGTATTTACGGCAAGGGAATTGGATACGTTTTTGGAAACAGAAGCAGTTGCGGACAGATTTGCAGATGCTTTGAAATCAAAAAAGGCTTATGCCTTAATACTTGCCCTTCTAAGTGACAATGTTATTGCTTCTCTTCAACGTGAAGACACTGCATGTAAAATATGGAAGAAACTACAAGCTACGTATAGTGCTAAAGGTGCAGTGAGTCAAATTTTAACTCGTAAACGTCTAGCTACCATAAGGAAATCCAAGGATGTGTCAATGAGACAACATATCGACAGCATAATGAACCTGGTGAGTAGTCTACGCATCTCTGGCTCTGAAGTAAGCGATTTTGATATTATTATTTACATTTTAATGTCTTTGCCAAAAGAATATGAAAATATTAAGGCATCTCTAGAGAATCAGCCAAGCAATAATATAATTTGAGTTTAGATTTTGTTACAAGTAGACTTATTGATTGTGAATCTCTTATGTTTGATTATAAAAATGAAAATAAGTATTCTAAACCAAATACAGATAACTCTGTTTTTATTAGTGCTCGTAAAGAATTGTTTTGTACTTATTGTAAAAGAAAAGGACATTCTGTTAAATTTTGTAGGAAAAAGAACTGCGTCTGTCATAACTGTGGGAAAAGTGGTCATTTCAAAAGTGAATGTTTTGATAATTCTAAAAAGCAAGCAAATTCAAATAGTAATAAGTATACTTCCCCTGCAATATCTTTTATGGCTGGAATTCTTGTGCATGATCAATTTATTATTGATTCTGGGTCAACTTCTCATATGTGTTCTCACAAGGAATGGTTCACCTCAATTAAGCCTAAGACTGGAACTGTTAAGTGCGCGTCTAAGTCGGCGGTTTTAGAAGTGGAAGGAATTGGTGATATTTGCGGTAAAACTAAGAATGGTGTTGAAATAATGTTAAAAGATGTTCTTTACGTTCCAAAATTAAACGGACAGTTAATTTCTGTTAAAAATATTGAAGCAGCAGGTTTGAGCGTAATTTTTAAAAATGAAATAGTTTATATTGAAAACAAAAACAAGCGTTTTAGATTTGGATACTTGGATAAATGCGGACAATATTTTAGTGATTTTTCACCAAATTTATTTACAGCTTTAGCAGTAAAGAATGATGATTTATGGCACAGAAGGTTAGGACACTGCTGTGATCAAAAATTAAAACTGATGAATCTTCCTGCAAAAGAATCCTTTTGTGAAGTATGTGTTCGTGCCAAACAAAGTGCTTTGCCTATAGGAAAGGGTCCTCGCATAAAAGAATCCAAACCGCTTATAACTATACACACTGATATATGTGGTCCAATAGAACCTCAAACACTCCATGGGGAAAGGTATTTCATGACTATAATTGATGACTATTCGAGATTTATGGAAATCAGACTGCTCAAAAGAAAAAGTGACATTGCTGATGAACTCAAGCTATTCTTTAAATTGAATCCAACTGTTGCAAAACTGCGCTGTGACAATGCCAAAGAATATGTCAGTGGAGAATTGCATGAAGTTGCTAAAAGAGCAGGTGTAAAAATAGATCCTACACCTCCCTATACACCTTTTCTAAATGGTGTTGCTGAACGAGCAAATAGAACTGTACTGGAAAAAGCTAGAGCAATGATACTTGAGGCAAAATTATCAAAATTTCTTTGGGGTGAAGCAGTACTTACGGCTGCTTACATAAATAATCGACACCCAAATAGTTCAATTGACAATCATGTTCCTTATTTTCTGAAGTATGGTGAAAATCCTGATTTAAAAAACATGCGTGTATTTGGCTGTGATGCTTATACTCTAGTGCCACCATCGCAAAGAAAGAAACTAGATGAAAATTCTGTCAGAATGATATTTGTAGGTTATTCCACAATGGGATATCGTTTAATGATTCCAGAAACAAGACGCATCATTGTTTCCAGAAATGTTAAATTTAATGAAGAAAAGAAGAAAGTAGAAAATCAAAAATATATTTCCGATAGTTCTGATTTGAGTGAAAATGACAATGATGACATTAAAATGAAGACAAATCAATTTCAGACACTGATAACGGCGAATTAAATGCTGCAAATAAGAAGGAGGAACAAAGAAAATCCTCAAGAGAAAAGAAACAGCCAGTTAGGTATCCTGATCCTGAGATTTACCAAGTAATGTTTGCACAAAACACTCTGACATTTGAAGATATTGCAAATCTACCACAAGTAGAACAAGAACCATGGAAAAGAGCTATGGTTGAGGAAATGAAATCTATGGAAGATAACGACGTCTGGGACCTACAAAGTTTACCCCCTGATAAAAGAGCCATTTCCTGCAAATGGGTTCTACGTAAAAAACGAGATGGAACTTACAAAGCGAGGCTTGTTGCTCGTGGCTTTATGCAAAAAGAAGGCATAGATTATACAGAAACGTTTTCTTCAGTGATTAACATGTGCTCTTTACGTTTAATGCTATTAATTATCAATAATGAAGGTCTGAAAACTTTTACTTTAGATGTCAAGACAGCTTTCTTGAACGGTAAGTTAGATGAAATCATCTACATGGACCAGCCAAAAGGATATGATGATATGAGTGGTAAGAAAAGATATCAGAAATTTCTTAATTTTGTTATTAAATTAGATTTTAAGCAATTGGACTCTGAACCATGTATTTTTATCAGAAATTTAAATTGTAAGAAAGTAATTATGGCTCTTTATGTAGATGACTTATTAATTGCAGGTTCAGATGTAAAAGAAACAAATATTATAATATCATTGTTATCAAATGAATTTAAAATGTCAACATCTGAAAGTGTCTCGGAATTTTGGGTATTAGACTGAAATTTGAGTCTGGTTGTTTATATTTAGATCAGAAACCATATATTGAACAATTACTTGATAAATTTAAAATGTCTGATTGTAAAACAGCCCAAACTCCCATTCAACCAAAATCTACATACAGCAGCTGATTTTCACAAAGGAAATGCATTTCATGGCCCATACAAAGAATTAATTGGATCTTTACTTTACTTAACATATATCACACGGCCAGATATTATTTTTGCAGTAAATTGCTTGAGCCAACTGCAGGAGCATCCTACTGATGTTGCCTGGTGTGCTCTAAAAAGAATTCTTAGGTACTTGAAAAACACCTTAAATTTAAAATTGATATACAAAAAGGGTGATTTGGAAAGGGCAAACTTGTGTTTGTATGTAGATGCAGATTGGGGGGGAGATACTCAAGATAGGAAATCAATTACTGGTACTTTATAATGTTTTCAAATTATCCTATTATGTGGTGCTGTAACAAGCAAAAGTGTATTGCACTTTCATCAACAGAAACTGAAATAATTGCTTTATGTAAAGGTATTCAAGATGTTTTATGGATAAAATATGTAGTAAATGAAATTTCCATTGTTAAAAATGTTTATATTTTTGAGGATAACCAGTCATGTATCAAAAGTATTGTTAATGAAAACTTTTCAGGTAGGTTGAAACATATAGATATAAAATTAAAGTTCACTCGTAAGACTGTTAAGGAAAATAATATTAGAATTGAATATGTACAATCAGGTTTACAAATTGCAGATATGTTAACTAAGGCTTTGTCCAAAATAAAATTCTATGAACTGTTATCATTGAGCTGTTTAAAAATTGTGTAATTCTTTTAGGTTTTGTATAATGTGCGATTAAGGGGGAGTGTTCAGGTATTTGTAATCGCATTCTTACTGGTTAAAAGGAAGTATAGCTTTCTGTCAAGTCCGAAACATTCATTAGCTTTCAGCCAGGTCCGAGTTATTCTGAAACTAAATCCCATTTTGCATGTTACTTTTGATTGGTTATTTATTGTGTCTTGTTTATGATTTGTTAAACCATGATCTGTTATAAAGTTTTATATATATAACCTTTGTAACCACTTATCGCTGCTTAGTATTATTCTGTTATTCTGCTTGCCTAGTATTATTCTGCCTGTACTTATTTATCTGTGCTATTGCTTGTACTTAGTATTATTCTGCTTGCATGTAACTCTGCGTATTACTCTGCGTATCTCAGTAATAAATATTTGTTTTGCGAACCACGGCATTTTCTATGTTTAACATAAACAAAAGGTGCTGAAAAACGAATTATATATTGAAATATTTGTAGTATAAGGAACTTCTTGAAATAAGTCCTCCTCTATCTCCATGTGCATGAATGATTCTCAAAACTACCTATACGGAAAACTTTAGACGTCCCTTTAATAATTTTTTTCTCTTTCTTACAGCATTTGTATGTCTAATGATCTAAAATAATTTATATTTTTAGTTTTCTCTCGCCATTATAATACCAAACATTAAAAACAGGACATTTTATTTGTTACATAAAAATATTAATACTCGTATTTCAGATGATCAATAAATAGACCTTTTACAAGTATATTTGATGAATATGTTAAAGAATGTGAATTTATGTTAAAAGACATTTACAAAGTCCGTACATAAATATACATATATCAAAAATATAAATACAATATAGAGTTGAATGAAGCATGTCCTATGTACACTTTTTGCAATACATTCTATATATACTGAACAAAAGAATCTATCAATATGATCATTTTATATGCTGTTTCAGCTGTAAACCTCTAGCATGAAGTTGTAATTAAAAATATTCTCCTAGAATATATTTGCATTAAATAATGCTATGACGTTTTGTAATACTGACTATATATTTCATCTAAACAATATTGGATAATAAACAGGAACCTAAAGTGTATCCTTACATATGTTATAACTGCAAAAATCACCCTTTGTTCCAAATGTACATTTTATTTATATAAACTATTACTTTAACTGAATGCTCTAAGTGGGCCGATAATAAGAGGGATTTTTCATGTCTTTGCCTGGTTTAGCTATGGGAATGACAACAGATGCAACTAGTTAATGCAATGGGCCGAAAATAAGAGGGATTCTTCAGGTTCAGGCTCCTTCCACACTCGATTGTAAAGAGAGAGAAGAGCGACCATAGAGGAAAGATGCTTCAGCATTTCATAGCCGACACCATCTGGACCCGGACTAGACCTATGAGTCTGAAGCAAGGCTCTCTTTAGCTCAAGCATAGTGAAATTTTTATTATGAGTTTCCGAGTTACTAGAGTTTAAGGATAAGTGAGTTCTCTCTGAGTATAGAAATGCTGGCGGATAATTGCTGCCGCTAGAAACAGCCGCGAAGGTCTCACCAATAATATTTGCAATTTCTTCCAAAGTGCTAATTACTCGGCCATCTTTTTCCAAGATGGAAAGTATGTGATCATTTTATATACCGCATCCTTTCCTAACTCTTTCCCATACCTTTTTACTCGGAGTAGAGGATGTTATTGATGACACGTAGTGTATCCACGAATGCCTTTGGCTCTTTCGTCGTACTTTTCTTGCATTTGCTTTCGCTTTTTTGAAGGCTAGGAGTTTGACAAAGTGGGGTATCTACGAAAAATTCCCTAAGCTTTTCTCTGTTCTCTAAGGGTTTCTTGACACTCACTGTTCCACCATGGCATTGAATATCTTCGTATCGTTCCTGATGACATCGATATAAAGGCTCTAGCTGCCTGCGTTATTTTATCAGTAACGTCTTTAACTGCATCATCGATGCCCACACCTTCCACCATCTCTTCTGTGAGCTCTGCAAGGGACGAGAAGAGCCGCCAATCTGCCTTCTCAAGTGTAAATCGAGGAGATCTTGACATGGAATTTGGACCTTCTCCTGAGATAGAGACTAAAAGAGGAAAATGATCACTGTTATGAAGATCATTGCCAACGTCAAAAGTGCAAAATGGCAAAAGAGATGGTGAACAGATGGCAAGTTCAAGAGCGTGAAACGGTCTTATAGGCTCATGGAAATAGGTAACTTCTCCATTATTTAGAAGACTAAGAGAATGATCTTCAATCATTAACTCAATTTGTCTACCTCGAGGATTAGTAGCCTTCAAAACGAACTATGCCTGTTAAAGGCACCTATTACGACAAAAGGTTCAGGCAGTTGTTCTATTAGACTATCCAAATCCCTTTGATCAACGTGGACATTTGGAGGCAAATAAACAGAACAAACTGAAACCAAGGTCCTCATATTTATTTGGATGGCAACAGCTTGGAGGCTTGTATTTAAAGGAAGTGAATTGCTTGGATAGTGCAGAGGGGCGAGGAGAATTAAACCTGCACTGGCACGTTCACCTACAATATTGTCTTTCTTAAAAGTTGAGAACCTTCGAAGTTTAGTTTGTTTTCCTGCGTTCAGTAGAGTTTCCTGCAATACCAAAACCAAAGGATGATGCAAATTGATCAAGTCTTTGATGTTTTCAACATGTTCATGGAAACCGCGACAATTCCAAGAAATAAGGGTGGCCATTATGTTTCCTGTTTATTTTTCTGGTGTTGCTTTTTTGTCTTTTGAGGAAGGAGGTCTTTTGGAATTTCCGGTCCCTCTTCTACTTCCATATTATCCGAGTCCGGAGTGTCAGAGACCCACAATTGAGCTATTGCTCAGATTTCGGTTTTTGTTAGCTGTTTTTGTAGGCTCTTTTTTTTTTTGGATTTTTCTGAGTTACTATTACTTTTTCTGGCTTGTGTGAAGCGGGTCTTTCTTGCTCTTGGCTTTTTTTTTTTTTTTGATGAAAAGAAAGATGTTTGGATGGCAAATGATCTAGTGGACTTAACAGCATTGGCAAAAGATAAATTTAGGCGCACTTGTGTGCTTTCTATTATTTTGCTGGCTTCAGCATAATATACATTTCTAGCTATTTTTGTCGCCTGAACTTCCTTTTCACATTTCAATTTAGGACAAGAGCGAGAAAATTGTGGGTGTTCACCCTTGCAGTTTACACACAATGACGCAGCAGTGCAATTATCACTATCGTGGTCAACCATCGAGCATCTGGCGCACGTAATGTTGCCACGACAGGATGTCTTAAAGTGATCAAACCGCTGGCATTGGAAGCATCGCATTGGGTTAGGAATATATGGTCTTACGGGGATAGTTAAAATACCCAGCCTTTATATTCTTTTGCAGATCAGGCGAGTTGAAAGTCAGGATCACGTGTTTCGTGTCAATCAACTGGCATCCCTTTCGCATCTTGATAAGCCTAGCACCACATACATTTTGGTTAGCTAAATCGGAGACGAACTCTTCTTTTGAAACATACAGAAGGTCGATCTCCGAGATAACACCTCTACAGAAATTAAGTGTTTTGTACGCTGACACAGTTATAGATACCTGTCTAAGTTTGGTTTGTCAAGTAAAAGTCAAGCAAACTGGATGGCCGAAACAGTATCAATAAGCAGGTCTCCAGATCGGAGACGCTTTATGTTTCTTGGCTCATTTATGCATGAATGAATGTATTTTCTTACAGGAAAGGTGACATTTCTTGTAATTCTCCAGAGGCACTGGAAACAACAACAAAGAACGGACAATCAATAGTTTCTTTGGCATTTGCATCGGTACGTATTTTCTTGCTAATGGATTTGTCAATAAATTCGATATCTTGGTTGGTTTCATTTGAATCCGGTTTTTTAGAATAAAAAGCGAAGCCATGATCGAAAGAGAAAATATTCGGGTCCGACGGCCCCGCCCACCACGGAGCCAAACAAGGGAACACAGATTCCTATATTAGGGCTAGCCAGACCTATACGCATTCTGAAGCCCCCCCAGTCAGCTCTCCCGAAAGCAGGAACTCTCGATAGCTTATCCCTAAGCCACTGTCCTTAAGGAAAGTGACCAGTCGATTGACACTAACGGGAACGAATAAGTGCCTCCCGTTTCTATCTGAAGCAGTGTGTTGGGGACAGAACCTCGCCCATCAACTCCCAGGACCCTTTTTTCCAGCCTTAAGCGTCACAACGCACAGCAAATTCGTATAAGGTGTTCTCTCTTAGAACCAAGAAACAAAGAGATGTATTAGAATCTAACTTTGAGCCCAAACCTGCGAAAAGGAAAACCACACGGCCAGAAGAAAAGAAATTAGCACACATAATGGGAGATGAAAAAGAAAGGAGGAAGATCACTACCTCTCGGTCCCTCGAGATTTCCCCATCCGTCTACGAAGGCTACTGCATGCCTTTGTAGTGTAACGTAATTTAATTTAAACATCATAATTTTGCAAAAAGGAGAAAGAAAATACCTTATACAGGGAAACGAAGGACAAAAAGTATAACTTCAGTGAAAATATTGCATTAAAAAGTACCGCAAAAGGTGTACTCCACCTCACAAGAAATCAAAAAGCGTCTGACTTCTTTGAGTTATTCGATAATTTTTTTGATGTTATTAATAGTACCAAGACATATTCTCCCTAAGATAAAATCCTTAAAGCAGCATTTGGATTAAATAAACGTCCTGAGAAACAAAGACAAGTTTTGAAATAAATCAAGAAAGTTATCAGTGGAATAAGGGTTCAGAGAAAAGTTAACGCACTGCCTTTCCGAAAGGGAATTTCTTACAATGCTCAGAATTTCAAGAAATTATTTTATATTGAGAATTTCAATAAATAAATACCTTTCAGAATAAATTAAAGAAGAGAAAGAATTCAGAAAAGAAATTCTGAATAATGTTTATTATTAAGTATTTCAATAAATAAATAATATAAAATTTCAATAAAATCTCTTCTTGGCTGACACCAGAAAATTAAATCATCGTATGGTATTAAATATATTTTAACCTGTAGATTAACTCAAGATGCATTTGAAGGTCTCTTTAGACAGATTCGAGGGCTTGATAGGTTTAATGACCATCCATCACCTACTGATATTCTACGCCACTTAAATTTATTATTACTCGCTAATAAGCTACCAAACATATATTTAAAACTGTGCATAACTAACGAAAGCAGAAATACGGGTTCACATTTAACATCAGAATTACTTGAAACGGCTGTGAATACAGAGAAGGAAACATCTTTTCTAGTAAATACTGCTGATGATTTGGATTTTACAGGAGCCTTTGCCTATGGTGTTCAAAACTTCTCACCAATTTGTTACCTCAAGAACTATTTATTACTCGAAAATAACTATCTGTATCTCCTTAGTTATTTATGACTCTAGAATAATTAAATAGTTCTTTTATTCATACTCTCAAATGATGAAAACAAAAGTTACATTTAACTCTCTAAAAAAGAACAACATCATAATTTTGCAAATTTCATCACTTTCTGACCACTCGTTCTTGGTGTTGCATTTTCAATGTCGAGCAGTGTATATAGCTAAGAATTGAGTTTCTAATTGTGGTCGTGAAATTGTTTTTTGGACGCCTTTGCATTTTCATGGAGGAATTTTGCCATAAAGTTTAAATACCATTGATTTAAAACGTTTTGCATGCTCTAAATCGCAATGTGCTAATCGGCGTTAATATTTTGAATTTGTTACTAATTTTAATTTTTTGCCTGAAGAATGAATTAGTTTTTTTACAAACATTTAGTTGATTAGTGGCGAACGCTGAAATCTGCAGAATTTTATTTCGTTTTATATAATATTCAGTTTTATAGACTAATGTAATCTTTGACTGTACTTTGCATCGCAGCGCATTTTTATTGTACAGATCACTGCAAATTCATTAAGAGTCTTGGAAATATAAAAAATTCTCTTTTCTGAAATGCACGTGGATAAAGACAGCGTGAAAATACTAATTGCATCAGTTTTAGATATATAGAGAGAATTATAAAACAGTTTCGAAAATTATCGAACAGTTTTGTTATTAAACACATCCGATATAGATATTTTTACTTATGACGTAATCGGCCATTTAGCAATACACGGAAAGAGAAGGGATGGCCGTGGAGGTCTATTTGAGGGAAATTGGTATGTATCCACGTTACACATGGAAAAAACCCTAGTTCTTTCACCGGGACTCGAACACCGAACCGAAATACCAGTGACCAGTATCAATAAGACCAAAGAAGAGAGAAAAAAGGCTAAAATTTAAATAGTAAAATAAAAACGTTTAAATTTTACATTAGCTTCCTTCTTCAGAGTTGCGTTGTTCCCGCCATTAGTGCTTATCGTGCCCATATAGGTTTCAGCCAACTTACGCGCTAATCATTGATATGTAGTTTTCAGACCAGCTTAAAGTTTAGTTTAGTTTTAATTTGAAATTTCCTTAATTTGCCATTGTTTCGTTGGCAGAAGTAACTTTTAATCAAATATATTAACTTCTTAATAAAAAGGGTCTATTGCATTCTTCTTACGTTTCTGGCCTTTATCTATACAAAGCGATAATTTGCTTAAAACGAACTATAATTTCACATTACATTACTGAGAAGGAGCTGCGTACTAAACATTAGTTTATGATAGCAAGAAATACTGGCAAACATAAATAAGTATATATATATACACTGCACCAGTATTTCTGCAATCTCAATAAGGTATATATATATATACCTTATTGAGAATGATAAGATTTAACATGCAGGTAAAGCTAATTTCCAAAAGCTTAAAAGCAAGCAATTAATGCATACTTAAAAGCAAACACAGCTAAACCATCAGCATAATTCTGCCATTTTAAAAAGGCTAAATTATTTTATATAATAGTATTTTCCTTCTCCTTTATGTTAATTCAGTATCAATTTCTTATAGCTATCTGTTCTTTAATTGTGAAGTGCGTTGTTTCAATATTCAGTAACAGAATTTGGTATTCAGTACGATATTTTTCGACTGGATATGTGTTTTCGACTGGATGCATGGCAGGCGGCTGGAAATCAAATCGGTGTAATGAGAAATGCAGTGCAATGCTGAAGCAGTCTCTGTTCGTTCAAGTTAGCGATTGGGTTTGTGAGAATTTAAAGCTAGAGCATTTTTGTTTGCGGAACTCCTCTTTTCAAGTCGGTTTATGAATTGACGAGTTAGTGCCTTTAAAATCTATTTAACTAGAATTATACCTGGATCGTACAGAATGATTGACACAACGGCCCTCAAAACGAAACTATTACACTATGCGAAGGGAAAACAAGATAAATAAACACAAGGGGGCATGAATTACTCAGAATGCATAGATGGAGCTGGCTGCAAGCGAACGGATAAGTCAACGCCTGTCCCTTTCGTCGTCGTCATTGAGAGCGTGGACGGCAAGTCAGCGTTGGAGAGCGTCGTTGCTATGGAAGGAAAGAATATAGGTTAGTGAGATCTATCGTCGTATGTTGTCGGTGTGCGGGAGCAAAGCACCCAAGGCGTACCGTACCGTATACGGCCAAGTTCAACAGTGGAGTGGAGACCGCAGCCAAAGGTGTCTGCGCGGGACGACCAGCAACATCGCATACAGCAGGAAATGTGGCATCTGTGTCGGATTTGATCATGGCGAACAGGCGCAAAACGTTCAACAAGATGCATGAAGAGTCAGAGCTTGAGAAAGAAACATTGCAGGCGATTGAGCATGGTGATTTGGAGATGACAAATGTGCGTGCAAAGTGGGTGGAGCTCGGACTACTACTTGCTTGACGCAATGCCCAACATGTTGAATCCTCTGCCGAATTGCGTACAGCTGCCCATATGTGGTACGCCAATGTCTCACAGATTGGTTTACCAAAGCCCTTCCGGACCTCCCAGCGAGATGGCAGAAGTCTATTGACATGGGCGGGGATTATTTTTTACTGATGTACTATCATTTTTTTTGTTAATAAATTGTATTCCGCTCTGCGGCAGCATTTGCGTCATGCATATCTGTACGACCTACACATATTTGCTTTAAGTATCACCGATCACCTCAACATCAGAGCACGCAGTAAATATAGCAGAAAAAACAAAGTAACTATTTCTCACATATCCACCGCTCTAGCTATTATAAGCAAAGCAGTTTTCTTTAAACGTAGAAAAGGAAGGAACATCTTATAATTTTCTTGTGATTTTTAAACTACATATGGCGTAGGAGTACGCGAAAAGACTAGTGGGTAAGAAACTAGTTACAATTTTATCATAAGTAGAGTCTTAAACTGCAAACATAATTAGAAAATCCATAGCGTTATCTAATTGAACACTGTTTCCGTGTCAGATGCATTTCATATAGATATTTGAATTTTTTTAAATTTGAATGTCTAAATTTCCGACGTATTTGGCAGTGCAATCGCTATACGTTGCATACATTTGCTTAAAAGTTACTAAAGTGTTATTTGAGGTTTACAGTTAAGAGTGATAAATACAGATGGGCGCTTGACGCATGGTCACCTACTTTCTCACAATTTTAGATAGCGTTTCCCATCGGTCTGGACATTATTATGTTATGCGCACTTGTGGCAAATGTATCATTGAGCCAGATACATCGCGAAATTACAGAGATTTTCCGTGCATGGACGGATGGATAGCAGCAAAGGAGAATATCATGCATTTGTTTAAAAAAATTAACCGAAGTATTTGCGAGATTTACTGCGTAACCAAATCTCAATTTATTACTTTTATATTAATCTCTACAAGACTGACATTATTTACGTGTCTTAACAAGGTTACATAAAAATTATTCAGACTGTAAAAACATTTAACTGTATTTTATTTTATGGTTTTCTTTTTAAACAAGTCTATAATCGATGAGCACACTGATTTCATGACGGAAGCTCCCGCAGACTTCAATCAACTTTACACATACCGTTGTAAAATTAAAATATAATTATGAAAATAAAATAATCTAAAACTATTGAAATGCCAAGTCATAAAATTTTTAAATATGTATCTACAAATCTTTGAATAACATTTACATAACAATTTGCAAAATCTGAAAAGCAATTAATTTAATGGCAATCATAATTGTGTAAAACTGGGTTAAAACATCTAAAATAGCTGCAAATTCTTGCCATGAAAATTAATGTCGTAATAATGCTAATTAACGAAATGAAAAATGTATTCGCTGGCCAGGTAAGTTTGCTTCAATACCTCTATATTCAAACAACTACACTTAAAAAAATAGTGTAAGGTTACTAAGAAAACTCCTGGAAACTGGGATGTCGTGGATTATTTCAGTAACAGTAGCAGGTGTATTCTTTGTAACTTTACAAGGATTTTGCCTGTAATGGTTACAGAACTTTTTTTGTCACAGCCTATAGTTATGTAATTAGAACATATTTTTCTTATGTAAAATCCCAAACGATATATATCTGTAATGGTTACAGATTATTTGCTTGCATTATTACTGCAAGTAATAATGTAAAAAGAGCATGTTTTTCTCATGTAAAATCCTAACAGGTATATTTGTAACGTTACAGGTTATTTGCTTGTATTATTACAGCAAGTTATTATGTGAGTAGAAGATACTCTTAAGGAAAATTCCAATGGTTCTATCTGTAGGGGTTCAGATTATTTCCTTCTAATATCCCATTAAGTAATTATGCATGTAGAATATATTTTCATAGCTGAAATACTAAAGGATATGTCTATAAATGTAATAGATATTTTGTTTAAAATGATGCTTATTATAATAAAATATACTGAAATCAATATGTTTTGATTAAAAGAATGATATCTGTATGTAATATATATGCAAGTGAATTATAATAGTTTGGCTTTTTAAATTAGTCAATTTGACCTCAGAAGAGCATTAACTTAAAGATGTGCTTTCAACAGCATTCAATGTTCTTTTTCAAAAAGTAACGTTATTCTGTTACAGAGTATTTTTGTTTTATGAAGAGAAACTTATGTCTGATTGATAAATGAAGTTATTGCATGATGTATTGAAAGGCCTTGCAAATTATCACCAATCTAAAGTTGAATTTTGATTAATTTAAAAGTTCAAATTGATAAGCTACTCCTTATATTAAATCACATGTATATCCTTTACAAAAAATAATGGAAAGACTTTTGGAATTTATATTTGTCCTGTAAAATAGCTGAAAAAACAGTATGTTTTAATTGCATGTTTTAATTTAAAGTTACGAATTTGGTATTTAAAAAGGCCAATGTTAGTTCAATTATAAATTAAATAGTTTTATTTCCCGCGCAGTGCAGCGCGTGACGAATATTAAAAGAAAGCTAAGCCGGAAAATTGAAAATACAAGAGCGCGTGCATTTAACATTTAATAAATATCTCTTTTTGATTTCGAGAAAATTCCAGAAAGTTCTCGCGCGAGATTTAAAAATCGTATAAAAAGGAGGAAAACCTCTCAATTCAGTTAGTCAGTGATTTTAGTTAGTCTGTTGTTGTTTTAAGAGTTTGTTTAGAAAACTGCTCTTGTTGACTGTAGCGAATTCGCGGATTAGCTTTTTTACCTGTTTTGAATTAAGTTATCTTAAACGTTTGAGTAGTTAAAAGATAACTACTGTGAGATATTGTAATACTGCACGAATATTTTAGGAAATTTAAGCATTTTTGTTGTGATAATAATAAATTTTGTCTATTTTTCATCGGACTTGTGCATTCACTTCAAATGAACCCGTACGCACGCAACATTATTGATTTATTTGGTTATTAATAAGATATCCTCTAGAACTTCCTTTTTAGTAATTTTAGATGAAATAAACACATGTTGCTTTAGATTTAAATTATTTGGGTAAGCGTGTTGCATGTTGATATGATCACAGTAAACGACATTTTGTAAAATATTTCTATGAAGAACTTAGAACAGCTGTTCTTCATGTTTCAAAAATATTATATACTCTCCTTCTAAAAAAATGATATTTTCAGTAAATTAAAGAATTCAACATAGCAATGAACTTCATTTCGTTACTACAAGGTATTCAAAATTTTGTTCATATATTTGAATTACAACGTCCAACTAATCTTTTTGTTCTTAACTGTACTCAGTGTTTGTCAACAGTCTGTTATTGTTTGAAATAATAGGTGGTAAATGTATAACGTTTTTACCTTACCTTCAAATAATTTCCTTTGAATTAACAGATATAATTCTTTCATTAAAAACCTAATGTCATGCTTTTTGAACAAGCGTAAAACTTCACCAACTGACCTTAATTTTTAAAGCCTTGCTTCGATTAAAATTCTTAATACTTAATACAATTATGCCTTTAACATATTTGTTTAAAAAATTAATACCTTTTTAACTTAAAATTTAATGCATTTTAATTGCACCTATAATTTTTTACAAACATGATATGTAATAAATTTAAGCTTAATATTTACAATGCAGCGAAAATTAATCAGTTTGTCACTTTCATACTAAATCAACATGCAAAATTAAATCTACAGTGAGAAAAAATCACTTAAAGCTTACAAATGTGTTAATTACTCTTGGACACTTAAGTGTTTCATACAGGCATTCTCCTGTATTAGACAGTACTTTCTTGTTCTATCAATTTTGTCTACAATGGGCCTTGTGATAAAAATTCCTTAGTGAAGCGCTGGAAACGCAAACGTGTATGCGAGAAATTTGAGACACTTGGACTCAGTAAGAATTCATGTCCAGAGAAATCATGAAATAAACCGCAGGCGTGGCGCCATCTGCCGGGTCAGGGTTTCTTGCAGTAGCCGTTGAACTGTATTTTCAGAAAGAAATCACTTCGAGGCAGAGCCAGAAGGGAGCGGGAGCCCATCAGGAGTAGGAGAGCGGAGTTAAAATAAGTTGTTATATTAAACATCTTTTTTTATTATTATTAAGGTAGCTGATTATGAATATTCAATAAGTTGTCCACGTACGGCCTTCTAAAACAGTCATCTTCTGTTTTCTCATAATTCAGTAAATCCGCGAAAGTCTGCAGTTAAGTTTTGCTCAGCTTTTCTGTAAAAGCTTTCTTTTAACTTATTGAGATGATCTTGAATGTATTCTGTTTTCAGGTCGTTGTGGAGGTTCTTATTTCTGAGAAAGTACGGTGCTCCGATTATTATCCTTAGAAATTTATTTTGTAAGACTTGGAGTTTCTTGACATCGTTTGCCCACACGGGTGAAGCATAGGTAAGGATAGATCTTATGATCGCTGTATAGATTCTTTTTTTTTCTTAGATCTAGGCCTGAGTAACCCGAGAGAAGAAAGTAAAGGTTTCGTATAAGTCCATATGCTTTGCCTCGGGTGATTCTGATATGAGTGCTCCAGGTAAATGACCTATCGAATGTTACGCTGAGATACTTTGCTGAGTTGACGATCGGTACTTGCTCTCCGAAAAGGTACTGAGGTGGTGATGGGGTCTTTAAGCTTATAATTTCTAATAAGTAGACTCTGCGGTTTAGTAGGATTAATGCTGGTTTCCATGTAGCACACCACTTTTCGATCTCTGGGATTTTATTTTAAAGTTTCTGGAGGGTGTGGTTAGGATTCCGGGATCTTTCAATGAGCGGCATATCATCAGCATAACATGCAAGCATAAAGTTATGATCCTGTGAGAAATTTGGAAAGTCATTAACTATCAAGTACAAAATTGGGTCTAAGATAGAGCCCTGATAATCATTCTTGTGCATGGACCTTATAAGAGATAGACTAACCTAGTGGGCGGGGCGCGCGTCACCGACATGTCGGCAAGAAAGAGTAGGGACGATCTGGTTTACTTTCACTGAAACCTATGGCGTTTGTATCACATAACTCTTTTTAATTATTAAATGTGATACGTTGTATAGTGATGAGATTATGAAAGCCACAGTTTTCTCCAAATAGGATTTAATATATCTCATTAAAGCACTTTTTACTGCATTTCGCGCAATGTTTTCACGCGTAATTCTTGTACAAACATCTTTACTTTGGTAAAACGGTAAAAAGTCTAAGCACAAAATTTATGAAGTTAATTTTGCGTACAAATAATGTAAAATTAAATAAGATTAATAGTACGCGATGCTTTGAAATAAATAAGGTAAAATTAAACAAGATCTAATATTTTTTTTAAATTTAATGAACATTTTCAGGCAGTGATTTTCCAAACTATAATAACATTACAAAACGATCATATTTATTTGATTATATGATCATTAAATTATTAATATTAAAGTGGATTAGTTATTTCAATTTTTCATAATATTCGGAACATAAAATATTCTGAGCGTAATGAAGGGAAAAAAAGACAAAATAAAATCTAGAAGCACTCAGATTTTATATTACGCCCAAAAGGAACCTTTTTTTAACCTTTTAGGTGTTACCTATATTTATTGAATATCATGTTCTTCGCCCGTAAACCACATACATTTGAAAACAGCATGTCTTTAGAATTTTCGCACTGGAGTTAAAAATGTTATTTCCTGTACAGTGTTACGATTGCTCGCTTTGAACTCGTTGATTTGTTAATCAAAAATTCGTTAAAGTTTTACAAAACATGAAATAGATTAAAACAATTTCGAAATTTGGCCGTCCAGATGCCCGTGTTCGGGTGGAGGATTACATTATTCAAAATTTGATGGCTCTACATACCTTCGTTTTTGTCACAGCGCGAGAAACATACATGTATTCATGCAGATTCTTCATTACTCTTGAATATATTACATTTTACAATACTATATTATATGTTATTCTTGAATTATTTTATATCCATAAAAACATTCTCATTTTATGAAAATAGTTCTCATTATAAGTTAAAGTTTCGAAATTTTTGAAGTTGCACAGCAATGCTCATTTATATTTCCATGAAATAAAATTAAGTTTTTTAATAAAAATTTTATGATTTCAAAGGAAATAATATAATTTTCCTTTCGTGGAAATTATTTTCCATGAATAATGTTCTTTTATTTGTTAGATTATCCTCTAATTCAACATATTTTAAAGATTATATTAGAGTTAGGCGCCGCTAAAATTTAAAATAAAGCCATATCCCTTTGATATGGACATGGCCCAATAATAGATACATAGGTTCTCTCTGAAAAACAGCTTTAACAACGAAGAATCAAGACAGGGGCATCCAGTAGGCGGACACCAAAGCAAGTATGGGGCACATGTAAAAAAAAAAAAAAAAAAAAAAAAAAAATATCAGCACTTTCCCCGCAAATTAAAGACGCACACCTGTCACGCAGCTCTCTAACGGGGGAGGACGCTGGAAATCCGTGAAAGTATTGGCTGGGATCTCTACCCCTATGGCCGACACCGCCTAGGTGTCGGCCATAGGGGTAGAGAATCAGTCTTAACATTATTAGAACCTCCTTTCGGGATTTGCTGACAGTACTATCTGCCGTAATCGTTTCTTCCAGATTTAGGAAGCTGTAGTGGATGAGACTGGCCTCGTGGATTCGACTGGTGTACTTGGTGCGAGTAGGACGTATGTGATTTCGCTCCGTGCCTCGTGTTCCTGTGTGCCATTTTCGGCGCCATATTGGATTTTTTTACTCACCTCGAGCTTTTCTCGTAACTGGATTTCTGGCCCACCAGCGGCCGAGCGGTAAAGACGCTGAACACTGGTAGTTCGGTCTGAGGTTCGAATCCCGCGAACGGGCTGGCTGCATGGGTGTTTTCGTGGTTTTCCCCATGTGTAACGTGTATACGAGCCAGTTTCCCTTAGAAAGTCCTCCACGAAGGCATCCCTCCCTTTAGGCAGATAGCCCTTGTGTGCTTTGCCGTAATTGAATAATCAAATTCAATTCAATCCGTAACTGGATTTCTGCGATTGCAATGTGAAATTGTGTTATTCAGTGTGTTGTGCGAATCTACAAAGTGTGATTTGTGATCTTTCTGTTCTCTCACCATGAATGAGGGTGATATCTGTGCTAAAATTATGGAAACGGCTGCTCGGCAAATTGTTAATTTCTCTCAGGAGTACATTGAATACGACATTGCGGTTCTATGAGGAAACTGGTGTGATATTCTTAATAAAGAGGACTTCTTCGGCCCTAGGGATTACATCGCTTGTGTGAAATTTCGTGATAAAATTAACGCGGATATTAACTCACAATGACGGTACTGTGCCAATAGTTTAAGGATCATGACGGACGATGTTCAGAAGCAGCTCGTAGAAGAGAACTACAAAAAGTCAAGAGCCGTTGCTGAAGGACTTATCTCTGCATGCACAGGTAAGTGCGAGTTTTATAGTAGTCTGGATCCTGATTTTGCTAATAGATTTAAGGAAAATGTTATTAGTCGTAATGTTAACTTATCTGATATTTCTGATATTTTGAAAGTGTGTAATGTTATTGATGCTCATAATACTAATGATAATGAAACTGGTAACAAACTTAAGCCCAAGGCTCATAAAACCTCAGTCAAAGAGTTAAAAGATCGATAAATGATGCAAGGGACGAGGAGGGTTTTATTCTCCCGAAGAATACCTCCCGCCCGACTAAAGTAGTTAAAAACAATATTGAACTCCCATTAGCCAATAAATTTGAAAATCTGTCTTGCAAAAATAATGATTGTAATGAAAATGTATGTAATGATTCTAATGCCTGTGATGAAAATGAGGTTGAAATTATTGATATGGACACGCAACAGCACTCTGACAGTGTCATACTTCCTGCTCAAACGCCTAAAATTCGGCCAATCATGGTTAAGCCTGAAATAAAATTCAGTGACTTTAATAAAGTATTAAAAAATGACACCAAAGCCGACTTCGTAGGCAAAGTTAATGGGGAATTTTTGAAAATCTTCCCGGCGACCGAAAATGATCATAGAACTGTTACCAGCTACCTGGACTCCAAAAAAGTGGACCACTATGTAATACTTACAAAACACGACAGACGCATCAAGGTGGTGATTCGTGAGTTGCCAATAGACTGCCCAGTGGAAGAGATCAGCGAGGCGCTGCAAGAACAAGGTTACAAGGTCCGATGAGTAGCTCAGATGCATCGGGTCAGAACCAGAGTACCTATGCCACTCTATCAAGCCCAAATTAACAATGTACCAGGTGTTGAGCAGGTCTATGACATTGGTAAGCTTCTGGGATTCTATGTTAAAGTTACTGCATACCAATCAAATGGAAGTGTTGTGCAGTGTCACAACTGCCAGCACTTCCATCATTCCTCCGATAATTGTAAATTCAAACCCAGATGCGTGAAGTGTGCTGGGCCACATAAATCAGCAGAATGCACTGCCAAAAGGCTAGATGTAGTGAAATGTTGTAATTGTTTACAAACGGGCCATACTGCTAATTATAGGGGAAGCCCTAAGTTCCCCGTTAACAATAATGTGAAAAATAAAAATGCCGGTAACACAGTAGGTTCTAATACCCTCCGCGCTCCTAAGCAGAACGAAACCAAAGCACAAAATTCCTATGTATCCAACTGTAGATCCTATGCTTCTGCTGTTAAAAATGTCGCAATGGATAAAACTGAAAATGTTATGAGTAAGGTATGTACCAATCCTGTTAAAAATGCAAGTGTCAAACCTAACATAGATAATGTTACTAATTGTAGCCCCTCTGCAGAGGGAGGATTTAGTGCTGTCATGGATGTGTTTAAATAAAGAGTTAAGTTGTGTATTTAAAGTAGTAGTTTAATACTACTTTAAATTATTAAAGTAAATAACTGCCTACTGCTTTAAATAATTAAAGCAGTAGGCAATATAATTAGTAAAATTACTGCTAAGCTGCCAGAGTTGCAAGTAGCTAATAATGCTATTGACAAGCTATTTGTTGTTTTTAACATTTGTGAGGACATATTTGGTTCCAATCATGTAAATAATGAATAATGTGACAAATAATTCTGTACATATTTTCACATGGAATGCGAATGGACTATCCCGGAAAATACACGAGCTCCGGGACTTCGTAAATAAGTACGACCCCGATATCTTCTTCCTACAGGAACACCGCCTTGGCCCTTCCACACCTATCTTCGTGCAGAATTATTCTGTACACAGATACAACCGACCAGCTACAGATCAAAACCCTCGAGGAGGGGGACACAGCACTTCTTATTAAACGCTGCATTCCTCACCACCCTATTCCAATCCCACGGCTTTCAGCTATTGAGGCCTTAGCCATCTCACTCATAACAAGCAATAACATAACATACATTTTTGTCTCCACATACATTCCACCTACACGTAACCCATAACTTGTCCGAATGGACTTGCAGGTATTACTCTCACTTGGCACACATGTTATTATTGGTGGAGACCTTAACGCTAGACATCGCGAATGGAACTGCTACAACTCAAATGACATAGGACGTGTAGTTTTCTATTTGGCCAAATCGGCGAATCTACACATAGCAGCTCCCAAAACCCCAACACGGTATACTGTCCGTTCTACAGGAATCTTGGATTTCTTCCTGCTCAGAAATACCAGCGTTCCGCTGGATATTTCTGTGCTGGACGAACTCTCTTCTGACCACAATCCGGTCAGGATGATTCTGAACGTCAGCAGTTTTACCCCACCAGACGCAAGAGTCTTTCGTACTGACTGGCGTGCCTTCGCCAAACCTCTAAACAACATTCACTACACAATCCCCACAGCACACACGAGGGATGACATTGATAGTTTGATCAAGACATTCACTGATGATATCACTAATGCCTACTCTGCAGCACGAAAGCTTGTGCCGACTGGGCACATTCACAGAAGCAACGAACTCAAGCTTCTCATCAGACAACGCAATGTTGCTAGACGCCAGTTCCAGAGGTCTCGCAACCGCGAGGACAAACAGAAATTTAACAGACTCAGGTCGGTCAGATCTCAACTCAATGCACAAGCACAACTCAGCTGGATCAGGTACCTTCAGAACCTCTCCACAGAAGATAACTCGCTGTGGAGAGCCATCAAGAGGTATACGAAATGATACAACATTCCGCCCCTTAAAGGGCCTCAAGGGATCCATTACGCCGAAATTCAGAAAGCAGAACTCTTAGCGCAGCATCTGGAATCTTAATTTTGCACTAACAACATTCATGACCCCACCACTGAAAGCACTGTTCAATATTTTCATTCCATTTTTTCTACAAGCCCACGCACAGACAACAGCATTCCAACCTTGCCTTCAGAAGTCCTAGCTATTATCAAGAATCTCAAAAACAGGAAGAGCCCTGGCTTGGATAATGTCACCAATATCATGTTAAAGAAGCTGCCAGTCAAGGTTATCTTCATCCTAACTAAACTCTGCAACACCATTCTGGAATGGCAGCACTTCCCTGTGTACTGGAAAAAGGCTAAGATTGTACCCATACTAAAACCTGGGAAGCCACCTAACAAACCGGAGTCACATAGGCCAGTTAGCTTGCTGTCTTCCATCAGCAAAGTATTTGAAGCTGTCTTACTCAAGAGAATCAACTCACACCTGGAGAACAATAACATCCTGATACCACATCAGTTTGGATTCAGAAAGCAACTTTCTACAACGAATCAGCTCTACAGGGTTGTTGAGACCATTGTCGAGGGAATGACTACCAGAAAAGTTACTGGTGGATTATTTCTTGATATAGCAAAGGCTTTTGATAGAGTCTGGTTGTATGCACTCACTTACAAGTTACACGTTCTGGGTTTCCCAGAATACATCATTAACTCTCAGGTAGGCACTTTGTCGTTCATGTAGCAGGCACAAACTCAACTTTCCACTCGATCCTGGCTGGGGTCCCTCAGGGGTCCCTGCTTGGACCTACATACTTCAATATCTATGTGAACGACATTCCCACCACACACGACACAACATTAGCTATGTATGCAGATGACACTGCGATCCTGGCACAAAGTGCATTTATTGGTCCAGTAATTCAACGATTACAAAACTACATTCACGCACTAGAGATCTGACTCACCCAGTGGAAGATTGCAGTCAACGTAGATAAAACCAAGGCTATCCTGTTCACAAGGAAAACCAAGATCAAGAAGAATCTGCAGTTCTTTGGTACCAACATTCCCTGCGCCAAGCAAGTCCTTTATCTTGGGGTGATCCTCAACAATACTCTTACATGGTCCCCACACATCACTTCTATTATCCAAAGGTTCCGGGTTCGTAAAGTGCAACTCAACCCCTTAATTGCTCGGAACAGTGTGTTATCTATAGACAACAAGTTACTTATTTACAAGTCCATTCTCAGACCATTACATTGTTATGCCAGTCCCATCTGGGCCCGTTTCTGTTTCTAAAAGAATGTGTGGTATTCTCGGAGTTTGCTGTTGATAAGCATCAGCATGTATCTTTAACAGCGTTTTGAGAACATCTGTTATAACGTAAAACAAACAGAGGAAGGCTGCAGGCTTGCCAAAATATTGTATTTAAACAAATCACCAATGCGGAGAGGTATATTCGCAATAATCGCATACACAAAGAGTTGGGCATGGAGCAGCTAAGATCAGTTTACTACAGGATTGTTAAAAGGTTCTATACTAGGCAGCAGAATATTGATAACCCCTGTATTAAAATTTGTAATTATGATTACAATGATCTTGTAAATATGGACCGCCCACTTGCTCAACTTAATGTGTATATTATGTAACCTACTATAACTCCTATGCCTGCACTTATGTAATGTCTACTTTTATTTCTTCGTACTTGCCTCTGTTGAGATGTATATTACTTTACTATTTCATATTTGTTAATTTTTATGTAATGTTACTTTTTCATGTATTTTTTATTTTATATGGATCCAGACTATTAACTTGCTCACTTACCTTGTCTTACTGAAGTCACCACTCGACAGCTTCTCTGGGCTTTCACCTTCACAACAAAACCCAAAAATTAAAAAAAAAAAATTAACTTTATTCATTATTTTGAAATTAGCTTATATGCTTTTTTGAAAGGCTATTTGAGGACACAATGTTAAATGGAACCAAAATGTTCTACAAGGGGTAAGGCCTCTGGCCTAGGCACCCTGGTGTTGCAAACACCGCTCTACTGGAGAGTGAGAACCTCCTTTCGTTCGGAGGATGGTTTAGGCTTGGCAGGGATAAAATGGTACTGTGTTGTCTACCCCTTCTCGGAGGGGTCGCAATATGGTTAGATAAGATGGGTTCCTTGGATGGGGATTGGCTCGATTCCCTGCTGGGAGACTCAGCCAATAAAACACCACATCGAATTCAATCGTTCCGACTGCAGTGCTGCCCGGTTGCAAAGGTAATATCGTACTTTTTATTGACTGACAAATTCTTTCGTCCAGTGCTATGTATAAATCTACGCGGTGACATGCCCGCTTGGATGGTCTTCTGGAAATCAGACGACTTTTCCTTAAAGGAAATAACCAGCCCAGGAGTTCGTCTTCGGTGTTCGTGCAGTTTGCTGTATCTTATGTGAACAAAAGAATGGGATTTCCGAGCTGATGATACAAGATAGTAGAATCTATGATCTATTATACTGAAACACTGTGAAATGCTAATTCGTAACTCTGTTAAGAGTTCACATGTCCATGTTTACATACAATGAAATGCTAATTCTTTACTCTGTTAAAATTAGCATTTCATAGTGTAAAAAAACAGGAATTCTAAGAGTTACTGGTGTGAATCTAGAGACAATTGGACTAATCCTAAACGGCCAGCGAATATAATTTCCATTCAGTTAATTACCATTATTATGACATTAAATTTTATTGCAAGAATTTGGAGATATTACAAAATTTTAATGGTTTTGATTCCAGTTTTACATTAGTTTGATTACTATTAAAAAGAAACATGGCTAATAGCTCTGAAAATTTACAAACTGTGTACAAATCTTCTTCAAAGATGTGAAGACACAAATTTTACTATGTATGTAACTTTCCATTATATCCTTATTACAATATTTTATTTTCGTAATTTTGTTTTACTTTTGTTGGAGCTTGTATAAAGAAGATTGAAGTTTGAGGAACTTACGGCCTTAAATCATTTCACACATAACGACTACAGATATGTCGTTTATGAAATTTAAATTTAAGAAATCATCTTCTATCAAAATGCAGATAATTTATTTCCAGTCTGAGTCAATTTTCCGTACCTAGTTGAGATACGTAAATTATGTCAGACTTAATTCTATCATAATTTACATTCATTGTCTGTGACGTATGTCAGATTAGTATTTAAATATATGAATTGAGACTTCGTCGTGCAGAAAATCTCACAAAACCTTCGTTTCTGTTTCTAAAAGAATGTGTGGTATTCTCGGAGTTTGCTGTTGATAAGCATCAGCATGTATCTTTAACAGCGTTTTGAGAACATCTGTTATAACCCTTTAATAACATTTAAAAAAATGAATACAATTTATGCAGGTTGGACTGTCAAATACTTTAGAAATTTTGTTTTTCAAATTTAAAAAAAAAAAAAAAAAAAAAAAAAATTCAAATTTCTTCATGAAATTTGTCAGACGTGGAAACGGGTTTCGATTCGATGATGCAATGAATTTTTAGGATTATATTTACAGCCTCAGATTGTCATTATATTATTTAAAATAATATTTACAGACTATGGTGGCATTTATTATGAAAGGAACTATAATCAGTTCTTTACTTACTACTTTTTTGTATACTTTTTGCTATATGTTTTTTAAAATTGCGAAGTTTTAAAATTAAAAGTTTAAGTATAGCATTGCCTTACATACAACTGCTTTGGCAGAGCGGTCATTATGAAACAAATTGTACTTTTGTTGTTCTACTGTTTCGTTTGTATTTAAACTGTTTATTCCGTTTGCTGATCATTCTAAAACACTTCAAAAACGTAATTCAGGAGTTTGATTCAGCTTCTCTATCTTGTGTATGTTTATTAATTATAAACGTGAGTACAAGGAAGAGATGTCATATAATCACATTTTGTAATAACTCGGTGAAAAATCAATGAAAACTGAAAAATCAGTATTTTTTCTGATGTGTCAAATCTTAAAAGTATGTTTATTAATTACAAATGTGAATACGAAGAAAGTGAAATGCTTCTGATACTTTAGCTTTTTAGAAAGTCTTCTTTGAAGTTACTCAGAAAAAGGCTGTGATCAAGTTGTTAAAAAAAAAAAAAACATTTGTGATACATGCTGGTGAAAAGGACAATACAAATTTTCAGCCCTTTTGATAAATAGTAATCATAGCTGACGCAAGGGTTTATTAAAGGGAAGCAATGGCAAAAGTACAGCATTTTGTGATGTGTCAAATGTGAAAAATATGTAAGGGGTGTTCAAATGAAAACGCACGAAATGTCGTAACAACCAAACTTTTTCAAATATGAATATGCCGCTTTGGGATAACGTAGTGAGACATCAAGGACGTGAACGCATTATCCGACGTGGTTGTGCCTATGCGGAAGCTAAGGCCATTGACGCCGGATTAGAATAGGCAGTGCGTGTGATGACATCTTCGTATTCACAATGCAAAATTCCACGACTGAAGAGGAACATTTGTTAGCAGTACCTATATCAACAGTAAACAGAATTGCAAAAATACAAAAATTTTTATATCTTTTCCTAAAATCTTGAAATTTGTTTTTATATTTTTATATCAAATCAAAACATAATCCTGGATGTTTTTCTCAAATTTAGGGTTAAATTTATCTAGCGTGTTGAAATCTAAATGATTGTACGCATTTATTTGCGGTTGCTTTATTTGACCATCCAGAATGCTGTTATTTCAAACCAATGCGGAGCATGAAATATCCCGCTCGCCCATGTTGAAAGCTAGCCTTCAATTTAGATCGCAAGTTTATAATACCTCATGGATGCAGCGGCTTGAGATTTGTCTGGAGGTTTGCTCTCGCCTCTATGGTCGCATTGATACCTGCTGTGGTCCACTCGCATTGGATTACCCTGCTTCAACTTTTCGTTGCAAAACTTCGTGTTCAGTAGAACCTATCTGCGTGGTAAATGACTTTAAACATTTGTATTAGCAGTTAGTTAATAAAACTGTGAGATAATTTTCTAAATATTTTAGCTTTATTTTTGCATGTCTTTAAAATAAGAAAATTAGTATTTTCAGACTGTCTTTAAGCGTGCCGATTTCTAAGAGATCTTCTGTACTTCAGAACCTCCTAATGAATTCATAATGATCTATATAATATATATGCATTCTGATGAAAAGGGCAATCAAAGGTCATATTAGTGTATGGAACTTATTATCACGTAAAAAGAAATGAGAAATACCAAGCCGAAAAACACTTTCATGACGACAGTCAGTGAAGTTCGATGTAACGGTATTAGTACACCTTGGTGCCTGGGCACAGTGACCTGCCCCTAGTCGAGCAAAGGGTAAAAGTTTAGAATTGTAATAAAAGAAAATTAAAATAATAAGTAAGATGATTTAAACGATGAATTAGATTTCTTTAAAAACAAATTTTGGAAAGCATTCATTTTTTACTAAACAGAAAGCCGTCGAATAGATGAAATATAGAGTAAACAGTAAGACAGCGAGTTCCAGTAATGAAAAGAGATAATACGCAGTTAAAATACTAATGTAATACGATTACAAAAAAAAATGCAAGAAGAATAATGCAGTTAAAATACAGCACAGAATAACGTATACAGGACAGAACAAAGGTTCTAGAGAAAAATATTGCTTCAGTTTTCCATAATTACTGAGATGTTCAGAATGGCCGTAGGCCGTTTAACCCTTTCACAACCAGTTTTTACTTTAAAAAAAAAGATAAATTAGGGGTTTATTAGGTAAAATAAAGTAGAAATAGCAATATTCTGCCCAATTATAAGCAAAAATTTACTGTAAGGGCCATTTTGGAGGTGGGACATATGTGTCCCACTGGTCTTTTTAGTTGGGACACATGTGTCCCATTGGGGTTGAAGTGACAATATAAAATATAGTGAAAAGTTCAGTTTTCTAGTTCTAAATGAATTTCACAATACTTTTGAAACAGTTTTATCAGAAAACACCTACCTACACAACATTATTTATGAAATTTCTATGTATGGTACATTGCAAAACAGTTTTTACATAGTGCAATTTTACACATGGCGCAAACAGTTTTTGTTCGGGTTTCTTTATTTTGTTTGGCACAGCGGGCACATCTTTTCTTGTTGGCCCTTCTAATGGCAAATGATCTCCAACATTCAACATCAGTTTTGTTGCATTTGACGGTCGACCTGATTTCTTCCTCTTGACAATTGCATTTTCTTTGCCATGAGCAATCATTAATTCGGCTAGGGGGACAATGTATTGCAAGAGAGGTATTTTCCTATGTTTGGTTTCTTGAAACAATATGTGTGCATTCACAACAGCTGTCATCAAAAGTTTATAAAATACTTTTTTCCACCATTTTGTAGATCTTCTGTCAAAATCATATAGGCATATCTTTTGATCAGACAAATCTACTCCTCCCATAAATCTGTTATAGTCGGCAATAGCGGTAGGACAATTTGTCATTACTTTTTCTCCATCTTTCTGCTTGCGTTTTACTTGTATGACATCAGGTCCGTGGCAATTACTCAGAATCAGAACTTCCTTTGAATCTTGCCATCTTGCTGCAAGAGTTCCTCTTCTATTCTGGAGAAATTCTGAATCACCTTTTTGAAGTTTTTCGTCAGAGAATTTTGGCATGTCTTTTCTACGAGAAATACAAGTACCAACAGAAGGAAAGGATATGTTATCCAATAAGTTTACACTTGTAAAAAATCTATCAAATGTAAGTGTAACATCTGGGTTACGTATTGTTGAGGAAAGTTTTAGAACAACTCTTTCTCCAAGTATTGTACCCTCATGATCTGTATTATCCATGTCTTTGCCAGAATATATATTGAAGTCATAGGTGTAGCCCGTAGCAGCATCACATCTCTCCCACACTTTGATTCCCTGTTTTATTGGCTTTAGGTGTAAATACTGCTTTAGGCTAGAACGACCTTTGAATTTAGCCATGGATTCATCGATGCTTTGAAAGGGACTATCTTCGCGAGCTTGCATAAATGTCCTTTTGAAACATGCCACCACTTCATCCATATAATATGTCTTTGGAGCATTCGCATCTTTTTCTGGATCATTGAAGTACATTTTTGCAAAGAGCAATAGGCATCTGTTACGGGAAATCGCATTTTCGATAGCTTCGTTTCCCAATGAAGAATTGCTGGACCAATAATCTGAAAAGTTTGGTACTTGATTATACGACATGACAAGCATAACTCCCAACACAAGCATAATTTCTGAAGGGTCTGTGTCAAGAATATCTACTTTTTTTTCATGTCTCAGTATTTCAAGGCGCTGGTTGGTACATTGAGAAATAAAAATAAGAAGACTTCGTGGAAATACACATGAGAAACATTCTAATTCATTAGAGGATCTGTTGATTTTGGCCAGTATTGCAGTTGGACGGTCTTTAGATACATGGAGCCGTGGCTCAAAATTTGGACCAACATTTGACCAAATGACAGGATCAGTAGGTTTTGAAATAGTTTTTTTTTATGTTTATTTTTTGCCTTGCACTTATATTTTGATACCTGCTCCGCTTCATTGGGTGAGAAATCATCAGAGTCCGAGTCAACGGAGGGTTCTGATGAATGCTCAAGACATGACAGCTTTCGTTTCGGTGCCCTTGATGTTCCTGAATTTTCTCTCAATTCTTCACAGCTATCACTGTGTGAGGAACTAGGGACATATTCCTTATCTATATCTGAATCGTCCAATTCATCACTTGAATCCGGTTCATTCAATAATTTAATTGTTTCTTCCTTTGTCAATCCCTTCCTGCGATTCATGATATTGCTATGCCTAAAAATACAGAAATGACCACTTTGAGAATGAGGCATAGATATATTTCAATAACCACTGGGACAATAATGTCCCAATAAAACAGAGCATTGGGACATATATGTCCCATAATATTATTTTTTTTCAAAATCTACAATGAAAATTCACTTACTTCAAATAAACTGCTTGATATGGCAAAAATAGACGAAAATCACATACAACGAAAACAGCACGTGTGTCCACTCATGTATCTTCGCCTAAAATGGCTGCCAGAATGTCCAAACTTTCCCGCTTGTCAAAACTGTTACGATAAAACAAAGAGCTCACAGGCCACTAGTGTCATCTATCGAGAAAAAATTACACTAAAAGGTAGATGTAATCACAGGAAACCAGTGGGACACTCGCGGCAATAAATTTTACGCTTGTTTTTCCCATTGGGTGATTTGGAAACATTTGCGGGACATATATGTCCCGGTGGGGCCGAAAGGGTTAAGTTGTGTATTTTTATTACCACAATTGTAAATTTTTAGCTCAATATTGCTGTTTTCATTTTAGATTGAAAATTTTTGGCAGAGTGATAGTGAAAGTTTCTGAGTTTATCAATATCCAGTTCTTCATGAAATGTGTTGTCCCTAATGTAATAAGGTGAATTTGTATTCTGATTCAAAACACAGTTCTGGGCAGTTTGCAGTTTTTACTGTTTTACATGAGTACGCCCAGACTGGGCAGACAAAGACCACAATCAGAGACTCAACCCGACCTCAAATCAGATTTTTGTTTAACTTTTATTCACCCTGTGATCCCGCAATTAATTTTCGACATACCAGATGTGGTTGCGATCCTATTTTTAGTACGCTGATTTAAATAATTTGTAATTGCGACTTAGACATAAGTGAATAAATGGTTACCAAAGTAGTTTCATAATGAAGTTATATTACCTGCGCTCTGATGTGACGTATAAATTAAAATTCCAAACTTAACCTTATATAAAAGGAAATAAAACATAGGCATGAAGAGAATTTTAGTGTCAAGTAAACATCTGGGAAATTAAATTAGGATACAAAGACTTCTTTTGTATTTTTAAGCAAATATGATTCTGATATTTGGCCTTTTTCATTCATTTCGCCTACGAATAGAAATTTCAAAAGCTACGAACTAAAATTCGTTTTGCTATTAGTTAATATTTTTTTAAAAGAAAGACATTTATATACGTTCAAAATACATCGTTTCATAGAATATTTTGATTTTATCATTAGGTTTAGATTGAAAAAGGCATGGGAAATTTTAAAATACATGGCAAAAAATTAAAACAGCGGTATTTAAATTTCGGTTAAAGTCCAGAACTAAAAACTTTTTATTGCTAATATTCTAAACCTATGAAAAATGAAATAAAAACTAAAGATGAGATAATTTATCTTTCTGTAAATTTTTAAACGTAATAACGAGTGTTACGGTTTCTCCAAATGAATCATCTAAAAAAATTCATTTAGAAAGAGTGCATTTTAAAATACATCTCTGATCAGGCCTCTTATACGATATTTCAGAGGCATACATTTTTAAAGTAACTAACATCTGGTGTTAAAGTAATATTAAATTCGTAAAACTCCCATGTTCTACTTTGTAATAACATTGAATATTTTGCATGAGGTAACCAGGTTAAATTTCCGCAAGAAATGATAGAGGCATCTAGCACCTTTTATTATTTGGCTAATTTAACCAACTGAATGGAGTGAATCCGTTACTGATCAGCAAATATTCTCTGAAAATTTTGTTACCCTTCGGAAATAGAAAATAGAAAGATATTCTGTCTTAAAAAGCAACTGTAAATCTTAAAGGCTTTATGGCAATTCATTTACTGCTTTCATAGACCAAGTGCCTAATTTCTTCATAATAAGATACTAGTATTTAAAGCATTAAATCTGAAATTTTAGGATATGTTACAATTTCATGCACGCAGCAAAACTTGCTTATTTTAGACCTTCTCAAGAAGAATATCGAAAGCCAGAAATATGAAAATTATGCTTGATGGATACTTTGAATGCTGCGTAAAGTTGGTACGTTACCCGCTCGACGAATTAGGTTCTAGGCCAGGAATGGCGAACATTTGTCGTTTAGTGTGCCAAATAAATTGCAATTTATTATTTTCAGATGTTTAGGGTAGTTACTGTTATATTTTGTTTTAAAAATTACCTTTAAACCCCAGCTTTGATTTCAATAACTAGTAATGATTTCAATAAGAATTTCATTTTAATAATCTTTTAAAGGACCAGAAGGTACAAACTCTTTCTCACATTGACGCGGAGCATTGAATATACGTAAAAATGTTTAATTTTCAAAATTACTCTTTGTCTCCATGACGCAATGTAAGAACCACTTCTGTAATATAAAGGGTTTTTGTGACATTTAATTGAAAATGCAGTTTCTGTATGGTATAGAAGATTTTTTATCTTGTCACTTTCCTGATTGTTATTGTAAGGTTTATCCAAAGTTTCTATCAGTTAAATCTACTTTCCTGTCATTTCTAATTTCAGCTTACAATTTCCTCACTTTAATTATTGGGAAAATTGTTTACCAATTTCTTCTTGCACAAATTATGTACTTCTAACGCGATAAAGGTTTTTGGAGAGCCCTCAGTAATGACCTTTACCTAATACTTCTAACCCTAATTTATTCTTTTTTAAAACAGTTGCATATTTTTAGAGTCAAGACTCTTTTGCTACAACAAGTTGCAATAAAATCGCTAATGCTCTATTCTTATGTAACATATATAATAGCAAAGTGAAATGTTTATTTTTTTGAGATAAATTTATTTACTTGTTTTTATTTCATTTTATCTATTTTTCATTTCATATACATGTAAATATGCAATTTTGATATATGCAAGTACATCAACTAGTTTTTTAATAAAATATTGAATTTGAAAAGTTTTTAATTTTGCAGAAATGTCCTCCTAGGAAAATTCCCCATGATTTAACTTGACATCTACAAACCCTTCTTATTTGGCGCAATCTTGGGACGTATTTATAAGAATGTTGTAACTAAGTAACTTTAAAGCATGTTTCAGTGCCAATAATTCGACCTTGAATCATATTGGTCCAAAACGCAGTCCAAATCGTTCACGGATAAACTCAAGCGCAGTTAATGATTATAATGTAATTATATCATCATCCCATCGTGATTATTACGTAACTTCAGGTATAATTTATAAATTTCTTTCGCCTATTGACACCAAAAGAAATTTAAAATATTTTCCGTTCAGCCTCTTTCTGACATTGAGGTCTTAAAGCCGGTTGCCACAACCCTGAATTTAAGTTCGAAACCTGAAAAAAGCCTAGATGTTTGATAAGTACATAGTCTCTTTGCGCTATGCAGGCGCTTGAACATCTGTCATTTGGTTTGGTTTGGTTTGGTTTAGCTGATTACGGAAAACACATTAAGTCTATATGCCTAAGGTTAATGATGTCTTCGCGGCAGGCTAAGGGAAACTTCCTCGTATTAACGTTACACATTGGGAAAGCATCGAAAACGTCCATGCCGCGAGCCCGTTCGCCTGGAATCAAAGACAGGTCGGAATAACCAGCATTCAGCGACTATATTCATCTTCGACTACGTATATCCTCGGTGATAAGACTAGATCAAAAGCGTCAAAGATGATCAAAAGCGTCGATCATACTCCTCGAATGCTTAAATAGCAGGGCGCCTAGTTGCTGAGGTAAACATCCTTCGAAATTTTGCTAGACATGAAAATTAAAATGTAAAGAATTTCGTAAGCTCTGTTTGATATGGCATCTAAGGCGAACATATATACTTTGGCACCGAAATGTTTTCTAATTACAGTGGACTTTCTTAAAGTGATTATTAGAATAGTCACTATACTCGAGCAGGAATTAAACAATTATTTTAGTCACTGTTTCATTCATTTCATTCCATCTCATGTCAGCTGCAAAAAGCTTCTAAAAGACAGATTAAAATAGCGAAGTTACATGGAAATGCTGGGATTATAAACAAATTTCTAAGAATCTACAGTTAAACTGAGATAAGAGACTCCGCAATTAAGAATAATTCGGTATACGTTTTTCCCGTTGATTATCGATCTCATTTTGAATGAGGCATTTTACCAAGCTCGTTGCTTTAATTAAATTTCTAGCTTCCTCTCATTCTTTAAAATATATTAAACTATAGCGTAATGTAATTGATAATACAGGAATTTTATCGCAAAAGAATCTCAAAAAGTTCCTCTGAAGCAATTTTATTGAGAAAGTGCTCCGAAATTTTCCGAAAATTTCAGGATAGCTTTGAGATTTCGCGAATATAATTTTTTCGCGTGTGACAAATAAATTCGCGATTCCTGATATATTTCTGGTTACTTTTTAATTTCCATTATACATGCTCTCTTAAATTTTATATTTAAATATATTTAAAACTTATATTAATCAAATTTATGCTGATAAAATATATCAAATTTTCTGTAATTCACAGTCTGAACCTTAACTTCAATCATCCTTTCCCCAAATTTTGAGTCAAAGAAATTAAACTTTAATTGTTGAGTGAACTCCCCAATCTTATACGCATTAAATATTTGCATAAGTCTCCTTTATGTAAGCCATTATTTTCTCGAAGGAAATTCCGTCAATTTTCTTTAGTTTATTTTAATACGGTGAGAAGCACAAATGGCTGTCTGCCTAAGGAAAGCCACGGCTTTGTGGAGCACTTTCGGAAGAAAAAGGAAAAAAAAACCTGGCTCTCATAAACGTTACGAAAACGCTTATGCAGCCAGACGTTTGCCTGAATTCGAGCCCAGGAGGGAACTACCAATGTTCAGCGATTTAACGGCTTGGCCACTGTTGGTCCTGAAACACTGTTAAGAATTACCATTTTATAGTACGAAAAAACACGTATCCTAAAAGCTAGTTGTTAGAATCTAGAGGTATTCAAGCAAACTTACGGGGCCAGCGAATACATTTTTTATTCTGTTAATTAGCATTATTAGGACATTAATATTTATGTCAAGAATTTGCAGCTATTTTAGATGTTAGTGATTTTGAATCCAGTTTTACGCAATTAGGATTGTAATTAAATTAATTGCCTCTCAAAATCTATATTCAAAGATTTGATGATACACATTTAATGATTTATATGATTTGGCATTACAATAGTTGTTAGAATATTTTATTTCCATAATTATATTTTACTTTTACAAGAGTTTGTGTAAAGATGATTGAGATTAATTTGTTATCATGATGCACACTAGAGGAAGCTAAATTAGCTCGAGAAAGTTTAGCGATAGGAAAAATCAAGTGAATTTTTTTTTAATATTATGTTTTAAAACTTTTTTGTATTTTTTAATTTTATATATTTTTAAAATTAAAAAAATTTTTTATTTATTTTTTTATTTTATTTTATTTTTTAAATTTTATAACACATAAATGCGACACTAAAGCAAAAAGCGGAAAGGAAAGATTTTACCGGTTAATATGCTCATTGGCATATGGAACAAATCATAGTGAAGTAAAGATTAAATTTTCGCGACGAAATATCCAGGCAGAAATTTATTTCTGCGGGCATGATGTGAATAAATAGCGAACAGATTGATAAGAATGCAGAGGCGGCCACTTTTCAGTAATATTGGAGTAGGAGAAAGCAAATATGGCAGAGCAATTACATGGCAGTACGTCCTTCATGGGCCAGGCGCTGGAACTGAGATGAGAGGTTTTTCTCTTTCTTTGTCTTTGGAACTGTTAGGAGGCAATTAGCAGCCTCTGCTGCTTTAACCACCGCTTTTGAAAAAAATGCCCTTAGGTGTTGATATATATTATTAAAAAAATGGGCGTGTAACGCCGCACCTACTAGGCGAAGTTGAAGCAAATACAAAGGTATGTAGAGGGAAAAAGCATGTGGGAGCTGTTCAAGCTGTGACAAAAGATATAACTAACTGAAAAGCCTGCTTAATAAAGCATTTCAAAAGATAAACATTAAGTAATTTAAATTAAGTATGGTTTTGAAACAGGTTCAGAATGAAATGGATCGTAATTATATTGGTGGGAGTGGCTCGGGCGTGCCTATGCCTTTTAGCTGGAGGATAGATGCCGTATTCGCGTCCGATGATGGAGCGAGGTCTTTTCTGCGAGTAGCAGGATCATAGGCTGGTAACTGTTGAAGCGCATGATGATCAATCTGTTCAATTTTGAGGAATAAATTTAATAAAAACGTCTATGGGTTTAATGGTGAGATCCGAATGAATCACATCAGTGCGGGCATAATAGGCTGTATTAAGGACTTAAACGCAAGGTCTTACTTTCAAAGCCTTGAAGTTTTTTGATGCGTGTTTTTGCAGCTGTACCCCAGATGATGCAAGCACACAAAAATATTGGTCGAATGATGGAAGTGTAGAGAAGAGCTTCGTTTTTAATTGACAAAGGGCTCTTTTGGCCTAGAATGGGGTGAAGTTGGGTTCTGACGTTCTTCGCTGGTGACTATGCGTTTTGATACTTTGATACAGAAGTATTTATACAGGGGGTCTACTGCTTTTGCAGTACTTCCCTGTAAACCTGAAGTAAATCCACAATGGGCATGGTGATGAGAGAAACCTGAAGAAGTCCCATGTAGGGAGCTGTGAGTGAGGAAAAGAATGAAGTAGCATCAGTCCAGTGTGTCGCCATCTGGTGGCGGTGATGTCGATTAACAAGAAATTCACAGTCCATGGGCGGAGAGTCAGGATCATGAGCTGACGAATCAGAAGCCAGCGCTGGTTGTTTGAAGCGAGACTCTTTGCAGTGGTCAGGTTAATCACGTGGGGTGGTCACCCTCTCGGAAACTGACCCTAGTGAATGCTGCTTAATTTGTGTGGAAATTTAACATGTTAATAGTATGGGCGGTGAAGGGTCTATTGAAGTAATCGTCCTCTATGATTTCATAATTTAAAATGTTGGAGAAGTCTGCTATGCTATTATGGTTTGCTTTTTTGTAGAAGTTTTCGTTAAGCTTATTAATGTACGTTGTCACATATTCAATTCTTAAATCTCGATGCAGGTTTTTATTTCTGATGTAGTATGGGGCTCCTGTGATGATTCGGAGAAACTTGTCCTGGATAATCTGCAGCTTTTTGAGATCGTTTTGTTTGGCGTTTGCCCAGACTGGGGATGCATATTTTATGATGGGTCGTATCATTGCTGTGTATATTCGTCTCTTCCTATTTAGGCTCAGACCTGAAGATTCAGCCAGGAGGTGAAACAGTTTGCACATGATGCCGAAGATTTTCCCTCTGGTGATATTGATGTGTGTAGACCATGTGAAAGTTCTGTTGAAAGTAATTCCGAGATATTTGGCCCGAGTTACAATCGGGATTGGTGTGCCAAATAGGGTAACTGTAGTGGAAATGTTATCCAGGTGCTTGTAGCGTCGGATAAGCAGAATTTGGGATTTGTCAGCATTGATGTTGACTCTCCACTTCGTGCACCATTCTTCTACCTGGGTCATTTTCTTTTGGAGTTGGACGAGAGCGTTGTTAGGTTTCCTGGATTTTTGTATGAGTGCGGTGTCATCCGCGTAACAGGCAAGTTGAAAGTTGCAGTGTTCTGAGAAGGTCAAGCACCCGTCTGTATTTATCACTCTTAACTGTAAGAGAAAACCTTTTGCAAATGTATACAGCGTATAGAGATTGTACTGTCAAATACTTCGGAAATTTAGACATTCAAATTTAAAAAATTTCAAATTTCTATGTGAAATGCATCTGTCACGGAAACAGTTTTTGATTCGATGACGCTATGGATTTTCAAAATTATGTTTATTTAAGATTCTACATGATATGAAAAAAAATTGTAATTTCTTATATACTAGTTTCTTCGTATGCTCTTGCGCTATATGTAGTTAAAAATCACAGATTGATGCATTAGTTACATGATTAAAATTGATGTTTTTAAAGGAACTGCTTTGCATATAATAGACAGAGCGGTGGATATGTAGTAAACAGTTAATGTACTTTTTTTTTTCTCCTAAATCTACTTACTGCTCTGATGTGGAAGTGGTCGGTGATAGTTTAAGGCAGTACTCCGCAACCTTTTCTCACCTGCGACGCACGAAAAATCTTTCTGGAATTTCGTGGCACACCAAAGAGTTCCGAGTTATCAAGGAAATGCCGAAAAAATTCAAATGCTGACACACTTACAATCAAAAACACAACCACACAACAGTGAAATATATAAAAACATATAAAATAGACATTATTAAGGAAAAAAATTGTCATTGTGTATTAAATACATGATAAAAAATTGCAAAATGTCAAATACATGTATTTGATTGCGGCACACCTATATCCTACTCATGGCACACCGGTTGCGGAGCACTGGTCTAAGGGAATGTGTTTAGGTCGTACAGAACTGAATGACGCAAATGCTGTCGCAGAACGGAATACAATTTATTAACAAAAAGCTGTTAGTATGTCAGTTAGAAATAATCCCCGCCCATGTCTACAAAAGGATCAAAGGCTACAAATTCTCCAAAATAAATTATTACGTGAGATCGTCAGTGCGGCCTGGTACATTCCAAATCACACTATACACACAGATCTTAACGTCAGCACTACACAAGAATACATACACACACCAGCCACAAAATTTTTCATCGCAGTACAATTCCATCACAACACAGAAATTGCCAACCTCAGATACCTATTTTACGTGAAAAGCACAAATACCCAGCTCATATCTTAGCACCATAACATTAAGTCTTTTACAGATAGCTTTTTTTAACTTTTACATTTCAATTTTTTCACTGGCATCCGTACACACATGACTACGTGACCCCCACTAAAAATCGCCGATCGATTGTGGACCTGGACATCTTTTCATGACCAGACTTGAGCACCATAATGATTATTCTAATTCACAGAAAAGAACTTGGTTGATCTTTACAATATGGTAACTGGTAGTTTGGCGACATTTTGGAGGCGATAAAGGTTACTACCTGGGACTTTGGTAATAATGTGAGCAGTACTCAGTTCCGATTACGCATTATTTTGTGTGAGGGAAATGAGAGATCATGGGATATGCCATGTGATATTAATGGACGAATTACGGTTCTTGAATCGGAAAAGGGGGGAAATCGGGAAAAAATCTGGAAATTTTGTATTTGGTTTATTCTGTATTGTGTGAAACAGTGTTCGTGAATTTTTGGATCCCATGGCCGTAACTAAAGAAAAGTTTATTGGACACGTAATCAAGATTCTGAAGAAGATTAGGTAAGTTAGTGTTTTTAATTACTTGAGGATATTATTTTTATGCATTGTGTTCTAAATGTAAGGTGGAAGTAAAGGAATTTGGTATTATTGGGAAAATTGTTATTAGCAATGATTTAGTTTAAAGTAATTAGCATTGTAAGGTAATTTTTATTAATTTAATGTATGTGCTCATTTATACGAGTATTTTAAGTAGTGTTTTTGAATTTAATTATATTTTAATTAAATAACTATCATTTAATTAAAATATCACTAAACCATGTACACGTCGACTTATTTTTACTTAAAAAAACATCCCAGAATTGCACAAAAATGGCATTGCGCACACTCTTCACTACATCCATTTTTGTGCAATTCTGGGATGTTTTTTTAAGTAAAAATAAGTCGACGTGTACATGGTTTAGTGATATTTTAATTAAATGATAGTTATTTTGTGAATTTTATGTTTGTAGGAATTTGGTATACGTTTAAGTTGAAGTAAACGTGCATGGAAATAATTTAAATATTTGATATTAAGTACTTGTAATGCTTGCGGTATGAATTCGTTGGTGACGTGTATAATGTAATAGATGATTTGGAGGTAAAAATTTTTGGATATTTTATTTATTTTATATGTGGAAATGTTCATATTTGGAAAGGGTAAATACTTTTTCGCGATCAGGTAATTTCACATATGTTCTTTTTACCGGGTTTAAAGATGCAATGCCATTTTTATGCAATTCACGGATTTTTTTTTAAGTAAAAATAAGTCGACGTGTACATGGTTTAGTGATATTTTAATTAAATGATAGTTATTTTGTGAATTTTATGTTTGTAGGAATTTGGTATACGTTTAAGTTGAAGTAAACGTGCATGGAAATAATTTAAATATTTGATATTAAGTATTTGTAATGCTTGCGGTATGAATTCGTTGGTGACGTGTATAATGTGATGGATGATTTAGAGGTAAAAGTTTTTGGATATTTTATTTATTTTATATGTGGAAATGTTCATATTTGGAAAGGGTAAATACTTTTTCGCGATCAGGTAATTTCATATATGTTCTTTTTACCGGGTTTAAAGATTGAGAAAATTGTCATGTATTTTCGTGAAATTTTTCTAATTTATGAGAAAAAAGCAGTGTACATGGATATAGTGAAGAGTGTGCGCAATGCCATTTTTGTGCAATTCTGGGATGTTTTTTTAAGTAAAAATAAGTCGGCGTGTACATGGTTTATGTGTATGTGTTATTTTGAAAAACGCGTAAGGAGTATGGTATTGTGCACTTTTTCCCAATTTTGCAGTGAATATTTGTCATGATTAAGTAGTTTTGTTAGATAAAATTTCTAGCATAAGTGTAATTCGGCTAGTAGATTGTTGGAAGAAGTGTTCAGTAGATAAAAAGAAAAGAAACATGTCTTTACTTCGTGAAGACAAAATGGCGGCGGGAAAAAACAAATAGAGGGTTGCTGTAGGAGAGTTGGTCGCCAAATTTTCGCCAAAAGAACGCCAAGTTACCATAATGTAAAGATCAACCAAGAACTTTAATGGAAACATAATAAAAGAGTGCCTCGCGCTCTGAAACTATGAAAAAGCATAAGACCTCGTCGTCGGCTGTCATCGGATGTGTGCTCTGTGGGCTCATCACTCCTCGGAGAACTGCTTTTTCGAACCTACATGCGTAAATGCTTCGAAAAGCATAGAACTGTAGAATGCCCAATAAAAGGTCGCACAGATGAGCCCAAGTGTGTAAACTGCCTCGATAAGCACCCAACTTCATATGCTGGGTGCTAGTAAGTACACAAGTCCAATAAATGCCCCATTTCTGAATTGCCAGAGGCTGAAAACAGAAATGCCCATAATAATAATAATAATAATAATATGTTTAACTTTAGTAATAAGAGCACTAGTGGCTCAGATATTATGAAATTCCTAAGATATATGAAAGATATTCATAGTGTATTTGTCCACACAAACATAGCAAAAATGATCCAGATTTTCTAGTTAATTATGTACCAAAACTAAACACCGACTCTGATAATATTGATAGATTGTTTGATTACTTTGAAATGCTTCATGAAATTAATGGTTAGTTTGAATAATTGTGAAAACTTAAATATTGTTACATGGAATGCAAATGGCTTATCCCTGAGATATCCAAGTTCCACTTATGCCGAGATTATCAAGCATTATGCTTGATATGTTCTGGCTGTCATCAGATGTGTGCTCTGTGGCCGCTGAAGAGAAAATGAGTTCGAAGTACGAGTCCAGTGTGAAGGGCAGGAGCTAATGGCGGAGGGACGTGACCAGTGGTAACATGTGCTGCAAACTGACTTTGTTTTGGTTGCGAGTTTTCTAAGGAATACCTCATTAAAATGGCAATTTAATACAATACAAAACATGTATGAATGTAGAAATAGAAAGAATATTTACGTAAATCAGTCTTCTAAATTATTTACATATGTATATTACTCCAAGTCCGTCAGGAGATAAACACGAGGCGTGGGAAGATGAGCCCGTAAGTCACATGGGTAGTAACCCACCCAAATTGAGGCTCAGACGCTTGCTGCTTGAGTTAGGTGTCACTGAAAATAGATACTATCGTGATCATTATTTAATAGACACTAATTAAGGGGGAGAGTCTTGATTTTCCTTAATCAGGTAAGCAGCATAAGGCCTGAGAAACCTATCTTCAGCAAGTATCTCATAGTGAAACAAGTTAAAGTTCATAAGATGTTCACAATTTACCGCACCATTGAAGAAACTTGCCTTTATCTTGCGAATAAATTGATTTAGTGATTTAATTTTCATGTCTTTATGCAATACTTCGTTTTTGACATAATAGTGGGCATTCGTGCTAATCCTAAGGAACTTGTTCTGCCCTTTTTGAAGTTTCTCTGTATCTTTTTCAGTCTCGGTAGCCCAGGCTGGCGCCGCATATATCATAATTGGTCTGATGATACTAAGATAAATTAGTTTTTTCTTGTACAGATCCAATTTTTAAAATTTTCCAATAATTGGGTAGAGACATTTCATGACTCTCAATGCATGGTTACGAACATTCTCAATATGTGCAGTACAGATAAGTCGATTATTGACAGTTTTGCCAAGATATTTCGCTTTATTCACAATTGGCACTGGTTCGTTAAAGGGGATATTCTTTCTTTTCTGACAATGAGGAGTTGCGATTTTTGTGCATTAGTGCGGACGTTCCAGCTTTTGCACCAGTTTTCAATGTAAGGGACGTTTTCCTGTGGTTATTTGATTGCATGATTAACATTTGCTGACTTCACCACGACAGCAGTGTCGTCAGCATAGCATGCAAGTATTGCATTATTATTGTAGTGGATTTTCGGGAAATCTGCGACGTAGAATAAGTAGAGTTATCGGACCTAATCCGATTCCTGAGGAATACCACTCAGCATGATTCTTTTAGTAGAGAGGGAGTTTCCAACGGAGACTTTAAAATTCCTATTTCATATGAAAGAAAGTAGCACAATAATGAGTTCTCTTTCAAAATCAAGATCGATCAATTTGCAAATTAGCTCCTCCCCATGCCAAACGCGGTCGAAAGCTTTTGCCACGTCTAGCATGAGGACTAGCTGATTAAATTGTTGTGAAGTGCTTGCCGTACAAAGTCAGTAATTCTTACTAATTGCTTGGTCATCGATAGATGTTCACGGAATCCAAATTCCTCCGGTGGTAGCTTTTGGAGGTGCAATTTCATACGGGCAAATAGAATTCTTTCGTAAAGTTTAGATAATCCAGGCAGGAGGCTGATAGGTCGGAAAGCATCAGTTTGCATATGATTTTTTCCTGGTTTGGGGATCATAATTTTGGCTGTCTTCGATTGCTGTGGAAAGTAAGAGTAAGTCATGCAAGCGTTAAAGACAGAAGTAATATTGCATATAACGTTGATAGGCAGGTTTTTCATGGCAGTGTCTGTGATGCCGTCAAGCCCCGGGGCCTTTTTGGTCTTCAATTTTTTAACGAGGGACTGAACTTCGGATGGAGTTGCAAGCTTCAATAAATTACTAGCTGTATGTGAATTAAGCCGGTCCTTCACTATGAAGAGCGTGTGCAGTTCAAAATGAGCATCGACGGTCCAGCAATTTGGGGAAAATAGATCTTCTAGGTGAGAAGCAAGCATGGCTGGCTTTTCACGGTCTGAAGTCGCAACTTTATTATTGAAGTGCAGTGGTTGGTTACTGGTGTACATAGTTTTTAAATTTTTGATAAAATTCCAAATTGTACCATTTTTGGCATCTAAATTCAGCCTTTTTTCTTGACATAATTCCTCCTTATGCTGTTTAATAAGTTTCTGTATTTCTTTACTGATCTTATTAATTTCGCTCTCTACGAAAATTTGAGAGTAATTTATAAAGTTTCTCTCTATCATTAATTATATCACTTGCCTCTACAGTGGCAGTTTAAATTTTACTGGTTAATGAACAGATTGCATTTTCAATATCAATAACAACTCTTAGGCGTTTTTGAGAGAAAGTCCAGTCTTTCAACAAATTTTCAAAAAGCCTCCAGTCTGTGTACGTTTTGGTCATATTAGTGGAGGGTTTAGGAATTCCTAATGTGGCAATTACAGGTAGATGGTCAGAGTCGAGTTCGTGACTTACGTCTAATGCCATTGGAACCGTTGTAGTTGCTAGAACATTATCTAGAATGTCTGTTTCTTCTGTCCGGTCAATATGTATATTCACTTGGGGAGTGCAATACTACAGGGTGATTTGTGACATAGTCATGTAAAATTTTTCCTTTGGTATTGTCTCTTCTAGAATTCCATGCTGTATGCTTACAATGAAGGGCGGAAGCCGTCCGCCATTCTTGTTAGAATTTACTGATTCGGGTGGAATTTCATCAATTTTTCCATCATCAATGGTTGAGTGAGTGAGTGCACCGTTATGATGGCTTCCGACCACGGACATGAACCAAACGGAATTATATACCATCACGGCGGGCAAGACTCCAAAGTAACAAGGTTGAATATTACATACTAATGACAGTTTGTACATATTGATAACTGCAGACACTAAGCGTTATTCTGGTTATCTGTTTTAAGTTCTGAACATTTGAAACATAATATTATTTACGGTTGTATTTGCTTAGGCAGTGTCTTGAGATTTTCTCTATTTTATCAAGGGCTATTCTGTTTTTGAGTGTGTTAGACGCCCACATTGCCCAGGCACAGTCCGCTGGTTTCTTCAAGTGCCATGTTCTTGTATGTACACAATGGAAGTAATAATGGTCCGTGTCGCCTTCCTCTCCGCATTCACAGAAAGGAGTATCCCTAAGTCTGAATCTGTTCAGGTATACTGGGAATGGTCAATGACCTGTCAAGAACTGTGTTAGGCTAGCACAGTGGGTCTTTATTTCCATGTTAACTTTTGGCAGTAAGCGAAATATCCTTCGTCCTACATCTGCCTCTGTCCATCTACTTTGCCAATTTTGTAGCAGACTTGTCAAAGATGTTCGCTTAATATGAGACCAAGGAAGTTAAGTTGGTCTTTCTAACATATCCGTGCAGTTGGCTGCCTGCTTGGCCAGTAGGTCAGCGGCTTCATTGCCTTGAATCCCTGTGTGAGCGTGAACTCATTTTAAAGAGGGTCTTTGCGAAATAGGCCTTGTCAGGAGCTGTTTCAGAATTCGGTATACCAAAGGACTCCGACTGTTTTGACTTGCGATAGACTTGATGCGGAATCACTGAGTATGGAGAATTTCTCCTGTTGACATGTGTTCGCATATCTAATTGCAGCACTGATAAGCTCTGCTTGGTATACCGAGTTGTTCAAGCCTAGTTTCCTTTTCCACTCGAATGGCCCACCAGCGGCCGAGCGATAAAGTCGCTGAACACTGGTAGTTCTGTCCGAGGTTCGAATCCCGCGAACGGGCTGGCTGCATGGGCGTTTTCGTGGTTTTCCCCATGTGTAACGTGTATACGAGCCAATTTCCCTTAGAAAGTCCTCCACGAAGGCATCCCCCCCTTAGGCAGATAGCCCTAGTGTGCTTTGCCATAATTAAATACACCAACACCTTTTCCACTCGAATGTTACAACTCCATTTTCCAGTCTACATAAGGCGCTGCCCATGCCGCTCTCAGTTTTGGAGATATCTGTGAACAGGTTATTACTGTTCCTCTGAATTGGTTGGTCGTTTATGCTGATACTATCGGATAGATTAAAAGCTGTTGAATGAAAGTTATTGCAGTTGTTTTGCTCCTCGTAGCCCGAGTGTTGATAACTATGACCCCAGAGTGTTGAAGTTTGACCCAGCCTGGTAACCCTTGCGATAGCTGCCTCCCTTTCTACTATAAAATCTAGGAGAGGAATTCCTGCCAGTTGTTGCAGGGCTAGTGTTGACGTGGTACGGTAGGCCCTGCATACTTGAAGTAGCTGCTGTCTCTGAATAGAGAGCAGGGATCTTTTCATATGAGAGGTAAGTTCGGCACCCCAGATTGCTGCACCGTTAGTTATTACTCTTTCTGTAATGGTTCTATGCGAAATTTTTAGTAGCTTAGATGAAATACCCCATTTATGTGAAGTCATACGTCTCATGTTGTTGCTTAGGATGCTAATTCGAGTCTTAAGATTCCTGGCATGTAGCATCCAAGAAAGTCTGTTGTCAAGTAATAGCCCAAGATATTTCAATTGGGGGAAACATTTTACCGGTATCCCATGGAGGTTAATGCTTGGGTTGCGTCTTAGCTACCTGCTTCGTCCTATGAGTAAAGCTTTAGTTTTCTCTGCCGAAATCTGAAGCTTATGTGCTCTGGCCCATTGGGAGAACAGATCAAGACAATATTGAGATCTCATTTCGAGGTTACTCCTTCCCGCCACAACTAGCATAAACTCATCCGCATAGGCTATGATTCGAGCGTATTCTACGCTCTCGAACTGACAAAATGCCGAGTTTGCCACTATATTCCACAGTGTTGGTCCAAGGCATGATCCCTGTGGGCACCCTCTAAAGAAATTTTTGACATAAATGCTGCTATCTGATGTTACTTGTACACTTCGATCTTGAAGGTACGAGCGAAGGATGGTAATAGTGGCTGTTGGGCAGGCCATGTTGTGCAGCAAATTTATTACGTCTGGCCACCAAAGGGAGTCAAAAGGCCCGTCTACACGTACCGATTTTATCGGCCGACTTTCTCGCAGAGGAACAATTTTCAGGATGTGCGCATGCGCTAAAAATCTGTCATGTTCTCTGCGACGATTTCAGAGCTAGTGTTCACCGCTCACTAGCCGACGATAAAATCGGCGACTCTAGCCAATTAGATTGCTTCCAGAGATCACATGCTTTTCTCTCTCATTTTGGAAACATGGCGCTTTTTCGTTGGAGCGAAAATCAAATTTTTCAATTGATTGATTTTTATAGAGACCATGCTGTGTTGTGGGACACAACTAACATAAATTACAAAAATAAAAAGTTAAAGGATTCCCTGATTTTGGTAAGTTATCTTCCCGTTACTTTATAATCAAATATTTTTTTATTCGCGATGAAAATTATTTTATGTTGGTTAAACAAATTACAGCTCAATTTAATACAATATTGCTCAATTTTATTAGCTGATTAACTGATATAGCAATATGATTACAGTCTTCAGAACTGTATTAGTTATTAAACTATACCGATAGTATTTTTTAATATTCAGTATGATATGCCATTTTAAGATTTTGCATATTTATATTTCTTATTTGAAATTTTTGTATTGAAATGATACTATTCCTTTCTACTATAGTAATCTTTATTCTTTATTAGTACTTTTTACTCATATTGTTACGGTTTTCATAACATTATTGTCTATTTATTTAATAGTAAAGGTTATCATTTAAATCACAGTAGTTATTTACTTTTTCTGAAGCATGGTTATTTTAACATTTCAGGACTTGAGCACATAAATATGCGTTCCAGAAAATGAAATTTAAAAAAAAAATGGAGTAATCTGCGTACTCAATTTACAAAGGAGAAACATAAAGATAAAAAAAAATATACATCTGTTGCAAGCACTGCAATGCAGTACAAATTGACATGGCAGTTTTACACATGGTTACAATTTTTAAGTGATGCCGTGTCCTTAAGGAATACTGTGACTTCTTTGGTAAGCGATTACTTTTTAAATTTATATATAATTTGGCTTATAAAGTAAATAATTTCTCTTTATTATTTGAAAATTTATAGAATTGTTTTTAATATAGACAAAACTTTAACAGTTTTTGTGATAAAATAAAATAATATTGTTATACATACTTAGCTGTGTAAATTATATTAGTCAGATCTTCAAGCTCATGCAGCAGATGGGTCATCTGGAAAAGCTCACACTTCTCAGCAATTTCTATATAACTTCAGTACAAAAGTATTATTTTATTTATCCTTTTACAACTATGTGTGCTATTTAATTTCTTAAATGAAATCTTTATATTTAAAGACTATTCTTAAGCTCATTTACTTAAAAATAATCCCATTTCCCATAAAAGTATAGGTGCAATACCCATTAAAGTATAGGTAAAAGTGGATAGGACCAGGGCTTAATTTCTAAAATCAGAAGTGTCAGAGTTAGTAGAAGTTATATTTTGAATTTATATGAAGAACTAATCTTTTTTCCTATGAATGATATTCTATTGATAATTTCCAAAATAGCTGAGCAGTAAAACTGCTAAATAACTGGTAATTTGACCAGTGTTCGAATGCCAGCAAATAAGGTGACTGTAAGGTTGTTTTTTGTTTTTACCTTTGCAAAACATGGATACGAGCCATTTTCCCCTAAAAATTATTCTATGAAGCATCCCTCCCTATAGGCAGATAGTCCTTGAATTGCGTTGTCTTAATCAATTAGTCTAACATCCAGAAAAGCATATGAACTTTATTTTGAAATGAGAGTTAAGGCACTTAAATTTCTCTTCGTAAGTCTATTTTGGTACTCATGTATTAACACAACCACCTTGTCACATATTTGGTGGTCTTTATAAATGTAAAGGTAAAAATTACTTACTGGTACAAGTTAGTGGTTTTTATGACTTCCAAAAAAAAGAAAAAAAAAATCTGAAATGTTTCAGATTTTAAATTACGTCCAAATGGGCGTTTTTTAACATTTTGTGTGTTACCTTTCTTTATTAAATATAATGTTCCTCGCACTTAAATCATAAGATCCAGTGCAACAGCAACATCGCAAAATAGTTTTAAAACGAGCATATTTTTAGAATTTCCGATACAGAGACTCACGCGCTGGAGATAAAAATGTTTTTTCTGCACAACGTTGCCATTGCTCGCTTTGAAATCCTTGAGTTTGTTAATCAAAAATTCGTCAAAGTTTTAAAAAATAGGAAATCGATCATAAAACAAATTTCAAATTTCAAATTTGGTCTTCCACATGCTCATATTTGTTGGAGGATTACGTTATTCAAAATTCGATGACTCTATGTACCGTTGTTTTATCACAATGCGAGAAATATACATACATTTATGCAGATTTTTCATTATTTAATTTCTTCAAATATAATGCAGGACTCTAACATTTTGTGGCAACAGTTTGAAAAGTGAACCGACATTTATGAGTCCGACGCAAAATGCCAAAATGAAACTAATAGTCCTTCGGGATTCAAATCCCTTTGGACTAAAAAAAAAAAAAAAAAAAAAAAAAAAAAACCCATTCCCAAATATCTGATAGTAAGTCAGCAAAGTATTATCGACCTACCGAAAAAGGAGATCTAAATATGAATTTTAATTATTAAGTAAAAATTATATGATACATTAAAAAATAGGTTCTTACATGTTATCACAAGCATTTTAGTACAAGCTCTTTTAAATTTCCAGAATGTGCTAAAATCTGTCGACCATGAGCATAACAATACTTTAGGCAACCATGCTCATAAACATTCCTTCAGTCAAGCAACATTACCCTCATTATTTTTCATTTATAAAAATTTGAAATTTGCCAACCTTGAGGTGGTTACGCTAATATGTTAAGTACTAAAAAATAAAACACTTATGAATTTGCAAAATACTTCTCTAAATTTTAGCGTTATTCTTTTCTCCATGTACACAGTGATCTGTTTTCACTTAAAAACCCAATAAATTGCATAAACTTGTACTGCACATCAACTGTTTACCAAACACATCTCATCGCTGTTTGCGTTTAACAGTTTTGTGACAAAATACTATATTCTGCAGAATTTTTACTGCAGTTTCTTCCATTGCTGGCAGATTCCACAAGTGATATTTTAAAAGTAAGTTAAAGGTTCCCAACTCCCAAAAAAAAACTACAATGTCTGTCAAAATCATTAGAATTCCAAATACAACAAAAATAAACAATTGAAACATTGCTTGACTGAAGGATTTTTATGAACAGGGTTGCCTGTGAAATTTTTATGTGCAGAGTATGGAAATTTTTATTAAGGTGGTTGAGATAATATGTGACTACCTCTAATTTTAAAATATTAATAGAGAAACATGAATTCTTATTGCATTTTAAGTAATTATTACTATCAAAATCTTACTCATATTGTTCAAGTTTTACAAGTAAATGAAGCCCAACCCCGCTTCACATTGAAAAGTTATAAAAATATGGGATGTACGTGCACAGATACTGTTCTTTTAAAAACACTCAAATTATTTCTTTTTACTGTAGTAATTATTAGCTTTGCTTTCTTCTCAGTTATATATATATATATATATATTTGTAAATTATATATATATATACCATTTTCAATGATAAACTTATATTCACAGCTAAATCAGACATAAGTTAGTCAATATTTTGTTACTTTTAACATACTTAAACACAAGCATTAACTTCTTACATATTTTCTTTTAAATATATGTATTGCATGTTTTTATTGATACCAAATACGCTACAACTTAGACAACAGAATTACGAGTTTTTTTCGTATTCTTATTCAACATATTTGACTATTCAACTTTGATATCTCTTGAAAAATCAAGCTTAGGAAATATATTCATTATCCTTATAAATATTTATTTCTGCATGTTTTCCATAGCTTGTTAATTCTGATTTGTTATATATGAATGATAGCTGAAATAGTAAAAATTAAAGTGTTATTTTAATTTTCAGGATTTTAATGATACTAGTACGCAAGAAAGAAGTGCAGAAGTTACCAGACATTCTGAGGAGATGTTTGACATCAACGATTTTGAAGACACTGAAGAGACACAGAGAGAACTATGTCATACACAAACACTACCACAGCTAAAAAGATACACATCAAACACTACAACTTCAAACAAAAAACAGAAACGCGATCACATTTACACAGCAGTCACAACAACACTTAAAGAAATTTCTACAATATTAAAATTAAAAAACACTACTCCAAATACATTTACACAGTTCGGTTCCTTTGTTGGTTCCGAACTAAGTCTAATCCGTGGCCCTCAACTCCTCACAGACACAAAATATAAAATATACCAAATTCTCACAGATGCATAGACAGAACAAATTTCCATAGCTTGTTAATTCTGATTTGTTATATATGAATGAATGATAGCTGAAATAGTAAAAATTAAAGTGTTATTTTAATTTTCAGAATTTTAATGATACTAGTACACAAGAAAGAAGTGCAGAAGTTACCAGACATTCTGAGGAGATTCCATGAACAACACAGAATAAATAAGAAACATAGATATATTTATTACTTACCACATTATTTTGTAACATAAAATAAAAATAATTATAAATAATCTTTATTTCTTTATCTTTTATTATAACATATATTGAGAAATCAGGGAACATATATTGAATAACATTTTATATTGAGAAATTAATAATATTTTATATGTTTATCTTGCTATGCAACTTTTCCTTCATTATTTACATAATCACAATTTTTTTCTCGCATCAGCCTTGCTTCAGCAGACCCTGTGTTATAACTATTTTGTTTACACAGGGATTTCATCTTACTTAGCGATTCCTCATTTCGCCATGATCCAGGGATAAAATTAAAGTCTTCATCTTCATGATCGATTAGTTCTCTTGGTGTATACAATTGACTGGACGGTCTTTCTCGTAAAATGTTATGCAAACAGCAGCATACAGAAACAATTTTATCAACTGTCGCAGGAGGCAGCTGTATTGGTTGCATCAAGATACGAAATCTATTTGATAATATCCCGAATGCATTTTCAACAACACGCCTTGCCCTGGACAGTCGATAACTGAAAATCCTTTGCTGAGAAGAGATTTTTTTACCAGGATATGGCCTCATCAGATAACGTTTCAAAGGAAACGCCTCATCTGCAACCATAAAATAATTCACAGGCTCACTACCTGGAATCAAAGGTGTTGGGCTGGGCAGATCGAGCAAGTTATTGTCTAACATCGAAAATAAACTTGTTTGGGCAAAAACTCCTCCGTCTGATATTCGTCCATTACATCCAACATCAATAAATGTAAATTTATAATCTGCATCAACTGATGCCATCAGCACAATGCTGCTGAAACCTTTATAATTGTAGAAAGTGCTGCCACCCCCTGCTGGTGCTTTTATCATAACGTGTTTTCCATCGATGGCACCAACACAGTGTGGCAGGTTCCACTTTTCAGCAAAAGCTTCTTCTATGGCTTGCCACTCCTGAGCAGTGTTTGGTGTCTACGAAAGGAGAAAATAAGTATTAATTATGAAACTGAAAAAGGATGCGAATACAAAATATAAATGCAGAAAATGCTATTTGAATATTGGCAAATAGTAAAATCAAATATTTTATCAACGAATATTAGCTACTCATTTGTTATAATAAAATTCACATCAGAGAAGTAGATAAAAAAATATGCTTATATATTTTGGTTGTTTTCCTATGTTTCACTTTTTATCTAATTTTTCCCCATTTTTTCTCTCTTGTTTTTGATTAAGCTACACCATAGATTCTATTTAAAGTTTTTAAAGTAATGAATGTGTCAGATACAATAAATGGAATTAAAGCCAAATGACTGTGGGTAAATGAATGTTTTTGATCACAATACCCATACAGACAGAAAAACTGATAATTTTTGGAAAATAAATGATTAAATAAAAGCTGTTTTTGTACAAACAATAATACAATAAACAAAAAGGGCTTATGCTTGTTTGTACACAGAAACAGAAGTTTCATTTAAACAACATGTTTAAACATTTTATAACTGAATATATATGCTTCTTAAATTGAAGAAAACTCAAAACTAAAAGTGTCTATTGAAGAATTTTGGATGAACCCATTAGGTGGTCAATTTAGCAGATTCATTATGTGTTTTATACAGGGTTGATACTAGGTTTTCAATTTGCTGTCCAATGCAATCTCTGCAGTTCCTACATTCTATTGCTAGATGCCTCCCTAATTATAAAACAATGTTTATTATGTTTATTCAATGTTTATTATGATTTTTTCAAAATCAAATAATCATACCTCTTCTTATAAATTAAAATTTTATTTAAATATACTGAAAAGCATAAACAACATTACGACAGACTAACACTCACATTGAAAATGGTTCATTCTAGAATTTGAGTCAAATTATAATCTAGAGCATGGACCAACAAACTGGTGCCTGCAAAACAATTTTAAAATTTTAAGAAGCTGACGAGATATTTTAATGTTGAGTGGGAAAAACAATTTCATTTATAACTTAAAATTACTTTCTTAAACTGTTGGTCGCGACCCCCATGGAGGTCGCCAAAACATTTTAGCAGTTTTTTGATAATCCTTTAACTTATTCTAATAATTTTACAATTACCAAATATTTTTACACAATGTATCTGAAAATAGATAAAGATAAGGCAATACATGAAGTTCTCTTTCTAACTGAACAAAAATCTGATTTTGCGAATTTATTTCATAATAAGTTATGGCTACAAAAGCTGCGTTATTTGAGTGACATATTTGAAAAACTAAATGATCTAAATTTGTCGTTTCAAGAAAAAGGTTGCAACATAGTCATATTCAAATTAAAAATTGATGCTTTTATTAAGAAAATGACCACTTGGAAAACTATGATGGAAAAGGGTTTGTTAGAAATGTTTGGCGCAACAACTGAATTTTTAAATGAAAATGATGAAATATATAAATCAAAAAGATGACTTTTTGAAAAAAAAAATGATAAATGAACATCTTCGATGTCTTGACAAAAACTTTAAAAAATATTTCCCTTCAAATTTCAGTGTCAAAGAACTAATATGGATTGTGAAACTATTTAGAATTAATGTGGAAAATATTACTCATTTGCCATTAAAATCACAACAACTTGCTGATTTATCAAATATTTCGGGATTGAAACTTTATCTTTAATACGAAGACTTCAGAAGATTTTTGGCTAGCAATTGCAAAAGATTTCCAACAATTTCTGAAACTGCCATAAACTTTTACCTTTTTCTGCAACATATTAGTGAGAGATATTTTCATCTCTAACCACAATAAAATCAAAAGTGTCAATCAAAAAAGTTTAAAAAGCCCTGATTTATTACATGGTAAAAAGTGCATGCTTATGCAACTGAAGTATAATGGTTAGTGTAAAATATAACTTGGAGAGACATTTCATCAGTATGGTGTTTGCATAACATTTTCAAGGGAATGTTACATGAGTAATGAAATTCCAATTGCTATACTAAATCTCTCTCTGCTAGTACTTAAAAAGAAAAAACTCAAAGGTATCCGTTATCCAGATACCCCCAATGCAACTATTTTATGACTTTAATTGTAAATAGGTTACTTAAATGTAAATATCGCAAAGCCTCGAGGACTATCTGCGTAAGAGGAGGGATACCTTCGTAGAGGCCTTTCTAACGGAAACTGGCTCATATTTATGTTACATATGGGGTAACCACAAAACCCAACCATGCAGCCAACCTGTTCGCCTGGGACGGAACCCAAGCCAGGTCGAACTACCAGTATTTAGTTGTCTTAACCACTCAACCACTGGTGGGGCTCTTAATTCTAAATAGAAAATTATATATTGCACTCCTGTAATACTCTTTTTAAATGAATCACATTTCAAGGAAAACAAACTCTGAAGTTAATTCAATATTACAAATTTCAAATTTGAGAAAAATTCAACTTAACATTATCCTAATCTTGTAAAAATAAACATTTTTTTAAAAATTAAAAGGTCATGATGTTGTTGTAAATTATAAAATCTCATATGTAACATTGATATATTAAGTTTTAACTCACCTTTATGTAATCTTGCATGCATTCCCATAAAGCATCCAATACTTCTGGTATCACTCTTGACAATGTTTGTTTAGGTATTCTAAACAAATACTGTAAATTTGAATAGGAACACCCTGTAACATAATAAAAACTTAAAAAATAAATTTATTAAAAATGATGTAGTGATATAATTATGATATTTATTCATTATAAATTTCTCAAAATTTAAAAAATAATGATTAAAATTATTGTTTGAATTTGTATTTCAATTTCTGTGAATTTGATTTATTAATTTTATCAAAATTAATTGATTTTTTTCCAATAAAATAAAAATTAACTTACCACCAGCTAGAGAGCGTAAAGTAACATGCAGCCTCTCAGATGGTGAAATTGCACAATGCATAATCGTATCCTGTTTTTAATTTTGCTGCTCTCTAAGTTTAATAAATAATCAAAATCGCCCGGCATCATTCGCAAATACTTTCCAAATTCCACCCTGTCTTCAAAACGCAGCTCTTGGAACAGGGTATTATGGGCTCCATGAATTTCTCTGCGTTTCACCCAATTTCTCGTCCAAATACGCTTTCTTTTTTCTTCCTTTGCAGCAGCAGCAGCGAAGATCAAAATCGCAGATGTTGCTACAGTAGCAATTAACGAGAAATCTTCATCCATTTTTATTATTGTCGCCTAAATTCACTCCCGCACAGTTTTTTGTTTACACAGTTGTTGATAGTGTGACGCTACATAGGGCGGGAATTTTTCCTCGGACAGTGATTGGTTAAGGCATTTCCTGTACCGACGACAAAATCGTTGCGTGTGGACAAGCAAGCTCTCGCAGATAAAATCGTACGAGAAAGTCGGCCGATAAAATCGGTACGTGTAGATGGGCCTTAAGACTGTTGCTATAGCTCTAAAGTACAACCCCATCCCACATATACATATGCAGATATATACAGTACAATGTCCGAAATCCGGAAGTCCATTATCCGAAATGACCTAAAATCCGGACCTCAAAGCCACAAACATTTTTTTTTTTTTTTTTGTATGCTTCATGCAGGCGCATTTTATTCCTTCTATAATAAAACGTGTGGAGATTTTCACTTAAATATTCCGATTCTTAATTTCACTTAGGAACTAAATAAAATAACTCGTTATAGAAAAACAATCATGTAAGCATAAATTTCTGAGATTAATAATTTGGCTCCGTTGTTGAGTATCTGCTTGGAATACATCTCAAAGCAAACATTTACCTATTTCATATCCCTGACGCCGACTCGGCGAGTCATTATTTATTATATTTTGCTTTAATCGCCGCATGTTTGTCAATACATGACAGCTTCAGCAATAACTCATCCAGTGATGTCTAAACATTTTTACTTCCTTGTACGAAGTAAAAAGGAAGTATTGTAATCGCGAAAAGTTTCAGGCAGCATATTTCAACGAAAATATCCATTTTATGCAATTTCACAATGTTTTTGCGTGATATCTGTACGTAAGAAAAGAATAAAAGACTCTTTTCCTCCAAAAAAATTATAAAACTGCTTTAAAATGAATTCTGAAGAGAATTTTTCGTGGCGTCTGTACGAACGTATGTACGTACGTATCTCGAATAACTCAAAAACGAGTAGTCTTAGAACGTTGAAATTTTGTATATAGGTCTGCTATAATATGCAGATGTTCACCTCGTATTTTGGTTGCAGTCAGCCGCACCAAATGTATATAAATATACTTATATATATATCCACTCTGTTACCCGGCTCAGTGATCCCAGTTTCTTTACTCGTATATGTTTGTAAATTGTACATTTTTTGCTTTAAAAATGATTGAATTATGTTGTTTTTATTTTCCGGTTAAGGTTTTTATGCCTTTAGTAAATCTGTATGCAATATTTTTAGATTTATCAACAATTTTAAAGTTGTTTTACGTGCCTCTAAGCCTTTTTTTATGGCGGCCATTGATTGTTTACATTTGAAACAGCAGACTAGTGGGTTTGTTGCCAATCTAGAGAATCTTAGCTTCGCAACAACAAAGATAACGCCTTCATTTACTATTGCGAATTAAATCATGCTTAATTCTTTCTGGAATGTTTTCGAGGAAATAAATGTCGTAATTTTTTATACAAATATTTTGAGTTTTTATGTATTTTTGCTTTGCTGCGAAGTGAGAACTGAATTAATTGAATGAGAAATACTCAATCTTCTGTGAAAACTGTTTCTTTTTTGTTTTGTTTGGTTAATTTCTTTTATACATCGTTCTAGCTTTATTATAGTATTTGAATAGAACATGTGGCAACGATTAGATAATTCTTTAAATGATATAAATTTTGTGCATTCTGAACATTATATAAATTTTGTGCATTCTAATATGAACGAAATATAATACTGTTAAGTGAACCTAGCGCAAGAGAGTCGCTATGGTAAACAAATAGAGTGAATTTTAAAGAATGCATTTATTCTATTGTGGTTCATGTGCTGTCGGCGAAGTAGATATATTCAATCCAATAAGTTTAAATGAAATGCAAGAAAAATGCGTATAATTTATTATTTAGTACAAGGAAGTCATGTGGTGTATACATCAGATTTTTATTATATTAGTAACTGAATAACAAGAGTATGGCAACCTCTTTTGCTAACATTACGGTCGGCGATGATTATAGATTTTTAAATGCTCTAATAAATGTTGACAAAAAAAAAATCAACAAAAATTTCTTTTCATATGCTAAAAATAGATTTTGTTAATGAAACTCATGGGCCAAAAGTTTACATTTAGTGCTATTTTAATTAAGAATAACTGGGCACCGAACGGCAGAATTTAGGGAAGACGAAATGTTTGGAATTAGAGGAACCACCGAGCTGCAAATTTAAGGGATGAGAAGTTTTTTATGAGTTAAGGAAAGCACCTGGGATCCAGAGTTTAGACGCGGTGAAAATTTAGAACATAAGAAAGCGCTTTATATCACAATTTAGGACCTGTGGAGACTGCACCAGGCGGAGTCTAGCGCCGGCCCTAGATAAAGCCTTAAGGATATGTGGGAGTTTATTTATTCAGGACTGGGATTAGTTTGAAGCATGAACAAGAAATAAACGTAGGTATAGTAAATAACTAATACAATTCAGGCTTAATTCAGTACGCAGTAGGAACAAGACCAAATTTAACGAAACAACTTTGGCTTTCGTCGTCAATCTTGTGATACGCAGCCAATAATGTATAACGGACGCTGTTGAGCTAGACTAAAATTATCTTTACTGATTCTAAGGCATTTCAGTTTATGTAGCATACTCCGCTGATCCTTAATCTTCTAATTTAATCCAGCTTATTAGTTTTTGCAGTCTGTTATTATTACGGCAATTTTAGAAAAATTAAGCTTGAACTTTCGATTATGTCGAAAACAGTTTCCAATTCTGGGGCTGCCTGCAACTTACATTGAAGGAAATGCTTAATAAAGTAAACAAAAAAATATTAACTTTTTTTTTTTTTTTTTTTTTGTAAATTTTGATACCCTTTAGATCATAATTTCTCTTTAGTTTATAAATTACGATTTCATATTTTTAATTGTATAATTTCTGCATGCCATCTTACCAGATTTAAATTAATGATCTAATATCCGGAAAAATCCCAAATCCGGAATCCCCGAAGTCCCGACGAGTCCAGATTTCGGACTTTGTACTGTATATACAAGATGCAATATATATATATATATATATTAATTATTAATATTTAGTGAAGGAGGCGCAAGCTTACGTTATTTCGTGAATTCAAAACTGGGCAAATTTATTCTTTGAGTTTTAATTCAAGATTTGCATTTTAAGTTTGAATGAAAATTCTGAGATCGAACTTTTCGAAACAAACTTTGATACGAAGAATTAACTTATCAAATGTAATACTTTATACGAAAAGTTGCTGACCACCAGTTTTTTTGTCCCGTTTCGTGGTATATAACTCTGAAAAATTACCTCGAGAACTACACACGTTCACTAATGATTTGGAAGTTTTTTAAAATAAAACTGCGATGTCTCTTTGAGGCAAAACGGTGATTATGAAACAATAAATTCATGGTTGTGGCTACGTTATGCTTGCGATGGTGGTTGTGATGTATTTCGGCTGAGTGATGACTGTTCCCTTAAATTGAAATTGAAGGAAATTGGAACAAAATTCTAATGTAGTTAGCCTAGATGTAAAACAGAGTTACGTTTTATTCAGGAATTAATTTAAACACTAAACGCAATGATTTATCAATCAAGCCTGTTTAAATTTTTCCTAAATATAAATTGGAATTTCTAATTCTATATATTCATTGCAGGCAAATTTCGGCATTTTAGTTAAAAAAATGCCAATCGTTATTGAAATGGTGATTACTTGGTCTAGTCGTGTAAGTCCTTTAGAAACACATTACAAACAGAGCAGAACTCTGTTCTCTGCCAAAGATATTATAAATTAAATATTTCAATAAAGAAAAATATAGGAAATCATAAAATAGTTTTTAAATATAATTTGGCGGAGAGAAGATGTGCGTGATATCGCAATTCATGAAGAGTTGGAAAGTGAACAGCTTCGTACCTTCTACAGCCATCCTTTCAAATATTTTATTATCAAAATGAGGGACATTCCTAACCAAGAATTTATAATTATAGTTATTGCAGCACTGAAAGCAATAAGAGACCATTGGCAATTTTAAATCGCAGTATTGTGCCTGAAACTTAAATATCTTTATTTGCACCTGTATCGTATCTATTATTTTATTATACTGTATTGTAGTAAATTAATTATTTTTCATGTAATAAGCTCTTTTATTGGCATTGGGTGATTGCGGCTTTACCTTTATGTACCATACCAGCTGAACAGCTTTCCATGCGCTAGACGGTCATCTCTATACATTTTGTACTTTTAATTATATTATCATATTTACATAAGATAGTAGTATAAAAAAGGTTTAAGATTTTTTATCTAAGTTAATATTGGAATCTATTCTCAATATTTAATTGTATTTTGTTAGAGGCAGTATCTCGCGCGTCGGCACCCTGGTATCTAACGTCATTACCCCGGAAATGAATTACTTCGCGACTTTAAAAACACCCAAGTTTTGAATATATGAATGTTATGAATTGGAGTAGATATTTCCAATATTAGGATTGAAGGCTTCTTTTGAAATCTATACAAATAATTCTGTCTCTGTAATTGCAGACCTGTAATTTACAGATAGAAACTGGGTTTTTGAGACTAAGCTTTTTTTCGCATACTCTATCATGGGTTCGGTAGACAATATCTCAACAATATCATATTAAACATACATTATCTCTGCAATTCAACAAATAAGAATATTTTGAAAAAAATTGTTGGTGCAAACTGGAACAAAATTTTGAAAATTTTATTAATAAATAAGATTTCGTAAAATTCTTCTGAATCTTTCCTTGCAAATTTGGGCGAGTGGATACCACAGCAGGTTTGACAAAATTCAAATCAAAGTGAACAGATATTTTGCTTATTCGTTTAGATCGTTTTTCTTGCCAGTTTGGGATCCAGTTTCATTACAACTGCCTGCACGAAATGGCCAATTTATGCCATGGATAGAGAGCACAATATGGTTATAACTGAATACTCCGATTTATTCCCTTTATTTACTGTTGTTTGTGGAAAAATAGAATTTTCTCTTAAAAGAAGGAATTTCTTATATTCCACAGCACTTAATAATCTAAAATAATAAAATAAAAATGTGTATCTAAATGAATCATGTTTTTTGATTCAAAACATTTACTAAAAACTGAATTTAAACTCATTCAGCAACATCAGTGATAAGTTGAATAAATAAAATCTGGAACGATGAGAAAGCTTCCGGAAATATGATTGATCCTCCGCTCGCAATTTCATAAACTTGCGAAAAGGCGATTTTCAGTAAAATATTCCTTCCTTGTCTGTATACAACCCGTGCCGTAGCTTTGGATTAAAGGGAAAGAAGCGAAATACTACTCTTAGAGCATTCACAGTATCGTTTATAAATGCAATGGGTTGATACAAAATCCCCATCGTACGTTCAGCTGTCTAATTTTCCAGAATGCATTATCAGCTGATACGAAGTACAATTTGATAACTAATTCCAGGTATTAAAAACTGAAATGGTCATATGAAATTATCTAGAAGATAGAAAGGATGAACATGTAATGGATGTGATCGTATTGAAGAAAAACCCGATATAGAGAAAGCATTTGAAGTCTGTCTTTCTCATGCATATGCAGCGACAATATTTTACACGTAAACGTTCTGAAAAAAGTAAACGTATTCAAACTAATGATTAATTATTTTTTTATTTTCTTTCAAACACTTTTTTTTGGTAAACATTTTCGAGAATGCTGTGCACAATGTACACAAATTTGCCAAGAAACGGCCCAAAGTCGCCAGACATGGCAAACAAATTTTTCTAGTTAAAAAAAAAAAGTTAATATTATACAGAAACATAGAATTTAATGATTAATTAATTCAATTAAAATGCCAGTTACAATTATACAGGAACTAGAAATATTTTTCTACTTCGTGTATAATTGTAACTGGCATTTTAATTGAATTACTCTAAATTGTCCCTAAATGTAACTGTAATTTTATCCGCCCCTCATATGCCTTCCAGTAATTTTGAGAAGTAGAAGTTACTAGAGATTTCTCTGCTGCCGGGTAAAATCTATACTAGACCCGGGAGCTATATAAGCATTCTGTACCGCGCCACGCACATGGGGAAAATCCCTCCTCGTGATTGGATTTGGCTTCCGATGACAACGTTTCTTCTACGCTTAGGAACGCCTTGACTTTGAATGGGCTCGAGGGTACCGTTTACATCCATACAGTTTGCTTACATTTTGATAGCAGTACCGAAAAGATTATTACGTGCGTTGTATTTTTGTTGCTATGAGATTACACTTCTTACATTACTAGTGTGATGATCTTAATATAAAAAATGTAGCAGTTTTTTCCTCTAGAGAGAAAAGTATTATTTCTTCAGGGGCTAGCTCCGTAAATGTGTATTAATTGCAGAGATTTTTAATAAATGTATTGTTAATTTAAAATCATCCATATTTAAGGTGTTGTGACTAATAATTCATTATTTCATGTTCACTGCATACCATTGTCTGCGGATGTATTCTTGAAAGCATAACACAAGTCAGTTTTCGCAAATAGCAAAAACGATATTGGGAGCTAGCATAGTACACAGCAAATTCATAATATTTACTGTGTTAGATTTCTTTGTAGCATTGTTCTAATATAGGTATTTTGTAACAAAATCGGCCTTTTTCTCAATAACATATCAATTGTTTTCCATATTTCATTACTACGATACAAATTAGGCCTAGATATTAAATTTTGTAATTTTGGGTGGGAAATATATGGAGAAATTAAAAATTTTATCCTGGCACATTTTTTTTCAGTTTGCGCTCAAGAACAAATCACTTGGCGAAATTTTGAATTTATAGTAATCTACTTTCTTTCCATTTTTTCCATTGATTCACTAGTGGAAAAAACATCCATCGTTCGTTCTTTCAATTAAGTTGAACAAAGTGCGCAACCCACATTTTTGTTATTATCCTTTATAATAAATACGCCAAATTTCGAAACGTTCAAAAATGTAAATTCACGTATATCTTAGGAAATTTTGAATAAAAACTCTAATTTTTTTGCAGGTATGCTTAGAAATACATCGAAGATCAGAACTCGACGTGCAATGTGTGGTCATGCATGATCTTGTTGGAAGATGGCGTTTGGCAGGCCTCGAAGATAGGGTGTAACCACCGGACGTAAGACGTCAGAAATGTATCGATCTGCTTTCAAATTACTGTCGATGCAAACCAGAGATGTGCGTGTCGTGTATCCAATAGCATCACACCAGTTGCAGAGCCTCTAAGCCGATATCGAATACAAGCAGGCGACATACGGTCTCCTCGAAGCCTCCAGATACGTATACGGCCATCAGAATACCTCATACAGAACCAGGACTCGCTTGAAAAGATGAATTTGTGCCACTCCTGTATCCAGCTTTATCGTTCGGCGCAGCAGAGTCGCCGTCTCTCCCTATGCTGCATCGTCAATGGACGCCGAAGTAATGGTAACCGTGCTGATTGTTCGCGTTGCTACAAACGTCGACGCACAGTACCAGTGGATACTGGACGTGCAAATATGCCTATTTCCTGACTAATGGTCCATGATGCGGTTGCACGCTTTTGCAGGGCTGACCTCACAATATGTCTGTCCTTGCGGGCGTTATTCATGTAAGGGCGTTGAGATCCTGCATGCCGTTCAGTATGACCCTCAGCAATCCACTGATTTCATAATCGCATGACAGTAGTTTTATGTCGACCAGTGCGATGGGCGATACCACGGAACGATAATCCACACTTTCGATAGGTAACGATCCTGCCTCTATCGAATTCCGACACTTGCTGATAAGCATTTCTTCTTATTATTCCAGGGATAACACGATATTCTGATCAAACTCCGACCTTACAAAGCGCTTTTAAAATCAGAAATCCACTACACAACTTTTCTTTTATGCAGTGCTTCAGATGTCGTTTCTCCCTCCTGCTTCGTCTAATTGCGCTGAAATGCTAATCAGTTGCATATCCCAACCTCTTCTTTCTTTCGTAAGATTTTGACGCGTGTCTGATTATTCCTTCCTGGTGTTGCAATTTTAATGGCCAGCATTATTTGCCCAACCAAAATGAAAGGCCAGAAACATTTTTGCTTTCTTTTTTTTTTTACCTTTTTATATTGCAATTTAATTTTATGTCCAAAATAAATGTTGCACTTACAACGTTTATTTATTTAATTCAATATCTTTACTATGTAATCATAAAGTATAGAAATATCGATTTTTATATATTTATTTATCTAACACTCCTATAAGGAGTGTTAGGAAAAAGTAACATGAATTTCAAAAATTTTTTAGCATTTCTTTCTATGTATGCGAAAAAGAAATGAACGTAAAATACTAGAAGTACTTTTACTAGCATTATTCTATTTTTGTTATTTATTATTTCTTTTACCATGATTTTTAAAATTGTTTTAATGAAGGTGTAAGCGGTTAAGGTGAAAAACAGAAATACTGAGTTATGCATTTAATATGCTTGTAAGGTAATAACGATAAATACGTTAACTAAATAAAATACATCCATAATTATGTTACATAATTTTAATTATTACGTGACAAATATATTATGTTAATGACAGTTATCTTAATATAAATAATAATTATATTATAAATTTTATTATTAATAAATTATTAATAAATAATTACCCGTATGCTTGAAGATACTGTAATAGGTAGAAGAACAGTATAGCCATAGGAGTCGTAGCCGGCAAACCCTCCCCCCGTATTTTGAGCTGGCTACGCCCATGTATGAAGTACTTCTGATGCCCGAACTGACATCGAGCAGTAGAAAAAGTAGTTTCTCGTAAAGCCTGAACTAAGTTCGGATTCATTTTAGGATATTCATTTAAGACTTAATTTACTACTTTCATAATAGATGGAAGTATTGGTCCTATGTCTTCACCGATTTCAGTCGGGAGAAGACGTGTGCTTGTTTAGCTGCTCAGCGAAACAAAGACACGTGTTCGGAATGAGAGTTTCGCTTTCACACATTTTAGTTTCTGTTATTTTTCCGTTAATTTGATACCAAAATGTTTTCTGTTTTTGAATTGCCGGATTCAGACGTCGATGAGGAATATAGTTTAACTTCTTCGGGATCGGATACCGATAATTTTTACAGACGAATATACGGAAAGTAATGATGCAAGTGATATTTCTTCCTGTAAAGAACGTTATGCTTAGATAAACTTCGTCTTCATCCTCCAGGGCTTCCGTTTCGATCAACACATGTAGGTGCAACAGTTGACACCTCAAATTTCATAGAAGACACTGAGTATTATGAGCAGCTTATTGAAAATAATTTGTTGCACTTTATCACCACAGAAACTAATAGATACGCACAACAATGTATTCAAATCCAAACCTTTTAATCAAAACGCAGAGGAGAAAAGGTGGGTTTCAATAAATGAAGACGAAATTAAATTAATCTTGCCTTGCATATTTTACAAGATATTGTAAAGAAGACAGCTGTAGAGATGTGTCGGTCGAAAACTGAGTGTGTTGAAACTTCATTCCTTCGTAATGTTATGACAAAAATATCTGTGTTTTGTGAACAATGAATATGTTGATCAGTTAATACAAAGCTTTATAAAATGTGGCCAATTTTTAAACACCTGAATGAAAAATTTTATTTACTATACATTTCAGATCTTAATGTGACTGTAGATGAACGTCTGATGCTTTGTAAGGTTAGATTGGGACGGGTCCGACATATGCAACTGAACTGATATGGTTTGGGATGTGGAGATTTATGGTTATGCAGGAGTAAGACTGCATATGTTTCTTAGTATTATTGACACAGAGAAGGAGTAAAGCTTGATAGTGATTTTGAACATATTGTTACGTCTGTTTAAGTGGTTGTATCACATGAAACCACTGTTAGACAAAGGTTAATGTCTGATCACTGACAATTATTATACGTCTCCACTGTTGGACGATGTACTGGTGCAAGAATGTTCTAGTGACATTTACGATTAGGAAGGAGTTGCCATCAGATTAAAAAAAAAGAAACTATGAAAGGTGACCTTTCTCGGTTGAAAGTGGAAAAGTGACTGTTATAAAAGAGCACGATGAAAAGGACATTTTCATGATGTCTTCAGTTTATACCGCAGAAATATTTTAGTTAGAAGATAAGAATGAAAACCAAATTAGTTCATCACTATAAGAACACTATGGGAGGTATTTAAAAAGTGGATCAACATGTTACAGCCCAGCCAGTTGCAAGAAATCGGGTAAATGGTATTACCAAAAAATATTTTTCCATCTCATAGACCAAGCGTTACGGAATTCCTTCTTTGTGTATAATTCAGGTGCGAAATATAATATGAAATATAGAACACCAGTTGAGGAAAAGAGCTGTTGAATTAAATAAGCCAAACTTTCAGTTACCAGATCGGCCTGATGTAAGTTTTCTGCGGGAAACAGGTCGACACTTTCAGCATATTCCGCCAACGGAAAAAAAAAAATCTTTTTTTTCCACAGTTTTGTAGTATAGTAAAACCGATGAAAGAGGGAAGAGGATAAATCGTCAGACTGGAATTTAATGCAGAGAGTACAAAATGCATTTTTGGGGAGTACCGTGTTTTGGTGTATATCATACTGTAAAAGATTTGTGAAATTTGAATCTTGAAAGTAATATTGTTGTAATAATATAGTTTATATTATATTTAGCTTCAAAATTATATTTCATTTACTGCAATTCAATAACATATGTCTATTAATCCATTACTTATTTATGTGGATGTTAAAGTAGTAAATAGGGTCCACCAGCGGTCGAGCGGTAAAGTCGCTGAACACTGGTAGTTCGGTCCGAGGTACGAATCCCGCGAAAGGGCTGGCTGCATGGGCGGTTTCGTGGTTTTCCTCATGTGTAACGTGTATACGAGCCAGTTTCCCTTAGAAAGCCCTCCACGAAGGCATTCTTTCCCTTGGGCAGGTAGCCCTCGAGGCTTTGTCATAATCACACACATACAAAGTAGTAAATATAGTACTTATTACATTAAATTTTTTTATATTTACTAAATAACCATTTTCCGACTTTTATATTGATATGAAGAAGAAAATTTAACAGTCAAAAGGTTTCCATTTCTGGTGAGTTTACTGAATATGTGTCACATTTAAGGAGATAAAATTAATTTACAGATTGAGATTATACTTATTATAAAAGAAAGTTCTAACCAACTTGTTACTTACTGCTTTTTTTCGCATACTCTTACGCCTTATGTAGTTTAAAATTAAACATTCACCCGATTTTCTCAGCATTTTTCTAATTGTATTAAATGAAACTGCGCTGCCCGTTTAAAGCAGAGCGGTGGGTATGGAAAACGTTTTAGTTCATTTATATATATTGTGTAGTTTTATGCATTAAACTGCTACTATGGTTTCCTATTCACCGAAAGCGCTTTCAAAAACATGATTCGTAAATTTGATATGGAGTGTGTGTCACGTTGATCCAACAGTTGATATAAATTGATGGAATTTTAAAAAAAAATTCTGAAATCCTTGCCTTAGGGTTGCATTCTGAAGAATATGCTTAAATGTTCATTTTACAAATGAAATAAAACTTGCAGTTTAAAGAATTTAAGTTTTTCTAAAAATATTGATTTAGGCTTTAAACACTTGAATTATGTTTCATCCAGTAGCCCTTTTCTAAAGCCCCAATAAGAAGGTTTTTATTAGTTAAAGTATTTAAATAACTGCGAAGGGTTTCTATTAAACTTTCAAGTATTTAAAAGCATTATACGTGTAACATATTCAGTATTAATATAGTTTTGTGAGCAATCTTTTTTACATTTTTTTTAACTTCCTGAAGTTGTGTTCTATTTCATTCTGTAACTCGACCTGGATATATCTGGCAGTGTTCAGCAATTTTATCTCTCGGCTGCTGGTGGGTCCCCCACTATAACAAATAATATCTAACATTTAATTTTTTACCCGCTTCAATAATACAATTTCATATTTATATATTTCATATAAGTTTCATATTTAACCTGCAGGTAAGCGAAGAAACAGAAACTCATTATACTTGAATACTACCCTGAACACAGGCATTCCGGTGCTACAGAACAGAGGCTCTTTTCTGTTTGACGCTTTAATGCAGAGGAATCTAACCGTTTAGGTTGCCTGGGCCACGGTGGAAAAAGATGAGATATTTTGGGCTACACAAATAAGTTTTAATGACAGTCTAATTAACTCGTGACCTCCGAAATAAGCAACTCACATAATTGAGTAGGTTTCAATGAAAATTATTGCAACTGTAGCTGAGCAGTGTTACACCTTTCCTACAGTTCTCGTCACCGTGGATGGAGAACTCAGCACGACTTACGTTTCTTCTCATATAACATACGCAATTTTTAGCCGCTGCCCAATATGGACCCATATTTTACTTCAGGATATTATTCCGTTTATAGCATGGTTTTATTTGATCACTTTTATGATTCTAGGGAATATGACAGCAATATAGTGATAATGGCCCTCACCGGTTTTAAAGCACTTACGAAGCGACGATCTAAGATCCAAGATAACGATTAATGACAAAAATAAAGAAGGTTTTGGGAAAAAAAAAAAAAACAGTTTGCTTCTTTATGGCAAAGCTGAGGTTTTAGGTATATTGTACTTCTGTAGATTGTATTGATTATTTTCGTTTCTTTTGGTTTGAACAGATTTATTTCGTAATGAGAAAGGAATATCTGCCTAAAGTTACCATGTCTTTAACGAGAACCTTCTAAAGGAAATCATCTCATATCCGAATTACACACGGAGAAAAACTTCCATTTAGCAAACCCATTTGCCTGGATTCGAACCCAGGTTAACAGCGATGTTAGAGTTTGCCACCGATGGACCGATTTTGGTGTTGTAGTTCATTGGTTCCCTCAGCGTACGCACTTTGTTACACAAATTTCAGCAACACACTTCGGATATTTGATCTACAGAATGTGACTACAATTTACGATATGATATCAATTTTGCAGAACTTGTAAGGACATTTCGAAATATTCATTAATGGTTTTTCACAAGACTGGTTATTCAGTTGAAAAATAAAGAAGTATTTTGTTGATTTTTATATTTTCCCCAAATCTTAAATTCAGTCTAACAAAATACTGAGTTTCATTTTATTCACCAACTTAAGTCTTAGAGAACAATTTACTGAAACATGGCTTTTATTGACGCATTATACTCCAAAACACATGCTCTTCCCTGTACAGGTAAACTGGAACAACCAACTGTGCGAACACCCTCGGTCGCCACCCTTCATCCTATCGTGATCTTATTCTTTAATCCTCTAAAAGACACAAGGGCCCACCAGCGGCCGAGCGGTAAAGTCGCTGAACACTGGTAGTTCGGTCCGAGGTTCGAATCCCGCGAACGGGCTGGCTGCATGGGCGTTTTCGTGGTTTTCCCGATGTGTAACGTGTATACGAGCCAGTTTCCCTTAGAAAGTCCTCCACGAACGCATCCCTCCCCTGAGGCAGATAGCCCTTGTGTGCTTTGCCATAATTAAATACACTAACACCAACTAAAAGACACAAACTCAACGGCAATACAACAAAAAACTCCAACTTCGAAATATAACTGTGCAAATCCAACAGCTGTATTCCCTCCGACAGAGTACTGCTGTTACACACAGGAAATCCTCAAATAATAGTATAATGAATGATAACTTAAATAAATCTAATAATAACACGAAATCTTAATTCACAAGAACTGGCATGAACTGTAAGAACTGGCATGAACAGAAGTGGTACCAACGATAGACATTCTAGTAACAATAACAATACTAGAACAAAAATAAATCAGGTCTAACTTATGTACTTTATGAAAGAAATTCAAAATACTTTTGGCAAAAACTGTTTTGCAGTCTTGCTCGTGCTTCGAAATATTTATCCCAAAACTACAGATAAATAGATAGATATACGCTGTATTGCCGAAGCCATTGCACGAAAGAGCAGAGCCGCAGGCTTCAAGAAATAAAGCCCTCAGGCAAATAACGATATATTATACAGACGATACTATTCTTGACAGCAGAAATTCGAGACAAGATGGAATAAGCTGGGTGACGAAGAGGTCAAAGGTAGCTGAGAGAAAATTCTGACGATCTATAAGTAATAGAAGTAATTCAAGACATCTACTGGAATCGATGGAGAGAATATCATGAAAACCAAACTGCAGTCGTGTCATACCATTAGTTTCAAGTCGCGTCGTATTTAAAGAACAGGACTTCGGTCATCATATGACCCATAAAGGCTTTGAAGAGTGTAAAATCGGTAATCTACAGAGGGAATTAAGTGTGTTAAATATAAATCTAAGTCGGATGACGCCTATTAAGGTATTAAGAAACTCCTACTTCCGCTTTATGCTGTGAATATCGTGCGGATGTCCGACATTTTCCGACTCAAGCAGAGTCCTCTCTGCACGGCGGCTGTTTCGGAATATCCTTTTTATCTTTTTCATTGAGAATGCTTTGCAATTACAAAAACACTCATGCTTTGTGTATTATGAATCTGTTATATTTTGTATCTCCTATGTATCCTACTATGGTGTTATTTCTTAAAATGTTGCCACTCCGCAGTACAAAATCTTTAATTTAGGTTACAAATATAATCCACTTATTATATATTAACAAACACAAGTATTTAAATCTAAGAAGCGTACTTCGCTTTTCTATAAATTCTTATTTTCTTTCATTAATAAATCGTCTAAATCATTGTTTTTCAAACTGTTTTCTAGTAGGAAGCATTTCTATAAATAAAAATATTGTTACAAAACGTGCAGGCGCGGTAAGATAGCTTCCCCCAAAACCAGTTTAGGGTTGCCATAAAATGACAAAGGAAGGCCGGGTTCCCACATTTGGAGAGGAATCGCACATTTCGCGAGATTTTGCGACAAAATCGGTGATATGTTATGGACGGATGGAGAACCTTCTTGAATGAATTCTTACCGGTTTAGCCCAGAATGTTCTCGAACGCAAGCCAAAAACTATATAAACCCTGCTGGTACGCGGAGAGTCAGTGCGAGATAGTTAGTCTCGAGTTAGTCAGTCCTTGCGGAGTCGATCGGGTTCACAGCCGGGCAGCGAGTGCCGAGTGGGTCGTCGAGTGCATCGACGTTCGTGCATCGTCGTGAGAGTATGTTGAGCTCCGCGAACGACTGAAACGAGTTGTAACGTGGAGAGTCTCGAGAGGACGTGGAGTTCCGAGAACGACCGAACAGAGTGGGGAACTGTACTCTGGTGCTTTCCAGTGATGCTGTTTGCATCGTTATAGCCTGATAACCTGAAGGCTGTGTCGCTTATTGTCCCAGTGAGTGTATAGTAGATCTTCGACGAATGCAAAACGTGACTTTGGAGATGTCCTGATTAATATTGGCTAAATAAAGTGTGTTTCGATACTTCATTAAGTGTCGTCGTTATTCACTCCAAATCTACAAACCCCGTACGAACATAACAATATTGCATAACCCCACAAACAGTTTCGTTTTAGAAACGATTAAAAGCGGTTTTAACTGATAACTTTATGTCTTGGGGCCGAATTCAAGCTTCAAAAATTACAAATTTATAATCTGTAAGGAAACGATTTTCGGAATACGCATACTTTTGAGAGTGATTTGGGATTTCACATTTTCTAATCGCTAATTTATGTTTTTTTACGGAGGGATTTCTCTGTTACACGGATGGCGCATTCATAGGCCAATGTTTCTTAACGTATACATCATGTTAAGTACGTGTAACAAAATATTAAGTTAGATTTTGATCCCCATTTCGTTTAACAATATTGCATACAGCGCCATTTCGAACTGGTGGTGAATTTTGAACTTTTCTTTTTTTCGCGAAAAATAAATTTCCGTGACCTCCTTTACACGATTACCAAGATTGATAAGATTTAGTCCTGAAGTTTTAATTTTATGACCATTTTAAAGTATACCTTCAATTATAACCCCCCACTGTGTTTGTCACAAGCGCGCATAACATAATAATGTCCCGATCCGTGGTAAACGGGAACTCAAATGGAAAAAAAAAGGGGTGACCATGCGGTATAAGGCAGGAAGTCATACAATAGCAGGCATCAGCATTTATCACTTTTAACTGTATAAGAAAACCTGTCATAACACTTTACTAATTTTAAAGAAATGAATGTATCATACTATATAGTACTGCCATCATCATATATAGTACTGCCAAATAATTCGGAAATTTTTATGTTCAAATAAAAAAAAAATTGAAATTTCTTTATGAAATGCATCCGTCATGAAAACAGATTTCGATTCCATGACACAATGGATTTTCAAAATTATATTTGCTATTTAAGATTATACTTATAATGAAAAAACATACAACTAATTTGTTACGTACTAGTTTTTCGGGCAATTCTACGCTATATATTGTTTAAAATAACGAAAAATTTTATAAGATATGTGTTGGCTTTACAGTCTTTTAAACTAAACTGCTTTCCTTGTAATAAGCTGAGCGGTGGATTTGTGTTAAACTGTAGTTTCTGTTTGTCCTAATTCTACTCATTCTTGTGATGTGGAGGTAAACGGTAACTATATAGTTAAATAGATTTAAAAGACACTAACTGTTTAATCTACAAATCGCCATGAAAAGAAAAGTTCCACAAAGAAAGATGCTTAGCTTTGAAATCGCACAAATCAATCCCTAACTCCGATGGGCGGAGACTACTTCAACACTGCATTCCGTGCATCAACTGAAGTAAAGTGCTGAGCTGATTGGGAAGCGTCGTGGATGTAATTAAGGAACGGACTTCTTGGTTGGTTTCACTAATGCCACTAACTATTTAGTTGCTTGTTGCCTGTTAAGGGAGTATATGTATCAGAACAGGGAGAAAGATTGCTACTAAATTTATTAGGCATATTTGCGTTTGATTCCATGTGCCATTTGCGTTATCGAAATTTTCTTCACTTCATTCAAAAATTAAGAGCGAATTGCGGAAATTCTAACATTTTCTGCATGTATTAAAAATTTTGCTGTCCGTAATTATGTGAACATAAGGTAAGCAAATGAAACAGAGATGTTCAGCCTTTACAAATTCCAAACGTTAGTTTCAAGAATTGTGCACATTTCAATAACAAAATATCACCTTTACAATACGCACAAGTTTTTGAATTTTCTAAAAGTGTTGTAAGAGCTTTGACATTTATTGAACGTCTGGTTCCCTTTGTGGAGATTTGTAATGTGATAGGGTGCTAACTTGTTCCTTCAAAAATTTTTTAATGCTTCCTATCTCATCTTTCTCAAGTGGATGCATCATCCACAAACAACGAGGACTTCTATCCAAAGTTTCAACTAATAAATAAACATATAGCATATCGAAAAATTCTTCCAGTTTTTTCTCTAATGTTTCTAAAGATCGTAAACATTCAGGTAGATTATCGACAAATTTTAAAAGTGATGGAGCAGAATCACATGTTTGAAGTAGAGAAATGAACTCTTGATGATAGAATTGATCGTGTCGTTTTTGTTGGCAAAGCGTTCAACCAATAAATCTCATGCTACGTCGTAACTGGAATCCGAAATTGCGATGGAATGAATAATATTTAACGAATCCGCCTAATAAGAACTCTTCAAATGTTAAAGTTTTTGCGCATTATAGTTAATTTACCGGTTTTTTTTTTTTTTTTTTTTTTTGCGTAACTGCCGAAAAGACATCATCACACTCAATCTGTTCTTCGTTTTTGCCGCTAAATATAGGAAGAGGTAATTTAGGCAACTAAAACATCAAAAACAATTATGTCTTTATTCAAACGGTTTTCTATGGAACACCAACTCCTTCGAGAACTGATTTCAGAAACGTTTCTTTTAATTTAAAAATAAATTTCATCGAGACTATCTACTATATTTTCGTTTTCCTTAATGAATTCAACAGCTTATTTTTCCTTTTAAATTTTATAATTTTTTTTTTTAATTTTTTAACACCAGTATGGAAATATCCGCTTCATCAAACGTTGAATTTACCTTGTTTTCAAACTTTGTGATGCCAACCTTTAAACTGTTTTTATAAGTTTCAATAATTTTCAGTTCCCTCATGATGAAGAAATAAATAATTGCCCTCTCACCGTGATTGCAGACGTCTCGACAGCGAAAACCGAAATCGAACGACGGACGCTGTAGCCAATCTTGACTGCGGAATCCAAACAAATCGGAAGCATTCCAAACGTTCTATATAAAGTTCACTCTTGCGGTTTTATCTTTATGAATCTCTTCGACTCGACCAAAAATGTTCATGCGATGAATGCATTAGTTACTTTTACAAATAATTCAAAATTACCGATAAAGGGGACTGTAATATCGCTATGTTATTTCATTATTCTAATCACAGGCGAACCATCTTCCCAAGGGTTAAATTACTCAGCGAAATGAACAACAACAACAAAAACCGAGTGGTTACATTGTTTCTGTAATTATAACATACGCCATGTAAGGTGCCAAGAAAAGAAAGCATGAATTAATTTTAGAGTTTAATTGTCCTAAAGATGATGGCATCCCGCGAAGGAAAACAATCTTCCCTACAAAGGCCAAGATGAAGGTAAAAAGCTTCGCTAAACTCGAGTGAAACTAACGCGAGCCAAATAGGGCAATCGCGTTATGCTTAAAGTTCTAAACTCCGGTTATTTATTTCCAAGTTACTTTGCAAGCTCAATATGAAGGATGAGAAAGTGCATAGAGAAAAGTGGGTCTCAGAATGTCGCGACCATAAGATAGAATTCCAGTGTTTTAACCATATTTGGTTTTTATCCGCACCTTACGCACTTCTTTTCAATATTTAAGCACAATTACGCTTTTCGGAAATATTTACGCGTTGGGGGAAGATATGCTTTAGAAGACACAGAAAGAGCAACAAACATTTGCGTGTTTATATCATAAGCAAAGAGTTACGCATATTGTTGTATATAAGAGCTTATAAAATTTGCATGTTTGTGGGATAATATTCACCCCCTAATTTCACTTTTGATTATGTTCACTAACAATAGTATTTTACTACTCAAATTATAAAATATAATTTACTGCTTTCGTGCTAAAAGGATCGTAATGCCTGCTAAAAATAAGTTTCGAGTGCAAGTCCTTGATCAGTTTTTTTTCTCCAACAAAAGAACCGTATTATTATTAATAACGCTACACACGTATATATTAATTTAGATACTTCACTCAATAATATTCCTTTCTATCTCACAATTTGTAAAATTCTTGTATCTCAACACAGTCTCATATAAACTGTGACGAAATTTTAGTCAATGTTACACAGAATTTTATACTTCAATCAATAAATTTACCGCAACATTGTTTTCAGGAAACTTATATAAACACATGTCGGTCAATCCGGCATTCACTTAACACGAAAGCTCAAGTAAACGGAAATAAATTAAAATGTGGGAAACTCCTCCTCCCTCTACAAAACTCAGGAAGCACTGTCGAATAGCAATGGTGAAACGTGACTTCGCAGCATGAGCATAAGATCGTCGCTTTGATTTTGTTGATTATTGAAATAGCATACAATAGCAAACTAAAAATACTAAGCAAACGTCAAGGAGAGATGGCAAAAGTAGAACCTCTATTAGAGGGAGTGGCTTTATTTCTGCTGTTATTTTAAAAAAAATATTGCTGCTTTTAAATTAAAAGTGAATACCTCCTGCTGATATCCATGTACATCTTGGGCGCTGACTTCAATGAACAGCTCACTTGCCGCAGGTGCCAGGACATCAGTCCGATAGCCTTGATACTTTGGTTTTTCATTCTGGCCGTCTCTTTTCAGATTCCTGAATGAATCCCTTTAGGGTCCTGGCATATGTCAAAGTCAAAAAAATGAAGCTTCTTCAACTGAGATAGCCTTGCAAAAGTAATAGAGAAGTGAAGCTCTGAACTTCAATCCGATAACCTCATCATCATCATCCTCATCAATATTGCCGGCATATTGCTGTTTTTACGCAACGTTTCCGGCTCATAATACATAGGCCTGAAGGGCGCATGACGGTATTTGGCAATGACGATTGAAAGGAGGCATCAGTAGTGTGAAGAGGGGGTGACAGCGTGACGTCACAAGTTTAGAGAAACACGCAGACGAAGTCCAGGACCAGGAGAGGCGAAGACAGGGTGAAAATCAGACTTGTTCTGTTGTTCATGGTAGGTACATGTCATAATAGTGTGTGTGTGTGTGATTATGGCAAAGCCTCGAGGGCTATCTGCCTAAGAGGAGGGATGCCTTCGTGGAGGACTTTCTAAGGGAAACTGGCTCGTATACACGTTACACATCGGGAAAACCACGAAAACGCCCATGCAGCCAGCCCGTTCGCGGGATTCGAACCTCGGACCGAACTACCAGCGTTCAGCGACTTTACCGCTCAGCCGCTGGTGGGCTCACATGTCATAATAGAGTTACACAAATAAGATTATACGATACAACTTATTAGAATAATAAAATACATGCAAATAAAAATGAAAATGAGTACATAAATAAAATACGGCAAAATAAGTCTATATAGATATTTACAGCGACGTTGCACTCGTGATAATGTTACGTAGGGAAGTTCGAGTCTCGAGTGGTAAAGGCTGCGAGTGGTCGAATACGTGCGTCCTATGCAAAGATCTGATAATCGAACACTTTGAAGTGTTTCATATGTGAGAATTTTTTTGCCTTTTCAAAGAATTTTCTATTAGCTTTATGAAGGAACTCTTCAACTCTGTCGATACGAAGGTCTCTGTGTAAGGTCTCATTCGAAACATAAAAGTGCGCATTAGTAATAATTCTGAGAAGTTTGTTTTGCGTTACTTGAAGTTTTTTCATGTCGCTTTGAGTGTAGGTCGCCCAGGCAGGGGAAGCGTAACAGAAAATTGGCCTGATAGTTGCTGTATAGATGTGTGTTTTCCTTTTAAGATCAAGTCTGGAGTTTTTACCTATTAGCGGGAGGAGATTTTTGATAGTAGAGGAGGTCTTCCATTTAATATTGTGAATGTGGTCTTTCCAGGTAAATCTGTGATTTAAGACTACCCCAAGATATGTAGCTTTCTTAACAAGTGGTACTTCTTCATTAAAGTAAAAAAAAATTCTGTCAATAGGGAATCTGGAATGTTTTTTGCCGATAATAATCAACTGGGATTTTTGTCCGTTAATCGCAATTCTCCATTTAGCGCACCATTCCTCTATGGCTGGAATTTTTTCTTGAAGTTTTATCAGTGCATGCTCTTGACTATGTGACTTCACGGCAAGGGCGGTGTCATCAGCATAACATCCGAGGTAAGTATTGAGGTCGGCACTGTTGGGTAAATCATAAACGTAAAAAAAGATACAAAATAGGACCAAGAATAGAGCCTTGAGCTACACCGGCTTTCAGATATTTGGTCTCAGAGTGTTCAGGTCCAAAATTTACAAAGAATTTGCGGTTCCGTATGAAGGAGTTGATAAGTAAGATGAGGTCTCTACTAAAATCAAGTGTGATGAGCTTGAAAATGAGCCCCTCATGCCAGACGCGGTCGAATGCTTTCGCCACGTCTAGCATGAGTAAGGCGACACTTTGATGCCTGAATAAAGCAGATCCAATGAATTCGCAGAGACGAACAAGTTGTTTTGTCGTTGAGAGATTTCTACGGAAACCAAATTGTTCCATTGGGAGCTTATACATATGCGGCTCAATTCTTTTATAGATGACCCGTTCGAAAATCTTACCTAGTCCTGGGAGTAGACTAATCGGACGGTATCCCTCCGGTTTGGTGGCATCTTTTCCCGGCTTTGGTAGAAGAATGACTTTCGCCTTTTTCCATTTTTCGGGAAAGTAGTTATTTTCCAGGCAGGCATTGAGAATGCTAACATATCTTGTGACCGTGTTAAGTGGCATATTTTTAATTGCAACATTCGTAATTTCATCATAACCAGGTGCTTTCCGGTTTTTCAGATTTCTGATAATGTTCCTAACCTCAGTCTGGGATGTATATTCAGTGCGATTTTTGGTCACGGGTCCTTCAAGCCAGTCTTTGATAAATTGCCTAGTATTGAATGAGAAAAGAGGGTCACAAGGGTCTTGATTCGGCACGAAATGTTGATCTAAGTGCTCTGTCATAAGGGCGGCCTTTTCCTTGTATGTAAGTGCGATTCTGTTGTTACTATAAATTGGTTTATTGCAGGGGGGCTTGCGTCTAAGGTTTCTTGCGAAAGACCAGAAATCATTTCCAGATTCATTAAAACTCTCAATTTTATTATTCCAGACCTCATCCCGGTGTTTCCGAATCTTGCATCTGATTTTATTAAGTCTGTTAAGTTCTTTCTTGACCCCTGGGTCCCAAGAGATATTCCACCTCTTTCTCAATCGGTTTCTCTGTTTAATCATATCTCTGATTTCTCTGGGTAATCGGAAATTTATCCGATAACCTGTTTAGCATTTCTAGTGAAACCATAGCAATTATTGTGACAAGAATGGTGTCTATGCTGGAGTAAAAATTTAATTCCTCCCAGAGGTTGAAACGAATACTGTCATTTCAGGAGATCGTAGATAGAAAGTTAACGATAGAGAGATCCGGCCACTACACCCGCTGAAACTAGTTGGGAGATGTTGCGCACACCTTTTCTGTGACTCTTTTATTAACCACACCTCTTTATTTAGATGTTACATAGATAGTGAGAGAATTAAACTGTTCTTCAATACTAATTTAGACTAAGAAATGTATTCTAACCTTTTTATTACGAACGTAGCTTGAATTTCTGAGAAATTGAACTTCTCATAGAGCTTACGACAACAAACTCTAGCTACACCTACTTTGTTTTCCTAAGCTGCGCCTACTTCACTTAAGATACGTTATCTGCCTAGCATTGGAAACTGGGAATTGTAAAATTGTTTAAAATTTCCTGCGTAATATTAAGATGCTTTCTTTAACAACATTGCTAAATTTGCAAAAAAGATTAGGTATGAAATCAAATTAAACGTGAAGATAACGTTTATAAACTTTTGAAATAAAAACGTAAAATAGGAGACAGCAGATTCCATTGAAAATAGTTTTAAATACTAACAATAAATGTTTTTATTGAGAACAATAATTGTTTTTTAGATTCAAGAAATGAAGTAGACACAGGAAGATTGTTTTGTAAGTGTGGGGAAGAGTGTTTATGAAACGGCTTTTCTTAACATGTTTGTAAGTAATTATTTACGGCAAAGGGCGTTGACATAATTACATCATAGCTTTCAACTATGTTTTTAAAGAAATACCCGATTAAATGATCTAGAAGCTCTTCGCGTCTTGAATTATCCTGCAATATATTTGTTTTAAAAATGTAATAAATCGTGAATTTAATACATATTATCATTAATTTTTTAAATATAAATTTTAAGAAGAATTTTTGAAGTCTGCAAAAATTCAAAACTTTGCAACTGCTGATTATTGGGACGTTGAAAGTTCAAAATTTCACCCAAAAATTAAAAATTGCATTCGAATTGGCCTGATTAAGACCATAACCGATAAACTTAGAAAATAGAATTGAATCAATTTTTTATGAAATTAATCTAACGAGAAATTCAATGAGATACAGGTTGGTCACTCACGATATACGTACTTCGGAGAAATTTGCATCTGTATGACAAGAGATACACCTTTCATTTGCAAAAAGAATGCTTAATTTTTATTCCCAAAATGTGAACAGATCCCTCTTCCGTAAGACTGCTTTCGCAAGCAATCGAAATAATCATTCTACTTAGACACAGGTTCTTCGATAAAGTAACGGCTCTCACAATGTGTACTAAAAATGTCTAAATGGGTAAAAGATTGTGGAGTTCGCTTAATAATTGAGCTTTATTCTAATTGTGGTTCATAATTAAGGTAATTATGAATCAATTTTAAGGTTCAGGGTTTGGAGTAGATAAACGCAAAAATATATTACCCCGTAAATTTTATTAATATTAAGTTTTAAATTTATTTAACTAGGAAAATAAAAAAATGGAAACGTACAAAATCTCAAAGGCAAGCAATTAATGCATACTTAAAATTAATCATAGCTAAACGCTGATTATAATTCTGCCATTTTAAAAACGATAAATTCTTTACCTTCTGTACTTGAATTCTGAAATGCGTTACTGTAATTTTCAGTAAGAAAAGTTGGTATTCAGTACGATATTTTTCGACTGGATATGTGTTGAGGTGCGGGTACCAGGGCAGTAGACCTAATTTAATGTTGTACGATTTTCGATCAGATGATGATATGAAAAGAAGGAATAAGTAGAGGGGGGAAGTTCATAGTATTTTCAAGAGAGTTCATATCATAAGCAGCAGTGGAGCAGCATTTCGTGATGACGTCAGTAATTAGGAGACGGTAGTAACAGTGCAGATAGCGTTGAAGTCAGGGGAATAACATAAGCGACATCATCCGAACTTTATCTGAGTCGCCTCCGCCTAGGACTTTGCCGATTGCAATATGGTTCGAGAAGCAGTCGATGAATTGTAACCGAAACTGCTGAGCTTGTGGAGAAGCGTCCTACATGGCAGGCGGAAGGAAAGCAAATGGTTGTAATTGAGGAACGTAATGCAAATGAAGTAGCCTCCTCCCATCGAAGTTAGCGATTGGTTTGTGCGAAATTAAAAGCAAATGCATTTTTGTTTGCGGAACTTGTCTTTTGATGTCGATTTATGAATTGAGGAGTTAGTGCCCTTAAAATCTATTTAAGTAGAATTATACATGTATCGTGCAGAAATGACTGCCACAACGACTCTCACAACGAAACTGTTGCAGTACGTGAATTGTTAGGTTAGGTTAAGTTATTTAATTACGGCAAAGCCTCGAGGGCTATCTGCCTAAGGGATGCCTTCGTGGAGGACTTTCTAAGGGAAACTTGCTCGTATACACGTTACACATGGGGAAAACCACGAAAACGCCCATGCTTCGAACCTCGGACCGAACTACCAGTGTTCAGCGACGTTACCGCTCGGCCGCTGGTGGGCCTTTTTGAGTAGACATCCATGTTCCTGAATGCGTGATCTCAGTAGCCAGTCATTTGGAAATCGCCAAAAATTGAAGCCATCGTCCACATTTATCATCATTATCACAGTCAGTCTTATACTTTATGCATAATAAACTATGAAAAACTTACCTGACACGTTATTAATATTTATTTTCTTGATCAATCTCTGACTTAACAACACTTTCGATTCACAATGATGCAATACACTCTTAGGTTATTCCAATACAGTGGTTTCCATATGCGACATTAGGGTGCAGACTACTCTACTAAGGGACTTCCTTAGAAGAGTCGGCCCAACAGCGGCGGAGTGGTAAAGTCGCTGAGCACTGGTAGTTCGGTTCGAGGTTCGAATCCCGCGAACGGACTGGCTGCATGGGCGTTTTTGTGGTTTTCCCCATATGTAACGTGTATAGGAGCCAGTTAGTATGCGAGTAACGTGTATACGAGCCCGATTTATTTTTGAATTTTGAATGCAAATTAACTGAAATCTGACACAGATTTTGTGAAATAATTTAATTATAACTATATTGAGGAATTCAGTTTTGAGCTATTAGATGTTTAAAAACAATCAAAAGATTTTCAATATTTTAAAAATAAAAACAAAATGTTCACTTGTAAATATTTTGTATTCCCTTTTAATACCTCGCACTTCATACTAATGATCACTTTTGGATATATTTACAAATTAGTAAACACATTTAAATTCAAACTTAAAAAAAAAGGAATATTAAACTTCCCAACATTTCTTATTTTTGCATAGCAAACCTAGGAGGAGAACCTGAGACCATGTGTGGAGAATAAGTAGGTTTTATGTTATAACAGCACCTTCAGGGACTTTCAGAGGAATGTAAGGAAGATTACCTGGGTTATACTGGGATATGTCATTAAGCAGTCGAAAGTTTATGTTTAGCAGGTTAAAAGGATATTTCGGATATAGTAAGTAGTAATTTAAATCCTGATAATATCCTCTATGCAGTCGATGGGACCTAGACAGGTTGTCCTAAGAATATACTGGTTTGTCACATTAGGCTCTCGACAGTATGCGTTTAGGAGGAAACTAGGATATTACGGGATGTCCTGAAGATGTCGTACATTGAAATTTAAATATTAATAACATGCAGCATGCTGTCGTTTGGTCCTAGATAAGATGTTCTGAGGATATAACGGCGTGTGTTTAGGAGGTCTGTGTGATATTCTAGGATGCCCTGATTACGTAGAACGTGTAATACTTCTTTGGCGAAATGAAGCAACTCCAATGATGGAACACGGCAATAACTTTTATTTAACACTAAAAAAAATGGCGACATACAAACAAGAAGAGAAAACATATTCTATATTTAAAAATAAATTACATTCTTCGTGCGAGAGTCGCACGAGGCACTCGAGTCTGGTTTCAAATATTGCCATTCACAAATACCTTAATGTTCATCTATTTAAATTATTTAAACTACAAGATTTTAATATTATTTAAATCTGTTACAACCTCTCCCCCAACGGAGAGACTTTTACCAAAGGGAAAAGTTCTGTAAAAATTCGAAAGTTTATAAGCTCGGCATTCTGAATTATTTTAAGAAGAGGTAATTTCTCCCATAAGTTCCAAACTTTAGACCAAAATTTTAAGTTTTCAACAAATACTTTTGCACCACATTTAAATAGAAAAAAATTGAGAATGATCTAGTCTTCCTTTTTTTTCTTACCGGCGCCTATATCTCTTCCATGGTGGACCAGTTCCTCGGCTATAATTCACAGCAAAGCCTTTCCTCAGCTCATCTGTGCCTTTCGGATAATATTCAATTGTCATTTGCTTTCGACAATTGTTTTCTTCGTCTATTAGTAGCGGCTTTGATATTAAATCAAAAGCCGAAAGATGATGATAACGCTGCATTGCAAAATGATTCTCAATATTAATTTCTTTATCGTTTTTCAAATTTTCATGAAAATCTTCCACGTTTAATTTCTTCAAATCTTCCACGTTTAATTTTTTTTCCGGTGATTTAACTTCTTCAAAGATATCTCTGGATGCTTTATTTTCTTCTTTCATCCGTTCCAAGATCTTCTCTTCAGCTATTTTTTTTTCCTTTGAACTCTAGTAGAGACGGCATTAACCTGGTGAGGATGACTATCAGGTTCCTTTCCTTGTTTATTCAACAGTGCAAAAGTTCGATTGCCTAATAAATACCTTCCTTTGTCGAGTTCATTTCTAATAATGGCAGTTATTACTCGCCCAAGATCGCAATTTAGTTCGATCTCGGCCAATGGTAAACAGGTTGGATTTAAGTCTAATGGCTGTTGCACCCACACATTTTCACCTGTCAGCATTTCCGGCGTGATGTATTTGCGACAAACTATATCAATACTAGCACCTGAATCCCTTAATATAGGAATTTTATGACCATTTACGTAACCCATACTAGTATAAGGTAATAGAAATTTATCCTCTGGTTTTGCACTAATTATGTTAAGATTAGCAGGAGAGTCAGTACTATTCTTAAGTTTTGGACATTGGGGTCTTAAATGTTGATAGGACCCACACTGATAGCATTGTGGCGTTTTTCGTTTTTCATATTTATCATCTGGACGTGGACTTCTAGGTCTATGAAACCAGCTTTGCGAATTAAATCCTGATGACAATTTTTTTTTTCAGTTTTATTTTTATTATCTAAACTCAATTTACCTTGAGTTAGTGCATTGTATCTTTCTTTTTGCCGATCCACTACAGGCCTTTTTTGAAAGTTTCCGCAAACGTTTTCTAGGCATCAAGTTTTTCAGCTAATTTTTTAGATGAAATCATCTCTACCCATTCATCAAGAAAATGATCTCGAATTTCAGGAAGAACTCGACGTTTAAGTTGGTCAAGCACCATCAAATCTAGCAACTGATCAAAAGTCTTAACTCCTAGACCAGTCACCCATTCTTTGCAATAATTTTCTATTTCATAATTGAAATCCACCCATGTGGATTCGGTACTGTTTTGATGTTTCATAAATTTCTGCCTAAACTTTTCCGGGCTTAGTTTAAACAGTCTTAACAATAAATTTTTCACGTGTTCATAGTCTTTGGCTTTATCGGAGGGTTCTCTAGCTATTAACTGGGTTACTTCGTAAGGAAGTAGTCCTAGTAAATAAGATACAAATTCTTCTTTATCAATTTTAGCCCATTCTGCTTGCCTTTCAAACAATAGCAAATATAGACTGATATCTCCTTTCTTGTCATCGAATTTCTGCATAAGGTGACGCAGCTCCGTTTTCGGCCGGATCTGTCCGGTATTTTGAGACTTTGTCTCTGCTTCAAGTCTTAATCTCTCTAATTCACACTGTTCGTTCCTTCTCCGCTCTTTTGCTTCTTCCTGTCTCCTACGTTCTTCTCTTTCCTCCCTCTCTTTCCGTTCTTCTCTTTCCTCCCTCTCTTTCCGTTCTTCTCTTCCCTCCCTCTCTTTCCTTTCTTCTCTTTCCCTTTCCTCCCTCTCTTTCCTTTCTTCTCTTACACTTTCCTCCCTCTCTTTCCGTTCTTCTATTATTGTGTCTAAGACTCCTTTGACGAAGACTTCATCATAATCTCTACTTTCAACAATTTTCTGTTTTAAATCAACTATTTTCAAATCTGCAGTCACATGAACTCCCAGTTCAGCTGCGAGATTTTGCAAATCTTCCTTACGAGCTCTTCCTAAGTAAGACATTGTTTCTATGTTTAAAATTAACGAACACTGTGTTCCTTATATTTCCTCAAAATAGCTCAAAAATGAAATATTTAAATTATATGAAGTTCATTCTCTCTATCACATTAATTGTGATTAAAATAAGAATAATAACATAGAGCAATATATATATCTACCGTATGGACAACTAAAATGAATATTAAATATAATATCAAATACGGTAATAAAATAAGATAATTTATTATTAACAGGAAGTAATAATCTGGTATCACTAATATTGCGTTCAGTGATGAACTAATAAAATAAAAATACGCACGATTATTCGATCTCGGTCGGTGCCTCCAGAATAATTAAGACTGTAATACTTCTTTGGCGAAATGAAGCAACTCCAATGATGGAACACAGCAATAACTTTTATTTAACACTAAAAAAATGGCGACATACAAACAAGAAGAGAAAACATATTCTATATTTAAAAATAAATTACATTCTTCGTGCGAAAGTCGCACGAGGCACTCGAGTCTGGTTTCAAATATTGCCATTCACAAATACCTTAACGATCATCTATTTAAATTATTTAAACTACAAGATTTTAATATTATTTAAATCTGTTACAAAAGTAAGACCTGAGATCCTGATAACATCCCGTACGCTGTCGATGGGACTAAGGATATCTTGATGATTTACAGGAATGTGACATTGAGCACTCGGGAGGAGGTGTTTAGGAGATACGGCGATATACAGGGATGTCCTGAGGATGTTTTTGTACTCTGTGGGTAGAGATTATCTGTTTGATGCTTTGCAGAGGAGAAGTCCAAACTTTGAGCTTCCCTGGACCACACTGAAAGAAGATGGGATATTTTGGACTACAGAAATAATTTCTAATCTCAGTGGCAACTCATGACTCCTAAATTTGCAAATCACATTTTGGCATAGGTTTAATTGAAAAATCTCGGATTTGTTTAGATTTGACTATTGAAAGAATTTTTTTAATTCAACTCTAAAAGATAAAGTTACGGATTTGACTACGTTATTTCAGATTTGTATAAGGAAGAGCATGTGTAGAAAATTTAAGTGAATCATAGATTTACTAGACTTGTATGCAAAGCCATCCCTGCCTAACACTAATGATGACTAATGAAAATAATAACTTAAAAATATACATAAGTAATTTAAGTAATTACTAATTTGTGATTATTTTAATGTGATGACAGAAACATCGTTTATTTGGACATTTTAGGCATAAAATTTAATTGAAAATTTTTTGGTTGTCATTTCAAGAAATAAAATTAATATAATTTTCCCGTTAAATATGAGAAACTAATGCATTAATATCTAGTTTGATTGAAATGTTTGTAATTCTCAGGATGTTCGTTCCATGCTCTGTTTCTAATTTCACTCTTAGTATGCTTCACTATTGAAAATATTTTTTCATATACATATATATATATCCTGTCAAATAATGAGGAAGTTGAATAACGCACGACTATGCAGTGAGACATATATATTTCTTGTTAGGCATGATTTAAAAAATTCCAACAAATGCACGTCATCGGTTTTTTTTTCTGACCTGAATGTCAGATAACAACTCTGTGTATTCTCTTGAAAATCCGTTGGCAATATCTACATCGCCTGCAAATAGAGTCGCAAAAAATGCAAAACATTGGATTTCTTTTTCGAAGACATTGAAATGTATTTTCATAATCTTGGGTCAAACCAGAAAGTAATTCTCGGTTTTTTTTTTTTTTTTTCATTTTTAGTGTTATGTGCGTCCACACGATTGAAATGTAAATAAATACATGCATTTATTTGTGCTTCCTTTATGTCCCCATTCAACACGAATTTTTATTTAATTCCAAATTATCCTCAATTTCGCTCTATATTATCTCAGTTTAAACGCAGATTCTTAGAAATTTGCTTATACCTATTGCTGTTCCATATAACTTCGTTTTTTTAACCTCTCTTTTAGAAACTGTTTGCAGCTGAGATGAAGTGAAAGAAATGGATGAAACCGTGATTAAAATAAGTGCTTGAATTCCTTCTGAAAAAACGTTCCTATTTCAGTAATCATCTTAAGACAATTCACTGTAACAGGAACAATATTTTGGTGATGAAGTGTATATGTTCGCAGTAAATTACATATCACACAGAGATTCTTCGCTAGACTTTATTTCTTACATGTTCTGCAAAATTTTAAAGCATACACGCACTTTGCAACTTAAGCATTCGGGGAATATGATTAATACTATCAGTTATTTAGCGGTCTTACCTCCAAAAAAGAAATCACCCCATATGCGGTCAAGTCGTAAATTTACAATCCCTTTTTTCGGGGGGAGAACTGACATGGAGGGGACAATCTTGCTCGGGATCTTGAGAAAATGTAAGGGTTGTTTAAACATCTAACTTCTCTACATTCAGTTTTATACAGAGGAAAATACAATTTGAATTCTTCGAATGAATGCAATTTTGTACAATGAAAATGTATTACTTAACGATAAACTGTAAGATAAATAACATCTTTTTTTAAAGCCATAGGTGTAGAAAGACAGATATTTGTTACACGAATGAATTTGTAGTAAATATTGAGTTTTTCATTTCGAATGCTATGTTCCATGTATGCGAAGTATCTGAGTATGTGAGATAATAGTCATAACCGAATGGCTTTCAACCTTTTCACGGCTAAGGACTGTTTCTCAATTACATTGTGGTCGCTGCTTTTTGGTTAATTTTCTAATGGCATATAAACAATAATTGTTTTTATTTGAGACTTATGAATAAAATAACGAAAACTAGACTGCAGAAAATTCTTCAGAATGAAGTTAAATAATACTGAAAAATACATTATTGATGCACTTTTGGGTTTTATATGTAGTAGTATTAACTACTACTATAATCTTTAAATTATTATATATCTATGTATAGATATATATATAAATGGAACCAAATATAGAACAAGGTATAAAATATCAAAGAAAAATATCTTTATTATACAGTGTTCATTACCATACGTATATTTACGTAATATCAATATTAATAGTTAGTTAGCCTTCGTACATATATAATTTATTTTTATATTTTGTATTTTTCTGTATTAGATTCAGTATTGTATACGTATCTGAAGTTTAATTTTACTTGTTCTCATTTTGGGTTATGACTTTAAGTGAGAAAGAATTGTTAAGGCCTTCATAGGGATTACATTATATACAATCAGTTAGGATTCGACTTTTTCTTTCTTTTAATCAGTATATATATTTAAATACAACTTGATAAGTATACATAAAATATAGCAGTTTTTAAGCTACTTATTTCTATATCTATTGTTTGGTCTGGTTTGTTTGATTATAGCAAAGCATTCGACGGTTATTTGCCTAAGGGTAAGGGTGCCTCGTGGAGAACTTTCTAAGCAAAAAGCTAATGCACGTTACACGTGGGGAAAACCTCGTAAACGCCAATACAGCCATCCCCGTTAAAATTATTATTTAGAAATGCTCTTATAATGGTTTTTATACTTACGAAAGATACTTTCCGTTTACTCAGGCTCACTGTATTCAAGTCGATAGGACCAATTGAATGGAAAGATCGATTTGTTAATTCATTTCCAAGTTTCAAATCGGATGAATGGACTCGGAAAAAAAAAAAAAAAACATGGCGCATTAAAATACGGTCACGGAACTACAGTGAGCTATGAAAATTTTAACAAAGGTTTCGTACTTTATCTTATGAAAACAAAATATCAGAATCTAATTAAATGTTTCACTTATTAGAAAAATAGAAAATATAAATATTTGGGAATAAAAAGAATTTGTCTTTAAAAAATAAAATTTAAATGAAAAAAATAAGAATTACAAAATATTGCAGAAATTACATAAAATAGCGAATAAACTTATTCGGCACAAGCTCGCTAAATGTAAAACAGATTGTACAGTCAGAAAGCTCGCCTTGTCACAGAAATATACTGTTCATCGGGTTTAAAGGTTATTCAGACTAACGTGCGAAGTTAAGTGAGTAACATGTATTTTCCTTTGAATATATAAACTAGGCAAAAAAAAAAAAAAAAAAAAAAAAAAAAAGGGGGGGGGAGCACTTGACAATTAGATGCAAATTTAACAGATGGATTGAAGGAACGCTACTACAACCTACCACTTTGTGTAAGCATTTTCGTGGATTTCCTTAAGGTATGTAAATATGAGCCCATTTTCCCTAGAAAATTCTCCATGAAATCATGCCTAGCTAACCCTCATATGTTTTGCCATATTCAACACAAAATTATTCTTAAGATGATTAATTAATTAATTTTATGCTAGAGCTTTTATTATTAAGTTTTTCAAAAACTAGGATACTTTCCTAAACAATTAGTATTAATAAGCGCTGTTCAACTGGAATTGGGTTGGATTATTTGTTTATAGCAGTGCTTTTCAGTCGACTTACATGTACCTGTATGTATTGCTCAGAGGTGGGTGGAAGGAAATTCCTGAACGAAAACAATGTAATAATGAAATGTTAATAAACAAATAAATATAGCTTTTCGTATCCTATGTAATTTGTCTCCATTCTGATACCATGTGCATCCTTATACATATTACTGACTTACAGTGAAGAACAGAGAACTCTAGCTCCATTGAAGATTTTATTTCTGATATACTGATACTGAATGAGACCTAAAAACACTTTTCTTTTAAAATATAACTCCCCTTATGATCCCTGACACAGCCGTTTACTTTCCCCTTCTGTAATTAACGTCAGTCTCCTGCTCTTGACCGCATTTGCAAAGCCACCCAAAAAAAATTATCGAAAGAGCACCGGAAGGTACACATCACATTCGCAATAAAGGGGAAATTCAGCTCCAGGTTTGCTAAAGAATATCTCAGAGGATGGATCCAAAAGTCACCCAGCCCTTCTTCTATTACCACCCTCTCTACAAGACTTCTCCTCGATCGTAGTTCGCGTTCACCAGTGGCCGAGTGTTAAAATTGCTGAACACTGGTAGTTCCCAGCTATATTCGAATCCAGGTGAACGAGCTGGCTGCATGGACGCTTTCTTCATGTGTAACGTTTATACGAGGCAGTTTCCCTTAGAAAGTCCTCTACGAACGCATCATTTTCCATAGTCCTATAACCTTAGTGCGCTTTGCGTTAAACAACTAAACGAAACCAAACTAAAGGACAGAAGTTCAAGTGCCTCTATGGCGCATAGAAACTATACACGTAACGAGGATTCATGATTTCTTTAGGGTTCGAGCAGGAATCCAAGACCTTGGCAACCGGCTTCCCTATCTCCTTACCCGAAATGGCTCAACAGAAATATTTTAAATATTTTCTGAGGTCCGCAGGGAAAATAAATGTTTAGATAATCTCTGGAATTCCATTATAATCATAATGGGAGAATGATATATTTTCGTTATAATCCTGACCAACATTTGAAACTGTCCTTAAGAGGTTTGAACTGATTTGGCAGAATTTTTGGCGTTAAATCATACTGTACTTAGTTAGAAGTTCTTCTAAATATCTCGCAAGATTGCAAAACTAAGGTCAGACCGTAGAACTACTGTTACTGACGTTTCTTAACTCAGTGACTTGAACAGGGTAATAATTTGTTGATTTTGTTTATTCAGAAAATCGTCAATATCCTAAACGTAATTTTCTAATACTACAACAACAATTTATATAAACGACGAAATTTAACAATTACTGCAAAGAGGTTTCAGGTACAAATTTTTATTAAAAGCTAACTGATGTAATAATATTTTAGTAAAATTCCATATTTAGATGCACATGAAATGAATAAGGTAAGAAAAACCGTAAAATAAATTTCGCCTAAAAAATAAACGTTTCGCTGCTTTATAGCAATTGTTACACAAAAATAGAGCATTGGAAACTAAATTGCAACATGTTATCGCAAAGGAAATCTTAAGTTCTAAAAACATGCAAATGTTTCAAAATAAAATATACTCTATTTAGAAATATTAGCTAAGCGAATGAGACCTATCAAAAAACCGTTTAATACGTCTGACTTGCGTAATTTGTGCAAGGGCAAATCGTAAAGCATATTTAACAATTACTGCAATGGCTGGCATATTTACTTGTACGCTGCTATCAAATATTTTTCAGGCATATTTCAAAGGCTGTGCATGCAACAACAAGGAATTTGGCATACAGAAGTTATTCTCCGCATTCACTTCGTTACTGTCAATGGGAAAAATTGCAATAAGATAATAAAAAGGCGCTCAGGTTTTTTGCAGATTTCACTTTGGCTGCCAAAGAAGCAAAATTTAATGGGTACATAACAGGATTAATGATTTTGATAATTTCATGAAAAATGAAGCAATATTCACTAACACTCTCCAAAGGTCCTAATGTTTGACGTTTGTTTTTTACCCTTTATTACAACTTGTATCAATGATGATCGAAATCTCAATATTTATCAGACAAAATCTTCTAACAAAATTCAGATCAATATTTTCGCAGTGGATTCAATTTTCCATACCTAGTTAAGTCACGAAAATGTCATTCACATAGCGTTTAATATAAAAACATTGAGACATTCTCGTCCGTTGGTGGTACTGGGATACTGCTGTGTTCCAACTGCCTTAGCAATACTTCCCAGACGTTCAACGTAGAGAGTCCTATGCGATGAAAAAACTTGTTTATTTCTCTGAAAGGAAAACGGGATGATAGAGTGTTTATTGGTATCGATCAATATTAGCATTTGTTTTTAATAAATGTTTAATAAGATCTGTGATTACCCTTTACGTACTTTTAAACAAATGAATGCAGCTTATACAGGTTGGACTTTCAAATACTTCCGAAATTTAGTTCTTCAAGTTTCACAATATTTCAAATTTCTTCATAACATGTACCTGACATGGAAACAAGTTTGAATTCGATAAAGCCATAGATTTTTTAAATTATATTTAATTTGGGATTACGCATATTAGAAAAAAAATTGATAGACAGTTTGTTGCTTACCAGTTTTTTCGCATCGGCATGTGCTACAAAAGTTTAAAAATTACAATTCCGCAATAAGAAAACTCCATAGTGCACAGTTCTCTTTAAATCAAACTACTTTGCCTGTTTTATGAGAAGAGGTGGCTTTGGATTTAATTTTAGTTGTTTTAATTAATTTTATTTTTTGCTTGTTTTTGAGTGGTTTTCTTCAGTTTACTCTTTACGACAAAAGATTTCAGGAAAGTTTTCCCCATGGGTAACGCGGATACGAGCCAGTTTGCCTTCAGTGAGACTCCACGGAGCATCTCGTTCTTCCTGTGTAGAGCCAAAGGGCGGAGCACGTCATAAGTAAAAATATCTATTTCGATTGTGTTTAACAACAAAACTGTTCGATAATTTTTTATTTGCATATTTGAAAACTGAAACAGTTAGTACTTTCATGCTGTTTTTATCCGCGCGTATTTCAAAAGAAACATTTTTTATAGTTCCAAAACTCTTAATGAATTCGCAGTGATTTGTACAGTACATATGCGTTCTGATGCAATGGACAAGCAGAGACCACATTAGTCTAAAACTCAGTATTATATAAAATGAAATAAAATTCTATAGATCTCACAGTTTCCCACTAATCAAATAAATGTTTGTAAAAAAAAATTATTTATTGATCAGGCAAAATTTTAAATTAGTAACAAACTCAAAATATTAAAACCGATTAGCACATTGCGATTTAGCGCATATAAAACGTTTTAAATCAGTGGTATTCAAATTTTATGGCAATGCGACCCAAAAATAAAATAGAAAGGCATCCAAAAAACAATTTCGCAAAGAGAAACTTCGTTCTTAGTTATATACCATCAATCAAGATTTTTAAGGCATTTGTTCACTTTGTGACCCATTGGAAATTTTCAAAATTCCAAATACGCTCGCGACAGATAGTTTACCATAATATGAATGTTTTAAATAATTTACAATTGCGACTTCGAAACAAGGAAATCTACGGGTTAACAAAGCAGTTTCATTACGTAGTTTTTCATTTCCAGTCTGATGTGAGATAGAGTTTCAAACTTACTTTTAATAAAAGATATAAAATCTTGGCGATAAAAACACTTTAGTCACAGGTAAACAGCTGGGAAATTATGTTACAAAGACGTCTTCCGTGTTTCAAACAAATGCGGTTTTGATATTTGGCAGTTTAGATTTATTTGTGTAATGAAAGATGATTCATTTTTGTTATAATGAATTTTTTTCAACAACGGAAGACATACACGTTTATAATACATCTGTTTTAGAATATATTAATTTTATCATTAGTTTTACCTTTAACGCAAGTTAAAAAAATATTTAAAAGTTATGGGAAATCTGAACTTAAATGGTACAAAATAGTAATTCAGATGTATTTAAATTTTCGTTGAACTTAAAAAGCCCAAAGTTGAAAGCATCTAATTCCCAAAATTTTAAACTTACAATACGATAAAAAGCATTATTCCTAAAAGCCAGTTTTCTGAAACTAGAGGGTGTCCAAGCAATCTTATACGCCTAGCGAAGACAGTTTCCACTAAGGTAATTAGTATTATAACGACATCAAATTTTATGGCAAGAATCTGGAGAAATTTTAAGATTGTAATGATTTTGAACCCAGGTTTATATTATTTTGATTACCATTAAAAACGAACATAAGTAGCGCCTCTGAAATCTACAAACTGTGACATAAATCATGTTGACACATTTGAAGATACACAGATTTCATTATTTTCATGACTTGGCAATGGAATCGTTTTTGCAATATTTTATTTTCATAATTATATTTTACTTTTATTGCAGTTTGTATAACAATGTTTGAACTCCCGTGCACAGACTGATTGCAGATATGTTGATAAAAATATTAAATTTTAGAAAACAATCTTGTAACAAAATGCAGAGGAAGATTTTTACAGTGAGAATATTTATTTCCATTCCTAGTACAGATGCGTTAAGTTATGCCAGACTTGTAAATATTAATACAGAAAATTCATCGTGCAAGAAATCTCACAAATTCTCCGTTTCTTTTTCTAAACATATACATTGTTTTCTCGTTCACTGCTATTCATCAATATTAGCATTTATGTTTGAAACGTTTTAAGGACAATCAAAAACTTCGGAAATATAGTTCTTGAAATTTAAAAAAAAATTCAGATTTCTTCATGAAATGGCGTCTGGCATGCAAGTAAGTTTCAATTCGAGTGTACTATAGATTTTTAAAATTATATCTACAATTTGAGATTATGCGTAATATGAAAAAAAAAATTATATTTAGTTCATTACTTACTACTTTTTTCGTATACTGTTCTGCTATATGTATTTTCACATTTTGTGCCCAGTGCCGCTAAATTGCCATCCGACCACCTTCAATACTCAGTTAGTGACACGATGCTAAGGAGAAAGATCGCTACACAGCCGAAGTGCCAGTGCTACTTCAAAGTTATGCCTAAATATTGAATGCATGCTGTTATCAAAATAATTTACTTACGGTACACCATCCCGCATCGGAAGTGTTCAGCACAAGTAGTGCATATGTTTGCTTCATTTACTGGATTACTCTCTTTTTATGACTCCTAGACGGAACAAATATAGAAGGGAAAAGACCTCCTGGTCGTGCAAGCACCCTTTTTATAAGTAATGATGTACGATCTATGTGTAATTTAAAAGAAACTGATTTGTCCCCACTTTAGGCAGAGCGGTTAGTGTGGAACAAATTCTTTTTCTCTCATTTTCAGTGTTTGGTTTGGTACCTAAATTGCTTTTTCGGCTTGCCGTTGACAGCAACATTTATCAGCATTATTCGGGCGTACTTCAAAAATTTGGTTTAGACCGTATTTGACAATGATTCAACACTTGATAGACTTTCCAAAATAATTCTAAAATCCTTGTTTATATATTCATTCTCAATATTAAACGTAAATGCGCATTCTTAAAGTGAGAAAACAATTAACAGTTTGAAGATTTAAAACAGGGGTTGACCAACATTTTTTTCCTAAGAGCACATTTTAGAGTATCTGTAGGACGGAAGGCACCATTTGCTTTTTCATGGCGAGATTTCAAGGCGAAAACGCTAATAGTACATCGAACTAAAAAAAGATATCGGTCGCATTTCGCTTTGTTTTGTATCTGTGTTGGACACAAATTCTATTTCATTAAAAATGTGAAAACTGTCACATAGAATTTTATTGAAAACTAAAATATTTTTATTATGATCGGACAGCAGCGAGCGCTCGTTAAAAGATCGGCGGGTGCCGTGGGTTGGGAACCTCTGATTTAAATTTTTTTCAAAAAACAAAATTGATTTAGGCTTTAAAATGTTGAATTCTGTGTCATTCAGAAGAGGTTTTCTAAACCCCACAGGAAGGCTTATATCAATACAAGTATTTCAATAACAGTAAAGACTTTCTGATAAACTTTCAAATGTTAAAACATTTTGTATGTATAACGTGTTAAGTATTAATATAGTTTTGTCAGCAAATCCTTTACAATTTTTAACTCACGATAATCTCTACTATTTCTTCTTGGGATTCGAGCCGGTCAAAATTACCAATGTGCAGTAATTTTACCCCTCGGCTTCTGGAGGGTCCCCTGCTATAAGCAAAACAAACCCTAACATTTAATTTTTTGGGTGTGCAACATTACACGAAGTTGCATATTTGTTCTGGCAAATAAGCAAAGAACGAACCTTTCATACTCGGATAATCGCTTGAATAGAGGCATTTAGTAGCTGCAGTTAAAAATCTCTTTCCTGTTTCATGTTTTTAGTGAAAAGGGGATTCAAGTTTTTAACTAGCCTGGGTCACACTGGAAGAAGAGGAGATATTTTGTACTACATAAATAATTTCTAATTTACGTGACAACTAATGATCTCCCAAAATAAGCAAAACACATAATTGCGAAGGTTTCATTTAAAATTCTAGGATTTCCTCAGGTTTGAGTGTTGAAAGAAATTTTTGAATTTTACGTCTAGAAGAGAAATAGGTTTCAAATAATGGTTTCAAAACATTAGTTCTCAAACATTCATGCAGAATGTTCAAAACATTCATGCAGATTCTTCTTTATTTAATTTCTTTAAAGATAATACGGGGCGATAATATTTGATGGGAACAATTTGAAAAGTGATTCACCGTTTTAGGTTTCAAAGCAAAATACCAAACCGAAATTAACAATCCTTCAGGGCAAATTGTCCCTTTGGACTAATTAGAAAAAAAACTCAAAATTTTAACCTCGATTAACACGTTAGAATTTAGCATGTATAATATGGTTTAAATGAGTAGCATTCAAACTAATCGCAATGAGACCTCACCAAATTGCAAACGAAGCCAATAAAACAAAGTCACATTCAACCCCATTTAGCTCCACATGAAACCACATGAAAGAATCAAATTTTTCCTAGAAAATATTAAAGTAATCGAGGGCAATAAGTATGAAGTCTGTTTGCCTTGGAAGGATTGCAATAGGATTCTTGGAGATAATAAAGATAAAGCGGAAAAAAGACTTTTCGATAATACACAAAGACTGCAGACGATGGGATATTACGAAGAATATGATGGTATTATTAAAAGCTGGCACGGAGGAAGGTATAATTGAAATAGCTCCGAATAACAGTGATGCTGGTCAGTATTTGTCTCCTCAAGCAGTAATCAAGGATTCCAGTCTGACTATAAAAATGCGAACTGTATTTGATGCATACTTAAATGTTAAAAAACGTTTCTAATTCTAAAAGCAGCGTTCTTAAGATTGGTGTCATCGGCGTTTACCATAACAGTCAAGAGAGAATTGTAGCTGGAAATGAACAAATCAGCGTAATTGAAGAATTTCCCGAAGAAATAAAAAATGTTTATCTTAAATGAAATAAATAAATAAATTCTAACTTACGTCCCTGAAATATTTACGTTGTTCAGTAACGAGTGATTCAACGAGGGAACCAATGATTATATAAATAAATGATTTCATTCTGACAAACTTGACAAAATAAATTAGCTCAAAATCAAGGTTGTACTACAAATTTTAAATTTGTCTATTGCAAATGCTCAACTTTGTTTAATTTCAGAACATATTTTTTGTTCTGAAAAAATATGTTCTGCATGAATATTTATAAACTGCATGAATATTTATAAAAAAACTGCATGAATGAACTGAATGAATATTTGCTGAACTGCATGAATATTTATAAATTTTTAAAACATATTGTCAAAAGTTACATTTTACATAAAAAAATTCATATAACTGATCAGATTGAAATTACTCAGCACGACTTGCAAAACGTAATACACATATTACTTCAATCAACAATTATAGATGCGTTTTATAGATATATTATAGATATTATAGTCAGTAAAAATGATGTTACAGAACCGTGTATTGAAATCCTCTTGTTGTGTGCGCATTGGGTCGTAATAAATTGAATGCACAAGTCCGATGAAAAGTGAATAAAATTTATTCTTATCACAAACAATAAAACAAAATACTGAAATTCCCTAAGAGATATCCGTACATTATCTCAATATCTCACAGTAGTTATATTTTAAACTACTAGAACGTTGAATAGAATTCAATTCAAAGCACTGAGAAAGCTAATCCGATCTCAATGTGAATTCTCTACAGTCAATAACAACACTGCAACACTAAATAAACAACTGAATTGAGATGCTTTCCTTTAGCTTTTATAAGATTTCTAATCACGCACGAAAATATTCCTGTATTTTCTCGATTTTGTTTGGATAGCAAAGGAGTACAATTACGAGATATCTGATTCAGAAGTCAAACAACAAAAATCAGCGTTAATTCACAAAATTTTCAGCGTGTTATTGTGTCTTAATTATAGAAGCCCCAAACAGGCTTATATTTTGCTTTCTTTTTTGCACGAGATATCTGTTTATTAAAATGTTAAATGCGCACGCACCAACATTTTAATCTTTCCGGCGTAGCTTTCTCTTCCAATAAGTCTCCTGCTGCAACGTCCTACTGATATATAAGGCACAGTAGGTGCCATTAGAAGGAGTTGCCGAAGACAAAAAGAGTTCATGACTACAACACTGTCGTAGGTGCTGATTAAGTTGATCAACATGTTACAGAAAATTCACTTGCAAGAAAACGGGGTAAAAAGTATCACCAAAAGATATTTTTCCATTTCCTTGATCAAGGCAGTATGGAATTCCTTCTTTATGCCTAATCCACGCGCAAAAAGACGCGCTCATAGTGATAAGACTCTCCTGATCAGTCAGGACTTCTATTTTCCATGATAAGGACTCCCCAACTATTGGGAACAATAATTGAGATTTTTAAAGCCTTCACAGGTCGAATACCTCTAACTAAAGTGATGGTATACGGCCTACGGACATAAAACATTACAAACTTAGAGCATGCATTCTTTAACGAACTTCCCATCACCGAGAGCTTTATTATTTTTAGCAAAATGTTATGCTACAATGTAACTTGCATGTGTAGCTGTTTCTTGGATACTGTTTACCTTCTTGAAAGAATGTTGTCGGCCTGATAATTTTTTACAAAAACTTTCTGCATTTTGTTTTCTTTCATATTCAAACATTGCTTCGTAATTGGAATTCTTATGCTGACATGTGAAATGATGGGAAATGTTATATTCTTTGAAAGCTTCTGCAGCTTTCATTAGAGATGAGATGCACTGCTTTATCTTTTACAACTGTAAAAAAGTATTTCCAAGTCCATTCATCATTAAAAGCACGGCGCTGTGAATCAATTTTTGTAGCCATTTTTGGGTTGAATTATTTTACTAATAACCCAAACAAGCACTAGCTACATTATACTTTAATAATTTAAAACTGTTCACGATGATGCTATATGTCTGCAGTCTTTCCATGCGCAATCTATAATATTTGAACTCGCGCCAAAAGAAAAAGCCGCTGGCTGGAGCTTAAAATGCGCATGTCTGCCATATATGAGGTCTAATTCACCTGTATTAGGTTCCCATGTCCGCTCCTCGAGAAAGAGATAACGCTAGTTGGTGCCAATGTACAGCTATAACTAACAACGAACTTCCGCTTTTTAGCACTTTACCGATTGAAAGCTATCTGTGCTTGCTGTTTCCGTCGATTTACGTTTTGTAGAACAAAAATAGAGAAAGTAAAAGATCACCATTTCTTTGAAAAAAAAAAAAAAAAGGAAAAATTAATATTTAACAAAGTAGAAAAGGAGACGGATATATAAATATATATTTCTTTTAATATGCCTCTGGGCGGCAAATTAAAATTCTATCCGCAGGCCGAATAGAGCCTTCCGGCGGGCCGGAATTGGCTCGCGGGCCGTAGTTTTCACATCCTTGAACCAACTCATACGAAGTATGGACCTACGGAGCCTTGACTGTGATTGTTTTCTGAAAGTAATACATTATCGTAGGAACGACGGATACCTTAGCGTGCCTTAGATATCACAATTTTTGTTTAAAATAATGTTTTACGCTAGGCTACCTAACAAAAACAAAATTTAATTCAACAGAAACGTAAACCGCATATTAAATTTTATGATTAAGGTTTATTATTACTGTAATTATTATTATTGATAATTAAGTTAAAAGAGAATTCCTCCTTCTTTCCAAGGTAAGAAGGATAAATTGCATGTCCAAGATGCATTTTAGTTTTGCTGAATTGCATTTAAATTCCATTATTAAAACCTTTTGTTTTAGCAGTCACTATTTCTAATTTATGTAGTCCTTGTTATCATTGATTTTTAATTGGCTGTTGAATTAACATGAGATACATCAAACCAAAATATTAGAGACTGCTGTACTATATGAATTAGCGTGCAATTTTGTTTCTCGGAAGGCGAGAAAGTTATGTTAGAGCATAGCATAACTAACGTACTTTTAAAATTACTTTAAAAAAAGCTTCAAAAAACTTAAGAAAACTCTAGCAACAATTTCTAATACATGTTCTAAAACTACCGCTTTGCCTGTAAATGACAATGCAGTTTTATTTAAAAAAGAACTCCGATAATTTAAGCAAGGATATATGTTTTCAAGATTTTCTAAATTTTTATACCACTACAGAGGAAAAGAATAGTGGGGGTCATTAGTTAAGCAATTATTCATATTAAAATGCATTAGATTGTATTATTTTAATTTTAAAATCCATTGACTCTTTAAATCAGAGCTTGTATCGATGTATTCGATTTCTTGCTGAATTCATCGAAAACTGGAAGTGCATATATTGATTTAAAACACAAAGAAAAAGATTGGCCAGTTTTGCAATTACCACCGCTTCACCGAAACACCGAAGTTTGCTTCTCTTTCATTAAATATTATTAATTAAAGTATATATCTTATATGTTTTGGATATATGTAAAAACTAAAATTTAAAATTCGAAGAACAAAAGAATATAAATCCTAGAAAAAAATTTAAAAAGAGTATAAATATAAACATATGCAACTATTAAATTTTAAACTGAAGTAAAATGTAAATTGCAATTTTAATAAGATATGTTGGCGCTTTTTACAAATATTTTAAACTAAATAAAACGTGAATGATTTTAAACTAATAAAAACTAAATAAACACTATACGAAAATGCAAATTCACTATTCATTTTTAAGACGAATAATTTAGAACATTAAAATTCGAACTAAAATAGAGTACTGCCTCCGGTTTCGTTCCACTTGATTTTTTAAGCACTAACAAATTTTAAAATAAATATAAAAATATAAATAATAATATTGAGTTATAAAAATAAAAATATAAATAGATAAGAGAGATATACAGACGACAATGCAGAAGTTAACCTGGAATACATGCAAGAGTAGTTACATGTAAAAATATTATGCACATATTATGCATTATAAAGTTTAGGAATTAAAATCCGAATACCAAGCATTAAACTAAAAGGCTAGTTACCTCAAACACCAAAACATATTTAGAATTTTAAAACATGTCCTCCCTTTGGATAAGTAAGTAAAGAAGAGACTTTGTTAAGCATATTTCCCAGGTAACAGAAGGCGTAGTAAAGGCTTCGCAAAGTAATCCGACTTTTTCCGATGAAGTGGGGGTAACTCTTTAAGAGGTATATTTTCTGTAATGATAGCTTCGTTACTAAATTAAACAAGAAAAGGTCTTTTGTCCAATCTACCAAAAAGCTTACTTTTCGGATACCCGCTCTATGCAGGCCCATTGCCTTAATAGGCCGACCTTCGCTCAGTAAAATAATGTGTGAATATAGCAGTGATTTTTTTTTATCTGAGAAGCGAGTTCTTCAAATGAAGCTCTAGAAAAGCGTGTGTTGTGGAAGATGTAAGTAATGAATTCTATATTTTTTTCGATTGGATTCTGTTGTTACGAAACAGTTTCTGGCAGCATTTCTTGTGGTGACATCAAATAACTTTAAATAGATATTACCGGGTTTTCATAACGCTCGTCTGATTCGGTGCTTTCTGCAGAATGGAGGATCATCTGAATCTGGTAACAAAAAAGCGTGATTGAGTGGTGTATAGAGAAAAATTTGATTGCAAGATCATATATATGTTCAAATTGTGAAACTACTAGGGTGAAAGAGTGGATGATTTTGAGTGGATGTGCAGAGTTATTAGAGGTGAATGTAAGCATCGAATTACAAGGTCTGTTCAAAAATACTCGTGGTTTTCAAAGAGTAAATGAGCATGTGGGGTGTTTTGCGAGTTACCTATATGTGTTTGGGGTAAGTGGGGGAATGATTTTATACAATTGGAACTGAGTTTTCCTAAAAATACGGTGACAGATTGGAAAAGATTTTGTAGGGAATTGCGCGTGGAGTTATGCTTGGAGGAAAATATGATGTTGGGTGGTGAAGGCGTCATTGTGGAAATTGACGAAAGTAAATTTGGTAAGGAAAAATAGCATAGAGGGAAAAGGTTTAAAGGGAAATGGGTGTTTGGTTTGCTTGAAAGTGGGAAGGATAAATGCGTGTTTAGAGTGGTTGAAAGCAGAGGTGCTAAGTTATTGTTGGAAATTATTAAACAGAATGTTCTGCTAGGATCAACTGTTATATCTGATTGCTGGAAAGCTTACAACTGTCTCGAGTCCGAAGCATATGCGCACATAAAAGTGAATCATAGCTTGTGTTTTAAAGATCCGAGGGCAGGTGCGCATACCAACAGTATTGAGGGAACTTGGGTAGCAATTAAAAGATTTCTCCGTGGTTCTCGGAAGGCAAAAGAACAGTTCGATTCCTATCTGGCTGAGTATATGTGGAGACTCGTGCAAGTTAATGGATAAATTTCTCTGTGAGATGTCAGCAATATATTCTGCAAAGGGAGAGGACAGAAGGTGTTTCATTTATTATTATTAACTTAATTGAAGTATTGGGTGTTTGTCGATTTTAGAATTTCGATGTTAGGTAATTACTTTATTCTGGTAGCTTTATTTTCGTTTAGTGACGTTTTTTGCGGCAAAATGTTTCTTTACAACTCGAAACAATAAAGTTGGTTATGCGCGAGTTTCTGCAATTCTCCGAGTTTTTTAATTGAAAACAGATTTGTGAATACATGAACAATGCAAAGTTTATTCAATGTCTGATATTTTAAGTAAAAAGAGATCTCTGTGTACATGAGAAAAGTCAAAGTAGTGTGCAATGAGGAGATAGTGTACGATGCAGAGATTTTGCAATTCTCTAATGTTTCTTTGAAGTGAAAATAAATTCGATGTGTAAATGGGAAAAGACAAGGTTGTGCGTGATACCAGGTTTGTATGCGATGTCGAGTTTGTGAAATTCTATATTTTTTAAGTGATAATAGATCAATGTGCAATGAGCAAAGCCATGGCAGTGTGCAGTGCCGAGTTTGAGGAAATCTCTGATGTTTTTTAAGTGAAAAATATATCGTTGTGTGCACGGAGACCGAGTTCTTGCAATCCTTTGATGTTTTTTGCACGAATACAGTTCGTTGTGCACATGGACAAAGCGAGGTTGTGTGTAATGCTGAGCAGTAATGTAACGTATTTATGTGCAATGTTTAATATATCGTTTGCGTATTTTAAATTTGTATTGTTGTTTTAATTAGAAATTATATTTTAGGTATCTTTTCTGTATTTAAAATGTATTTTTAATTGTGTTGTTTTGATACTTTGCTAATGCTTTGCGACATACGATAAATATCGATAGTCCTACGATTCACTTAACCGTACCAAAACTGTAAACTTTGACGCTATAAGTAACTTTTACCTTATTATTTTAATACGTGGTGCTTGCTAACGTAATTGCACTTGGTAACATGTGTTCATTGATAATATGTGTGTGTGTGTGTGTGAAATATTGCTTAGTGTTCCAAATTTATAGTATTTATTTTCTTATCTTATGTTCTCTCATTGTGTGAAATTAGATTTTTTTTATTTATTAATGTGTAGAATACTATCATGTCTACAGAGAATAGGCCGTGGATTAGGAATTTAAGAACCAGTAATATGAGAGCTGTGTATGATGTTAATATTCAATAAAAATATTTTTCCTTTTTATCAATATAAAGTTTAAAATTTTTAGAAAATAATAAAAATCGGCTGCTTACTGTTATGTAAGGGATCGTGTCGTTACTTAGCAATAAGGTAATTCGTATAAAGGATAAAAGTAAAATGTTCCACAATGAAAAGTTAAAATGTTCCACAATATAAATTTAAATTTAAAATTAGCTTCTATTATTTGTATAAATGCTAAAGCTTAAAAATATTTGAAAATACTGAGGCTGTATGACAGGTGTTCTAAACCCCGTGCCCACGGGCTCCAGAGTGCCCGTGAAGCTATTTTTGTTCGTCCGCGGCTGTTCGCTTCCGTGGCCAATCCGCGGCCCAAAAATCGCATTAAATGCAACTATTCTGAATTTTTTGCTACCTTTTAAATGTGGGGTATTATTTATGATGCTTATGATTGCAATAAAATAAAGAAATATTAAGAATCGTCATACTTTTTTTTTTATTGTGCCCGCCAGATACCCGCTGTTTGTAAATGTGCCCAGACGGGGAAAAAGGTTAAGAACCCCTGCTGTATGAAATGCAAGTATTAGAGACTGCAACGTTGTTTACCATTTTAATAATTGGTAGAATTCACGCAATCAAGGATAATTTGGTATACGTTTTTCAGGTTGATTATCGATCTCAGTTTGAACGAGGCAGTAGCATTTTACCAAGTACGTTGCTTTCATTAAATTTCTAGCTTTGTCTCATTCTACAAAAGTCTTTAAAATATATTAATAATGTAATTGATAATACAGGAATTTCATAAAGAAATAATCTCAAAAATTTTCTTTGAAGTAATTTTACCAAAAAAGTGCTCCGGAATTTTCCGAAAATTTCAGTGTAATTCTGAGATTTCGCGAATATAATTTTTCAAATTCAAATATTTGATGATACACATTTAATTATTTATATGACTTGGCATTACAATATTTATTAGAATATTTTATCTTCATAATTATATTTTACTTTTACAAGAGCTTGTGTGAAGATGATTTAGGTCTGAAGGAAATTCCGTTATTAAAACAGTGTGCACATCGTTTACGGACTGCTTGTTTAAAAAAAAAAAAAAAAAAAAAGAGAGAAAGAAAGAAAGAAGGTTAAAAAGAAAACCATAAAACTGAATGCAGATGAAATTTTTTAAAAGTCTGTATCAAGTTTCCGTACCTTATTAAAATAACTGTAAGGTACACGTAAATTATGTCAGTCTTGTAGAGATTAGAGATTAACTTAAAAGTCATAAAAGTTAATCTTGTTTATGCAGTAAATCTCGGAAATACTTCTTTACTGTTTCTGAACAAATGCATGATATTCTCGTTCATTGCTAACCATCCATCCATGTATTGCCTTGAAATCGCTGTAATCTCGCGATGTATCCAGCTCAATGATACATTTGCCCCAAGGATACATAACATAATAATGTCTAGACCAGTGGAAAACGGTATCTAAAATAGAGAGAAAATGAGTAACTATGCGTCAAGCACCCATCTGTATTTATCACTCTTAACTGTAAGAGTAAACCTCTCATAACATTTTAATAACTTTTAAGCAAATGTATGCAGCGTGTAGCGATTGTACTGTCAAATACTTCACAAATTTAGACATTCAAATTTTAAAAAAGTTCAAATTTCTATATGAAATGAACCTGTCACGGAAACAGTTTTCGATTTGATGACGCTATGGATTTTCAAAATAATGTTTACTATTTAAGATTCTACTTGCTATGAAAAAAAAACTGTAATTTCTTACACACTAGTTTTTTCGTATACTCCTGCGCTATATGTAGTTTAAAAATCACAGAAAGATGTGCCTGACATAGTAATACCGTCTGCTTTCTTAGAAGAAACTCTTTGTTTCCGGGCAGAGCAGTGGATATGTTGTAAATAGTTATTTCTCTGTTATTTCGTCTCATTCCTCTGATGTGGAGGTGATTGGTGATAGTTTAAGGGAATGTATTTAGGTCGTACAGAAGTGAATGACACGAATGCTGCCGCGTAGCGGAATACAATCTATTAACAAAAAACTGATAGTACATCAGTTGGGAATAATTCCCGCTCAGGTCAATACACTTCTGCCACCTGGCAAGGGGGTTCCGAAGAGGCTTTGGTAAGTTAATCTGTTACGTGTTAGCGCACCACAAATTGCGCGCAATTCGGCAGAAGATTAAACATGTTGGCCATTGACTGCGTCCTTCATTTTGTCAAACAAGGCGTAGTCCGATGTCCACCCAGTTCGCACGCACATTTGTCATCCCCAAATCACTCGATTGCCTGGAGTGTTCCTTACGCAATCCCTGACTCTTCCTGCATATTGTTGAACGATTTGCCATGATCAAATAGGACACAGCTGCCACATTTGCTGCTGTATGTTATATTGAAAAATATTCGCTGCTGATGTTGCTGGTCGTCCCGCGCTGACACCTTTGACTGACGTCTCCACTCTACTGCTGAACGTTGGCGAGCAACGGGATACGGTACACCTTAAGGGAATTTTGTTCTCGCACACTGACACCATGCGACGAATGATCTCACTACCCTATGTGCCTTCCTTCCATAGGGACCAGGCTGTCGAAAGCTGACCGTGATAATCATCTTCCATCATTGTTGCCCAAGCTCTCAATGACGACGGCGAAAGGTACGGGAGCGAACTTATACCGCTCGCTAGCTCCATCTATGCATTCTGAGTAGCTCACGCCTCATTTGTGTCTATTTCTCTTGTTTTTCTTCGCAAAGTGTGATAGTTTCGTCGTGAGGGCCGTTGTGTCAATCACTTCTGTACGATAAATGTATAATTCTAGTTAAATATATTTGAAAGGCATTAACTCTTCAATTCATAAATCGACATCAAAAGACGAGTTCCGCAATCAAAAATGCCTTTACTTTAAATTTGCACATACCTATCGGTAACATTCACGAGCGGAGACTACTTCAGCATTGCACTACATACCTCATTACACCCATTTGCTTTCCAGCTTCTTGCCAAGTATAACGCTTTTCCACCACATCAGCACTTCAGTTACAATTTATAGACTGCTTCAAGCTCAAATTCAAGCTATCGGCAAGCTCCTAGGCGGAGGCGACTCAGGTAGAATTCGGATGATGTCCCTTATGTTATTCCACCGACTTAAATGCTATCTGCATTGTTACTATAGAAATGCGACTCCACTGCTGCTTATGATACGAACTCTCTTCAAAATACTATGAACTTCCAACCCTCTACTTATTCATTCTTTGCATATTATCATCTGATCGAAAATCGTCAAACTAACTGTATTAGAATACACTGGTGTGCAAAAATTAAGGACGAGACGGTTTTTTTTCAATATAACTTTGTACAAAAGCTTTCCAAATCAACACATTTAATACCGTAAGATCCCCAATACGTAAGGACATGAATAATGTAAGCAACACTTACTAAAAGAGAAATCAGAGGGATAAAAAGAAGCTTTATTGAAAAAGTAGCATGGTACGCAATGCGACTGAAGGCCGAAACATCCCTTTGATGGGTGTCCAGCAAGAAACATCCGGTCTTTAATAGGGGATATGATCTCCCCTGACTGCTAGGCAGGTTTCACAGCGTCTGCCCATGCTGAGAATGAGGGTGTCAATGAGTTGTTGAGGCATTGCTGCCCATTCGTCTTGCAGCGCCAATCGAAGCTCCGGAATCGTTACTGGTGGTAAGGTACGAGCTGCCAAGCGTCTGCCTAGAAAATCCCATACATGCTCGATGGGATTGAGATCCGGAGATCGTGCCGGCCAATCCATACGTTCAATATCTTCACTCTCTAAGAGCTGTTCGGCAGCTACTGTGCGATGTCATGGTGCATTGTCGTCCATGAAAAGGAACTGCGGACCCATAGCGCCTCTAAAAAGACGCACATATGGAAGAAGAATCTCGTTACAATAACGGGTCCCGTTGACTGAACCTGCGACGAAGATGTGAAGGTTTGTACGACTACCAAGCATGATGCCTCCCCAAACGAGAACACCGCCACCTCCATACCTGTCCCTTTCAATGATGTTCGAGGGATGATTGCAGCTTCTCCGCTCTCTCCAGATGAGTATGCGATGAGAATCGCTACTCAGACTGAATCTGCTCTCATCTGTAAAGAGTACTCGTCCCCATTCATTTTCTCTCCAATTCTGGTGTTACCGGCACCACATACAGATCAAAATCGTACATCCTTTTAATTATATTGGGATCCGTAAAATATAGAAGCTTTCTTTCCGTTGGTTCTGAATTTTCTTAGTTACGTTTATTTTTAACTCATTTTGTAAAAATGTTAAATTAGCAATATTAATTTGTCACTATTAAAAATTAAACTACGTTGGTTAACTCATTTCTTTTACACACCCGTTTTTAGCACAGTTATTTAAATCTGGTTACGAAACTTTGATACATTTAAAAAAACAAAGAATGAAGCTGAATCTTTCTTCAGTAAATGAGATGTTTTCAGTAAAAGGAGTTATTTTTATTTAACATATGCGATGTTACGTCCATTGGATAAAAGTTTGGACAATCTTGATGTTGAAAGTGTTGCTGAGAGGTAAATGTTTGAGTAATAATTTAGGGACTGTTTCTACTTCTAGCTTTATTTGCAAGTCAGTCTAGAAAATCTTAATGTTTTTGAAGATTCTTGGCATTATTAATCAGCATTTCAATAACAACTGGCAGGTGTCAATTAAAATGCCGAAATTTGCTCGCACAGTAAATATAAATAGTTCTATCAGAAATCCGAATTCACGTTTGGAAAAAATAAATAATAATAATATCTATTGATATTTAATAGGGTTGTTTGATAAATCAACCCATTTATCGTTTAGTTTTAAATAAATTTCTGAATCAATCGTTACTCAGTTTTATATGCAGCTTAATTTATTTTTTGAAAAATAATGTCTATATTAGTATATTCCGGTAAGTTTTAATTAGCTGAGTTGTCTATTCTAACATTGCAAATTCAAGTTCCGGAATACTTCACGGACAAATATAACAGCAAACGCCACCTACACAGGAAGCAAACTATCTTTCTTTACTAAACCAGCACTTTGCCTCAAAGAAGCAGCGCAGTTTTATTTATAAAGTGCTCCACCTAAGCTATTTTCTTTAGTTTTTACAGCTGTTTTTAAATATTAATACCGCAAAAAAATACAAAAAAACTGGTGGTCAAGCATGCAACAATTCTTTATATTATCTATTAGGTTAGATAATGTTTCATATTGTTTCATTCTATTCGTGTGAGCTTGCTTTTCTTTCGTTAAATGTTTTCGGTTAAAATATATGTCCTGCTAATTGATCTTCATTTTTTATTTCAGCAAACATGTTGCGGCCACAATCAAGTTGACACTGTAATTGTACCTATTCCAAGAGTTTTTACATTTTACATATATCTGCATGGAGAAAGAAGCAGACAGCAATTCAGCTAAGACAAAGCGCAGGAAACAAGTACGTAATGTTCAAAATGAAATCTTAATTCAGACTGAGTTAGTTTAGGTTCTCGATGCATTTTGATTGGATAGTTAATATTACTATAAAATTACCACTGGCTGTTAGAGTTTTAATACCATTTACATAATCTGAATTATGTAAGCGTAATATGACATGGATTAATCTAGAATAACGCAGTGCAGAGAAGGGTTGCTATTTTTGGAACTGAAAAGAGAAAGTTACGTTGCTAAGTTAATTTTTTATATATTCTGTATTTTTCTTACATATTTATGATTATAGTGAAAAAGAAGAAGGAAAAAAATTTGAAGGCTTTCAGAATTATTACTACGCCCAAATGGGCGTTTTTTAACGCTTTGTGTATTACCTTTATTTATTAAATATCATGTTGTTTGCATTTAAACCATGAAATTTTATTCTACAACTACATCGCAAAATATTTTAAAAAGCATATCTTTAGAATTTCCGATACACTGTATTGCGCGCTGAAGATAAAAATGTCCCTCCGCCCGCACACTGCCAATGATGCCAATGATTATAAGTTATGGAGTTGTCATTGCTTGCTTTCAAAACGGTGAGTTTCTTAATCAAAAACTACTGAATGCTTTACAAAATAATTACAAATTGTTTCCTATTAAAGGACACTATAGTGAAATTCCATTCCTTAATATCTTGCTAGTTCATAGGGACTTAATATTTTTAAAATACTCTCATGTACAATATATGCAAACATAGCTTTAATAATCAATACTTTAATAATCAATGTACTTTTGATTTTAGCGAAAACTGCCAAGCAAGTCTATTATCTTTATCCTATTTATTTACTTTAACATGAAAAACAACTGTATCTTGGCGTAAAACAAATTTATTACTCTAATTCATATTGGAGTTTAACAAGTGATATTTAAATCGTTCAGCAACTCTTGTTACTATATGGCTTTTGTTAGATTGTCAGACTGAGTTGAATGTTATTGAAAATACCATTCTTTGGTATATTTCTTCCATGTTAAATTGAATAATTCCAAATTGTTAATTAGTTTTTAATACATTACTCTAGAATTTAACAACCTAGTAAAGGCAAACGTTTGCTGATTGATAATTTAAACTTAACGAATGGGTTTCTCAGTTCTTAGTGAAATTTAATGAAATGCCTTAAAATGAATAACGTGTCTGTCTCATATCCATTTTGTATTTCCTATATTACATCATTTTCCAAAATTAATAACGTTAAGTCTACTTTTCATTTGCTTTTATGCAGTATAATTCTCTAAAATTGTTTTTCCATTTTACTATATAATTTCGCATTCATTTCTAAAACATTTAGCTCAGAGATTCCTTAAGTGTCGGCCTCCAGCAAAAAAATATATGTAGCGGTGAGAGGCTTCGAATCTCCTCCTCATTTTGGAAGTACCACAGCGGCCGACCGGCAAAGTCGCTGAACACTGGTGGTTCAGTTCGAGGTTCGAATCCCTCGAACCAGCTGTCTGCATGGGCGTTTTCGTGGGTTTCCCCGTGTGCAACGAGCCAGTTTTCTTAGAAAGTCTGGCCCGATGGCATCCCTTCCCTTGGCATATATCCCTTTAGGTTTTGCCATAATCACATAAACCAAACCAAATGTTCCCGTTTTGGCAATAATCATACAGATGGGCCAGCCGACCGACAGTAAAATCATTGAAAATTACTGGTTAGATCTGGAAACAAACCTCAGAGAACCTTGTCGCGTTTTTCCTGTTTTTCTCCACGTTTTATCATTAATACGAGCCGTGTTCCTTAGAAAGTCCTTCACGAAGGTATACCTCCTTTTATATTAATGTAACGCGCATAGTCAAATACTTCGCGAACTGGGAAAATACTGCTTCAGTTTGCTGGTAATACCAAAACTCATTCGGGGGGAATCTGGGAAATAAGTTCATTACGAATCTTCGAGGTCCGTATTATAGAATGTCAAATATTATTATTATCGGATGTCATTGAGTTTGTTAAACAAAAATTCGTTAAAGTGTTACAAAATATGAAATCGATAGTAATAGAAAATTTAAATTCCAAGTCTGGGATTCCAGATTACCATATTCTTTAGAAGATTACGGTATTAAAAATTTGATGGCTCTAGGTACCGCTGTTTTATCCCAATGCGAGAAGCATACATACATTTATGGAGATTCTTCATTATTTATTGTCTTTAACACAGGGCGATAATATTTGGTGGCAACAATGTGAAAAGCAAACCAACATTTATAGTGAAAATGCCAAAACGAAATTAATAGTCCTTCAGGTAAAATTACCCTTTTGAACTAAAAATAAAAAGTCGTTTGCGATTTCCATGGGAACTTTGTTTTCTTTTTCTTGATCGTGCTGCCACAATAGAAACGCACAACTAAAAGATGTCACAAAACTGTATATTTTCACGAAAATGAGTTTGTCTTGTTGGAATGAAGCTTATGCAGGTTGGGCTGTCAAATACTTTGGGTCTGACAAAGAAGCAGGTTCCCATCCGATGATGCAACCGATATTTAAAATTATATTCACAGTTTGAAATCGTAATTATTATAATAAAAATTATATAAACAATTTGTTACCCACTAGTTTACTCATACTCTATCACGCTTTATGTGCTTTAAATTACAACTTATAATTGTCTTGACAGTACGAGAATACCCTTTTTTTTTAATCAAACTGTTTTGCCTATTTCAGGCAGAGCGGTGGCTAGGAATAATATGTTTTTCTTCTATCTACTGCTTTATTTTCTGCTTAAATTGTTTCTTCAGTTTACTTTCCACCGAAAAAGCGTTCAGAAAGGTTATTCAGAAATCTTGATTCTGAACGTGAGTGGCGATGATTCAGAGATGATTGATTATTTTTTATTGAAAAGTAAAATATTCTGCAAAAAGTGCCAATAATTAAATATTAAAGCAATGGAGATTTTTTAAGCCGAGTTTGTTGGTGTACAAGTAAATAAAATGCTTGCACAAATGAATAAAATAATCCTCATAGTTACCATTTCGATGTTTCATATAGAGAAATTTGAGCTGTGACCTAATAATAAATTAGAGTTGCTCTTTCAGTGTAATGTTTGTTTAAACTCTTATAAAATTTGTTTCACACAAATGCTTCCACAAATTGTTACAACATTTAAGCATTTCATCGCCTTAGTCATATTCACGTTCACTTGGCTCGAGAACTCGCTGAAGGACTTCTCACTACAACGCCCACAGTTGGATAATCTGAGGTTACTGGCAAATAATACCTAAACAGCACAAACTCAGTATAATCACATATGTGACAAAGTATGAGTTATCTTTCACTTCATCTGAGCTGGTAAAGCGTAAGACACCAACAATAAAATGATTCACATTGAATTTTCCAATTTTTGGCTATTTTCTCCTTTCTCAACTTTTTGAATATCGGATATGGAATGAAACGATCTTTAAAGATAGTAGGTGCTTCGAAATTTATAATCGTCGGTCTTTTGGTATTTAATTAGGAAAATTCTCAAAGCAAGACTCAATGTGGAAGTACTTCAAGTTACTGAGAAGTACTGCTATGTGCAGTACAATTACTTCTGCATCAAGGTCTAAAACCAGCCCTTTAATCACTCTGTCAAAGTTTTCATATAAACGTGGATTGCAGTTGAAATTCAACTAGTTGCAAAAGAATAAAACTTCCAGCTTTATTTTGCGATGACGTGAAAACAATATGTATGTGGTTTCAAGCCACGTGGACATATGAGGAAATTATGTTCCTGAACACTGGTACTTCGACCTAAACTCGATTCTAAAAGGACTGATTGCATGGGTGTTTTCATGACAGGTCCTCTGTTTAAGGAATATACTAACTAATTTCGTTTGAAACTCCCTCCAAGAAGGCATACCTCTTTGGCAGACAGCCAACGTTTGCTTTGCTATAATCAAATAATACACTTATTATGTTACATAAATGACCTTGCCAGTGGATATATAGAATAGATGGATAGATAAAAAATAAAAAATAGGTAAACACTTTATTTGGCGCCCTAATACATAAATGTAACCTAGTAATTAAAATGTTCTTTTCAAAAGACTTAGAAAAGGCAACTAAATATAGATTTGTTTACCGGTGTAGTACACTGCTGATCGAAAGTGCATACTGAATGCAAAGTCTGAACTTTAAAAGTCCTTAAATTTTATTCGTCGAAGCTCAACTGTCATTGCGGAAACTTTTGTGTTTGTGGAAAATGTACAGGAAAAAATGGAGTAACTATTATTTGGATAGGTGATACCTGCCGAAGGAAGGTTATTTGAATGAAACCGGAATAGACGTAAATTCTGAATAATTTTATAAACTGCCGAATAGATTTCTTGAATTCTTGTTATCGTTCACCCCAGATAGGTTGCTTTATTTTCTATATATACAGTCAATAGTCTATATGTCTATTCGATATACGATACAACTTGTTTCTGCCTAGAAACTCTAATTTTAATTGTAAAAATAATTTTTAAAGTATTTTAACTGAATGTGGTGTTTTATACTTTTTATATTTTTCAATTTTTAATGAAGGTATTTTGAGGATTTCGTGTATTTTTGCCTTGCAAGAATTGAATTAATTGAATGAGAAATATATCTCTAATGAAATTAGAGGAAAAAAAATTAAATGAAATGCACCACAAAATACGTATAAATTGTATATTCCCTACAAGAAATTCATGTGGTGTACACATCAGATATTTTTTAGCTTCGTGATTTATTGGAGTACGTGGAAAATAAAAAGTTCTTTATTTTATTACAGTGGGGAATTCACTGGAAGCTGAGGGATGAAATTGCTGATCACTAGAATGTTTTATCCAGTTCGAATCAACAAAGGATGTAGCATGGATTTTCGTTGAGACGAAAAAAGAAGAAAATTTGCTGACAAAACTAGATTAATACGTAAAACGTTTAAAATACGTTTGAACATTTGAAAGTTAAGCAAGAAGCCTTTAGTATTTTAAATACTTTAATTTTTTTAATTTTCCGGTGAGGCTATAGAAATATGCTTCTGAGTGAAAAATTATTGAACTTTTTTTTTAAAGCCTTAGTAAGTGTTTTCAAAAAATTTTTAAATCTTCAAACTGTTAATTTTATTTCACTTGAAGAATGTGCATTTACACAAATGCTTTAGAATGTATCTCTAGAGAAGGTTTTAAGAAGTGTTCTAGGCACACCAGCGGCCGAGCGGTAAAAGACGCTGAACACTGGTAGTTCGGTCCGAAGTTCAAATCCCGCGAACGGGCTGGCTGCATGGGCGTTTTCGTGGTTTATCCCATGTATAACGTGCATACGAGTCAGTTTCCCTTAGAAAGTCCTCCCTCCCTTTAGGCAGATAGCCCTCGCGTGCTTTGCTATAATTAAATAATCCATAATCCAGACCAGAAGTGTTAGAGAGAATAGAATGACCGTCAAACACGCTCTAAATCAAATTTCGTATACACTACAGCCATAGCTCTGCATAAAAAGGCAAAGCAGCTTAATTTAAACACATAACGTCCACCGGAGGAACTTCATCTAATTTGCAGTTTTAAAATTTATGTAACACATGAGGATATAAAAAAACTGGTAAGCAACATACTGGCTATAAATTGTTTTCTTAATGTAAATAATCTCAATCTAAATTTAATTAAAAAAATATATGGCTTTATCGAATTCAAACTTGTTTCCATGTCAGATACATGTAATGAAGAAATTTGAAATTTTTTTAACTTGAAAAACTAAATTTCCGAAGTATTTGAGAGTCCAACCTATATAAGCTGCCTTCATTTGTTTAAAAGTACGTAAAGGATAACCACAGATCTTAAACATTTATAAAAAAACAAGATAAAAGCTAATTTGATCGATACTAATATTGATCGATACCAATGAACGTTTTCCTTTCAGAGGATAACGGATCATTGGATATACATCTTTGAGAACCTCCTGAGAATTGCAACCACTTCAATCGAAGCAGACATCAATACATTAGTTTCTCAAATGCAAAAATACTAACCTTTCCACCGCCTAACTTATTCTACGGCCTCACCTTGAGCATTCAACTCGCGGCATCGCTCGTAGACGCACCATACTTGACGGCGGCTGGAGCAAATTTGAAAACTACTCGCCGCTTAACGTTGAAACTGAAACCGTTTGAGTGCTATATTAATTTAATGATTCACTGTAATTACAATTAGAATTTAGAATGAAATTTTATGTAAAAAGTTTAAAAGCAAATATCAGAATATTTCTAATTTGTCATTATATTTAATCAAGCATAAATTAATAAAGTTTTTGTGTTTCTGAAACATATTTTACTTTTTTTTTTTTTTTTTTTTTTGTCATCCGCTATCGTTAGGCAGTGAGGGCACGTCAAATAAATCAAGTAAATCATTGATTCACTTAAATGCTCCATGTATATGTGTTATATTTGCGCTTGTTACATATGGACATATAAATGTAGTGCAAACTGAGCAAATTTGAAATAACGCAGTCAAACCCGTAAAATTGTCTATTACAGGTGAAATTAAAAAATTTCTTTTAAGAGTCAAACGTGAGAAATCCGAGAATTTTCAATGAAATCCATGCAATTATGTGATTTGCTTACTTGGAGATCACGAGTTGCCACTTATAATAGACGATTTTTGTGTCTCAAAATATCTCATCTGCTTTCTAAGGGGCCCAGAGTAGCTAAAATGTTGGACTCATTTAAGTTAATGCGACAAAAAGTAAAGATCTATGCTATAGCTGTTGAATGCTTGACTATCAGAAGTTCTTGTTTCTTTGGTTATTTGCTAGAATAAATATACAGCTTCGTGTACTAGTGCAACTCCTGGTAAATTCATGTTGTTAAATCTTTTTTGCTTATAGTGGGGGCCCCACCAGCAGCCGAGGTGTTGTACTTGTGAAAACAGGTAGTTTGATCAGTGTCGAATCACAGAAAGAGATGGGGCGGATCTTCGTGAAGTTAAAAATGTTAAACAAAATTGCTATCAAATCCCTATTAGTGCTAAACACGTTAGATTTACAATACGTTTTAACATTTGAAAATTTAGCAGAAAGCCTTTACTGTTATTTAAAACTTTAAATGTCAAACATTTCCTGTCGGGATTTTGAAAATCGCTCCGGAATGAAACATAATTTCGGTTTTTAAAGCCTAAATTACTTTTTCAAAATTTCCGAGATCTTTAAACTGTTAATTTTATTTCACTTGAAGAATGTGAATTTACGCAAATGCTTGAGAATGCACCTCTAGACAATGTTTTCGGAAGTGTTTTAGAAGTTTAGAGTCATTGTCACACACGCTGTCCTGAAAGGTTTTGTCGTGAACAGCAAACTGAACAAAACCATTCAAGCACAAAACAAACAGGAAACATAAGAGCACTACAATTAAATTCAAAGCCACCGCTCTGCATAAAACAGGCAAAGCAATTTGATTTAAACAAACGTATTTAACACTCGTATTAGTATTGCTGGTTTGTAATTTTATACCTTGTGTAGCACATGATTATACGAAAACACTGGTAAGTAACAAACTGGCTGTCAGTTATTTTCCTAATATGTATAATCTCAAACTAAATACAATTTAAAAGTCTGTGGCTTTAACGAATTGAAACTTTATTCAATGCCAGATGCATGTAATGAAGAAATTTGAAAGTTTTTGCAACATGAAGAACTAAATTTCCGAAGTATTTGAGAGTCCAACTTGTATAAGCAAGCAGCATTTATTTTTTTAAAAGTACGTAAAGGGTAATCACAGACTTTCTTAAAAAATTATTAAAGATAGATAATGCTAATATTGATCGATACCAATGAACGCTTTATCATCATGTTTTCCTTTTAGAGGAATAAACAGCACTTTTTCATCGCGTAAGGAATCTCTACTTTGAATGTTGGAGAAGTAATTTTCAGGCAATAGAAACCCCAAATATAAATAGCAGTATCACAGTATCACCAATGGACGAGAGTGTGTCAATGATTTGATATTAAACTCTATGAGTGTAGCATAATTTACCTGACTAAACTAGGTAGGGATAATTGCAAAAATATTGATCTACATTTCATTAGAAGATTTCGTCTCATATATAGCGATTTCAATCATCAGTATACAAGCTGTAATAAAAGTTTAAAAAGCAAATGTGAAAGATTAGGACCATTGGAGGGCGTTAGTTGAATATTTCTTCAATTTTCATGGAATTATCAAAACCATTAATCCTGTTAGGTACCCTTTCAAGTTTTGTTTCTTGGAAGATAAAGTGAAATCTGCAAAAAAGCTTGAACAAAATTATATTCTTTTATACATTCTTTGCCGTTGACAACATAGGAGAATAACTTCTGGATGCCAATTTCTTGTTGTTGCATGTACAAACCTTGAAATGTGCCAGAAAAATATTTGATAGCAGCGTACAAGTAAACAAGCCAGCCATTGTGGTAATTGTTAAATATGCTTTACAATTCGCCCTTGCACAAATTATGCACTTCAGACGTATTAAAGGGCTTTTTGAGAGCTTTCAGTCGCTTAGCTGATATTTTTAAATAGAGTTTATTCCATTTTGAAACATTAGCATATTTTTAGAACTGAACCAAATTTATTTTCTTGTTTCTTATTACATTTTTCATTTCATATACATGTAAATATGCAATTTTATTGAAATATTAATATATCAGTTAGCTTTTAATGAACATTCGTACTTGAAAACTCTTTGTAGTGAATTTTTAAATTGCGACGTTTCGATAAATAGTTCTTGTAGAATTACAAAATCACGTTTAGAATATTCACGACTTGCTGAATACAAGAAATCAACAAATCTTTGCAAATTATTAACCTGGTCAATTACCTGAGTTTAAAAAATTCAACAGCTGTACTTGTACAATCGCCCATTGGCTGTCCCGTCATCCGATATATTTAGGAGCATGTTCTAAGTATGATTATTGAGTTTAGTATAAAATAAAGTAAGATTCAAAGCATGTAACTAATGGACCGAAATCAGACCAAAACTCTTAAGGATAATTTTAAATGTTGGTCAGAATTATAATGAAAATATAGCATTCTCCCATTATGATTATACTGTGACTCCAGGGATAATCTATATATATATATTTTTCCTTTGAGAACATACAGACTCCCCGTGCACCACATATGTACAACACGGGGCTTACAGAAGTAAGTTAACTAGAACATTAAAGGTTACATGTATAAATAAACATTAAAAATTACATGCATAAATAAAGCGAACAAAAGCAGAGAACAGCAGTCTGGACTTCACGAAAACAGATAAGTTCACTGGCCAAGTCACTCCGAAAATTTTCAAATCGTTCTGTAAGCATAATCTAGGGCCATCAATAATTTATATATTTATTATCTATAATCTATATATTTATTTCACTTCCTGGACCTCAAAATATCTTTAAAATATTTCTTCTATGAAGTTAGGGTAGTCGGTTGCCAACGGTTTGAATTCCTGATCGAATCCTGTAAAAGGCATGGTTCTTTGTTAAGTGTATAGTTCCTATGCTCCATAGAGACACTTAAACTGATGTCCTTTAGTGTGGTTTCGTTTAGTTGTTTACCTCAAAGAAATAAGTTCATATGACTAAGAGGAAGAATGCCTTCGTAAAGGACCTTTTAAAGGAAACTGCCTCGTATAAACGATACACATAGAGAAATCGTCCCCTCAGACAGCCCGTGCGTCTGGAATCGAGTATAGCTGGGGACCACCAGTGCTCAGCAATTTTGACGCTCGGCCACCGGTGACGCGAACTACTATCGAGGATATGACTTATAGACAGAGAAGTAAATCAAGGGCTGGGTGACCTTTAGATCCATCCTCTTAGATATTCTTTAGCAAACATGGAGCTGAATTTCCTCTTTATCGCGAGTGTGATTCACCCCTTCCGGCGCTCTTTCCATAATTTCTTCGGTTGTAAGATCTCTAAATGACTGATAGGTTTAATCATACTGCCCGAGCCTGTAAATGAATGACTTAAAAATTTTGTAGAACATGAAAAAAAATAAAATCTAGCTAACAATATCTGTGTGATATGAAATTTATTGCGAACATGCATACTTCATTACCAAAATATTGTCCCGGTTACAGTGAACTATCTTAAGATGATTATTAAAATAAGAACTTTTTTGCAGCAGGAATTCAAGCGTTTATTTTAGTTACTGTTTCATCCATTTCTTTTCACTTTATCTCAGCTGCAAAGAGTTTCTAAAAGAAAGGTTAAAAAACGAAAGTAGTTAGAACTGCTAAGAGTATAAATAATATTCTATGGATCTGCGTTTAAATTGAGATAATCGAGTAAGAAATGAAGAATAATTTGACACAATTGTTTATTAGGTTGATTATCAATTTCGGTTTGAACGAGGAAGTAGCAACTTTAGCTACAGTTCTAGCTCCTTCTCACTTTATATTAATATTTAAAATACGTCGTCTTTGAAGATAATATAATAGATAAGACAACAATTTTACCTACGATGAATCTCGAAAACGCACTTTGAAGCAATTTTATTGAGAAATTCATTCCTCGGCGTATTTCGCAAATTTTAGGAAAATTTAAGAGAATTCGCGAATAAAATTGTTTCCGCGGCTACGAAATAAAATCACAAATTTACGATATATGTCTCATTATTTTTTAATTTCCATTATACATGTTGTCTTAGATTTTATATTTAAGTAAATTAACAATTATTTTAATAAAATTTATGAAGATAATGTATATCAAAATTTTTCTACCCGAAAGTGGAAACTTTAAATTTGATCAAAATTTCCCTTACTTTTGAACCACAGAAATTAAGCTTAATTATAAGGTTAAATCCATAATATTATACGTATTTAGATATTTGTAGAAGTCCAAAAAAATTCTAAGAAGTCTAGAGTCTAAGAAGAACGCTTACTTCGATTAACTGCGTGTGAACTCTTAAATTTCTCTTATCGAGAAGTAAAACATTAAGCATTCTATTTGCAAATTACAGGCGTAAAGTTGTCACGCTGATATCCCCACTGCGGTTCGTAGTGAGAAGGCCATTGAAGTTTCTAACAGGATCTGTACTTTGGCAGTTTCGGTCACGGGGGTGCATAATCAGTCTTTAAAAGACAAAATCCTCCATTTATTCGGGGGATAGTTCAGGCGCGGCAGGGATCATATGATACTATATTGTCTGTTCTTTATTAGTGGGGTCGCAACAAGGCTAGGTATGAGGATTTTCTTGGGTCATTTGGCACCATGCTGTCCTCTGCTGACTGATAGACTGAGCAGATGGTCACGATGACCTAAGTGTTGCGACCGGTGTCGTGCCCGGTTGCAAAAGTGACATCGTAATTTTTATTGACTGAACGTTTATTTCGTCCTGCGTTATATATAAAGCACGGATGGGACAGCGGCGCTACGTCTGCCTGGTTGGTGTCCTGGCGACTGGACGATATTTCTTGACAGGAAATAACCAGGGCAGGAACACGTTTCCGGTTTTCTGTCACGCAGGCACAAGTTTCTTCTATGCATATCTTCCTTAAAATAAATCCTTCAGCTTTTTAAATAACGGAAAGGATTAATTTATTTCCAGCTGCAACCTTCTGTTCAAAACGAATGCCAAAAAAAAAAAAAAAAAAAAAAAAAAAAAAAAACTGAGTTTCGGACGAGCAGAATGGAATTTCCCGCGTTCAGATGATTTGTGACAACTGTTCAGATGATTCTGTAACTCCTCTATTTAGAGGTGTGTTATCATTCTTCATGTCACAATGTTTGATAAGATCAGAGCATTGTAGAAATTTAAACTCAGTTCTTTTATGTTACGCATCTTCCCTGTGTGTTCTCCATTTCGGTTTTTCTGACAGAATGTAAATTTTAGCTGACTCTTATTTAATGAGGTAGTGAGAAAGTGTATTTATAGGAAAGTTTTAGACTGTTTAGTGACAGCGTGTTCTGCCCGCTGAAGGCCATGTTACTAATTTAAATTTGTCATTAGCTATCTTCATCAGAGTTGCTGTATTCTTGCCATTAGAGTCTGTCGTGCCCATATAGGTTTAAACCAACTTGTGGGCTAGTCATTGCTATGTAGCCTTTAGAATAACTTAAAGTTTAGCTTAGTTTTAACTTGAAATTTTACGCCATTGTTTCGTAAGCAGAAGAAGTGATTTTTCTGCAAATATATTGAGTTCTTAATAAAAAGGGGCTTTTACATTCTTCTTACGTTTCTCTCTTTATCTAAATAAAGCGATAATTTGCTTAGAACGCACTGTAATCACCCATTATATTACTGAGAAGAAGCCGCGTACTAAACATTAGTTTATCATAGCAAGAAGTAGGGTCCGTGTCACTTAGCTGATAGGACACTTAACCGACACCAGTTAGCTGACAGGACTTTCAGCCAACAAGGACACTTAGCCGACAGAACATTTAGCCGACACGGACAGTTAGCCAACAGGACATTTAGCCAACAAGGACATTATTTGGCTGACACACGACAGAGAGTTAGCCGTCAGGACATGTAACTACTGGACACTGTGGGCTAAATGTCCTGTCGGCTAAATGTCCGTGTCGGTTAAATGTTCTGTCGGCTAAGTATCTATGTAGGTTAAGTATCCATGTCGGCTAAGTGTCGCTGTCGGCTAAATGTCTTGTCGGCTAACTGGTGTCGGTCAAGTATCCTGTCGGCTAAGTGTCCGCGACCGAAGAAATACTTGTGCAGTATATACCTGATTATACAATTGAGAATGATAAGATTTAACACGCAGGTAAAGCAAACCTGCAAAGACTTAAAGGTTAGCAATTAATGCACTTAATAGTAATACTTAAAATACTTAAAAATACTTAAAATACTTAAAAATACTTAAAATACTTAAAAATAAACATAGCTAAACCCTCAGCTTAATTCTGCCATTTAAGAATGGCTAAGTTGTTTTATATAACAATATTTCCTTCTCCATTACGTTAACTGCATATTAATTTACCTACAGCTAACTCTTCTTTAATTCTGAAATGTGTTGATTTAAGAGAGAGAATTTGCGTAAGAGAATTTGGTATTCAGTACGATATTTTTCGACTGGATTTGTGTTGAGTTGCGGGTAGCGAGTCACTACACCTAATCTAATACAGCTAGTTGTACGATTTTCCGTCAGATGATGACATGAAAAGAATGACTAAGTCGAGGAAGGAAGTTGATAGTATTTTGAAGAGAGTTTATATCATAAGCAGCAGTCGAGTAACATTTCGTGAAGACATCACTAATCAGGAGCCGATAGTAACAATGCAGATAGCATTTAAGTCAGTGGAATAATATAAGCGACATCCCCCGAACTCTACCTGAGTCGCCTCCGCCTAGGAGCTTGCCGATAGTAATATGGTTCGTGAAGTAGTCTATGAATTGTAATTGAAGTAAAGTGCTGAGATGGTGGAAAAGCATTATGCATGGCAAGCAGCTGGAAAGCAAATGGGTGTAATGAGGTACTTAGTGCAATGCTGAAGTAGTCTTCGCCCGTCGATGTTAGCGATTGGTTTGTTCGAATTTAAAGTAAAGGCATTTTTGTTTACGAAACTGTTCTTTTGATGTCGATTTATGAATTGAATAGTTAGTCCCTTTAAAATATATTTAACTAGAATTATACTTGTATCGTACAGACATGATGGACACAACGGCTCCCACAACAAAACTATTACACTATGCGCAAAAAAAAAAAAAAAAAAAGTGAAATAGATACAAGGGGGCGTGAGCTACTCAGAATGGATAGATGGAGATTGCTGCAAGCGAACGGTATAAGTCGGCTCCCGTCCCTTTCGCCGTCGTCATTGAGAGCTTGCACAGTAATGATGGAAAATTATTATCACGGTCAGCATTGTGTCCAATGCTTGGTTCCTATGGAAGGAATGGATATCTGGAAGTATGATCCATCGTCACATGGTGTACGTGTGCGGGAACAAAACGTAACGTATCCCGTTGGTCGGCCAAATTCAGCAGTGGAACAGGATACCGCAGTCGAAGGTGTAAGCGCGGGACGACCGTCAACATCGCATACAGCAGCAACTGTGTCCTATTTGATCATGGCAAAACGTTCAACAATATGCAGAAAGAGTCGCAAGGAACATTCCAGGCAATTGTGCATGGTGACTTGGGGATGACAAATGTGCGTGCAAAGTGGGTGGACATCGGACTACGGTTTGCTTGACAACATGAAAGACGTAGTCAATGACCAACATGTTCAATCTTCTTCCAAATTGCATGCAACTGTCCATATGTGATGCGCGGACACCTAACAGATTGGTTTACCAAAGCCCCTTAGGGACCTCCCAGCCAGAGGGCGGAAGTGCATTGGCATGGGCGGTGATTATTTCTAACTAATGTAATACCAGTTTTTCGTTAATAAATCGTATTCCGCTCAGCGACAGCATTTGTGTCATGTATTTCTGTACGACCTAAATCTATTTAAGTAACCCCTATCAAATCGACATCACAGCAGCGAGTAGAAAAAGAAGAAAAGATGAAGAATTAACTACTCGCTACGTATCCACCGCACTGTCTATTGTAAACAAAGCAGTTTCCTTTAAAAAGATGAAAAAGACAAAATGAGTTATGTAGCTTTTCCGTGAGTTTAAACTACATATAGTGCAGGAGTATGTGAAAAGACTGTGTAAGAAATTAGTTACAATTTTATCAAAAGTAGAATCTTAAACTGCAAACAATTTTGAAAATCCACTGCGTCATTAAATGGAAAACTGTTTCCGTGACAGATCCATTTCATATATAAATTTGAAATTTTTTTTAATTTGAATGTCTAAATTTACGAAGTATTTGACAGTACAATCGCTATACGCAGCATACATTTTTTTATAGTAACGTGTTATGAGAGGTTTACTCTTACAGTTAAGAGTGATGAATACAGATGGGTGCTTGACGCATATCGCACCCATTTTCTCTACATTTTAGATAGCGTTTGCCACCGGTCTGGATAGTATTATGTAAAGCACACTTGCGGCAAATGTATCATTTAGCTGGATAAATCACGAGATTACCGCGATTTCTCGGCAATACATGCATGGATGGATGGATAGCAATGAACGAGAATATCATGCATTTGTTTAGAAATAGAAGCGATATACTTGCGAGATTTCCTGCATAACCAAGTCTGAATTTTATTACATCTAATTACATCTATATTAATCTCTACAAGACTGCACTGTAGGAAAAAAACCTCGAAGTTTAACGACAAAAGTTTTGTATAGTTACAGAAATGCGAGCCATTACGAAGGAAATACCTGTAAAGTACACAGAATCGAACCAAATTGTAAACTCTACAGGAATTTTTCAAGAAGTTTTGCTTTGATTTTGTCCGTAGCGTGTGATCGCGTGGCTTAAAACAGCTGAGAGAAAAGAACCAATCAGGAAGAAGCTGAAAAAAGTGTTTTAGCGGGAGAGATGAATGATAGTCGCCATGCTAGTCATTATTTTTGCTATCATGTTATACTGTCGAGGCAAGTTCGAAATCAGTGTTTGACGTGTATTTTATTAATATTATGTAATGTATTTGTTATGTTCTTTACACTATATATAATTAAATTATTTTAATGTTTAGCTTATAATTCTAGTACTCCTAAATAAATCTGTGTTGAATGATTATTAGATAGATTTCAAATGACAGAGCTTGTGTTGCATTTAGTAAAATAACAACATTTTTTCTTCGTTATATCTGCAGGTGTATGCAGTTAAAGTGCTCATATTTCGAAACAGAAACAAATTTGTTAATGTGTTAGTTTCAAAACAAATAAGTTTAATATTAATGTTCTATGTATAGTCTAATAATTTCTCATGTTAAATATTTATGTATCTTTTAAAACATATCGCGTTAGAATATTCATATTTTTCATTTTGTGGAGAGATGCAACATTATTATTCCATACATGTTATCATTAATCCCAGCGGGAACAGCGTTATAATATTTTTCAGAGCATTATTACACTATGTATGTTATTATTAATCTCGACGAAAAAGAAAAAATAAATGTAATATATTTAAAAAATTCCTGAAAATAACATAAATTAAAAATGGAATATTATTTCATTAACACATGCGATAAGTTTCGCCTTAAAAGATTATATAGTCGTATACCAATTACATATTTGTAAAAAAAGTATTCAATGTATATTATTTTTTGTGTTAAGATAGTTTTAATTTAGGACAGTCTTTACCAACTTATAAAGCATCTATTAAGTTACATTATAACCAGCATTTACAAAAGGCAATAATCGAAATGCGATGACTTTGACATATTTTTAACTGTGATGTAACATACTATGAACATTAGGGAAAAAATTCTATTTTTTCTTTATGCTTGTTGAAAAGTAAAATATTAATAAAATGGTACAACATTCATTCTAGTACTTATAATGTAAATTTACATAAAAATTTACTATAAATTTTGTATTTTAAATTTGGTGCAAAGTTCATTATAAAATGCATTTGCTAATATTTAATAGTTATAGCATTCAATGTCAAATCATGGAAATTCAAGTAATGATACGTCAGTTGCATATATTAATTTCAATATTCAGCCCAATGCCAAATCTCTTCTATATCTGAGATCACATGTATTTTTCGTGAATAATTCTTTTAAGTCATCTTTTCATTTAAAAATCTCTTTGAAATATATTTTAATGTGAATTATTTTCAAAATTATCCTCATTAGAATGAATGTTGTTCTCTTTAATATGTTTGAAACTGCCATTACGTAAAAAAAAATGTGTTCAGAAAACTATTGCTGAATGTTTAAAATACGTTCTACCGCTCCTTTTTGACAAAGAGTATCAATTTCAATTGCAGTTGGTTTTAATTAATCGTTGGTTGTCGTTTTAAGAACTACTTGATAAAATTTTACCAATTAGTTCAATCTATGAGTTCATCTGAAAAACCTAAAATTTTTATTCCAATTCTGTCATGTGATTATATTTCAAGAATGAAAAGGAATTACAAATTCACTATCCAACAATACTGAGTAATATAAATTGTTGATATAGCCAAGCTTAAAATAACCCATTTTAAAACCAGATTAAATAAATCATCGCATATTTTCGGTCATTGAATTTCTTTGGCGTTAAAAGTGTCATAGATTTAATAAATCCAAGGGTCAAGGTATAAACTCAGATATTGTTTTCATAGTTCATATTTGCTAAGTTATAAATTTTGCTGATGCAAAAGTTGTGTAACTTATGCAAACATATGCTTAGAGTATTTGAACTAGTGTTGAAAAATAACCGGAATTTAAAATGTAATTGATAGTATGCCTTAAAGCCTGTTTTGATAAAAGCGTATTTACGGGTGCCCCTTGGCAAAAATTGGCGATACATGGATACCGAGTTTGTGCAAATCTTTGACCATATTATTTTTACTTGTGTAGCGACGATTTGTGTGCCAAAAACCGCCGCTACACAAAGACAAGAGATTTCACATACTCGGTAGCCATGTACACATCGACCTATTTTCACTTTAAAAAAAATCAGCGAATTGTACAAACATGGCATCCCGCACTCCCTTGACCTTATCCATGCACACATCGACCTATTTTCATTTAAAAAAACATCAGGGAATTGCACAAACTTGCGCTCCCTTGATAATAAATGGGGCACCCTTCAATATACTCTAACTGCTGTTTTTTCATAAATTAAATCATTTTAAGCATTTAAGATATCTTCCTGTAAGTTACAACTAAATGAATGACTCTAAAGCATAAAAATATCAAATTTTTATTTAGAGTAGAAGGAGTTAAACTTTTTAAATAACAGTGTCAGAAAAATAGACTTTTTAAAATACACTGGTGTGCAAAAATTAAGGACGAAGTCGAAAAATTAGCATTACAGCTGAACGAAGAGGCAGAGCGAACAGAAAGACCAATCAGGAGATTAAGTAAGGTGCTGTACGGTAGCACATGCGCATATATGCAGGTAGACGTAATGGGGAGTGTCTGAGTAGTATAAAGCATGTTGTCGGTGTAAGATCAGTATTTCTGGCAAAGAGATTGCACGCCGTATAGGCGTTAAAATCACACCGAGTTGCTGCCTCAGCGAAAAATGGCGAATAATCCATCTGTTAGACGACATCTGGATGCTTTTACCCGAGGTCGAATCATTGGGAATTTGGAGGAAAGCCGCAGTGTGACAAGTGTGGCTGCAGAGTTCGGAATTGCTCACAGGATCGTTTCACGACTTTGGAGACACTTTCAAACTACAGGAACAGCTATCCGGGGGTTTAGTAGTGGTCGTCCACGAGGAACCACACCCGCAGATGACCGATATATTGCCTTACAGGCCAGAAGAAACAGGAGGCAGACAGCGGTAGAAATCGCTAGACACACGAAACAGGCGACTGGACGACCGATATCGCGTTTTACCGTGGCCAGAAGACTGCACGGTGGTGATCTGTTTGCACGACGCCCTGTACGGTGTGTACCTCTAACGCCTGCCCCTCGGAGAAGGCGTTCTCTGTGGTGCCGGGAACACCGGAATTGGAGAGACAATGAATGGGGACGTGTACTCTTTACAGATGAGAGCAGATTCAGTCTGAGTAGCGATTCTCATCGCATACTCATCTGGAGAGAGCGGGGAAGCCGCAATCATCCCTCGAACATCATTGAAAGGGACAGGTATGGAGGTGGCGGTGTTCTCGTTTGGAGAGGCATCATGCTTGGTAGTCGTACAGACCTTCACATCTTCGACGCAGGTTCAGTCAACGTGACCCGTTATTGTAACGAGATTCGTCTTCGATATGTGCGTCTTTCTAGAGGCGCTAATGGTCCGCAGTTCCTTTTCATGGACGACAATGCACCATGACATCGCACAGTAGCTGCCGAACAGCTCTTAGAGAGTGAAGATATTTAACGTATGGATTGGCCGGCACGATCTCCGGATCTCAGTCCCATCGAGCATGTATGGGATTTTCTAGGCAGACATTTGACAGCTCGTACCTTACCACTAGTAACGATTCCGAAGTTTCGATTGGCGCTGCAAGACGAATGGGCAGCAATGCCTCAACAACTCATTGACACCCTCATTCTCAGCATGGGCAGACGCTGTGAAACCTGCCTAGCAGTCAGGAGAGATCATATCCCCTATTAAAGACCGCATGTTTCTTGCTGGACACCCATCACAGGGATGTTTCGGCCTTCAGTCGCATTGCGTACCATGCTACTTTTTCAATAAAGCTTCTTTTTATCCTTCTGATTTCTCTTTTAGTAAGTGTTGCTTACATTACTCATGTCCTTACGTATTGGGGATCTTACGGTATTAAATGTGTTGATTTGGAAAGCTTTTGTACAAAGTTATATTGAAAAAACCGTCTCGTCCTTAATTTTTGCACACCAGTGTATGTAAACTATTGTTTGAAGTACAGAAAAGTCTTCCTCGGCAACTATACCTCTTTAAATGACTATGTCAAGTATTCTGATGATACAAACATTGATATTAATTATCACTGAGAATCATGACTTGTGAAGTAACCACCTCCATTAAATATCAAAATTGTACAAAATTATGGAAGGTTATAAAGAAGTTTTACTGTATATTTATACTTAAAGTATATCATATCTCTATTAGATGTAGGTGATGTAAAAGATATTATCTAATCATAAATATTTCAAGCATTAAACAACTTATAGTAAGTCAATAAGTTATATTGAAAAAACAGATTCTGATTTTGTACCCTGTTTTTCACTATGTAATATTTTTTCTAGCAACTGTGTTAAGTACCAGTAAGTAAGTTTCTGTCTTAAATATCACTTAACGTAATCAGGTATCATACGTATGTTCTGGCTGTAAAACTTAATCGTAATTATTGAACAGATGAATATCTGTAAAACTAAAGATGACACTCTATGTAAAAAATACAAGTATTAAATGTCTATGAGAGGAACATTTAAAAAGTTAAATCCGCAACCAATTTTTGCGACATCTAAGATAGAAAATACCCAAACTGACTTACTGTTTGGTGAATGCAGCCAGCCCGTTCGCGGGATTCGAACCTCGGACCGAACTACCAGTGTGTAGCGACTTTACCGCTTGGCCGGTGGTGGGCCGTTTGGTGAATGAAAAACTGAGCAAAATTACTTTTGAAGTTATGCGTTTTTATTTTGGATGAATAATGTGAAATTGAAGTTTTCGCCAATAATTTTGATTCCGAGAAATAAAGAATTGTATAAATAAATGTAAGCCAATTAATTGCCACCAGTTTCTTCGTACCCTCTTTTGGTATAAAAGATTGAAACTTGCTTCTTTTTACCAAACTGCTCCCGTTCTAGTTTATTTATTTAATAAAACTGCTTTGTCTGTTTGAAGAAAAGCTATGGTTATGGAACATAGATTAGCTTGTTATTTGTTTCGTTGTTAGATTGTGTTTAGAATACTCTTGTTTGCAAAATATATTCTCGTTATGTTTTGGAAATTGATACGCAACGTGATTGACGTCAATTCAATTAATTTAAAATTAATGAAAACAAAAGCAAACCTAGACGTTTTTTTTTTCCAAAAAGAAATGCTTAAACCAGAATGGTTTCTGAATTGACATACAATTAACAATTTGAGAGTTTTGGAAGCTTTAACGAAAAATACAGGTATGCCAGATATAAAACGAGGTACGTTTCATTCAGAACGAATGAAATAACACTAAACGAAATGAGTTATCAATCAACCCAGGTAAATAACATTAGAGATTATTATTTATTTTCTCCAAATATAAAGTGGGATTTCTAATAGGATTTGCTATATTTATTTTAAAGGAAAATTTTGGCATTTTAATTAGTTCATACTAATTAGTATTAAAATCATGATTAATAATGCGAATATTCATCAACAGAATTTCCACTCTCGAGACTAGCGTTGCAAATAAAGCTAGAAGCATCCATAAATAATTACACAATTTTTACCTCTCAACATCACTTTTAATACCATGTATTGTCGAAACCTTTACCCAGTGAAAACAATGTACCATATGGCAAAAAAATAATAACTCCTCCTTCTGAGAGCATTTCATTTGATGAAGAAAGAGACAGCTCTATTTTTTAACAGAATATTTAAATAACTGTGATAAAATTCGATATGTTAAGCCAATGTGTTTCAGTTTATCTAATAGTGACAAAAAATTATTACTAATTTTATATTTGAGTAATGAATTAAACATAAACATAATTACAAAAATACCAAAACCAACAAAAAGAAAATGTCCTAATTCCAATAATAATAATTAATATTATTATAATCATATATTGTTATACCAATATTAATAAAAGAATGTCTGAAGTAACACTAGCTAAATTGATCTAAGTGTTCATTTAGCTTCTCTGTAACGTTACATGCACAATCACTTTCTTGAATTTAGGAATGGTTTAAATTTTTTTGACCTATTACACATTATGAACAGCAAGACATCAGCAGCTGTCTTGGAATATTTGAGCAGTTATGAAGTAAAATCTACATTTAAGGCATGACATTTTTTTTAAATATATACATTTGTATAGTTAAAATAGGATTTGGATCATTCAACAAGGTTCATTTGGATCATTCATCAATTTGGATCATTCAACAAGGTTCAATATTTGAATTTGTTATTCACTCAATATTCGAATGATTTACGAATTCGTTATTCGTCCAATATTTGAATTAATTTATCATTTGTTCACTATAACTAGTTTTACATTGCGGGGCCAAACACTTGAGAGCTATTCTATATTATCAAAACAGATATAATTTGGATTATGATCCTGGGATGTAGCATGTTAGAGTGATAATGGACAAAATCAGCACGAAGAAAAACGTTCAGAGAGGATCGTATCGTCAAACAAAAATGAGTGTTAAGATGAAAGCAAATAGGATGTTTTGAAAATTTAGTGTAAATGTGAGGACCGGAGGTAGGAAATTTTTTTTCATATTTTTGTTCACAATTCCTTTGCCAAACTTCTATTTAAATCTGATATTTGTTAAAAGTTTTTAAAACATTTCAATATTGTTACGGATTTTGTATTTAGTTAGCTATTTTTAATAGAATTATCATTAAAATTGGTTTATATTTCCTTGCGATGCAACACGAGACTTATTTTAAGAGAAAGCTACAACGAAAAAGTAAAACTACAGGAGCACGCACGTTTAACATTTGATAAATATACGTATATCTCGTAATTCTACCCTTTTGCTTTCTAGAAACCTCGAGAAAACAGAAATTACCAAAACTTTCTCGTGTCTGTTTAAAAAGCCGGAAAAGACATCTCAGCTCATTTGTGGTTTACTTAGCTGCTGTAGTTTTTGAGATCGGATTAGCTTTTTATTCGTTTTGGATTGCGTTCTGCTTAACGTTTTAGTAATTTAAAATATAACTATTGCCTGATATTGTACGAATATCTTTGGCGAAAACTCCAGCGTTTTGTTATATTTCTTGTGATAAGAAAAAATATTTATTAACTTTTTATCGCACTCGTGCTTTCAATCTATTACGAACCCGCACGCACGCAACAATATAATGAACTTTTTTTACGTGTTCTAATTCAAAATGTTTGTATCAATATTATCAAGAATACTAACTATCTACTGTTTATACAATTGCAATATATGTTTAATTGAAATATTAATACTAAGAATTCAATATGCGAATTTTTTTTTTTTTAATTTAGCTCCATATTTGATGTGGACTTATTTAGTTTTCAGTTTTTCTTGTGTGTATAAAAATACTGTTACGTCAGAGTTTGCAATAAATTAAATGCAAAACTAATTGATAATAGTTTGATAAAATTTATTTTTTCAAACGAAACACTTCACAGTGCAGGAACCGTTTCCCAAAAACACTCGTACGCTTGCTCGCATTATCACGGATTACAATCAGAAATTACACTTCAATTTACTAAGAATGTTAATCACAACGTAATGGTGAAGTGCATCTGGAAGGCAAAAGTCCCTCCGGCATCTCAAATACTCATAGTTCAGATCTGAAATAAGAACAGCAACTACTCAGAAATTAACGATGTTCCATCTCCCCCGGCAGCCAAGAAATCTCCCTTACTTCTCGAAATTACTGGAGGGCATATGAGAACCGGATACGGTTAGATATATGGAGTGATTCTGAGCAATTGGAGAAAACGTTAGGGGGTAATAGAAGGCAGCTGTACGAGCAATATTCATCATAAAATGCATAATCGGAATGCAAACGGGTGGCCGCGAGGTGACATTGTAAATGGTATAAAAAGGGTCTGTTCTCGCACCTTTTCTACCATGCATTGCCGAGAGGATGACTGGTTATAAGAAATCGCGAAATTTCCCGGGCCATGGATTGGTCGAAGTGGTCCCATAGCTTGGCCACCAAGTGCACCGGATCTCTTGTGTCTGCACTTTTTCCTGTGGGGCCATACGAAAAGCATTATCTACCAATGCCTCATTGAAACCAATACGGATCTAGTCGCCAAGACCGCCGTTGTTGCCGGGTATACTTGAGAAATCGCTGGTGTCTTCGCAAATATGCTTCAGTCCTTATCCCGCAGGTGTGATGCCTGCATTCTATCTGGCGGAATGTCTTTTGAGAAATTTCTTTGAGAATGTTCGTCAGTCACATTCCTGTTAAAAATGTTTTCTGAAGAATCTCCTCTCATTCTTGTGTTAAATCTTTAAATGTAACAGTGGAAATCTACATTTTAACTTCTCATCGCTTGCATTTTGATCGTACATTCCATGACGAATATTGCTTGTATAGCTGCCTTCTATCATCTCCTAAAGTTCTATCCACTTGTTTAGGTTCACTCTACAAACAGTAACTAGCGGAAGTATCCGATGCCAGTTAAATTAGTTTGAGAGTAATGTATCTAACAACAGGAAGAACGGTACCGCTGTGATGCTTCTCTAATAACGGTGCAAGAAAAAATACGATTCATAGTCATACATGTTTCAGTCTGATGCGATAAATAGGTCTTACCACACTTTACTTCTTAGCTTTTCAATTTCTATTTCAATTTTATTTCTTTTTAGCAACTACCAGCGCTAAAAGTTTCTGTAAGTTTTAGATGAATTTTGATTTCAACTTTTTTAAGCTTTAGCTATTGAGTTACCGGATACTGTTTACAGTTCTACTTTCACGATAGGTTAGTCTTCCTTCCAAAAAACACTGTAAAGCAGGCTAGCTCCCTCTTTACTTTCAATTTACTGGCTCATATCAATCACATAGAGATAATTACTTCCATGTTAATATTTTAATAAATACTGCGTTGAACTACTTCTTGGAGCCACAGCTCCTGGTAACTTTTTAGCGAGCTCACTACAATATTTCTTCCTATTCTTTCATATTTTTGCAGCATTTTGCGCAAACTTTTTAAGGCCAAATAGGTCTTACCACACTTTACTTGTTAGCTTTTCATTTTCTATTTCAATTATATATATAGATAGATATAGATAAATAGATTTCGTAAAACTATATATACCATATGAACTGTATAACTATTCGTGGTATATAGATTTCATAAAACTTACAAATTTTCAATTAACAGACCCTACGATTTGAAAGCGAGCAGTAGCAACACTTTTCGAAACGAAGCACTTTTATCTTCACAGCGCGAGACTCTTACCAATCGAAAATTAGAGCGCAAAAATTAGCGCTTTTCAGATATTTTAAAAAATATCTCTGATTTTAGCTAGTTTTCAGAACCCGGAAAAGAATGGCAGAAAGTTTGGTGACGACAGCTATAGCAGGGAATGAGTTTATCATGAACAAACACACAGACAGACATTTTTCTTTATATATACAAATGACTAATTTTTAATTACAATACCCATTACAGTTATACAGGGACCCGACCAAAATGTTGCCAAATGGTTTCCAAGTTTTGCGACTTTCGGCGACTTCTCTTCAAATTTGGCAACAAAAATACAGAAAAAATACAAACATTTCACTTATAATTTCATTAAAATTATTCATATAAGTGCAAAATTCGTAACACTGCACCCTTCGCGAAAACTGAATGTCCCGGGCAGTCCAAACCTGTAGAGGTAGATATTCTTATTACTAAGGAAATATCAGTGCAGTACTAAAGCAATAATTTCAGCAATAAACGCAAAACCAATCAAATACTAAACCAATACATAAAAGCATAAATTTAGATACTGATATACAAACAGGACCATAGACTTATGTTTCTATGTGCATTATATACGCCACGGAGAATATATGGTATGGCTGGTCAGGATCTAGCCTGTCGTAATGAAAGACTTAAAGCTTAGAATTTGATGGCTTACGGATCATAACTACATCGTCGTTCAGCCTGTTTAGGTCTGTTTAATGACCTTCCCAAGGTGACTCTATTTTATTAGAAAGCCCTTTGGGTCGAATCGGATTCTATGACTACACCTTATCACCATGGTTGAATCGATGTCCTGTAGCTTTCTGTTTCTATCGGGTTTTCATCTTCTTAGCTTGGTTTACGCCCTGTCGTGCAAAATTGTGCATCACTTCAAACCGTGCCCGGATACCTTGAATGTAGTCCTCAGATGGAAGGCACATATGGACGGAGACCAAAAACCAGTTCACAAGTCAACCAAAAGCCACGGCCATCTGGAATGGGGAATAGCCTGTAGTCTCGGCGGACAGCACTGCGATAGCCAGTAATAAAGAGGTAAACTTCTTGTACCAGTCATAATACAAGTGTCTTATTAGAAATAAGACTCTTAGAAGGAAACAAAAGTAAGATTTATTAGTAACAAGACTTAGAATAGTCCCTTATCAGTAATATTTAATCTTATTAGAAGTAATAATACGCTTTTTGTCCATACCATTCCAAGGGGAACGGTGGCGTTTAGGTCCATGATCTGTCTAACATGCAGTATTACGAAGCTAAAATCCATATATCTGTTTTGATAATATGATGTCGAGCAGCTAGAAAATGTTTGGCACCACGAGAAGAAACTATTATTTCTTCAGAGTGAACAAGTGATTAAGGTTCGAATCAAATATTGAACCTTGTTGAATGCTCCAAATAAGAGATCATTTTAATCATGTAATGCCCATATCATGAGTCTTTAAATAAATAAATCTTATGTCTTTCAAGTCTAAGAACATTCTTAATGTATTACTGTTTATAATAAGTTGTAGATCAAAATATTTAAACCGTCCCAAAATTCAGGAAAATGATTGTACATATTATAGCATTAGAGATCAAAGAAGTTAAATTAGCATTTAAGTACTTCGGACAATTTTTAGTTAGAATTTGGATCTTGAAAATAGAGAAGTTTTCTTTTTGTTGGCTCTACAGTTTTATAATTATCTTTATTTTTGGTTCATTTCTAAAAATAGTAAGTCAGCAAAAATTTGTCACTAGGAAGGTGTTTAGAATAAAGACGCCCGCTGAATGACTTCATTACGTTGAACTATAAGTTCACGTACCCGATAGCTCGAGGTAGCTGAATTAGAAATTTTGCGATTTCTCGCATTCCTTCGGGCCCACCAGCGGCCGAGCGGTAAAGTCGCTGAACACTGGTAGTTCGGTCCGAGGTTCGAATCCCGCGAACGGGCTGGCTGCATGGGCGTTTTCGTGGTTTTCCCCATGTGTAACGTGTATACGAGCCAGTTTCCCTTAGAAAGTCCTCCACGAAGGCATCCCTCCTCTTAGGCAGATAGCCCTCGAGGCTTTGCCATACTCACACACACACACTCGCATTCCTTCGTGCGCACTGAAAGATTGCAATTTCTACAAAATACAAATTTTTGAAAAAAAGCTAATACATGTAACCATCTCAAGAATTTTAACTTGTTTCAATAAGAAATTCAACAAGAGGAGAAAGAATTATGTCCTTATGCTGCACATTTCCTAACAGATTTAAATTTTCTAACGCAAAGTTTAGACATGAGCTACTGTATTTGTGTATATCGAACATAGTTATTTTTTTGTCTCTGTTTGAATTTTTAACTTAATTTTGTGTATCCATTTTTATCTCTACTAAAGCACAAAGCTCTATATAGGTAGCAAATTTCGGATGAAAATTTAGGATTCTGCATTTCGTAAAAAAAGGAACTGTAAATTGATTACAAGAAAACCAATTCTCTAACTGAATTTCATATGGAATGCAATCGCTAAAGAAACGTCGATTTTAAGGAAATAATTACAGCAAAACAGTTAATAATCCTGAAGCAGAAAAAAAAAATCAGTGCAGAGAATAAACTCCACTGGCTTCTCTCACTGTGCTGATGTATATAAATTCTAAAAGCAAAAAAATTCTCTTCCATAAAAGCACTAAAAACAACAGTTGAATTTGAAATTCGGAGAAAGAATTGGAAATACTTAATCACATGCAATAAACTTCCCATTATCGCTGAAACATCTACTTAAATTCATAAGACCATGTTTAAGACCAACGCGAAACACGTTTTAGTATATAAGGAAGCTAGAAATTAGTTTTTACGTTACTAGTGGTTATACGATGGAATGTACCGTGAGGCAAACGAATGCATTACTCTTCAGATAACTGACAATCCAGTAGCAATGGTTACTGAAATAATTAAAAATGGTGCTGCTTAAAAGAGATATCCGAATATACATATAATTACGATTCAACAATATAATGTTACATAATAGTTTTTGTAACATCTTAATTCGTAAACACTCTTTCATACATTCAGACACCGGTGCACGCACTCAATAGTTTGAACGATTTGGCAAAACTTGACATTACGAAACCTTCAGTTTCAGCTTTTTGTTTTCAGATTTAATTGATACTGAAGAATGGTGCTCGAACTGGAGGATTTCCATCAATGCTGATAAGTCTAAACTGCTAATCGTACGCAAGAAGGATTTAAGAGCTGTTATTCAGTCACTGTACCTATTCGGCCAGAGGGTACCCACAGTTGACAAGGTCAAATATCTAGGCGTTTTATCTCAATCACAGGCTAACCTGGAACACCCATATCAACTATGTATAACAAAACTAAAGGTGTTGCGCAGCAACTCAATCTTCTAATTCGTAGGTATTCTAAATTGGACTTACGCAGGAAGCGACAAATTTATCTTTCCATTTTGCGACTTATCATGTGTTACGCCTAGCCAGTTTTGGCTGCGGCAAAGAATAATGACCTGTACAAATTACAAGTTGTACAAAATAAAACCTTGCGCACCTTTCCAGACGCACATTTCTGTATTAGAAACAAATCACTGCACGATGATTTGAAGGCAGAATACATTGATAAGTACCTCCATAGATTTGTTGCTTATTACGTACTCCGCCCTTAGGCACTACACGGAAAGCGAGGGATGCCCCGTGGAGGTCTGTTTAAGGGAAACTGGTTCGTATCCACGTTACACATGGGGAAAACCACGAAAACGCCCATGCTGCCAGCCCGTTCGCCGGGAGTCGAAACCCGGACCGAACTACCGGTCTTCAGCGGCTTTTAACGCTCGGTCGCTGGTGGGCCCTATCTCCATAGATTAAACAGTAAATTTTATGATAAGGGTTTAAAATGCCCGGCGGACAATGTTAATGCTTCTTTAAACTACATATGCGTCCCTTTAAATTACATTGGCGTCCAAAATATCGTGGTAAAATATAAAGCCCCTAAAATCATCGCAGACATGTGTTTTAGAGATTTTAAGACTAATAAATGCATATTCGACTAATGATTTTGGGAATGCAAAAAGAAAAGAGAGATATTTTTACTTTTGGATTCATTATTTTTATGTTACCTGATAAATGTTTGTTTAAAACGTAAGATGGAAGCTTAAGCTTTAAAAAACTGAAAATTAGTAGGAACTGAGATGGACTTGAAAGGTCTTGCAAACGTTCTGCCCCTTCATTAAACTCTCAAAAGGTATTTCGGGTCGACTGTTTTTAAGTTCTGTAATGCCGCGAAGACGTCGGATTCACAAACCTCAGTTACTGATCCGTAACTCGAAAAGGGAAACGCCCTAAGAAAATTCGTGAGGTTGTGCTCACTAATAAGCCATTCGCTTTTATTTTTTCAAAAAAAAAAAACGAAGAAAATGTCTAAAATCTTTTAGATTTTATATTACGCCCAAAGGAGCGTTTTTTCATTTGCACATGCATACTTTCAGGAGCATTAGAGCTAAGAATAATTGAAAACAGCATATCTTCACAGTTTGTTATAGGCAGTCTCGCGCTCTAGAGATAGGAATATTTTATTCTGCGCAATTGTTGCCACTGATTGTAATCGTTGAGTTTCTTAAAAAAAAATTCCTTAAAGTTTAAAAAATATGAACGAGATAATAAAACAAATTTGAAATTCAACATGTGGGCTTCTAGTTGCCCGTATTCAGGTGGAAGACTGCATTATTCAGAAGTTGATGTCTTTAGGTATTGTTGTTTTTTCCCAGTGTGAGAAACGTACATATATTCATGCAAATTCTTCATTAATTAATTTCCTTAAATATAATAAAGGGCGATAATATTTGGTGGCAATAATTTGAAAAGTAATAAAATATTTATAGTGATTTGGCACAAAATACCGTTTTGAAACTAACAGGCCTTCCGGGCTAACACGCCTTCGGCTAATAAGTTCGAGCTTGACTAAAAAAAATCAATTGCATAGAACATTCTGGATTTAGCTGAAATTTAAATATTGTTGCAAATGCTCAAATATAAGTAATGGCAAATTATTGTTTCCGACAAACTTATTGTTGCTTAACAATAAACTTATTCTTACCCGCAAAATGAAGAATTGTTAAATGGATCAAAATCAAATATCCTTAATTAGGTAAATAAAAGTAAAGAATATATATGAATAAATTAGACTTATGTCTCTGAAATATTTAGGTCATTTAGTAACAAATTATTCATTGGTTAACCAACGATTACATAAATAAATAATGAACGAAGAAATAGCATTCATGTTTTTGTCAATTTGTCATTCTTATGTTTGTCATTTTGGGCATTACATTCTTATTTTTTATCACATATTTATCACACATTACAAAAGAAATTAGCTCAAAATCATGCTTGTACTATCAATTTTAAGTTTTCAATTTTCTGTTGCAAAGATTCAACTTTATTTATTTTCAGTACATATTTTTTGCTGTCATTATGCATGAATATTTATAATTTTTGACGCATATTGATAAAATAGAAAACAATTAATATAACTGAGTATATTGAAAACTGCATATCAAGACTTGCAAATCGTAATACACAATATTATATTAAGATACAATCATAGTATATTTTTACCACCGTGGAATTTCCATAAATAATACACAAAATTCTCGGCGTCAAAATACTCAACAAAACACCCCGACGCATAAATACTCAACACAGTATAACTCTGGGTCTACGGGAATTATTGACTTATTATGAAAATTATTGACTAGGAAATACCAGTGTTCCACTGGATATTTCCGTGCTTGACGGACTCTCTTCGGATCACAATACGGTTAAAATGATTCTTGACATCAATAGACACCAGAGCCTTTCGCACGGACTGGCAAAAATTTGTCAAAGCTCTCTACAAAATTCACTGCACACTACCCACGATATAATCGGAGGATAAAATTGATACTTTTTTTCCAGGTAATTACAGAAAAAATTATCTCTGCTCACAAGGATGCAAAGCAAGAAATTGCCCCCAGAAAGGCTAAAAGAAGTAAGGAACTCGCCAGTCTCCTCAAACACCGCAATGCTGCGAGAAGGAAATTCCAAAGAATTCGCTGTAGTGATGATAAAATTTCTCTACAGCGATAAAAAATCTCTATACCCCTTAAAGGCTCTCAAAGGATCCAATAAAAATAAAAAAGAAAATTAAAAAAAGAAAAAAAAAAGAAAAGAAAAATTTTATTTAAAAAAAAAATTAAATCCCCCAAAGAAGTTACTTTTTATCATAATTCGAAACTTTCAAACATGATCTACAAGGGGTAGGGGCTTCGGCCCAGGTACCCTGGTGTACCATGACACCGCTCTACTGGAGGTACGCATAAATAATACTCAAAATTCTCGCGCATACCCCGACGCAAGATGTTTCGTGGGTGGAGTTTGAAATTAAAACTAAGTCCAGCTCGAGTTGGATGTCAGTACCTTTTTCAAGATACAAAGATTGAAATTTAGATTTTGCAAAAATTAGTTAATTCCTGAACAGAAAAAAAAAACTTTAAATGTTATTTTTCTTCTTAACTATCATTATACAACAGTTTATTTTTCTAAACTTTAATCTTTCTAACGTTTTAAGCGGTAGGCGTGGTATATAAAATGATGCTACGGAACCGAGTATTTAATTCCAAGATACTTAATCTCACATAGATGAGACAAATTGCTCATCCTTAGCTTAAAAATAGTGGACTGCAGCGTCGCTGTATTACAGAAGTTACGAACAGCAGAACACCATAGCGCGAAGTGTGTTAGTAGGAGGAACCTAATGCATCGACTGAATGAAGAAAAAATACGGGTAATTATTGCAGATTGAAAATAAAAATGTAATTTAGTGACAGACTGTAAATAGCTAATTTTTTTTTTTTTAATTTCTTTATTCCTTTTCCTTGACGAGAAACTTCAACATTTTTTTCAATTTGGACGATATACACGAAAAGCCATAATTTATGTTAAATTACTCAAGAATTAAAGCTCATTGAAGAATTGAAAAAAATTTACTTATAGGTGAAAAAATTACTTAAATATTAAACTTATGGGGAATCAGCAGAACGTTGTAACTGATAGTAAGTTTAAATAATTAGTGAGTAGTTGTCGGCAAACGTCCTTGTCGGCTAACTGCTGGCGGTTAAGCCGCTGTCATCCAAGTATCAGCGACGGCATTAGATCTACGAATCCTTCCTTATCCCATTCGCAATCTTTGTTTAATATGAATTATTACAAAAATTGCTATCCACCAGTTTTTTTCTTCTCCTTTCGGCGTATAAAATTTTGGAAATTTCTCGCTATAACAACATCGTCTTCCTGCTAGTTGTTGTCTATTGAATAAAATTGCATTGCTTGTTTGAGCAAAGCGGTGGTTTTGGAACATATAGTTAAGTTTTTGATTGCATTGTAGTTAAGATGTGTTTAGAAATGTTGTTCGTTGCCAAATGCATTTGCGATATATTGCGAGACTTTTGTGTTTTGAAAAATAATGGTGAGTGAAGACAATTTCTGTAGGATTCAAAATCAAAAATATGCTAAAACTAGCAAGTTTTCCAATTTCAGGATTTTATTTAAAGCTGAACGCTAAATGGAGTAATGCATAAATCAAACCTTTGAAATAGCAGTAGACATAAATTCGGACTTCTGGTAGCGTTTCTATGTGTACTTTCCAGGGAAATCTCGGCTTTTTAATAAAAAATTCCCAATTGTTATGTTATTGTTATTAATCAAAACTGCCGACGATAAGTGATAATGTAAAGAATTTGTGATAGGATTTAAAATTTCTAGACTATCCCTGCAAATAAAGCTGGACGCATGCATAAATAATTGGGCAAAATTTACCAATAAACATCACTTTCAATATCAAGTATTCTCCAAACCTTAATTGAATGGAAGTAATGCTTCATATTATTTAAAATAATAATAATAATAATAACTCCATTTTTCAAAACGTTTCATTTACGGAAGAAAGGCTCAGCTTCCTTACGCAAATTTTAATGAATTTTCATAATAAAATGAAAAATATTGGATGGGATCAATCATCTACAGGATCATACACAGCCTGCATAATCCTGAGCTTAACTTTCGCTTTACGAAATTTATCCATATTTTTCAATATAAGTTGAAAAACTCATTAAAAAATGCATGTCATCATCGTAGATTTCTTGCGAGATCAACTCATTATTTTGTTCGGATAAGATTACAACTCATTATTTCGTTCGGATACGATTACAATTCATTCGGATATGATGTGCTCCTTATTAAAAAAAATGTCACCTTCAATGTGACAGCGAAATCGTCTAAAGAAAGCTGCTTAGTTTTAGCTTCGCGCTGATTGGTCGACGCTTATCCCAAACTCGGCGTAAAGTTGAAAACTTTGAACCCTATGCCATGAGCGCTAAACCAGATTCTGTGACGTAGCAGAGACTGGTTTCCTTGGCAACGGAGCTCGGCTTTAACCACTTATGCCCTTTACGCCCTCGTCTGAACGGGGCCTTACTTTCTCAGAAGTCAGAACTTCCACAACGACCTGAAAATAGAATACATTCACGATCATCTCAATAAGTTAAATGAAAGTTTTTACAAAAAAGCGGAGCAAAACTTAACTTCAGACTTCGCGGATTTACTGAATTCTGAGAAAATAGAAGATGACTATTTTAGAAGGCCGTACGTGGCCCACTTATTGAATATTCATGTTTAGCTACCTTAATAATAAAAAAAGAGGTTTAATAGGTAAAGGTAAAAGTATGGGGGACACCAGCGATGTACCATAGGTCAACTGGTAATGCCTTCCCATACTAACTCTTTGAGAGAAGAAAAAGGGGGGGTAATTGCAAGTTTTATAAGAATTTGCATAGACTGAAGCTTTTCAAAAGGTCTAAAGTTTGCCTATTATGGTACACCGTGCAATTCCACAGTACGCCCCGCATCCAGTATTTATTAAAAATAATGATGTAGGGCATAAAGAGGTTTAATATCATGGACCTTATAAGAAAGGTTATATAAGGTCTTATAAGGACTCTTATAAGGTCCATGTTTAATATAGCAACTTATTCTAACTCCGCCCTTTTACTCCTGACTGGCTCTCGCTCGCTCCTGGCTCCGCCTCGAAGTGATTTCTTTCTGAAAATACAGTTCAACAGCTACTGCAAGAAACCCTGACCGGCAGATGGCATCCCACCTGCGGTTTACTTAATGATTTCTCTGGACATAGAACTCTTACTGAGACAAAGTGTCTCAAATTTCTTGCATACACGTTCGCGTTTCGACCGCTTCACTAAGGAATTTTTCTCACAAGGTCCATTGTGAAAAAAATTGATAGAACAGGAAAGTACTGTCTAATGCAGTAGAATGCCTGTATAAATGTTGGTTGTGCATTAGCACTGAAGGCGTAATGAGTACGTTTCCACAAGCACAGAATTAAAGTATAATAAGTTAACTACGAAATCTTTATTTAATAAAATATTATAATTTTGCTTAACTTAAGCATAACAAAAAGTAATAATCTTCACAGACATTAAAAACATTGAAGTATCGAAAAGGAGATAACTTACATAGAATCATCATCAGTCCTAAATATCTTCAGGCTTACCTATTTTAGGCGATAAGAAAAAAGAACAAGAGTAACATACTTTAACACCGTACCTCAAAAGAGAAAGTACTACTGGATTAGACCTTTGGCCAGGTACAAGTAGCTAGGGTGAAAATCAAATATACTGCATTGCTCACGAACTTTACTTTCTCTCGCCAATATATATCTTGGCGCACGTTCGTTTCGTATGCCTTTCGAATTTCATCATGCAAAATACCTAAATTTATGCTAACAATAAAACACATAAATATCCAAGTATTTCGTAATCTTCAGCTGTATTCCGTATTTTCCGTAAAGCGCATCTTTAAGTAGCTGCGTTGAGTTTCCGAAAGATGAGGCCGAAGACCGAAAGGCCTTTAAGACGTTTTCCTTTGATCCCACAACGTCGTCGGAGTCGTCTGAAGTGGTGTCTTAGCCGATTGTCACGGCTGCCGTCGGCATCCTATAGTGTTCAGCTATGAATCCCGCTTCACTCTTGAAGCAGATGACCACCGTGTTTTTTTTCTGGAAAGGACGGGGCCAGTGGTCCCAATCAGCATTTGTTTTACAAAAGCATACAGCCATAACCCCTGGTGGGATGATGTGGAGCGATATTTATTATGACAGCAGGTCATCTTTAGTCATCCTGCGTACATCTTTAACAGCTCAACGATATGTTGATGCCATCCTGCGGCCGGTAGCATTACCCTTCATGGCACGTCATCCTGAGACCATTTACCAGCAAGAGAATGCCAGGCCCCATACCGCTCCCATATCTCTACTGCCTCCGTGCGGTTGATGCTCTTCCTTTGCCAGCAAGGTCACCAGGCTTTTCACCAATCGAACATGTCTGGAACATGGTAGGCCGCCAGATTCCGACAGCACAAAATATCGCAGATCTGGAGCGACAACTTGCGATTGCCTGGCAGAATTTGTCACAGGATGACATTAGGAACCTCTACAACTCCTTGCCTCGACGAATTCAAGCATGCATTGCCGCTAGGGGCATTTTGACCAACTACTAATTTGAACACTCAGTGGGTGATTGTGAGCTTTGAACACGTAATTTTTTGATCATTTTATTATCTGTGTATGAGCTATACATATATTCAATTTCATCAAAACAAGCACCTTCTTCTTGGTGCTTCGATTATTTTGCAAATGAGTGTATCGTGTAATTTACATGCAGTGCGATTGTAGTGGCTGGCTTGCATACTCATACGTTGCCTACATGTAATACATTGTAAAAAATACAAGGAGAAAAAGTTTTAAATTAAGGAGTTTCAAAATTTTATTTTAAAAGTACTTAAAAGTAAAATCTTGCGCTATCGCTGTTAAGATTAAAAACTTAATTTAATAAAGGATATATAAATGAAATTATATATATATGAAATATAAGAAAATGCAATAGCTGCTTTAAAAATAATTGTGACCTCAAAATTAACGATTCTCGATTTGATGCTCTCTGCCTAAATTCATCTGTTCTCCCAAATTCCCGATCATTCTATATTATGAAAGAACCTCAAATTAACCAATCATAGCTTGTCTCCACAATTACATCAGACTTGGTACTCTTGACACAACAAACTACGTCATTCTTCCATTCCTTTCTCTAAGTGCTGCTCTCATCCTAGCGCAGCTTTCCTTCTCAACTACCTACGTTATTTCTTGTTAAAAACAAATGTACATCGAAATATATCATATTTCTTTATGGTACAGAGGTACAGAGAATAATAGAAATGTATCGGATTTCATTTTGATTGGATAAATATCTACTGAGATGATTTTATAGGCCTGGAAATTGAGCTTGAAGACTGGAACTTGTTCAAGCTCAAGGGCGTTAACTGCGTCATCATAGTTTCTACCTTAAACCATTACTGTCTCCTCAGCGGTGACTGTTATCGATAGCTGTTAGGAGTTCTGGTGTTTTCGTCTCCTTAAATCATCACATATATATGTTATGATTCCGGGAACATTAGCTTGCTAGCTATATATAAATTATATATATATATAGATACATACAAAATTTCCAGGGCACTTAGAACCTGCAAATTTTGTAAGTATGTATATAAGGAAAGACAAGAAAGGTAACACCGCTTTCAATGCAAGCTTTGATCCGTGAAGGAAAAATAGATTTCAAATTAAAATATAACTGTCTAATAGATGATTGGTTAGCATTAAGAAACTCCTGATCACCACTTTTTTCGCCCGATTTGCGGTATAAAATTTCTAAAAGAATTCCTCTAATTTGATCATTCTGAGTTGGGATTTGCTTTGAGATGGTTGCATTTTTAATCTCGTCCAGATCGGGTTTTTCAACGCATCGTCTGCGCATCCATTTGGATGTTTTTGCATTTCTTTGGAGTACGCCTTCCGGTGTTTCACCGAAGCTGCTGCTCTGGATTTAGGTAAGATATTTTTGCTTTTTGATTCCCTCGCTATGCTTTACCTCGGTGAAATATGAGTGAGTGTCAGCCATCCGCAAATTTAGATAATGAAATCTCAGCCGCCGAACAAGCCTTCGGTAGAATTAATATACACTTGGAGAGAGCTAATCTCCCACCCAATGTTAGCTCTTACACAACCCTAAAACAGCAAGCTATTGCTGATCTCCTTAAATTCAACTCAGTTGAAAACAAAACTAGCGATGATCTCAAACGTATAGCGGAACTTGAACGCATCATTCAAGATTACGACGCATTCTTAAATCTGGCCGTCATGCATAAAAATCAAACAAACAATTCCATTAAGGAAAATAACAACGAAAGCGATGCTATGTTAAAGGCAAAAGCATCTAATAAAACACAAAAAAGCGATGCAAAAAATATAGAGCGTTCGACTATATCTAAGAATAAGAAAAAGAAAATTACTACTGACAGCGACGGGTTTAAAACCCCCCGCATCACGCATAAACGAACGCATTCAAATTCATCGGAAGCTGAACTACCCGTACAGAAAAATAAGTTCAATGACCTACAGGACGATGACCTCATGGAGCAGGAATCAAACTCAGAGTCCGCAGGATTTACTCTCGCCAAAAAAAAAGCACTGGACATATTCCCCCAATGTTTGTTCTCTCAGATTTTACAGCCAACTGGGATACGTTAAAAGAGGAAATCGAAAATTTAGGAGTAAAAAAAGTCAAAGGCAGTCTCACAGGAGATACACTCAACATCAAAGTCTGGGATAAAGATGACTATGGCGCAATCACGGAGTTTCTGGCTAAACGAGGTGTGCAATTCCACTCATACAAAATTAATTCCGAAAAACCAATCAAAGTAGTAATTAAGAAACTGCCTAGAAACTCAAACGTGGAAATAATTCACAAAGAACTCACTGAACACGGAATTCCTGTAGAAAAGATACGTCAGCTCGAAAGATTCCGAGAAGGAAAAATTGTTAAACTACCTATATTCTTAGTCGAGGTCAAAAGAAACGAAAAGGGTAAACAAATCTACCAAATAAAGCAACTTCGTGGATTAGACGTCATAGTCCGTGCTTACAAATCCAGACCTGGGTCTGTGCAATGCCACAGGAGCCAGAGATACGGACACACTCGAGATCTATGTCATTACAAACCTAGGTGTCTTAAATGCGCCGAACCGCACGAAACTTACACCTGTAAGAAGAACAAGGACGAACTACCAGCGATCTGCGTTCTGTGCTGCGATTGCCACCCGAGCAACTCGAAGGAATGTAAATACCATCCGGATAACATACCTAAAAGAGTCTTCAATAAAAGCAATCAAAACGAGAAAAAGCATCAACAGGAACAATTTCAATTAAATAAAGAAGATTTTCCTACTCTCCCTGGAGCTACGGAAAACGAAAATACTAAAAATCAACCAAGCTGGACAACTCAAAAGGAAAACAAAAATAAACAAGAAAGCAAAACTAAAGAAGTTTCATTTTTTGAGTGGATAAAAACCCAACTCCTAAAAGCGAAAGAATTCTTTATAGAATTTAAAAAAGCAAAAAACATCATGGGTAAACTCGAGGTCGGAATGGCCGCAATTGAATATTTCACTTCTTTTAGACTGTGACTTTTAGACTTCATAGCAATATAAACGCGATGATTTCAGCTACCAATAGCTTCTTAAAAATTTCCTATTTCAATGAACAGTGTCATGAAACAATATCAAGAAATTTTAGATTACTTGGATAAGTACAACATTGATGTCATGATGATAGGTGAAACTCACCTTAAAGCTTGCGATAAATTTAAAATTAACGGCTACAATATTATAAGGAAAGACAGAACCCGAAGTAGATGAGGTGGTACTGCAATTATAACTAAAAATCACTTAAAGCGTACCGAATATCATCTTCCTCACAATAGTCTGCTCGAATTTACTTCAGCTATCATTTATACTGCTTTAAATGAAGCCTACCTATTTATTTCTATTTACAATCCTCCTAATAATCTGATGACTAATAATGACCTGGATATCTTAACCTCCACCAACCTCCCGACTATCATCGCAGGGGACTTGAACGCGAAGCATAATTCTAGAGGATCTAACAGCAATGGAAACATTTTACACAACTATTTAATTAGCAACGACCTCAATTTTGCTGCTCCCACTTCTCCAACAAGATTTGGTGCTAACGGAAACGGCGAAGTTTTGGACATTGTACTTCTTAAAAATATTCCCCATACCCCTCTCTTAGAAGTAATAACGGACTTAAATTTTGATCATCTTCCAGTGAACTTCGACCTTTATGGCTTTTATTCCCCGTTAAAGAAACACGGAAATAAGATAAATTGTACCCAATTCTCTGATACTATGAAAGACTACAATTGCAGAAATAATTATAATCATTGCGGTGATATCGAAGATGAATTTATAAATTCACCACTAAAATGAAAGATGCAATCAATAATGCGATTTATCCCTGCAAAAGCACTAATTTTCTCTCCCTTCCTAAATATATAAAAGATATTATTGCAGAGAAGAATAGAAAACATAAGGAATGGCAGCGGTCCGGAGGCGGAATGGCAGACCGCACATTGAGTTGAACAGTGTTAAACGAATGTGGCATACTGCGCATGCCCAGAAAAAAATTTGGCGTAATTACTATGTTGGCGCGATTTGAAAAGAAGATAAATACGGTATATGGTTAATGTACCGTCACTTGATTGTAAACAAATCTGACATTTAAATCTTCCTAGAGTGTAATCTAAATGTATAAGTTTTAAGGAATGAATTGTTTCCTTACTATTCTAATTCTTTCGAAAAGAAACATCATTTTCAAGAAACTTCAAAAAGAAAACTATGAGTATTTACAGCGTAATTTTATCACAGCTAAAACTGATGTAGCTAAAACTGGGATGGATTACTCAATTATGGCAAAGCACACGAGGGCTATCTGCCTAAAGGGAGGGATGCCTTCGTGGAGAACTTTCTAAGGGAAGCTGGCTCGTATACACGTTACACATGCTGAAAACCACGGAAACGCCCATGCAGCCAGCCCGTTCGCGGGATTCGAACTTCCGACCGAACTACCAGTGTTCAGCGAATTTACCGCTCGGCCGCTGGTGGGCCCGCTAAAACTGGGTCTTTTATCTCAAAATATGCTGAAATATTTTGGTTGAAGTTAATATGATATAAAATAATGTAATAAACTCGAAGTGTAATGAATTGTGGTATAACTGTAAATAATTGGTAAAAATAAAATATAATTAGTTTAAATTTACTTAACTCGTTATATTATCAAATATCTATTCAATAGCAAAACCTCATGCAATGTAACAAGTTCTATTTTTACACATTGCACTTAAATATTACAAAGTATGCTTGGATTGTTTTCATGCGCGCTATATATTATTGCAAATTATTTCTTCATAAAATTGCATATATCTGCAGTGAAAAGTCTGTATGCCATCATGAAAGTTATAGGAAAACATGTACATGTACTGCACATGTAGCACGAAGGCAAGATAACAATTATGACTGTTGATTATCATTTGCTTGTATCTGTCAAGCTAACTATACAAGACTATAGTAGCCAAAGATAATTTGTGGAAAGTGTGTACCAGAGATGAATATATGAATTACAGTTAGTAGATAATCATTCTTAGTAAAATTTAAATACAATAACCCCTTATTTCATTTTTTATAAATTTTCTTATTATGATGATATGATTCTCTTATTATGATTTCACAACCATTGACACTCTCGTGATGTTAAATAATTCAGTCAGCACTGAACAACATATCATTTCATTGGTATAAAAGTAATAAAATATTTTGTGTATATGGCCAAGTTATGATCTAAGATTTTTCAATACTTGACTCATCATTTTAAAGATTTTTATAAAATTATTTTAATTTTAGGCATTAGCACAGTGAATGGCAGCTGAAAAATTTTGACCGTTGTTTTTGGAAGTGGAATGTTAAGATGTAAGTAAATGTCTGAGTTACAGTTAATAATACTGTGAAGCACTTAATTGTATGCTTTGCTAATGAATATGTAGTAGGCAATTGTGGTTATTATGAAAGAGGTGAAATTTCAAATACAATTGTTTCAATTACAATTATTACGGACATTATATTGGGTTGGCAACTAAGTAATTGCGGATTTCACTCATAGATGGCTTCAGTTGAATTTTTAGGGTTGCAGACGTAGTACAAATGCAAAACACATTTTGTTATTTGATAGTTGGCAATTCAGCTATCAATCAGTAAAAAAAGTTTTTGGATCGGTTGCGTAGTTTTCGTTTGGCGTTCGTTGAAAAATGGAAAATCAAAAGGAACATTTTCGTCATATTTTGCCTTTTTATTTCCTCAAAGGGAAAAACGCATCGCAAGCTCATAAAAAGTTATGTGCTGTTTATGGTGACGAAGCCTTAAAAGAACGACAGTGTCAAAATTGGTTTGCCAAATTTCGTTCTGGTGATTTTTCACTCAAAGATGAAAAACGCTCTGGTCGTCCAGTTAAAGTTGATGACGACCTAATCAAAGCAATAATCGATTCGGATCGTCACAGTACAACACGTGAGATTGCAGAGAAGCTTCATGTATCAGATATATGCATTGAAAATCACTTAAAACAACTTGGCTATGTTCAAAAACTCAATACATGGGTTCCTCACGAACTGAAAAAACGCATTTAACGCAACGCATTAACAGCTGCGATTTGCTAAAGAAACGTAAAATGATCCATGAAAATGATCCATTTTTAAAACGACTGATAACTGGCGATGAAAAATGGCTTCTTTACAACAATATCAAGCGGAAAAGATCGTGGAGCAGGCCAGGTGAACCAACTCAAACAACATCAAAAGCTGATATTCATCAAAAGAAGGTTTTGTTATCAGTTTGGTGGGATTACAAAGGAATTGTCTACTTTGAACTCTTAGCACCCAACCGAACGATCAATTCTGATGTCTACATTGAACAACTAACGAAATTAAACAATGCAGGTGAAGAAAAGCGGCCCGAATTGACAAATCGAAAAGGTGTTGTATTCCATCATGACGATGCAAGGCTACACACATTTTTGGTCACTCGGCAAAAATTATTGGAGCTTGGTTGGGATGTTTGCCACATCCACCATATAGTCCTGACCTTGCACCATCTGATTACTTTTTGTTTCGATCTTTACAAAACTCCTTGAATGGTAAAAATTTCAATAATGATGAGGATGTCAAATCGTACCTGATTCAGTTTTTTGCTAATAAAAACCAGAAGTTTTATGAACGTGGGATTATGATGCTGCCTGAAAGATGACATAGGTCATTGATCAAAATGGGCAATACATTACAGAATAAAGTTATTTAGTTCCATGAAAAAATTGTCTTTGATTTTCTAAAAAAAATCCGCAATTACTTAGTTGCCAACCCAATATAATTTTGTAATAATGCTAATTAAACATATGAATTAAGAAAATGCAAAAATTAGTGCATAAGCATACTAAGTAGTTCAGAGTAAGATTTATACTTAATTTATAGTAGACCCTCATTCACACATTCGATCACTCGGACACACTCGACAGCCATGGAGATCACGAATAAGCTAGCGTAGGGTTGCTTAGTCGCCAATATTTTTCCTCGAGCCAAAGATACACCATCAAGCATGAGCAGTAAGCGAAATTCGCTTAACACTGCTGAACTCAATGTGCGGTCTGCCATTACGTGGTCCGGAGACCCTCGTGCCAAAAGGCATATCAACGTTTTAAACAGGAAAATCAAGCATGAAATTATGGAATTCAGAAACAAAAAATGGGATTTTCTCCTATCAAACCTGGATCCTCAAGATCAAGCAGTATGGAAAATTGCTAAATCTCCAAGAAATAGCAGACCAAATCAAACTCATGCAATTCATCACATGGGAAACTTCTATCAATCTGAGAACGAGATTGCTAATATAATGGCTAATGAATTAGAGAAAATCTTTCAACCTCACCCGCCTGAGAATAACCCCCAAGAAGAAGAAGAAGTTAATTTTACCATTGACAGTATTAACAATTATCTTATAACAAATTTCATTCCCTTTACTTCACCAAGAGAAGTAAGAGAAATTATTTACAAACTCAAGCCAAGGAAAGCCAAAGGCTATGATCAAATTAGCAATGAAGCACTTAAGGGCCTTCCTAGACGTTGTATTACTAACATAGTCAATATTTTTAATGCCTGCATCCGAAATAATTATTTCCCTCAGCAATTGAAACACTCAATTAGTCAATATCTTAAAACCAAAGAAAGATCCTAACCTCGTCACTTCCTACAGACCTATCAGTCTTTTACCTTCATTAGGAAAAATATTTGAGAAAATCCTCTGCTCAAGGATCACTAACCATCTCGAAAGACTCAATTTAATAGATGATCTGCAATTCGGCTCCCGCAGTGGACACTGCACGACTCATCAAATTCTCAATTTGGTGGAATTTGTTTCGCAAGCCTTTACTAAGAAAAACGGCGTGGCTGCATGCTATCTCGATTTCGAAAAGGCTTTTGATAGAGTGTGGCATGCAGGCCTCCTGCATAAATTGAATAATTGTATGCTTCCAAACAGTTTCGTAAAACTCCTTAGTTCCTATCTGAAAAACAGGACTTTTCAAGTTCGCTGCGGTGACGCCTTATCTGTCAGAAATAGAATTCATAGCGGGGTGCCGCAAGGATCCGTTCTTTCCCCCCGGCTCTATAATGTTTATATCAATGATTTCCCGCCCCCATTCAACACGAAAATACTCAAATATGCTGACGACACTGTAGTACTGACTGAATCCAGAAGTCCCCAGCTCGCTCTAAGTAATTTACAAATGCATCTCAATATGATCAATCACTTGTGCAAGACTTAAAAAATTAAGCTCAACAAATCTAAATGTTGTATTGTGCTCTATCGGAGATACAAAACAAGATTAAGAGTCAATACTGATATGTACTCAGATAGAACTCTAATCCCTGTAGCTAATTCCTATAAATATTTAGATGTTTACGTAGATAAGTTACTCAACTTCAAAGATCATATTTTTGCTTTTATTGCCTACATGGCAATTTATCCTATTATCGGCAAAAAATCGAAGCTCAGTCTAAAAATAAAGAAAATTCTTTACATATCTGTAATTCGACCGATCATGCTACATGCAGTGCCGGCCTGTGCAATCGCCAATAAAACTGAGCGCAAAAAATTGGATATACTTGAAAATAAAATTCTGCGTAGCATTGTGAATGCACCTTGGTACGTGAGAAACTCTATAATTCATAACGACCTGGATATTCCATCTGTGCATAACTTTATACTCATGACAGCTGACAACTTCTTCGAGAAGATGAAGCATAGCCAGTATAACGCGATTAAACAAATGTTGGATTACGATCCAATCATTGAATACACTGTTAAACGCCCAAGGACAATTCATCACAATTCGTTATGATGGTAACTTGTAAATTTTAATTTTAAAATTTACTTGAACTCTAATTGGACTCTATCCTATTATTTGTGCTGCATCTTATACTTATGTTAATCAAGAAAATTTTTTATTCAAGATTTTTATGTTACTATTTAATTTTTTTAATTATTTTGTATGAATTTTTACTTTATCGTATGATTCTACGAACTTTTGAACTTTTTACGGCCTATCTAACAACTGCATACTTCTGAATTACTTGGAACTCTTATGCCATTCACAGCTTCAAACTGTCTTCGCGCCTTTTTCATGATGTCTCATTATCTTTTATCCTGCACTCTTACTAGCTATATTGCACTCACCACCTGCATTTGCCATACAACTCACTGAACCTGCCTGCATGCTTCAATTTAATGCCATTGCTTACCACTGCACAATTTTTATGATGAACGCCTAATTTCGTAAGCATTAAGATATGCCTGCTCACGCAGCTGAATTTTCTTCGCCCATGGGTGTTGGTACTTCCCTAGTACCAGTTATTTAGAAATATCTTTGCCTAGTGCACTTTAATGCGATCTACTGGCGAAAACTCTTTAGTAGTTAATGACCAGAAAAAAGGCATAAGTCATATAAAGAATAGAGAGAATTGTTAAGAAATTATTTTTTTATCGGTATCCTCAAATCTAAGATTTATATCAGAGTTTATAGATTTTGATATACGTTATTCATGCTCGTTTTTAATGCTAATCAAAACAATGTAAAATTGTATTTAAAATGATTAAAATTTCGACAAATTAATTAATATCAGATTATTGCTAATTTATCGAATAGGAAATATTCGATGGCAGCTCAAGTTTTCTTCGACGGCCTCTAATTTCAGATCGGAGGCTTAGTGTTTTCTTTCGTATTATAAAACGCTAATTCTTAACAGAGTTTCAGTCTAATAGATCCTGGACTCTACTATGTCGTATATTCAGCTTGGCATCACGCTCATTTTATTATTTGAAATAGTGCAAACCGCATGTGAAACTAATTTGCAAATTGTGTTCGCTTGAGTTTTTTAAACGTTTTTACAAAGCTGAACTATGTGTGACCACGCTTAGCACCTAAACTGCAAAATTATCGGAACAAGTTCCAGAAGTATTTCTCTTAACCACTGTTTTAAATGTTACCTCAAAGCAAGTTTGGTGACTATCCAAGAAAATGTTGTTTAAGCCATTCTTGTGGTATATAACCTAAAATATTCTTTATCTATTAAAATCATAACTTGTTGCACTGAAAAATGTATAAGAAAGATTGTTTTCCTTTGTATTTAATTTTGAGCAGTTGAGGGGTAAAATTGTTGAACGGTGGTAGTTTGATCCACGTCAAATCACAAAAAGGAGTAAGACTTCGAAATTAAATAGCTCTAGGAAATTTCCTGACAAAACTATATTAATACTTAACATGTTAGCCTTAAAATACTTTTTAACATTTGAAATTTTAGGCGAAAGTGTTTACTATTATTTAAATAATTTAAATGATAAACGCTTCCCATGCGACTTTAAAAAAACACTCAATAATGAAACATAATTCAGCTTTCTATAGCCTAAATCAATTTTTTGCCGAAAACGTTGAAAACCCTCAGACTGTTACATTTGTTTCTCTTGAAGAATGTGCCTTTACGTATATTCTTGAGAATGCAACTCTAGATAAGAATTTCAGAATGTCTTTAAAGGTGTGTATAATTTATATCAATCGTTGAATCACCGTCACGCACACCTCTAAATTAAATTTCTGAACTACATTCTTATAACCGTTCGTCGTGATCAGGAAATGGTCAAAATAGTTTAACAAACATAATAAACATTAAAAACTGTAATTCATTCCAAAGCCTCAATTCTCTGCTTAAAATTGGCAAAGAAGTTTCATAAAAAAATTGAAAGAAAAAGGCTTCAAATACATAACACCTTTAATTTTAAAATACGTATAGCAGAAGAGAATACAAAAAATCTAGTAAGTAACTAATTGGTTGATTTTTTTTCATGACAATTATATTAACTATAAATATAAATTTTAAAATCCCCTGCATCATCGAATAGAAACTTGTTTCCATGTCAATCTCATTTCATAAACAATTCTGGAATCTTTTGAAATCTAGAGAACTAATTTCTGAAGTATCTGACTGTCCTATCTGCATAAGCTGCATTTATTTGCCTAAACATTAGTAAAGATTTGTCACAGATTATCAGAGAGAGAAAATTCCTAATAGTTATAGAGAGCAGAAAGCGAGAATACCCTGCAATTGTTTTGAAAGCGAATACACAAGCTGCAAAAGCACAAGTATTAAAATAATATATTCTGTTAAGGATTGCAATGGCAAGTCACATAACTATCACATGTGCATCTTCAAATGTTTCAATAAGATTTACATCACATTTCGTAAATTTTCAAACGCGTTACTCATATTTGCTTAAAAGTTATTAAATTAACGTAAAACTCAGCTGAAAATTATTAAAATCGTAAATGTTCCCGAGATTCTTACCATAATGTATTTAATGTCATAATAATACTAAATAACTGCATGAAAAATGCATCGCTAGCCGCGTAAGGTTTCTTCATCGGCTCCTTGTTTAGGCCGCTTGCTTATAAGATTCTTGTCTTTTTTCATCCTATGAAATGTTAATTTTTAACAGAGTTTCAGTCTGTGAGATCATAGACTCTGCTGCTTTGTATCATCAGCTCGGAAATTACATAAGCGAACGATGTTCGCTTGATTTGTGTAAAACCTATTTCAAACGTGAACTACATGTGAACACTTAACTTAAAGCCTAACATTCAAAATTTTCTTCCCCTGTTGAATAAATAGTACCCCTAATCACGATATAATTATAATCACAAAGCAAATTTATTGAAAATCCTAACAAATTTGATTAAGCCATTCTGGTGGTTTATAAGAGAAACTGTAACACAAATCTAAAACAATGACTTGTTGTAATAAAACGAATTCTTGTTGTTAATAATCTCGTATGTCTGAATCAGACCTAACCCACAAAATTACACCTTTTTGGTGGCAAGGAGTGCAAGATTGCGCCTGCCGTTGGCAAGAACCTTGGGCCCGATACAGGTGAAAGTACGACTTTCCTCAGTTCTAATCAGGCCCACCAGCGGCCGAGCGGTAAAGTCGCTGAACACTGGTAGTTCGGTCCGAAGTTCGAATCCCGCGAACGGGCTGGCTGCATGGGTGTTTTCGGGGTTTTCCTCATGTGTAACGTGTATACGAGCCAGTTTTCCTTAGAAAGTCCTCCACGAAGGCATCCCTTCCCTTAGGCAGATAGCCCTAGTGTGCTTTGCTATAATTAAATACACCAACACCTCGGTTCTAATCCCAATTTTGAAGAAGTGCACCCTTGGGGAAAAGGTGCAAGAGCCTACCGCCCCTTTGTTCCTACCAACTACCGCTTAAAAGGACTTTTGATCCGCGTCATATTTAGAACGCCCCCATGCCACAAAGAGACTCTGTCTTTACAAATGTATATGACTTCTCTGGAATTCAAACCTTCCTATTGGATACGGCAGTCAGCGTTGCTAATCATTGTTCCTGTTGGGAGGCATAAAAATACTATGACAAAGATGAGTTGATTTGTTGTGTAATTAAATTTGAAATATTTAGAAAGTTTAATTCAAAGTTAAATTTCTGATAGGGCTACACTAGAATTAACATCATCCGTATCATACCAGTATCACGACCACTATCCAATTTTGGCCGTCAAATTGGATGTAGCAGCAACTACTTTTATATGAGGCAGTGGCGAATAACCCACTAGCCAAGCTAAATTCCTACTTTTAAACTGTGTCATACTAAAGCTTGTATTTGTATAACTTGTTGATCTGAGCAAAAATTGTGGCTTGAGCATATAAGGATAGAACCTGGTAAAATGCAGGTTTTTATTGAAATTTAAAACTATAGTTTGATCCAGCTCAAATCACAAAAAGAAACAGCAAAGATCTTCGTGGAGTTAAAAAGGGTCGAATATTTGCTGGCAAAGCTATATTAACACTACGTGGAAGGTGAAACTTACAATACGTTTAATGAAAAAAAAGAGTTTAACTACTAAAAACAGCAAATGTAAATGAACAAAAATTTACCGAAAAGCCACCGCTATGCCTAAAACAGGCAAAGCAGTTTCACTTAAATGGAACGCAAAAGAAAAAGTAACCGACTTGAATTCCTCGCTAATCTCAAAATAAATATAGAGCAGCAGTATATGAAAACACTAGTAAGTAACAAATTGGTTCTAATTTTCTTCATAATAATTACAATCTTCAACCTGTAAATGTAAAGTAGTTTTAAAAATCACTAGCATCATTGAACCGAAACATATTTCCATGTGAGAAATATTTCATAAATAAATTTGAATTTCTGAAATTTGAAGAGCTAAATTTTCGTAGTATTTGGCAGTCTATCTTGTATAAGCTGAACAGAAACAAAGAATTTGTGAGATTTCCTGCTCGACCTTGTCTCAGCTTTAATGAATTTATATTAATGTCTACAAATCTAACATAATTTACGTGACTCAAATAGGTAAGGAAAATTAATTCTCATTGTGAAACAACTGATCTGCATTGTGTTGCAACATTTTTTTCTCTTAAATATTGAGACTTCAATCATCATTATACAGGCTGCAATAAAAGTAAAACATACTCATGAAAATAAAATATTCTAGCAACGATCGTAATATCAAGCCATATAAATAATCAAATCTGTATTTTCAATTCTTTAAATCAGATTTTTAACGCAGTCTGTAGATTTTCAGAAGCGTTCCTCATATTCATTTTTAATAGTAAGGAATAAGGAAAATAATATAAATCTGGATTCAAAACCGTAAAATTTTAAAGATCTCCAAATGCTTGCCATAAACATAAATGTCCTAATAATGCTGATTATCTAAATGGAAAATGAATTCGCTGGTCTCCTAATATTGCGTCAATGGCCTCTATATTCAGACCACTTTTAATATACGTGTTTTTCTCGTATAGTGGAATGCTAATTTTTAACAAAGCTTAAGCTTAATGGACCGTGGACACTACTGTGTTGTATCATCAGCTCGGAAATCACATTTACTTTGTCAACCTGAGATGGCGCAAACCGAACAGGAGCCTAAATTACAAACCATGTTAGCTTGAGTTGTGTAAACATTATTACAAAGTTAAACTATTTGTAAACGTACAACCTAGCCGCTTACATTCATAATTATATTAATCTATTGAAGAGTTCCAGCCCTTAATATATATTTAAATGCAATCAAGCTGTCATGATCCGAAGTGTTGTATTATCAGCTCGGAAATCGCATTCATTTTGTTAACCTTAGATTGCGAAAACCGAACAGGAGACTAAGTATGTTCGCTTAAGTTGGCTTAAGTTGGGTAAACTTTATTTACAAGTTAAACTACCTGTAAACACACAACCTAAACGCTAACATTGAAAACTTAGCGTAACCTATTGACGAACTCGTGCCTTTAAGAACTATTTAAATGCAATCAGAAAGCAAGTTTAGTGAAAATCAAAATAAAAATTGACTAAACCATTCTTGTATTTTGTAAGCAAAAAATATAATACAAATCTTAAGCATGCTTTAGTGTAATAAAAGTAGTATGACAAGGATAAGGCTGGTTTTTTCTTCTAGTTAAATTCCAAATATTTATAAACACAGATTTTGATTCAAAGTTAAATATCCCATTGATCTACACCGCCGTTAGACTCTTACGTAGCTTGCCATTAGCACAACCACTATCCGTTTTTTACCATCAGATGGATTTAGCAAGGAATGTCCTTTAGTGAGGTCGTGGCGAACACACAACTAGCCGAGCTAAATTCCTACTTTTAAGTTCTGCTGGATTGAGTTTAAATTTGAATAAATGTTTGATCGTAGCAAACATTCTGAAATGACAAGAGAAGAGACTAACACTTCAGAATCATGGCGTTAGTGTAACGTATGAATAGTTATCGCAAAATTCCTAAATATGAAATTCTTTTATTCGAAGCTCAGAATTTTTAACGTCATTTTCGAACCCAGTGTTTCAGCTGGAAACGAATGGATGATTTTTCTTATCTAAAACGCTGAAGGACTTAAATTAAACAAAATATGATATGAGGAACTATGTGTCTGCATGACAAGAGATACTCTTTTAATTAGGAGAAAGCTTAATTTTTATTGTTCAACGAGTAAACACATCTTCCTTCTGTAAGACATCATTCGCAGACTAATCTTTCCACTTACACTCCAGTTCTTCAAGAAGAAATGACTTCAAAAATATAGACTTATACAGATGCCTAAATTTATATGAGATTTAATAGTTCAGTTTAATTTCTAAGATTCAAAATTATGGTGAATATTGACCACAGTTAAACTTCAGGCTCTGGAGTAGAAAACATTTGAAATACATTACTTCGTTAAATTTAATTAATATAAGTTTTAAATCTATTTAAACTGGAAATATAAGGAAGCATGTATAACAGAAATTGAACATAATAAATAATTTATCTATACTTTGTGAATTTGTTTGCTAACCACGAAAAAACAGTTGTGTTCTCTAGAAATGACTAATTCGGTAAAGTTTGGGAAATATTCCAAAACAATTTCTCAATAAAATTTCTTGAATGAAAATTTTCGAGATTTTTCTGGATAAAATTGCTGCCTTATCTATTATAATCATCCTATAGTTCAACATATATTAAAGATTGCTTTAGAATGAGACGAAGTAAGAGCTTTAAAAAAAGCAAATGCAATGGTAAAACGCCACAGCCTCGTTAAAAATTATGCATAATCAACCTTGCTAAAACATGTATATACTAATTCCGCAGTCCTTTTACTCAGTTTCACGGCAAATGATTAGAAGAATGTTAATACTCAATAATTTATAGTTCGGTTTAAGATCCAATTCCTTTCCCCTTCTCGCTATGGTGTATGTCTTTACCCATCAAAAATTGTGATGATTAGACCTCTTAGTAAGATCTAAGACATCTAACCATCACAATTTTCATCATTTTTATTCGTTACTTTAAATGAAACTGCTTTCCCTGTTTTAGATAGAGCGGTGGTTATTCAAATATTTGATTTATAGCGTGTGTGACGATTCAAATTTTGAGTAACATTGAGTGAATTTTTATGTAACAATGAGTGAGCTCAAGTGAAACAAAATTAGCAGAAACAAAATTTTGATCATTTTTGAGTGAGCTGTGGCTGTCCAGGCGGGAGATGAATACATTAAGATGGGTCTCATAGATTTCAAGTATAAAATTCTTTTAGTTACTGTACTGAGCGGATATTACATTCCGATGAGTGCGTAAATGAAACTTTATTAGCTTTTTCACGGATGAAATTTATGTGATGTTGGAAAAGGGTTTAATGTCGACCTTTCGAAACTTTGATGCTATAATAACTTAGAGAACCTCTTCTTAGTAACTTAAAGATTGCAGTGGGAGTGCAGAGAGTATCCACATGTGTCTAGAAAGGAAAAGTCGGGAGTATTGCATGGACACATGGTTAATTGGTGAAGGTGAATCAGAAGTTAAACGTTCGGATAAGCAAGTAAGCATCCTGACCTTGGAGACATGCTATGCTATGCTACGAAGCGTACATCAACATCTCTAATCGAGATGAATGTAAAGCAAGGTAATTGAATACAAATATAAAAGTAAACATTGCACAAAAAAGGAGAGCGCAGTTCTATGTTCCACGTTCTACTTGACCGATTATCGAAATTGCGTTTTCCATGTCTCGAAAGACCAATTTAGGACATACACCGGTTATCATAAATTAAGGAAAAATCACAAAAATAGCAATAACTCCCTCAAAAATAAGCCAAACCGTATAAAATTTGAACGTGTTACCAAGTAAGAGTAGCTGAGTAAAACTCCAATATGCAAATTAGTGGCGCTGCACTCCGAATACGTCGTCTGCGAGGAGGAGATGACGTAAAAGTCCATGTTTGAGAGCAAGCCCACATATTTCACTGTGTAGTGACATCAGAAATCTAAGATAGCCAATTCGTAACAATGACCTCCAGGCATCATTTGCCTGCAGAACTACGATAAAGAGCCATTGGGAGACTAGAGGCAGGACAATGTCAAAGAGAAGTGGCCAGATGGCAAAAACGGAGTCCTTCTGTGGTTCACAGACTTTGGAGGCAATTTCAAATCACAGATTCAGCAGCTAGGAGGTTCAGCCAAGGACAGCCAACTGCTAAGACGAGCACCGATGATCGATATTTGACATTATGTGCACTCAGGAATAGAACCGCTAGTCCGACTCTTCTTAGATCCTCCCTTGCTGCAGCCACCGGAACACACAGACTATTTTCTGTATCAGTAATGGCTTCATTGCAGTGAATTGGCTAAATTGTTGAAATAAAAGATGCATCTCTGTCATTTCGTACGGTATATTAGTCTGATTAACTCAAGCATGCAAAATATTCAACCTTATTCCTAATTAGAGCATGGCAGTTTTAAGATTATTAAGTGACCTTTAGCTCCAGCTGTTTGATTTTATAAACATTCATCCCTTCAAATATTGGGTAAGATTTCTTCTCTGAGATATATTTTGAAAAGTGCTATTCTAAATGAATATTGTTGCATTATTAATCTAAAGTAATGGTTCTTGTTCAGAAACTAATACTTGTTCGTTGTTAACTTAAAAAATTTATAGAAACAAAAGTTATCTTATTTTTTTATTTTACTTCATTAGTATAGGTTTAAAATGGCAGTAATTAGGTACTTTCGATTCTGAACTTCATCCAATGTTTAAACACCCCAGAGGTTATCTTTTCTGCTATGTAATTTACCATTATCTATGGCTTTTTAATACTTTTTTAATCTACTTTAAAATTTAACCTAATGAAAAAAAATTAAATATACTAAAGTAGTTGTATACTAATCGTATATAAATTCTTTCCTTTTTTAAAAAATTTCATAGCAGAAAAAAGGATTTTCATTCATAGTAGAGTATATTGCCAAATATCAAAATCGTATTTGTTTGAAAATACAAAAGAAGTCTTTGAATCCTAACTTAATTTCTCAGTTGTTTACTTGTGACTTAAGTTCCTTTACCGCCTATATGTTTTTCTTCTCATTAAAGGTAAGTTTGGAATTTTACTTTAATAGGTCACAGTAGAAAGAGAATAAAATAACTGCATTATGAAAATAAATTATTTATTTGGGGTAGGTTCACTTTTCTCGAAGTAATAACTGCAAATTATTTAAAACAGTGGTATTGAAACTATGTGTCCCGAACCCATTTGGAAGCTTGAAAATTTATAATAGGACGCATGGTGAATAAAATTCCTAAAACTCCTAACTGATGGTACATAATTAAGGGTCAAATCTAAAGGAATTAAATTTTTGATTTCTCTTTGCCTATCCAGTCTGGGTGTGTTCATGTAAAACAGATAGGAAGAAAAAAGTACAAACTGGCCACAACAGTGTTCTGAGATAGAATACAAACATGACTTGGTACATTGGGAGCAACACAATTCATGAAGAATTTGATATTGCTAAAATCAAAACCTTTTATTATCTCCTAAATATTTCTCTCTGAAGTGAGAAATGTCAGCAACACTGACCGGATAATTATAAAACTGTACAACATAGAAAACGATCTATGTCAATTCTGATGAAACGACCTATGTCCATTCCACAGTGGTTATACATAACTGAGGCAATACTTTTCTCTGAAATTTTTGTTCTTTGCTGTATAAGTTATATTGAGCTGTAATTGAAATAGCATTATTCTTCTTGCCTTTTTTGTGATGCCATGCATTTCGTAATTTTATTATATATTATCTCTTTTAATTTCCGGAACCTGCATTTCGTACTGTTTACTTTGTTATCTTCCTGTTTCGTCAAAAACGAATGCTCACCAAATTTGGCTTTCAAAAAAATTCTTACTAACGTTTTGAAATAATCGAAATTTAAGTCGTCTTTTAATACTCTTTCGAAATATTTGTCCCATTAATGGACAATTAATGTATGATAAACACTGCTACGTCCAACTTGACTGATCGTGAGCGTAATTTTTTTTTTTTTTTCTTTTCTTTTCTTTTCTTTTTTTTTTTTTTTTTATTGTCGTTTGCATTTTTATGAGGTCGCATTGCCATAAAGTTTGAATACCCCGGTTTTAAAACGTAATATGGGTGATAAATTGCAATGGGCCTATCAACTTAATATTTTTATTTCTAGTTTATTTCTAATTTTCATTTTTGACTCAGGAATTAGTTAATATTTTTTCAAAAGCTTAGTTTCTTTATTTGCATACTTAGATGAATATTAGAACCAGAACATGGAATGAATATCTTGAGAACTCTCTAAAAACTGCAACCACTTCTGTCTAACCAGATATTACTATATTTGTTTCACAAATTTAAGGTCCTTCCGTGTTGCTTAGAAAAGTGTTCCCGAATTAAACATAATTCAGCTTTTTAAAGCCTAAATCATTATGTTTTGAAAAACAAAATTAAATGTTTAATGAGTTCATTTTCTTCCACTTGAAGAATGTGTTTGTATTATTGAGAATACATTCCAAGATGAGGATTTTAGAATTTCTTTAAAATTCAGTAAACTTTACATCATAAGTTGAATCAGACGCGCTCTAAATAAATTTTTCTGAATTATAGTCTTGATAGATTTTGCGGTGAAGAGCAAACAGAAAGAACAATTCAGATACAAAACCAAACAGTAGAAATAAGAAACTGCAATTTATTTCGAAGCCACCGCTCTACCTAAAAAATGCAAAGCAGTTTCCTTAAAAATTTTTGATGACAACTCTGTATACGTTGTATGAAATTTCCGCTGAAATCGATCACTGAAATTTTTTTAAAATTCAAGTGGCGTAAAATCATACTAAAAATCTAGTAAGTAGCATGTAGGTTTCATTTTCATAATAAGCTAGGCCCACCAGCGGCCGAGCGGTAAAGTCGCTGAACACTGGTAGATCGGTGCGAGGTTCGAATCCCGAGAACGGGCTGGCTGCATGGGTGTTTTCGTGGTTTTCCCCATGTGTAACGTGTATACGAGCCAGTTTCCCTTAGAAAGTCCTCCACGAAAGGCATCCCTCCTCTTAGGCAGATAGCCCTAGTGTGCTCTGCCATAATTAAATACACCAACACCATAATAAGCTAGCGGCCGAGCGGTAAAATCGCTGAACACTGGTAGTTCGGTCCGAGGTTCGAATCCAGCGAACGGGCCGGCTGCATGGGCGTTTTCGTAGTTTTCCCCCATGTGTAACGTGTATACGAGCCGGTTTCCCTTATAAAGTCGAGCCCACCAGCGGCCGAGCGGTAAAGACGCTGAACACTGGTAGTTCGGTCCGAAGTTCGAATTCCGCGAACAGGCTGGCTGCATGGATGTTTTCGTGGTTTTCCCCATGTGTAACGTGTATACGAGCCAGTTTCCCTTAGAAAGTCCTCCACGAAGGCATCCCTCCCTTTAGGCAGATAGCCCTCGTGTGCTTTGCCATAATTGAATAATCCAATCCAATCCAATCTCTTATGAAGTCCTCCACGAAGGCATCCCTCCCCTTAGGCAGATAGCCCTAGTGTTCTTTGCCGTATTCTCAGTACACCACCACCTTTTCATAATAAGTGTAATCTCAAACAGTAAATTTAATTTTAAAAATCCATGTCGTCATCGAATCGAAGCCTGTTTCCATATCACATGTATTTTATAAACAAATCCGAAATAAAACTTGAAGAACTTAATTTTCGAACAATTTTTCAGCTCGCCTTGTTATAAGCTCTATTCTTTTGTTTAAAAGCTAATAAAGCTTTTTACAGACTCTCTTAAAATTTTATAAAAGATAAATGTTAATAATGATAAGAATAAACAAATATCATTCATTTAATTAGAAGCAGAAACGAAATATTTGTGAAACGAAGTATTGTGACGACCAAGTCTCAGTTTTTATATTTTTATAGTAATCTGTGCAAGACTGAGGTACTTGACGTGACTCAACTAGCTACGGAAAAGTGATTAGGTGTGTGAAACATTAATCTGAATTTTAGTAAGAGGTTTCCTACTAAATTTAATTTCTCTAGCCAATACCCATTCATGTTGTTATGTACATGCGTAAACGCGCTTTCCAACGAACCACATTACGCTTGCGCTTGTCTAAAACGCCGGGTTTGCGATAGGGGTAGGCTATCAGCTGACTCTTGCTGACTGCCTCTCAATTCTATTTCCCGTCTTGTTTACTCCTTACCAACGGCTTAGTTGAGCTATTTCCGGCTCATCTTCAATCTCGGGACTGGCTTTTTCTGGATCTGTCGATTCTGTTCCGCGCAAGTTGCTCGATTTCCTGAACAACTAGTTTTTCTTCCTTACTTTTCTCTCCAGTAAATATCCCTTTGTTCCCTGAGGATTCTGAAATCTTGAAGTTTCACTAGCCTTCTTCATTCAAATTATGCACCACTCCTGCATGAACATTTACATAAGGTTGTACATCCTCTTCTCCCAACCCCAGATACTTATAGGTACTAACTGGGCTTCTACCTGGAGTCCTTTGGCGGGCTTTAATGATATTTTCTCTCCAGACGCCAAATGTCTCTCTGGAACCTCCGATTTTCGGATTACGGTAACTTCTGCTCCGCTATCAATCAATCTTAAACCCACAGTTGCCTATTTGTAAACCTAACCTAGGTAATATCCGTTTGCCCTAGTTAGTGTAATCTCTCCTGCATAGCTAGCTTCATTCCTGTACATATTTTATTTAATCTCTTGGCTTGTGCGTCATCCATATCATCTTTGTCGTTTCCTATTTCAGATTCCGCCATTAGATTTATCGCTGGCCAAAATCGTTTTATGTGCCCTTCACCCTGATATTGAACACATTTTAGAATTTTCTTATTTGTCTGCATCATTCCTTGAGATTCTGAAGATTGTATCCGTTTGTATTTCTCCTTCTCGATTGTGCAATCAAGATTGAAATTCCTCTTACTCTTATTCAGTCGCACTATCTTTTCTCCTTGTCTTATCAGTTCCTGTTTTTGAACCTAGTTTATTTAGTGCCTGAAGACTAGTATTGTAATTTGTAACTATCGCCGTAAAGTAATTGTCTAAATAATTTGCAAAATTTGATGGATATAACCAATTTTCGAACTCTTTTAACAGTATATGCTCGTTAACTGTTGAGGTAATTTAGTTTTTACCTGATCCATAATCAAACGTTCTCTTAGTTTATCAACAGTCTAAACTTTTCTGGATTCTAAGTAGAAGTCAAGTCCTGCCTCAACCCTCGCTATGTGCTGAGTATGAGTTTCCTTATACCTTTTCGCGCATCATTCTGAATTCTTTTTATGTTGTAATAAGGTAATATGAAATTCCTTTAATACAGTGGTCTTTAATTTTAATATAGTTATTTAAATCCCTTTAACCCGAAGTTGCGATCCAACATTTAACTTTGGTTTTTAAACTCTGCAAAATAATTTTCGCCTTATGTTCTTCAGGGATTTTATAGAGATTAAACATTATTTCAGCATGATGGGAAAAGAACAGCCATTCCTCAGATTTTAGTGGCTGGTCAATCATAACTCCTTTCATTATTTTTAAATTTTTTAAGAAATTCTTTCCCTTGCTCTCAGAATCTGACACCCCTTCATTCTATAAGCCCGATTTGCTTTCTTCTTTTTCTATTTTTCTACTCTAAGTTTCTAGCTCTTTAATTTATATCTGATGTTCTCTCTCTAACTGTCTTTCCCGAAATTCCTTCTCCTTTAATAGGTCTTTAGCCGCATCTGCATCCAATTCACACTTTTTTAGCTGTAACTCTATTTCCTTTAATTTAACTTCAGCTTGCATAATCTTCATGACTTCATCCGATCCTTTTGACATCACAGTTTTCCCTTTAGGACGTTATTAATCTCTCATGTTTCCTTTTTACCGTTTCACACATACAATACGTAATTAACTTTTGATTTTACAGGCAAACGTACATACTTCCCTACTACTGAATACAACCTTTATTCACTTAGCAAGCACTATCATTAGGGAACACAATCATGAATAGTACTATATTTTTCATATTAAACCATTAACAAATATTTCACCATATATTGTTAAACACAAATACAAAAAAGTAATATCTTAATCTTTTGAATTAGTATGCGAAAAATGGTTTTAAATAATTCGTCATTACGTCGTAAAACATTCACACATTCTTATATTGATACAAGCATTTAACTTATTGTTCTCAAATCATTAAACTAATTAATTTTCAATTAACTTTTTAATTTCAGTGACTAAACATTTTACAGTCATTTCGAACTTAACCAGTAACATGAGTACACAATTAAATGTTTTAAATCACCTCTTATCTAATTTTTTTAGCCTTTTTAACGTCCGTTTCCCATACAATATCTCCTCAATATTTCCTTGATTAAAAAAAAACTCATAACTCTCGGTTACATAAAAAATATACTTTATCAATGCCTGCTGGTTTTAACGCCCGACATTCTAATTAGGTTATTATTAAACATCAAAGCAATTTTAATTTTCTCAGTTAAGGTCGTAATTATGAGGAGAGAGCTCTCTCTTTATTTATTTTTTTCCTTGTGCTTCCCGAGAGATTCAGGGGAAACTTACCTTTAATTCCGGTACCAGCGATGAGTCGAATTTATCCACATGGTCGGGCTGGAAAATCCGACCTTTTCACAATTTACCACTGAAGAATCAGAATGATGATTTATTTTTATTTTTTCACCTAAATCACACTGATGATCTTCTGAGCACTGAACTCATTATTCACACTGATGATACACACACTGATTAATCGCGCCAATTTTACATAAATCTTCAAACATCGTAATTTAATTCTAGAATTTTCACAAAATTTTAACTATTCTTCTTTGGTTAACACTTTACTAACATATTTACTTATTATTTTCACTACTTAGTCATATTTTTCTTTTCCATCCTATTATACCATACTAGCAAATGCGCTGATGTGATCTCGCGCCATTCCGGGCACGAGGCTAGTTCTTTTTTTAATGGAACACTCATTATAACAGAAAAATATTCATCACACACTTCGTAATTATATCCACACGTTTAGTACATCAAGACACAAACTCACATAAAAAATACCACTTTTATACATTAATATCTATATATAATATGCGCAATGACATGTATTAGTTATATCTCTCACATAGCATGCTTGTCGGTTCCAAATTCCCCGTCTTCGTTTTTCATCTTTCTCACCGTTCCAGTCTCCCTTGACCGCTTTCCCGGGTCGCTACCTCACTTCCCTTATCCTTTCGAATGAAAAGGTCCTCGAAAAGTGTTTTGCTAAGGGAGGGACTTCACAGATACAGAATTTTGCTGAAAATGTCCCAAATGAAACTACAAGGAATAGTGTTTTCTAGATAGTGCTTTTGCCGAAAACTGTGCGAATATCAACTCTCTGATGTTTTTTTAAGTGAAAACAGATCGCTGTGTACTTCGAGAGAAGAAGAATAAAAAACGCTTCAAAGAAAAATGTGTTTTATTTTTTGATGTATGACATAATCCTTTTTTAATTATTCAAATTTGTATTTTAAATTGCTGTTTCCTATCCTATGTTGATATTGTTTACCAAACGTAGTATAAATATCGATAATTTTGGAATCCTTCTAAAAAAGAAGGCGTGGAAATCACCAACTTTCGTATGCTAAGTAACTTTTATTATTTTCATCCATAAAAATTCGCCAAATTGGGCCAAGATATTTGCGATAGTACTTAAGTCCAAAATGACCGCTACTTCTGGCCTCAGTATTGGGAAAATTCTAAAAATGACTAGTGCCTGCCATAAAAAAAAGGATTTGTATTGGTATGAGGATGTAAACCTGACCAACATAACCAAATCAGTGTTTAGAGATAAACTTTCTGATCTCACTTATATAACATGGCGGACATATTTGTTTATCACATTTTAACATTTCTCCTTAGACCATTTCTGGCAAGGTCCCCGTGAATTTAATTGCTAGCAATGGATTAATGTTGTGAGAACACATTTATATTTCTCACAACATTTATGACCACAGGCCACGAGGCACGGGTCCTAAGTCCCGATGCCTATTCCAAGTATACATTCATAAGAACTCAAGCCTCTATTAGAGAAGCGGCGGTGCTTTCCATCATTTTTAACCTTATAAGGTGCAAAATTATGCAAATTGTATTTCTCTAACAAGTTAGAGTATATGCGCCGTAAAATTTCGCTAACTATTCAAAACATGATACGCTGAAAACAGTACAATCCGGTCTGAAGCCGGGGCATAGAAATAAATGCATGTGTAGCAATTTTTTATATCTTTGTCACTTTTCAAAATAAAAAAGTGCAAATTTAGTTTTTGTAAAATTTCAAGCTACGTTCGTTACAGAGGTTTTTGTTAATGTGAGATATTCTAACCAGTTATAGAAAGAGTAACATCGAATAATGTCTTCTATATTTATTCAATTTTCGTCCACAGAGTACAAAGCAGATGAGTTTGAAACTGTCGTTTTGCCTGCAAGTACTAATCCACTTTGTTGTCTCTTCGATTATAAACGTAACAATGCTCTTTCGTCTGCCGTGGGGCTACAATGTAACTTAACATCCGTTTTGACAGTGTCTAAATAATGCAAAGGCCATGAATCTTTGAAAAATAATTGTCCTGAAAGCAGATTTTAATTCGTAATTACTTACTCAAATATTCGAAGATAACTGTTAGTGTATTGCTTTTCATAATATGTTGTAAATTAAAAGAAGTTAAACCATCCAAAAACTCAAATTAATTGTTTATATGACATTAGAGATCCGAGCACTTAGGTGAAGGGAATTAGTATTTTTTTCGGACATTCTTTTATTGGTACTGGATTCGGGAAAGTACAGTTTTTCATTGTATTTAGTCTAGTATTTTTGTAGTTATGTTTATTTTTAACTCATTACTAAAAATGTTAAATTAGTGTTTTTTCACTATTGAGTTAGCCGAACCTCACTGGTTTAATTCATTTTATTACCGAGTACACCCATTTTTAGCACAAATACTTAAATACTCCGACTAAGCTTGATTACTTAAAAAGATTTACTTACAAAATAGAGCTGTGTCCTTCCTCAGCAAATGAATTACTTCCAGGAAGGGAAGTTATTATTTTTTGGCACATAGGACATTATGTTCATTAGATACAGCTTTACCTGGGTGTTAAAACTGATGGTGCCTGCTTTTAAATTAATTTTCAGTACTAGTTTTGAGATTATGAATCCTAATGAACATTCGTGGAATTATCAATGATAATTTAAATTAAGATTGGCACTGAATTACCAAAGCTCCCAGGCAAAGTAAATGTAGAAAGTTCTTTGACAAATCCCAATTTATCTTTCGGAAAATATGAGTAATAATCTCTTCCATTTTAAAACCGGGTTTTAAATTTAGCTGAGTGATTTATAAATTTAGTTTTAAATTTAGCTTTAAATAAATTTCTGAATTGAGCGTAAATCGGTTTATGTTTAGCTTAACTTTATATTTCGTAAGATCCTCCAAAATTCTTAAATTCTTAGATGTTTACGTCAGTTGAAAACCATTCTAGTTTAAATACATACATATTTTTTGGAGGGAAAAATATCTAGATAAGGATTTTTAAATTTCATTAAAAGTTCCCTGAATTTTAAGTTCAGTGAATCGTCGTCCCGAGGCCCGGTGGCGCAGTGGCTAGCGCAGCAGCACCTTAGGTCCGGGGTTCGATCCCCGAGCTTGTGGAGGTCGACTCAGCCTTTCAGCCCTTAATTTCCATCCTTTGGTTCCATAAACTGAGTACCAAGTTCGCTTGGAGGCTAAACACTGGGGTCCTGCAACAAGCTGAGCACTTGTTCAGGAAGGGCTGTTACGCCAATGAGGCATTTTTTTTTTTAGAATCGTCGTCCGTCACGAGAGAAATCAAAGTTCCTGAGAAACAACCTAGGAACAAATATCTATACTCCAAAAACACCGCTTCATCTCAAAGAAAGAAAGAAGCAGCTTCATTAAAAAGAACTTCCATAATCCACTCCAATTCCTTCTTTTTCATTCAATCATTATAAATTGTTCCGAATTATTGCATTTAAATGCAACGTGTCTGATCCATGATAAGTATACCCAAAGGGCACATGACATATCTACAATGCCAATGATTTAAAAATTTCGGAGTTCCTATGGTTCAAAACCATCTACCTCCACATCAGAATTACTAAAAGCGAGCAGAAATAGGAAAAATTTTGCATAAGTGATTTACTTGATGCACACTAGAGGGAGCCACAGGCTCAAGAAAGTTTAGGGATAGGGTTGAGAAAATAAAAACTTAAGTATCATAATCTTTTTATAAGTTTTTAGGTTTTAAAAATTTTTTTGTATTTTATATTTTATACTTTTTTTGGTTTTTTATAATTTTTTATACACAGTACAAACACTAAAGCAAAAAGTGGATAGGAAAGATTTTACGATTAATAGGCTCATTGGCATGTGGCTTGTGTTGGAGAGTGCAAATAATTATTGAGATCGCGATGAAAATATTCTTAGGCAGATTTGAAATCTGCGGGAGATGTGATTCTTAAGTAAACAGATTGATAACTTTGCTTGAAGATCTTGATGGTAGTAGCAGAGGATGAAGTAAGCAATTATATGGCAGCTCGCTGAAGAGACGTCCTTCCTTCATGGCGCGGGGGCTGGAACTGAAGTTAAGCCAATGCCAATGATTTAAAAATTTCGGAGTTCCTATGGTTCAAAACCATCTACCTCCACATCAGAATTAATAAAAGCGAGCAGAAATAGGAAAAATTTGGCATAAGTGATTTACTTGATGCACACTAGAGGGAGCCACAGGCTCAAGAAAGTTTAGGGATAGAGATGAGAAAATAAAAACTTAAGTATCATAATCTTTTTATAAGTTTTTAGGTTTTTAAAATTTTTTTGTATTTTATATTTTATACTTTTTTATAATTTTTTTTTAAACACAGTACAAACACTAAAGCAAAAAGTGGATAGGAAAGATTTTACGATTAATAGGCTCATTGGCATGTGGCTTGTGTTGGAGAGTGCAAATAATTACTGAGATCGCGATGAAAATATTCATAGGCAGATTTAAAATCTGCGGGAGATGTGATTCTTAAGTAAACAGATTGATAACTTTGTTTGAAGATCTTGATGGTAGTAGCAGAGGATGAAATAAGCAATTATATGGCAGCTCGCTGAAGAGACGTCCTTCCTTCATGGCGCGGGAGCTGGAACTGATGTTGAGATTCCTTCCTTTTCCCACTATTGCCGTGTGTAGCTTGCTGATAGCAAGCTGTATACCGGCTGTCATGAATTAAAAAGTACATTGCAGGTATAGCAAATGCTTCAGTGTGTCCGGAGGACAGGATGCAAAATGAAAGAAGGTGTGACTACTTTGTCACGTGAGGCTATAGCGGTGTCTGGTAGGCTGGAGAGATGCTGGTCCGAGTTTCAGGTACAGTGTGCATTTTTACAAATATTCAGTGCATAAACTCATCAAAGTGCAGTTTTCTCACAACTAGAAAGACTATATACAAAAGTAAAATTCCGCAGGGAGTCCAGCAGAAGCAGTCAAAGATATCTCTTAGTAGAGGTCTTTTGATTGGCTGTTGAGACGTGTATGCGAAAATCATGAGAATTTGCTATTTACAAAATATTCAATTGCAGAGACATAAAAACATACTTTCCAGTAAACTAAAAGTTAAATTAAATAAAATAAAAGAAATTTGAAACCAATAGGAGCAGTGAGAGATCTACAGTAAGCAGTAGAAGACTTTAGTTCGTAGTCCCGTGGGACGTCACCCTTCCGTGCCTTGACCCCGATAGTGGCTGCTTAACTTTAAGCATTTCAGTTTTCCAAGTAAACACAGGGTAAAAACTTAGGTTGGAAAGTTCTGATTTTCATTGAGGATAAATGCAGTAAATGGTCTAAGGTGCCTGTCTTCGTGCAATATTTCATATTCAAAGAGGTTAAATTGACGCATATGATTGCAGTCCTGGGCTTCTCTGAAGAAATTCCGATTTTGCTTTGCGATGAACTTATCTAAGGGGTCGATCTTGAGGTCATCTTGTAGACACTTATTTGTCACGAAATAATGAGCATTCGTAATAATCCTGAGATAGCGGTTCTGCACAACACATAATTTATTGAGGTCAGTTTTGGTCAGGGCGGCCCACGCTGGGGAGGCATAAGTCATGATCGGTCTGATCGCAGACGTGTAGATGAGCCGCTTTTTTCCCAGGTCGAGAGTGGAGTATTTACCAATAATTGGGAAGAGACATTTGATAATTTGTAAGGCCTTATCCCTGACGTAATTTATATGGTTAGTCCACGTTAAGCGATCATTTATAATCACTCCGAGGTACTTGGCATGGGGAACAATTGGAACAATTTCGTTAAATAGATAAAGTCCTCTTTTGACAGGTGTGTTCCTTTTATTTCTGCGTATGAGGAGAAGTTGAGATTTGGCTGCGTTTATTTGGACTTTCCATTGCGCGCACCATCGTTCGATGCTAGGAATGACATCTTGTAGTTTTTTGATGGCGTGATTCATATTAACAGACTTTACTGCCAGGGCAGTGTCGTCTGCATAACAGGCCAAAATAGCGTTATTTTGAGATGCTTGAGGAAAGTCAGCAGCATAAAATAGATACATATAAGGTCCTAGAACTGACCCTTGCGGAATACCGCTATGGATATTTCTAGACGAGGAGATAGCACCGTTCACACAAACACAAAAAGTCCGGTTTGTAATGAAGGAGTGAATTGTCAAGATCATTTCTCGGTCCACGTTAGCAGTAATTAATTTGGATATGAGCCCCTCATGCCAGACGCGGTCGAAGGCTTTCGCCACGTCCAACATGAGGAGAGCAACACTTTGTTTGTTATGCAAAGCAGAGCCACAAAAGTCAGTAATGCGTAACAACTGCTTCGTAGTAGAAAGGTGCTGGCGGAAACCAAATTGTTCCGGAGGCAACATGTTTAGATAGGATTGCATACGTGAGAGAATAATGCGCTCATAAATTTTTCCGAGCACAGGCAGGAGACTAATAGGTCGATAGCCATCTGGTTTCGTGTGGTCCTTTCCAGGTTTAGGAATTAAAATAATTTTTGCACTTTTCCACTGCTGTGGAAAGTAGGAGTTAAATAAACACGCATTTAAAATGCTAATGAAATTCGCTACTGCACAGGGAGGTAACATTTTAACTGCAGTATTAGAAATGCCATCATTTCCGGGAGCTTTGCGTGATTTGAGTTTTTTAATAATTTGAGACACTTCTACAGGGGTAGCAAATTTGGGAATATTTCGTGCTGTGGGGGCATTTAGCCAATCTTTCACATGAGTAAGGGTGAAAAGTTCAAAGTTTCTGTCCACAGGCCAATCATTTGGCGTAAATTGTAGTTCCAAATGCGAGGCGAAAACATTTGCTTTATCTTCATTTGAAAGGGCAACAACTCCGTTATGGAAGATGGGACGATTGGTAACAAAATTTGCTTTGAGGTTTTTTATTAAAGTCCAAAGAGATCCGTCACGGAAATCTAAGTTGCACATTTTTTCACACCAGAGTTCGTCCTTGTGTTGCTTCACAGCAGTTTTGATGTCCCGGTTTAGGCGATTTATCGCCCTTTTGGCGACAGGATCCCAGGTAAGGTTGTAAATTTTTCTGAGGCGATTTCTATGCCTCATCATTTGACGTATTTTAGGCGGCAGTCGGAAGAGCGTGTTTGTATTTACAACTGTATCACTAGCATTTTCAATAGCCCTTTGAATTTTTGAGGTAAATGAGGATACTGCAGAGTCGATGTTATCAACACAGATCAAATTTCTGACATCAAGAACACTGTCTTTCATGAAGAGTTCATAGCGCTGCCAGTCAGTAATTTTCCTAGTGGAAGCAGTATTACTTTTGTTCACTCCTAAAGTAGCAATGATCGGTAAGTGATCCGAGGATAGTTCGTGCAATACTTCAAGCGTGATAGGGATAGTTGTGGTGGACAAAACAATATCCAGAATGTCGGAATATTCTATTCTGTCCGGGCGATAAGTGTATTCGTCCGGTGTGTAAATAACAACAGGATGGCTTAAAATGTAATTTTGTAGAGTTTTACCGTTTGTATTTCCTTTACGGCAATTCCATGCGATGCTCTTGGCATTTAGGTCTCCTGCCAGGATCGTAGGAGTATCAGGAGGAAGGATTGAGTCTAGTAGGTTATAAGTTAACACATTATGCGGTGGATTATAAAAAGCACTGAAATAAATATTTTTGTACACCGGAAGGGTAATGCACACTGTAATCAGCTCGCAACCAAAGTCTTTACACTCTTTAACTAGGCAAGATGGTAAATTTCTCTTCACATAGATGGCGACACCTCCGCCTCGATGGCTAGTTCTATCACAGCGATAGATTCTGTAGTTGGAGATATTCAGACTGTAACATCTTTGAGCATGTGTCTCAGTAATGAGCGCGAAGTCAATATCATGCTCGTACAGAAATTCTTGCAGTTCTGAGATTTTATTGCGGAGACTATTTGAATTCCACACCATGAAGCGGATTAAATTTGCCTTATTAGTGTGTTGGCCCATTATCTGAGATCACATTTTCTTGAGGTAGAGCGTTTTTTTCTTGGGTTAGTTGCTTGAAGAGCAGGGAAAGTCCAGAATTTTGAATAATTGCGACAAAGCTTTTAAGTTCATGTAGAATGGTTTTAGCTTCGCTTACCGCTTCAGGGGCAAGTCCACTGGCTAAGGCTTGCGAGTAGGATTTGTTACTAATTACTCGATCTGCATAAAATGATGGCTGAACCTGAGCTTTAGGCTTTGGAAACTTTTCACAACCACGAAAGTTCGCAGTGTGTCCAGTCATCTTACAATTCGCACACGTAGGGGGAGTATTCTTGTCTTTTTTACATAAAAACGATTGATGAGCGTCTCCACACTTAACGCACCGAGGTTCATGGTGGCAATGTGTCTGAGCATGGTGAAATCCCTGGCAGCGAAAACACTGCAGGGGTCCAGCTCTACCTCGGTATCTTTCTACTTTAATCCTCATTCCTAGGATGAATTCTTCGTCGAAGATATTTTACTTTTTTCCTTACGATCCAGGGTGATCAAGAAGAGAGGCATATTTATGACTTTTCCGTCTCGTCTTCGTTTGAGTTGATTCACTCTGATGATGCTATAACCTTTTTGAGTTAAATACTCAGCAATTTCGCTTTCGTCCGTGTCATTGGGGAGAGGTCTAATAACAGCCTTAACATATTTGTTTTCAGGCAATTCGAAGCAGTGATATCGAATACCTTTGTCTTTGAAGACCTGTACGATTTGTTTATAAAGCGCAGGGGATTTGGATTGGATTTTAAATCCACTCTGAATTAATTGACCAAAGTAATCCTTTTCAGCCTGCAGATTATAACCGATGAGGAGTGCTTTAACTTCTGAAAATTTGAATCTTTCATCTTTAACCATGATAGGCGGTGGTTTTCTTGAGCTCGTGTTAGGATTGGTCGATGGTAGCGTCAGCATTGGTTGCGGACTGGGAGAAGTGTCCATGACGTTATTTTTTGGTGTTTCAGTAGCCGGATCTGCGACCTGTACTTCTGGGGCTGTATCCATATTATCAGAAGTTGTTTCCGTGGTCGGCTCAGCTGTCGAATCAGAGCAATTCGTCAGGGTAGGCTTTCGAGAGGGTTTTCTTGGTCTTCTAGTAATATCTCCTTTAGGACCTGAGTCCGTAACGGAGCTATCTTCATCCAATGCTTTATATTTTTTCGATTGCTCTTCATCTGAGCGCGCAGGGCTGCTGGCTCGTCTGGCATTAGTTTTGTTGATTCCAGTTATTGAAGAATCGTTGTCATTAACCTTAGGAGCTATGTTTGGTTTGGGAAGAGAAGTAGAAGAACGATCAGCATTCAATTCTCTGTCGATGAAAAGTTTGAGACGAGGAAGGAATTTAAGGTCTCGTGCATCTTTAGATGAGAGAGATCCATCAGCTTCTTCAACGCATTCTAAGTTGGTAATCTCAGCGGCAATAAAATCAATCATTCGATCCATGGTGGAGCGGATGGCAGAGAATATAGCAACGGGGAAAGCAATCAGAGTCTATTGCAATGCCGGCCTACTGTTACAGCGGCATGCACTCTGATCAGGTATAATAAAAGAAGAGTTCTAATATCACAAAATCAGGAGCGAGCAGATGCACGTCTTACATGTACGATAGTCAAAACTCGAAATCTCTGGGCACGTGGCCACGCAAGCGCGGCGATTAGGCCTAGGACAGGGTGATGAAATCGAAGAACCGGATCTGGTGGAACGAGCACTCGCAAGCGACGTGCTACTCTCACGAGGGATACGACGACAATGTGAATGATGTTGAGAGGGCGTGTCTTGCCCTTTTGGATGGAGGGTAGATGCCGAACTCTCGGCCAATCACGGCTCTTGGTCTCTTCTGTGAGCTGCGAATAGCAGGATCGTATGCTGGAATCTGCTGAAGTGCTCGGTTATCAATCTGTTCAATTTTGAGGAATAAATTTTGACTAAGCTTTTTAATATGATAATCTACAGGTTTAATATTTAGGTCCGAATGAATCACATCTGTACGGACGTACCAGGCTGCATTCAGGGCCATACGTAAGGTTTTACTTTGAAAAGATTGAAGTTTTTTCACATGAGTTTTTGCAGCAGTACCCCAGATTGTACATGCATACATAAAGACAGGTCTTATAATGGATGTATAGAGAAGGATTTTGTTTTTAATTGACAGATTGCTCTTTCGAGCTAAAAATGGGTAAAGTTGGGCTCTAGCACCTTTCGCTTTGTTGAGAACATTTTCAATGTGAAGGCGCCAGGTTAATTTTGAATCAAGTACAACTCCTAGGTACTTGTAAGAATTTGACCAGGGAACATAGTCATCAAAGAATTTAATATTAATGGAAGGGTACGGGAGGGGGCTACGTTTGAAAATCATAGCAGCACATTTAGCAACATTAATTTTTATTTTCCAAGTGATGAGCCAGTGCTCAAGGTTAGAGAGATATCTCTGAATGATTTGGACCAAGCTTTCAAGGCGTGTGTGTTGAGCTAGGATGGCCGTATCATCTGCATAAAGTGCAAGAGTGATACTAGGTGATTTTGGTATGTCATTTATGAAAATGTTGAACAAAATTGGGCCTAAAAGTGACCCTTGGGGGACGCCGCTTAGTATAGGACGGGGTGTCGAAATGAAAGAATTAACTCGTACAGAAAAAGATCTATTAGTGAGGTACGAATTAATTATATGAATTAAATGGGCCGAAACGTCAAGTCGTATGAGCTTGATAATAATTCCTATATGCTAAGTCCTATCAAATGCTTTGGCTATGTCCAGAAATAAAGCGCCAGTAAGCATTTTGTTACGAAACCCTTCGTGAATGAACTCCACTGTCCTCAGCAGCTGGTGCGTGGTGCAGTGTTTTGCTCGAAATCCAAATTGTTCATCAATCAGAACGTTGTGATTTCGGAGAAAATCATTCAGGCGTTTAAGTAACACAAACTCGTATATCTTAGATAACGAGGATAGGAGGCTGATAGGTCTATAATTTTGTGGATTAGAAAGGCTTTGGCCTGGTTTTGGAATAGGCACAATAAGTGCTTGTTTCCAGCTTTGAGGAAAATAGCAATGCTCTATCATAAAATTTATAAGCATTACTAAGAAAAATAGATAGTTGGTGGGTAAATTTTAAATCATACGATTAGAAATAGAGTCCATACCAGGGGCTTTTTTGGGTTTGAGCTTGGTAATGTATTCACTTACCTCGCTCATGGATGTATAGTGTATATCTCTCGCGAAAGGCGAGGAGAGGAAACGTTCAACATCTTGTGGGAAAGAACTTGCGCTGTTGGCAAAAATTCCTTCATTATGTGGTGTAAATTGAGTTTGAAGAGAATCCGCAATTAGTTCGGATTTCTCAGCGTCTGTGTGAGCCACCACTGCGTCCGTAGCTAAGGACGGAATGTTAGATTTGTGTTTGCGTAGGCGGGCTGATGCGCGCCAAAGACTGTTATCATTGGTTAGACATTTGGAACTTTGCGGTTATACTGGCTTTCAGCAGGAAATTAATGTCCTTCTCTTGCCAGTTCCTGATGTGATCCCATGTGGGGCCTGACAGAGTAGAAACCTGAAAGAAATTTTCTCTCGTGGAGGTAGAAGTGTGCTGGAGAGAGTAAAAGAGAAAAAGAAGCACTTTGCTCCTGTACTGCTACATCTGGGATGGAATCCGCCTAGCAGGGGCCGGAGAAAGAAACTTCGGATAGTAATATAATAGATTCTGTGTAAGATAGCCCGAATACTAACTGTTCATTCGTCGGAGCCAGTTACGTGGGAGGTCACCCTCCTAGAAACTGACCCCGATCGATGCTGCTTGAAAACCAGAAAACAGGAACTTAGAATTCTGAACTCAAGAGGTGGGCGGCAAATGGGCGGAGGTTTTTGTCTTCAGCCAGGATTTCGTAGATAAGAATGTCCGTGAAATTAGCGGGATTCACATTGATAATATTATTAAAAAAGTTGTTGTTTATTCTGCTGAGGTAATCCTGAATGGTATCTATTTTCAAGTCGGAGTGGAGAGTCCTATTCCGAACATAGTAAGGAGCTTTTGTGATGATTCTTAGCACCTTATTTTGAAGCACTTGGAGTTTGCTAATTTCGTTTGCTTTGTAGTTTGCCCAGGCTGGGGAAGCATACGTGAGAATGGGTCGGATTACAGTTTCATAAATCCTCTTTTTCAGTCTGAGGGTGAGGTTTTCATTCTTTAGGAGAGGAAAAAGCCTGAAAATGATCCCGTGTGCTTTTCCGCTTACTCTAAGCATATGATCCTTCCAATTGTAGTTCTTGTTAAGGGTAACTCCCAGGTAATTAGCTTTATCAACTGTAGGGATGATTTTGCCAAAAAGTTTAACCTCAGTTCTGACCCTTTTCCTCTGTCTGCGATTTCGAATGAGTAGAATCTTGGACTTTTCTGGCTGAATGCACGTTTTCCAGCTACTGCACCACCCCTCAATAGCAGGGATTTTGGCCTGAATTCTTGACAAGGCATACTCTGGGTTTAGAGACTTGGTGGCTATCGCTGTATCATCAGCGTAGCTGGCTGCGAGAACATTTGTATCCTCGGAAAAGCAAGGGAAATCGTTGGTATAGATGATGTAAAAAAGCGGGCCTAAAATAGACCCTTGAGGAATACCTGCGTAAATATTTTTGACACATGAAGTTGCATTTCCAACTCCAACGGTGTAAGTTCTATTTTCAAGGAAGGACTTGATAATGAATATCAGATTTCTGGGGAAACCGAGATGAATTAGCTTATAGATTAGCCCTGGATGCCAGACGCGGTCAAAAGCCTTTGCCACGTCTAGCATCAGGATAGCAACACTCATTCTGTTGTGCATAGCCGCGCCGATGAACTCCGTGAGCCTGACTAACTGCGTTGTGGTCGAAAGTCCTTTCCGGAAACCGTGCTGGTGATCAACGAGAAAGTCCAAGTTTTCTTGCATTCTGAGATAAATAATACGTTCCAGGATCTTGCTTATGGAGGACAGCAGGCTGATGGGTCTAACGTTTGCCGGGTAATCCTGTGCTTTCCCTGGCTTAGGAATCATCAGGATGCTTGCTTGCTTCCAGAAAAGCGGGAAATAATTTTGATACAAACATGCATTGAGAATGCCTGTTAATTTGCATACGGTCTTAAAAGACATGTTTTTCAGCATCTGGTTCGTGATCTTGACCTTTCCTGGAGCTTTCTTTAATTTAAGTCCCTTAATAATGTTCTGCACTTCGTGCGGCGTGGTTAGTTTGATAGAAGGTTCCGTAGAAGGGGAATGCAGCCATTGATCGTTAAGGTAATGAACTTGAATGTCCGAACTATGATCTGAGGGGAAGGAATTTGGAATGAACTGTTTAGAAAGGTGTTCCGCAAAAAGTTCCGCTTTGTCTTGATCAGAGTAAGCAAATCCGTTATCGCATTTAAGCGGTTTTCTGGCAGAGCAGGGGCGTTTTAGTGTCCTTGTATGACGCCAGATGGCGCCAGGTTCGTCGTTGATCTATTCCATCTTATCCTGCCATAAGCTAGAACGATGGTCCTGAATCTTTCGCTTGATCTTCCTATTAAGCCTGTTAATTTGAGTTTTGATAGCAGGATCCCAGGTGAGATTAAATTCCTTTCGGAGATGATTTCGAAAGCAGATTATTTCACGAATATTGGCAGGAAGCGTGTGCTCATGTCTGATACGGTCAACCTCAGTCGTAGCTAGCGACTTAGCAGAATGCAGGTACGAAGTAAAGTCTGTTAAAGCACGTTCAATATCCGTAGTGCTTTGTAACGAGTCACAATTAAAATCAGTGGTCATCAAAGTATTATGATAAAGATTCCAATCAGTATGCTTAATTGGCGGTAGGTTCTTAGCATTTTCCACTCCAAGGTAAGCAAGCACAGGTACATGATCAGAAGACATGTCACATGTTACCGTAATAGCCATTGGAATATTGAACGTCGTAATAAAAATATCCAGAATGTCAGGCCGATGGTTGAGTATATTTGGCCTATAGGTAGGCTCATCCGGCACATGCAGAAAGACAGGGTAATTACACACAAAATCATGCACTATGTGTCCATTATAATTCGAGTTGCGGCATCCCCAGTCGAGATGCTTGGCGTTCAAATCGCCACCTAGAAAGGTGGGGAAGTCTGAGTTAATAAGTCTATCCAGAATTTCAGCACTGAGCTTGTTCCCAGGGCGGTTATACATCGCACAGAAAGTGACATCCCCAATGTTGGGTAGATTCACCATCACTTTAACACTTTCCATTCCATCACAATTTTCTGCACTTATCAGATATGAATCAAATGTCCTTTTAACATAAATGAGCACTCCGCCACCACGGTGGTGGAGTCTGTCACTACGGTAGCTGAAATAATTGGCTATCCTTAAGGAGTGCGAAGGGTTAGCATGGGTTTCTGTAATTAAGCAGATGTCTACGTCATTTTGCTGGATAAATTCATGAAGTTCCGGTATCTTGGAAGTAACGTTCTGCGCGTTCCAGAGCAGGATCTTAACAGGAGAACTTTGCCGGGAGGTGGGATTATCCATGCTTGGGGGAAGCTGGCCTGACTGTGTCCTCTATCACAGAGGCGGTAGGAAGTGCCTTCGCTACATCAGCAAACATAGAGATGGCTGTTGTGAGCTTTTGAATTACGGCATTAGCTTCGTCGAGCTTTGCTTGAAGCTCACTGAGTTGTGGGAAGATTGCTTGTGGCGCCATCTGTGGGGGAGTAGCATTACTATTGTTGACTACTCTATCTGCATATGATATGCCTTTTTGCACAAAGGATGAGCGAGGCTTGGGGTAGAACGAACAACCTTTAAAACTGGCAGTATGAGGAAGTCCGCAATGACAGCACTTTGGTGGCACATCCTTGGGCTTGGTGCAGTCACGAGACACATACCCCTGACCACATTTGACACACCGTGGTGCGTGACGGCATTGACTTTGAGCGTGGTAAAAGTCTTGGCATCGGAAGCACTGCGTGATACCGCGTCTACCTCTGTATCTTTTAACTGTTATCTTTAGCCTCATAAGATACTTTAGATTATTAAAAATGTCCTTGGTTTTCTCATTCCTTTCTAGCAAGATCAGAAATAGAGGCATGGGGGCAATTTCAGGACCTTTTCGGCGAGACATTTGTACAACCTTTTTAACAGCGTATCCTTCTGCAATGAGAGCATCTTGGATATCCGTAACTGGGGTGTCAATCGGAAGGCTACGAATGACGACTTTGATGTTTTTGTCTTCAGCAAGCTGATATGAATGAAATTTAATCTTTTTGTCGTCAAGGAGGTCAGTGATGTTACGATAAGTCTCACTGGAATTTACTTTGATTTCAAATTCATCTACGGCTTTCATCTTTGCATTAAATTCACTGTAGCCGGAGTTATCCAATAGATCAGTAATATCCTTCCATTTCCAGTTTGAATCCTTAATGACAATCGGCGGAAGCTTCGAACTTCTTTTCGGAAACTTAAATTCTTCAGATACATGAGCATCACTTATTTGCCCAGCCGGGCACGTGACCTCATCTGTATTTCCAATAGGCCGCAACATACTTTCCGTCAGGGACGTACTTGCAGCCGGCTTCTCGGAGGATTCACTAGATGGCGCCACTTTAGCGTGGCTACTGGTCGCTACTTTAGATGGGTTTGTGGAGGAGATTTCATTCGGCTTTTTGGATGAATCATCAGCTTTTGCAGCCCTCGGTTTCATCCTGCGTTTTACTGCAACATCGCCTTGGGTAGTTGAGTGAGTACTCCGTTCAGTACCATGGGTATGAGCTTTTTCGGGAGGAAGCTGAGTTAGCACATGGTATTTGTTTTTCAAATCCAATTCGGCTGACTTTTCAGGGCTGAGCGGCCGTTTAACACTGTGGCTGGGGGTAATCCATTCCATGCTTGAATCCACATCGTTAGAATGGTTAGACTCAGATTGACAGGCCAAATCTCTTTCCGTGTTATTTATTATATCCATAAATCTGTTCAAGAATGCCAATTCAACTTGCTCATAGGGGGTCAGGCTATCATTCCTGGAAGTCAGTGCATGAAAGCGATCCACAATTTGCTGAATAATTGACATTTTCCAGATCAAGTCCAAGTCAAGAAAATTAGAGCTAGGCAAGAAATAGGGCACGCAAGGACCTTTTACAGTCCCCAGAACACAAAGTTCAACGGGAACAAACCTTCTGTATGTGCCAACAAGTGCAGAAATATGCGAGCAGTTAGCAGAGTAACGGCAATCAAGAGCGAGGAAAAAGTCCTGGACTTAAAGAGCGTCACCCGATCTCCTCCTCTGGTCGTTAGACTTGCTTAAATGCTTAAATGCTAATTGCTTATGCTTATATTAGCCCAGTTGGGCTTTAATAAGCTATATTGATCTAATCCCCTAAGGACAATCAGAATGTCAACTATCAGCTAGTTCCCAGCCAGGAAATCGGAGCGGGTAAGGAAAAGAGGGCCCATCGGCCATAGTGACAAAGTCCAATCATCAAAGTAACTTAACTCTTACCCCTGAGACAAGAGTAATAATCACGTGTATGGAGCTATGAAGATGCAAAAGAAATGAAAATACATGAAATGTGCATAGGATACAGTGTTGAACATGTAATAAACAAATGAAAGTGAAGTAATGTACGCATAAAAATGTGTTATTTACATATTTGAAAACGAGTGGGCTAAGTGACAAAATTGTGATCCCTCATTCTGTGAGCCGTAAAAGGCCTGATATTGTAGTCCTCAGGAATGCAGACATAGTTCAGTACAGCATTAAAGTTTCCTTTACTGCAATTCAAGCCTTTGTCAAAGAACTTGCTGTTAAGTTTTTGCAGATATTTGTCAATATATTCAACTTGTAAATCATCGTGCAGGAGTTTGTTACGGATGTAAAAATGCGCTCCTGTCATGGTGCGTAAGATTGTGTTTTGAGTCACCTGCAATTTGTTGATATCTGAGCTCGTAGCAGTCGCCCAGACAGGGGACGCATAACACATAATTGGTCTTAAAATGGAAATATAAATCTGGGTCGTTAGACAGGGCGTGTCTTGCCCTTTTAGATGGCGGATAGATGCCAAACTCTCGGCCAATCACGGCTCAAGGATCAAGGAAGTGCAATTTACGGAGTTCATAGGCAATTACGCCTTTACCTCCACATCTTCAAAGGAAATTTAATCATCCGAAAGAGGGTATTGTCAAATAGGGTAAAAATTTTGATAAGCCGAATGACTTGGAGTAAGTGCCTTCACACTGAGTCAAAAAAAGGCAAAAAACTCAGAAGGTCTTAATTTTGCGCCGAAAAAGGGCCAGAATAATTTAGATAGGGGCAGCCATAAAAATTTTGACTAGAAATATAAAAGGTGAAGTTTCCTTGAACCTTGATAATCATTTGCTTGGCATACGTCAGATGAAGGGCACGCAGGGGAATTCCGATGCGCGCTCTTCGAGGTGGGGGGGAGGGGGGAACCTGTTTACAGGTCGGAAAAGTGGTTCTGTCAGTGATCAGCTGGGAGGGAGAAGTTTCATTTTATTTTTGACCGCTAGTCATTGCGGTTTTTAAAAGCCAAAAAGGACGCTGTTAAGCGCCTAAGAAAGTTCCTTCTTAAAAGAAGAGAGAAGTTAAAATTTAAAGAATATTTTTCAGTTTTAGAGGGAACTTTTTCAGTTTTATTTTAGTTGAAAGATGATAGTAAGTTAAAGCAGTCCTATTTGACTGTGATGTTTCTTGTTAAAGAAACGTTAAAGAGGTTCCTCGAGTTAATGCCGTGTGCATTAAAGAACTTTAGAGGCGGGGGGGGGGTTAAGGAACGAGAGGTAATTATTCACGTGGTTATCGGTGTGCTCATATCTAGCCCGTTTAAAAGGCAGAGCCGAATATTCCCTATTGAGTACCGCTCTGGGCCTCTTTCGGGAAGAAGCAACTGCAGGATCGTATACGGGTAGCATATGAAGCACAGGATTAGCGACACGTTGAATATTTTTGAAAAATTTTTCCGAAAGTCGCTGTATATAGCGATTAATGGGCATAATTTTGAGGTCGTTATGAATCTCTTCGTTCCGTACATACCACGGAGCTTTTAGAATTTGCCGAAGCATTTTAGATTGAAAAATTTGGACATGTTTTCTGTTAGTCAGTGCGCATGGGCCCCATACGGGACACGCATACGTAAGAACCGGCCTAATCATTGATTTGTAGAGCAAGATTTTGTTATCAGTTGACAGGTCGCTATGACTAACTAAGAGGGGGCGTAGGGCGGTCTTGACAGCTGTCGCACCCGCTATGATTTTGCGGATGTGAGGCTGCCAAGTTAATTTTGAGTCTAGTAAAACACCTAGATATTTGTAAGAAGAGACCCAGGGAATAGGTTCACCGAAGAGCATTAGATTGGGTAAATTTGGGATATTTCTTCGGATGAACATGGTGGCAGCACATTTTGCGACATTAATTTTGATTTTATACAGACCGAGCCAGAGTTCTAAGGTCGAAAGGTAACTCTGCAATTGTGAGATTACCTGGAGGGTGTTGGAGTGTTGAGAAATGATGGCTGTATCGTCTGCGTATAGTGCAAGATCGATATTTGGGGCCTTAGGAATATCATTCACATAAAGGTTAAAGATTGCGGGGGCGAGGAGACTTCCTTGAGCCACCCCAGCATAGATTGGGCGGGGAGAGGAGAATTCGTGGTTAACTCGCACGCGGAAACTGCGTCCGGTCAAGTACGAGTTAATAATTTTAATGAGATGAGCCGAAAAACCAAGCCGCATGAGCTTGTAAATAATCCCGTCATGCCAAGTCCTGTCAAAGGCTTTGGCAACGTCTAGATAGACACCAATCACGGCTCTCGGTCTCTTCTGTGAGCTGCGAATAGCAGGATCGTATGCTGGAATCTGCTGAAGTGCTCGGTTATAATTCTGTTCAATTTTGAGGAATAAATTTTGACTAAGCTTTTTAATATGATAATCTACAGGTTTAATATTTAGGTCCGAATGAATCACATCTGTACGGACGTACCAGGCTGCATTCAGGGCCATACGTAAGGTTTTACTTTGAAAAGATTGAAGTTTTTTCACATGAGTTTTTGCAGCAGTACCCCAGATTGTACATGCATACATAAAGACAGGTCTTATAATGGATGTATAGAGAAGGATTTTGTTTTTAATTGACAGATTGCTCTTTCGAGCTAAAAATGGGTAAAGTTGGGCTCTAGCACCTTTCGCTTTGTTGAGAACATTTTCAATGTGAAGGCGCCAGGTTAATTTTGATTCAAGTACAACTCCTAGGTACTTGTAAGAATTTGACCAGGGAACATAGTCATCAAAGAATTTAATATTAATGGAAGGGTACGGGAGGGGGCTACGTTTGAATATCATAGCAGCACATTTAGCAACATTGATTTTTATTTTCCAAGTGATGAGCCAGTGCTCAAGGCTAGAGAGATATCTCTGAATGATTTGGACCAAGTTTTCAAGGCGTGTGTGTTGAGCTAGGATGGCCGTATCATCTGCATAAAGTGCAAGAGTGATACTAGGTGATTTTGGTATGTCATTAATGAAAATGTTGAACAAAATTGGGCCTAAAAGTGACCCTTGGGGGACGCCGCTTAGTATAGGACGGGGTGCCGAAATGAAAGAATTAACTCGTACAGAAAAAGATCTATTAGTGAGGTACGAGTTAATAATATGAATTAAATGGGCCGAAACGTCAAGTCGTATGAGCTTGATAATAATTCCTATATGCCAAGTCCTATCAAATGCTTGGCTATGTCAAGAAATAAGGCGCCAGTAAGCATTTTGTTACGAAACCCTTCGTGAATGAACTCCACTGTCCTCAGCAGCTGGTGCGTGGTGCAGTGTTTTGCTCGAAATCCAAATTGTTCATCAATCAGAACGTTGTGATTTCGGAGAAAATCATTCAGGCGTTTAAGTAACACAAACTCGTATATCTTAGATAACGAGGATAGGAGGCTGATAGGTCTATAATTTTGAGGATTAGAAAGGCTTTGGCCTGGTTTTGGAATAGGCACAATAAGTGCTTGTTTCCAGCTTTGAGGAAAATAGCAATGCTGTATCATAAAATTTATAAGCATTACTAAGAAAAATAGATAATTGGTGGGTAAATTTTTAATCATACGATTAGAAATAGAGTCCATACCAGGGGCTTTTTTGGGTTTGAGCTTGGTAATGTATTCACTTACCTCGCTCATGGATGTATGGTGTATATCTCTCGCGAAAGGCGAGGAGAGGAAACGCTCAACATCTTGTGGGAAAGAACTTGCGCTGTTCGCAAAAATTCCTTCATTATGTGGTGTGAATTGAGTTTGAAGAGAATCCGCAATTAATTCGGATTTCTCAGCGTCTGTGTGAGCCACCACTGCGTCCGTAGCTAAGGACAGAATGTTAGATTTGTGTTTGCGTAGGCGGGCTGATGCGCGCCAAAGACTGTTATCATTGGTCGTTAGGGACTGAATGTAATTCGTGTATTGTGATTGGAAGAACTGGTCACATGATGCCTTGATCTCATTTTGGAGAGCACGGAGTTGAATTTTTAAGCCTGGATTTCTATTTCTTTGCCAAAGTCTCCGTACTTTATTCTTTTCTTTAATTTTGAGTTTAATTTCTTGAGGTAATTTACGAAAATTGGGTCTAAGGGTGGGTTTTGATACTTCCTTATAAGTATCTGTTAAAATGGTCGTTAAGTGATCAACTGCCGAGTCTATATCATGGCTGGATTTAATTTCAAGGGAGGGCAAATTTTTACTTTTAAGTTTGAAACCAAAATTGTCCCAGTTTGTAGAGACGAGTGCCGGAGAATTTTGATTAAAAGTAGTACAGTTAAGGTCTATGATTACGGGGTTGTGATCTGAAGATAAACAGTTTTCAACAGTCACGTGATATCCAAAAGGGATGTTTCGAAAGAGTGCCAAATCTATGAATGAAGGGGCACCCCGTGAACCATATCTAGTAGGGGAATCCGGCGCAATAATTTTAATTTGGGCGCAGTGAGCCCATTTTAGGAGGCCACGACCAGCAGGGTTTGATCTATGACAACGCCAATGCTGATGGTGACAATTTAAATCACCAGCTATGATAAGATTATTTGAAAAATTGAGCAGTTTATTGAAATCTACCACAGGAAAATTTCCACCTGGTGGGAGATAGGCAGAGATCATAACTAGGGATGGTGAATTTTGAATAAAAATTTCGATGATTGTTGCTTCAAGTTTGCTCATATTTGGTGTGTCAATTCTACGATGCGGGATGGAGTTTTTTATGTAAATACAAGTGCCACCATGATAAATATCACGTGTATTTGAAGCTTGTCTGTCATTTTTATATAGTGCATAATCTACAAGCTTGGGAGCTCTCCCTGGTTGGAGTTTGGTCTCTTGGACAAAAATGATATCAAAATCCTTCTCTTCTACATAGTCTCTAAACTCATGGAATTTGGAAAGAATGCCATTTGCATTCCAGGTGCATAGTTTGAGATTTTTCAACCCTTTCAAAGTATTGAATTTTAATGAATGTGGGAATGAGAGAATTGGAGAGTAATATAACTCTCAAAGATGTAATAGGCCGCGTCAGCACCAGATGGAGCCACTCTGAGCTGCGGTAAGGCGTTTTTGAATGCCAGAAGTAATTTGCTCTTGTCAATGCCAGGCTGATTTGAAACTTGGATTATAGCCAAAAGGATCTCGGTACAATTTAGAGTCGAGTTTGCTCCTAAGGGGACCGATAAATTTGGAAGAATTTGGGGTGCAGTCTGTTGCATACCCGTAAGGGCAGCAGAGTATGATACTCCAGGGCGAGTATTATTTGCACTGGGAGTGTGTGCATCCGGCAGAACTGGAAATGTATTATGTTGGAAGTTAAATTTGTTTGTGTTGTCAACGGTCTGACTGGGTTTGGTACTTGGCTTTGGAGGTTGTCTGTTTTTGGAGCCTGGGAACTTCGGACAGGAACGCCAGTTAGCAGCATGGTTTCCCGAACAATTAGCACATTTGTTCGGCTCTTCAAAGGGTTTAGTACATTCCTTGGCTTGATGCGGCCCAGCGCATCTGACGCATCGTCTTGGTAGGGTGCAAACTTCAGATGAATGAAAAAATCCCTGACAACGCCAGCATTGGGAGGGACCCTTCTGTCCTTTGAAGTGCTCCATGGATACTTCAGTTCCAAGGAGTTCAGTTATTGAATAGATTTCTTCGGCTTTGAGGATATTGAAGATTTGTAAATAAAAGAGAGGCATTGGCATTTTGGTCTTCCATTTCTTTAATTGAGAGATTTTGTGAATTTTGAAGCCAAGCACTTCAACCGCAGTCTGCACAACGTTGAGAGGTGTATTTGAGGGTAATCCCCTAATGACAACTTTAAGTGGTCTATCTGATTTGAGTGTGTGGGACTTGAATTCAATGTTATTGTCTGTGAGGAATCTAACAACTGTTCTATAGTCTGTTTCATTAGTGGTGGTGAGTTTAAGAAAATCTATGTTTTTTTTTAAAGAACAGTTGGTGCATGTCGGCGTAACTGATTGAGGAGAAAGAACCAATCAGCTCGCGGTTTTATGAAAATTGGAGGTGGTGCTTGAATTTTTGGTGTTTGAGTGACAGCCGGCTGCTGCGTCGAGTGTTCAGTGTAATCAGAGTTTTGTATGTTTGTGAAAGAATTGGATGTTGGAATGTTTTCATTATTATTAGTGTTGGGAAGTGGTTTTTTGGCAATTAAATGTTTAGGGGGAACTGCAAATCCTTCATTATCAGTTGGTCTGGTTCGTTTTTTTGAATCATTTTTGGTATTTTCTTTTGGAGGATTTTGATTGGCTGAGGATGAGGGTGGATTTGAATTTTGAGTTTTGGCGTTAGAATTTTGAGTTTTGGGATCCGAATCAGGGGTTTTAGAGGTCTTTTTGCATTCTTTGAAGAATTCCTCTTCGGTGGCCGGGAGGGTGAATAAATTTATGCCGAGTTTAGAGCAGAGGGTATGTAAGGAAAATAAAACTTTCTCACCCTCATCCTGTAACTGTTTGATCATCAGTTCCTTATTCGGTGTCTCAGTTCGTTAAAGACGCTGGATATCGCCAATGCCAATGATTTAAAAATTACGGAGTTCCTATGGTTCAAAACCATTTACCTCCTCATCAGAAATACTAAAAGCGAGCAGAAATAGGAAAAAATTTTGCATAAGTGAATTACTTGATGCACACTAGAGGGAGCCACTGGCTCAAGAAAGTTTAAGGATAGAGATGAGAAAATAAAAACTTAAGTATCATAATATTTTTTATAAGTTTTTAGGTTTTATAATTTTTTTGTATTTTATATTTTATACTTTTTTTTTGGTTTTTATAAATTTTTTTATACACAATACAACACTAAAGCAGAAAGCGGAGAGGAAAGAGTTTAAGATTAATAGGCTCATTGGCATGTGGCTTGTGTAGGATAGTGCAAATAATAAATATGAACGCGTTGAAAATATTCATAGGCAGATTTTAAAAATCTGCGGGAGATGTGATTCTGTGCGACCAGATTGATAACTTTGCTAGAAGATCTTGATTGCGTGTAGTGATGGTGATAAAGCAATTATATGGCAGCTCGCTGAAGAGACGTCCTTCCTTCATGGCGCGGAGACTGGAACTGAGGTAGAGACTTTCCTTTTCCCACTATTGCCGTGTGTAGCTTGCTGATAGCAAGCTGTATACCGGCTGTCATGAATTAAAAAGTACATTGCAGGTATAGCAAATGCTTCAGTGTGTCCGGAGGACAGGATGCAAAATGAAAGAAGGTGTGACTACTTTGTCACGTGAGGCTATAGCGGTGTCTGGTAGGCTGGAGAGATGCTGGTCCGAGTTTCAGGTACAGTGTGCATTTTTACAAATATTCAGTGCATAAACTCATCAAAGTGCAGTTTTCTCACAACTAGAAAGACTATATACAAAAGTAAAATTCCGCAGGGAGTCCAGCAGAAGCAGTCAAAGATATCTCTTAGTAGAGGTCTTTTGATTGGCTGTTGAGACGTGTATGCGAAAATCATGAGAATTTGCTATTTACAAAATATTCAATTGCAGAGACATAAAAACATACTTTCCAGTAAACTAAAAGTTAAATTAAATAAAATAAAAGAAATTTGAAACCAATAGGAGCAGTGAGAGATCTACAGTAAGCAGTAGAAGACTTTAGTTCGTAGTCCCGTGGGACGTCACCCTTCCGTGCCTTGACCCCGATAGTGGCTGCTTAACTTTAAGCATTTCAGTTTTCCAAGTAAACACAGGGTAAAAACTTAGGTTGGAAAGTTCTGATTTTCATTGAGGATAAATGCAGTAAATGGTCTAAGGTGCCTGTCTTCGTGCAATATTTCATATTCAAAGAGGTTAAATTGACGCATATGATTGCAGTCCTGGGCTTCTCTGAAGAAATTCCGATTTTGCTTTGCGATGAACTTATCTAAGGGGTCGATCTTGAGGTCATCTTGTAGACACTTATTTGTCACGAAATAATGAGCATTCGTAATAATCCTGAGATAGCGGTTCTGCACAACACATAATTTATTGAGGTCAGTTTTGGTCAGGGCGGCCCACGCTGGGGAGGCATAAGTCATGATCGGTCTGATCGCAGACGTGTAGATGAGCCGCTTTTTTCCCAGGTCGAGAGTGGAGTATTTACCAATAATTGGGAAGAGACATTTGATAATTTGTAAGGCCTTATCCCTGACGTAATTTATATGGTTAGTCCACGTTAAGCGATCATTTATAATCACTCCGAGGTACTTGGCATGGGGAACAATTGGAACAATTTCGTTAAATAGATAAAGTCCTCTTTTGACAGGTGTGTTCCTTTTATTTCTGCGTATGAGGAGAAGTTGAGATTTGGCTGCGTTTATTTGGACTTTCCATTGCGCGCACCATCGTTCGATGCTAGGAATGACATCTTGTAGTTTTTTGATGGCGTGATTCATATTAACAGACTTTACTGCCAGGGCAGTGTCGTCTGCATAACAGGCCAAAATAGCGTTATTTTGAGATGCTTGAGGAAAGTCAGCAGCATAAAATAGATACATATAAGGTCCTAGAACTGACCCTTGCGGAATACCGCTATGGATATTTCTAGACGAGGAGATAGCACCGTTCACACAAACACAAAAAGTCCGGTTTGTAATGAAGGAGTGAATTGTCAAGATCATTTCTCGGTCCACGTTAGCAGTAATTAATTTGGATATGAGCCCCTCATGCCAGACGCGGTCGAAGGCTTTCGCCACGTCCAACATGAGGAGAGCAACACTTTGTTTGTTATGCAAAGCAGAGCCACAAAAGTCAGTAATGCGTAACAACTGCTTCGTAGTAGAAAGGTGCTGGCGGAAACCAAATTGTTCCGGAGGCAACATGTTTAGATAGGATTGCATACGTGAGAGAATAATGCGCTCATAAATTTTTCCGAGCACAGGCAGGAGACTAATAGGTCGATAGCCATCTGGTTTCGTGTGGTCCTTTCCAGGTTTAGGAATTAAAATAATTTTTGCACTTTTCCACTGCTGTGGAAAGTAGGAGTTAAATAAACACGCATTTAAAATGCTAATGAAATTCGCTACTGCACAGGGAGGTAACATTTTAACTGCAGTATTAGAAATGCCATCATTTCCGGGAGCTTTGCGTGATTTGAGTTTTTTAATAATTTGAGACACTTCTACAGGGGTAGCAAATTTGGGAATATTTCGTGCTGTGGGGGCATTTAGCCAATCTTTCACATGAGTAAGGGTGAAAAGTTCAAAGTTTCTGTCCACAGGCCAATCATTTGGCGTAAATTGTAGTTCCAAATGCGAGGCGAAAACATTTGCTTTATCTTCATTTGAAAGGGCAACAACTCCGTTATGGAAGATGGGACGATTGGTAACAAAATTTGCTTTGAGGTTTTTTATTAAAGTCCAAAGAGATCCGTCACGGAAATCTAAGTTGCACATTTTTTCACACCAGAGTTCGTCCTTGTGTTGCTTCACAGCAGTTTTGATGTCCCGGTTTAGGCGATTTATCGCCCTTTTGGCGACAGGATCCCAGGTAAGGTTGTAAATTTTTCTGAGGCGATTTCTATGCCTCATCATTTGACGTATTTTAGGCGGCAGTCGGAAGAGCGTGTTTGTATTTACAACTGTATCACTAGCATTTTCAATAGCCCTTTGAATTTTTGAGGTAAATGAGGATACTGCAGAGTCGATGTTATCAACACAGATCAAATTTCTGACATCAAGAACACTGTCTTTCATGAAGAGTTCATAGCGCTGCCAGTCAGTAATTTTCCTAGTGGAAGCAGTATTACTTTTGTTCACTCCTAAAGTAGCAAAGATCGGTAAGTGATCCGAGGATAGTTCGTGCAATACTTCAAGCGTGATAGGGATAGTTGTGGTGGACAAAACAATATCCAGAATGTCGGAATATTCTATTCTGTCTGGGCGATAAGTGTATTCGTCCGGTGTGTAAATAACAACAGGATGGCTTAAAATGTAATTTTGTAGAGTTTTACCGTTTGTATTTCCTTTACGGCAATTCCATGCGATGCTCTTGGCATTTAGGTCTCCTGCCAGGATCGTAGGAGTATCAGGAGGAAGGATTGAGTCTAGTAGCTTATAAGTTAACACATTATGCGGTGGATTATAAAAAGCACTGAAATAAATATTTTTGTACACCGGAAGGGTAATGCACACTGTAATCAGCTCGCAACCAAAGTCTTTACACTCTTTAACTAGGCAAGATGGTAAATTTCTCTTCACATAGATGGCGACACCTCCGCCTCGATGGCTAGTTCTATCACAGCGATAGATTCTGTAGTTGGAGATATTCAGACTGTAACATCTTTGAGCATGTGTCTCAGTAATGAGCGCGAAGTCAATATCGTGCTCGTACAGAAATTCTTGCAGTTCTGAGATTTTATTGCGGAGACTATTTGAATTCCACACCATGAAGCGGATTAAATTTGCCTTATTAGTGTGTTGGCCCATTATCTGAGATCACATTTTCTTGAGGTAGAGCGTTTTTTTCTTGGGTTAGTTGCTTGAAGAGCAGGGGAAGTCCAGAATTTTGAATAATTGCGACAAAGCTTTTAAGTTCATGTAGAATGGTTTTAGCTTCGCTTACCGCTTCAGGGGCAAGTCCACTGGCTAAGGCTTGCGAGTAGGATTTGTTACTAATTACTCGATCTGCATAAAATGATGGCTGAACCTGAGCTTTAGGCTTTGGAAACTTTTCACAACCACGAAAGTTCGCAGTGTGTCCAGTCATCTTACAATTCGCACACGTAGGGGGAGTATTCTTGTCTTTTTTACATAAAAACGATTGATGAGCGTCTCCACACTTAACGCACCGAGGTTCATGGTGGCAATGTGTCTGAGCATGGTGAAATCCCTGGCAGCGAAAACACTGCAGGGGTCCAGCTCTACCTCGGTATCTTTCTACGTTAATCCTCATTCCTAGGATGAATTCTTCGTCGAAGATATTTTTACTTTTTTCCTTACGATCCAGGGTGATCAAGAAGAGAGGCATATTTATGACTTTTCCGTCTCGTCTTCGTTTGAGTTGATTCACTCTGATGATGCTATAACCTTTTTGAGTTAAATACTCAGCAATTTCGCTTTCGTCCGTGTCATTGGGGAGATGTCTAATAACAGCCTTAACATATTTGTTTTCAGGCAATTCGAAGCAGTGATATCGAATACCTTTGTCTTTGAAGACCTGTACGATTTGTTTATAAAGCGCAGGGGATTTGGATTGGATTTTAAATCCACTCTGAATTAATTGACCAAAGTAATCCTTTTCAGCCTGCAGATTATAACCGATGAGGAGTGCTTTAACTTCTGAAAATTTGAATCTTTCATCTTTAACCATGATAGGCGGTGGTTTTCTTGAGCTCGTGTTAGGATTGGTCGATGGTAGCGTCAGCATTGGTTGCGGACTGGGAGAAGTGTCCATGACGTTATTTTTTGGTGTTTCAGTAGCCGGATCTGCGACCTGTACTTCTGGGGCTGTATCCATATTATCAGAAGTTGTTTCCGTGGTCGGCTCAGCTGTCGAATCAGAGGAATTCGTCAGGGTAGGCTTTCGAGAGGGTTTTCTTGGTCTTCTAGTAATATCTCCTTTAGGACCTGAGTCCGTATCGGAGCTGTCTTCATCCAATGCTTTATATTTTTTCGATTGCACTTCATCTGAGCGCGCAGGGCTGCTGGCTCGTCTGGCATTAGTTTTGTTGATTCCAGTTATTGAAGAATCGTTGTCATTAACCTTAGGAGCTATGTTTGGTTTGGGAAGAGAAGTAGAAGAACGATCAGCATTCAATTCTCTGTCGATGAAAAGTTTGAGACGACGAAGGAATTTAAGGTCTCGTGCATCTTTAGATGAGAGAGATCCATCAGCTTCTTCAACGCATTCTAAGTTCGTAATCTCAGCGGCAATAAAATCAATCATTCGATCCATGATGGAGCGGATGGCAGAGAATATAGCAACGGGGAAAGCAATCAGAGTCTATTGCAATGCCGGCCTACTGTTACAGCGGCATGCACTCTGATCAGGTATAATAAAAGAAGAGTTCTAATATCTCAAAATCAGGAGCGAGCAGATGCACGTCTTACATGTACGATAGTCAAAATTCGAAATCTCTGGGCACGTGGCCACGCAAGCGAGGCGATTAGGCGTAGGACAGGATGATGAAATCGAAGAACCGGATCTGGTGGAACGAGCACTCGCAAGCGACGTGCTACTCTCACGAGGGATACGACGAACTCTCTGAGGTCGAGTTTGAATCCTGAGGTAGAGAGGGCGTGTCCAGCCCTTTTAGATGGTGGGTAGATGCCGAACTCTCGGCCAATCACGGCTCTCGGTCTCTTCTGTGAGCTGCGAATAGCAGGATCGTATGCTGGCATCTGTTGAAGTGCTCGATTATCAATCTGTTCAATTTTAAGGAATAAATTTTGACTATGTTTTTTGATAAGGTAATCAACGGGTTTAATGTTAAGGTCCGAATGAATCACATCTGTACGGACGTACCAAGCTGCGTTTAGGGCCATACGTAAGGTTTTACTTTGAAAAGATTGAAGTTTTTTCACACGAATTTTTGCAGCAGTACCCCAGATTGTACATGCATACATAAAGACAGGTCTTATAATGGATGTATAGAGAAGGATTTTGTTTTTAATTGACAGATTGCTCTTTCGAGCTAAAAATGGGTAAAGTTGGGCTCTGGCACCTTTTGCTTTGTTGAGAACATTTTCAATGTGAAGGCGCCAGGTTAATTTTGAATCAAGTACAACTCCTAGGTACTTGTAAGAGTTTGACCAGGGAACATAGTCATCAAAGAATTTAATATTAATGGAAGGGTACGGGAGGGGGCTACGTTTGAATATCATAGCAGCACATTTAGCAACATTAATTTTTATTTTCCAAGTGATGAGCCAGTGCTCAAGGCTAGAGAGATAACTCTGAATGATTTGGACCAAGTTTTCAAGGCGTTTGTGTTGAGCTAGGATGGCCGTATCATCTGCATAAAGTGCAAGAGTGATACTGGGTGATTTTGGTATGTCATTTATGAAAATGTTGAAGAAAATTGGGCCTAAAAGTGACCCTTGGGGGACGCCGCTTAGTATTGGACGGGGTGTCGAAATGAAAGAATTAACTCGTACAGAAAAAGATCTATTAGTGAGGTACGAATTAATTATATGAATTAAATGGGCCGAAACGTCAAGTCGTATGAGCTTGATAATAATTCCTATATGCCAAGTCCTATCAAATGCTTTGGCTATGTCAAGAAATAAAGCGCCAGTAAGCATTTTGTTACGAAACCCTTCGTGAATGAACTCCACTGTCCTCAGCAGCTGGTGCGTGGTGCAGTGTTTTGCTCGAAATCCAAATTGTTCATCAATTAGAACGTTGTGATTTCGGAGAAAATCATTCAGGCGTTTAAGTAACACAAACTCGTATATCTTAGATAACGAGGATAGGAGGCTGATAGGTCTATAATTTTGAGGGTTAGAAAGGCTTTGGCCTGGTTTTGGAATAGGCACAATAAGTGCTTGTTTCCAGCTTTGAGGAAAATAGCAATGCTGTATCATAAAACTTATAAGCATTACTAAGAAAAATAGATAATTGGTGGGTAAATTTTTAATCATACGATTAGAAATATTGTCCATACCAGGGGCTTTTTTGGGTTTGAGCTTGGTAATGTATTCACTTACCTCGCTCATGGATGTATAGTGTATTTCTCTCGCGAAAGGCGAGGAGAGGAAACGTTCAACATCTTGTGGGAAAGAACTTGCGCTACGCTGGATATCGAATTCATTTTTCAAACTTTTATACTACAAAAAGATACGAAAAAACTGGTGGTTAGTTATTTGAGAATAATTTTATTATTTAATGTCAGATTATATTGAATTTTAAAATCTAATCTTTTCTTGAGCCAAAGCTTGTTTATAAAAATTCGTTTCAAAATTTTCATCCATTCCGAAAATGCATATCTTCACTTGAAACTCAAAGAAGAAATTTGCCATGTTTTGCTTTCAACAGACAGTGTATGGTTGCCCCACTTTCGTTAATATTAATAATTGAACTACATATTCTGCGTGTGTTATTCACTTTGATAAAATATCAATTTGTTTCGCACCTCTGAAACAGTAATTAAAGTATCTCTAGAAATCTAGAGTGTGACGTGAAATGCTCTCTTTTTCTTTCTCGTTTTTGCTCAATTTATTATGTGTAACATACTATAATATTTTATGCTCACATTTTAGTTAGAGTATTATTCACAGAACCTACGAAAAGCCTCTGCTATCGCTAGTCAGCTTTCTATAATTATAGGAAACTTTCCTGGAATGTTTCTCATATAAAGTGTGAAAGATAACCTACGCACTATAATGCCGACTCTATGCTACGCTTCTGCAGTCTGGCCGTTAGACGCAAATGCAGAATTCCAAAAATTTATGCAGTATAGAAAAATATTATGAGAGAAACGAACTGATAAATAATGACTTAAAAATTGATCCTATAGTGGAACATATAACTAAACTAGCGTTTCTTCAAAACTGGACTTATGATGCAATTACTATAATGATGCAAATTTTTCAGAAAGTCTTACTTGCCAAATCATTCTAGCAGATGACTGGACCAGATAGTTTTCTAGTGGCGCGCTTAAAGACCATAATTTCGTAACCTAGCTTTGACTGCCGAGTTTTTCAAATTTTTATTTTTTTATTTTTTGCGCGGAGTGACTTTTATCTCTCGCCGCTTTTCATATGATTGGCACTCATGCCAGTACAGGAGGCAATAATGCCCCTAGTTTCACCTCACGTTTTGTATGTTCTCGAAGTTTTGACTTCTAGTTCGTTAAAGCCATATGTTCTCAGAGGCTTTATTTTGTTCTAGCGTTTTAAAGTCCCACCACTGGCTATATAAGCTACTTCATAATTCTTTTACGAGCAGTTTTTGGGCCGTTTGAACCTAAAGCACTAAAGACATTGAGAGTGCAATAATCTTCAAAACCGGTGGAAGAGTTCTCATTAAAAGGACGGAGGAAAGAAAGATATTACTAAAGAATAAAAATATGAACTAAAACGAAAGTTTCAAATAAAATAGAAAAAATTGTTTAATTTTTATACAATTTTTTCTAACATTAATTCTAACATCAACTGTAAAATTGTGTAATTTTTTATACAACAATAAATGGAAAGCGAATATGAATATGGTTTGCAATTAATTTTATTTGGAAGGTCAATTGTCTCGACGTATCAGATTTCATACATTCGACGTTTATAGAACACGAGCTTTTTACACGAAGTAGAAACATTAAGCATATATCCGGGTTCCCATCAATTGTAAAAGTTTTATGTTTCCTTAATCTACATGCCACCAGCAGGAGAGGGGTAAAATCGATGTATCTTAAAATTATTATAGATTTTACTTCGCTCTCTAGTGTATTGTAGCAAATTACGAAATGTCTTTGAGCCAAATTGGAGCGCGAAGTATTGCCGGATTTGAGGAAAATTTTCTAACGGAATCTGCAGACGATTGCTAGTATGATTCAGTACGATGTCCAAATCCGGAATCGTCAAAACTTCCGTCATTCCAAATTTTGGGATTTCCTGATTTTAGCTCATGAATGTAAATCCAGTAACTTAAAATGTAGAAATTACAAAAGTAGAAATGTTAAATAATGAAGATATAATGACCTGATGGAATAAAAATTTATCAATATCTCAATAATTGCTTGCGCATTTTATTTAACACATCTTTCTTGTCGACGTCCATTAATCATTTTCTGTTTATTAAACGCTATTTTAATAACTCTTCAAATTTACAGATAGGCCTGCTGAGAATTCCCACTAAATTCTTACTGTAATTCTTTCATTCTCAAATACCTCTTTGTCAGTTTCTTCCCTAATAGCAGCGATATTTTCCGGATTTTAAACTATACGACAAATACAGCCGACCGTTAGTTGACTGCTGATTAGGACATTGTCATCTGAAACACTTCTGACACATCAGTTTGATTTATAATTACTTCACATTTCCTCACGGATTCCAATAAATAGGAAAATTTGCCGTTCAAACTCTACGGTCAAAGTAAAATGATGTTTTGCCTAAGTTGGAAATCCTACTTTTTTTAAACTCTAATCTCACCAAGACGCTTATAGAAGGCAAGATAGAAATAAGCTTTCGCTTCGCAGCTTTTCCTACAGCTTCAGAATTACAATATATTTTAGACATAAACGTAAACTCAAATTTTAATTTTCAGAAAATACCTGTAATAATATGAATCTGAAAAAAGTAACAAATTCACATGGGCGTTTCTATGATTTTCCGTATATTAATTTGGATATGACCACTTTCTCATAAGAAAATTCTTTAGTACAGCATCACTCCCGTCACACAGAGAACTCCTGCGTCGTATTTCGAAATAATGGAATCCGACTTAATCGATATCAACCCCATCCATAATGTAACACAAAAAGTTTTAATCTTAAATATCTCTGTGTGAAACATAGACATAGAGAAACTGTTACCCCTAATTTACATTCGTCCTTGTGTTACCTTCTATTCATTTACCGGTGAACACCTCATTAAAATCTCGAGTAGCAAAACGCAGAATGACTGCAAGTTTATAATAAAACAACGCCATTTGCTTCGTTATATAAATTTTCTTTTTAGCTCAAAGGAGTGTGAACTCATAATAAGGGCTATTAATTTCGTTTTGCTATTTTGCGTCGATTCTCTGTAAATGTCTTTATCACCTTTCAAACATTTGCCACCAAATATATTTCGCCCTGTGTTATATTTAAAGAAATTAAATAATGAAGAAGCTGCTTACAAGCATACATGTTTCTCACATTGTGATAAAACAAAGGTATGTAGAGCACATTCAATTTTTGAATTACGAAATCCTTCTCTGAATGTGGGCATCAAGCCTAAATTTGAAATTTGAAATTTGATTAATTATTGATTTCATATTTTGTAACACTTTAACGAACTTCTAATTAACAAACTCAAGGATTTCAAACAGAGCAATGGCACGAATGTACGGTAAAGGAAAACATTTTTGTCTCCAGCACACGAGTTTGTGTATCGGAAATTCTAAATATAGGCTCACTTTAAAATTATTTTGCGATATTGCTGTTGAATTGAATTTTATGTTAAAAGTGAGAAGATGATATTTAATAAATAAAGGTAACGCCCAAAGCATTAAAAAACGTTCCTTTGGGCGTAATATAAAATTTGAAGACTTTCAGATTTTTTTTTATATGTTTTAGTTTTGTTTGCTTATTTTTGTAAATAGTCCACGCCTGAAACAGGAACATAATATTCACTGTGTTTTTAAACCGCAAACGTTTTTTGTAAAACCTTACCAAAGCTTCTAAAGCGTTTTCTCCTTAACGTGTTGTTTTTCTAAAGTGTACTTCTAATGTAAAGGGCATTTGGAATATCTGTAATTTCGTTATGGAGAATAAAATTCTGAGCCAGAACGGTAACAATACCTTGTATATGATTATTTGATGTATCTCATAACACGATTTGTGTTTGAATTGCTAAATATTCTGGATGCGAGACAGTACCACCTAAATTCTATGAGACTGAATTTGTCACCCTCTCTGTAATTATTACCTATATATATGAAAAGAAAAGGCTGGGAAAAAACTGTTAGCTGTCACAGATTGCATACATAGGACGCATCGCCCTATTTTGTATATGTTGCCATCAAAAAGAGAACGATAACTATATGAAATAGTGAGTCACGAGCCTAAATTGCTTGAACATAAACCGCGTACTCTGATAATGGTCGAGCAGTCTCGTAAATTAATCATCGAACAAACTCGGCGCATGGTTGATTTTGACTCTTGTGTAATGTTAACAACACCTACTTTCTCCTAAAAGGACCTCACCAGATACATGGCTAACCTGAAAATGATAGCTTTTAACCTTAAACTCTTGCTTTGCTCTAATTAACTAGTCTAGCTTTCAGTATTGCTGGAACAAGTAAGTGAAACACGACACTAAATTTCCTCTATTTTCCTTTATTGGATAACGGAACGTAACCAACGGTTTGAGATTGCGCTTTACATGAATCTTACAAAAAATGTATGAACACAATGATTTCCAATGATCCACGGTTAAAATATTTCAGACTGTCTATGGTATAGTAACCTCTAGCTCTACATCATAAAATTAAAATAGTTAGCAGAATTAAGAAAGGATACAACATAGTCGTTAAGGAAAATATAAGAGGAGGTCAAAATGACGAGAACGTTTAGGGAGAAGAAAGAAAAACTTTTAGGAATATTAAAAGATTTAGCAAAATTAACAATCAGATAGCGGGATTCTGTCCCGAAACCTTTCGATTCTGCTCTAACAAGCTAACCACTGGACTAGGTATAGAACGTATATTTTTGTCTGTTGTATTAAAAAATTGTTTCGCGATATTATTATTTTATAAACACGTCAGTACAAAAGTAAAAGCAAAAGGGAAAGCGATTAAGATTAAGAGGCTCCTTTGTAACATGAATGTAAAATCAAATCACATAGTCGAAATAAAAACTTATGCAGAATTTAATTAACGCAAAATTTCAATGGTTCATTTTACGATAACTTACCGAATTCAGTAGCTCTTGCTATTACGCACTGCATGCAACAGAGAAAGGAAAATTTGATTTATTAATTCATTATAGAAGAGCTCTAAAGAGGAATTTAATTAACACGACAATAAATTAATTTTACATGCTAATTTAGAAGGGTTTGCGGTTTGTTTAATTGCGAAGAAAAAAAAGAAGAGATATAAAGCTTGTTCACTAACCAATGACAAAGCAGCAAACATCTGCTGTATTCACATCCGACTGTACAGAATTGAATGTTGAATGAATGCTATTTTAATAAAATGATTCTCATGCTAAGCAAAATGTTTTCTCTATGGATCTATTCAATAGCATATGTAATGCATTTTAAAATATTTTATTAATGTTAAAGTATTTTCAAATAAAGTTAAAAAAACATTCATTTTTTTAAATCTATTTCTGTTCTGCAAATTCAGCTTGATTTATTGCATCTTTCTGTATTATAATGTAATTTTTTATTGAAAATAATATAAATTAAGTACAATTTCAGTAGCATAAGTATACATATCTAAGAGATTATTATATGGAATTTAGGATTTAATAACTGTTGTTGCAAAGGGCATATAATAGCAAATGTTGACATTTGAATACCATTTTCACTTCTTGCAGAAATGCCTCCTCATGATGTCAGTACTTTTAATGGGCCAAACCGTATTGAAAATTCCGTAATTACAATTATGGAAAATTTCATAGTACCTTGGCATAAAGATCTCAGTATAAAATATATAGCACTTTAAGACCTTTAATATTTTAATAATGTTTATTTTATTAATTGTTGTCCTCAATTGTATTTTTCGGATGTTGAATTTGGAAAACTGAATTCAGTTTTCTATTGCTTGTATATATATGTTAGGACATGTAAATTTTTGAAATTTAATTTAAAACAAGATAATTAAAGTAATGTGTATTCATATATATAATATATATCATATTCATAATTATATTCATAATTATTAATATATTCATATATATAATAATATTCATATATATAATATATATGCATATATATATCATAATTATATATATATATATATATATATGATGGCATCTCTCTCTGTATATATATATATATATGAAATGTAATTTCTGATAGATTATTTGTTTTGTGCAGCCGGGGCAACAGGAATGAGACAAATTTTGGAATATAAAGTGGTAGGTTTATTTTAGCATCCATCTCGTAAGCGTTCTCCTCGTACCTCGAGCAGAAGCCCTACTTATGTGTACGTCACGAAGCTCCTCCAATCAGCGATATTAATTGAAATCACGAGGTGACGCTATCTTCTCATCAGGAGTGTTCTTAAATACTTTATGTAATATGACAGATTTATGAGTATGGCGATTTGGCGGGCGCCAACAGGTTAATATATTTTATACTAAACAAAGGATTTCGCCAAAATTTAGGAACAGGTATGGAATTTAGGTAGAGAATCGCCAACACATTATTAAGCAATATTAATAGAATTTAATTTAATCAATTATTTAAAAATATCATTACAGATTATCCCCCCCCCATCTGAAGAGGCTTGCTGAGTCACAGCTTGTTGAACTCTTTGAGGCTGTGGTGGATTACGCATGTTAGAAGTATATTTGTATGTGGCTGGTCTTTGATTGACATTTGCAGAAGCAATGCTAGTAGGTCGTGCGGCACCTACACCAGTAGGACTCATTGCAGCAACTCTTTTTCCAGATACAGCAGTGGGTTGTTGGCCTGTTATGGGTCGAGCATTCATACCGGCTCTCATTCCTGGATTTTGCGAAGCTGCAACTACTGGACGTGCAGCTGCTCTAGCAAACTGCATAGCTTGGAATGCTGCAGCTGGTTGACCTCCTGGTCGCATCTGAGGCTGAGTAGGCCATCGATAAGTTGCACGCATTTGATCCATTTGTGGGAAGTAACTTCGCTGAGCTTGACGTATAGTTGGTACAAAATATTTGGTACATTGGTTTAACATCCGTCCCAACTGCATGCGCATCCTGGCCGTCTGAGAAGCTAAATGAGCTTTGCGCTCTTCTTTGCATTGAGCTAAAGCAACATACAAAGGTTTAGACATAACAATTTGCCCATTCATTTTACTTAATGCTTTAGTTGCTTCTTCTGCAGAGCTAAAGCAGACAAAGCCAAATCCCTTGGAATGTCCATTTCTATGTGTCATGACTTTAGCACTAGTTATTGTTCCAAACGGTGCAAATTCTTATCTTAAGCATTCATCATCATTATTATTAACACATGGATAAACATTTGTTGTACCACCTTGAAGTTGGAGGTGTAGAGATATGGGTCGGCTGTCAAAATGGCAGTCATCATTAAGTACAATAGCTCTCTGTTTAATTTTTAAATTAGTACAATCAATACTCAACTCAAATAACTTGCATTCATAAAGTCCTAAAATTACATAATTCAAATTAGTATCAAGAACAAACAAGGTAATTTGTTTACTAATCCGTCCAATTTTCATTTGTATACAACATATTTTGTTGAAGATTATTTTTCCTTTAGTTTGAGTTACTGAAAATGATCTAACTCTTTGCACTTTTAAACGTAATTGTCTAGCTGTTTTGGAAGAAATTATTGATATGGTGGCACCACTGTCTACAACACACTCTAGACGTTGCTTATTGGGCAAATATCCCGACACCTTTAATAGTCAACTACTATGAGGGGTTTCTGGGGTTGGTTCTATTGCAAGGGGCGTAACATTAGGTGTATCAGATCTCTCCCTTCTGAAAGGACAAACCTGAAACCAGTGAAAAGCATTTGGGATTCCGTTCCGGGTGCAAAGTCTACAGGGACTAGGTGGCAATGGCAATCTATTTTGAGAATTATAATTATGATGGCTTGTAAATCCTGGACCACTGAACCGATTATAAAAATTACTTGGTCTCTGAAAACGTTGGAAATTGTTGGGTCTAGGAGAATCTTGTCTCACAGTAGCTGAAATTCTACTTCTATTAAATCGATTGTAATCTTGGGGACTGTTCTCAATCGGAGTAACAAATCTGGGAGGTGCACTTTTGATTTGTTGATTTTCTCTAATCTTAATAAGCTTATGGACATGAGTAAGCCAAGAGATGGGGTCAGAGGGTGCGTTGATCGTCATTAAGGATTTTAATTCTGTAGGAAGGCCATCCGTCAGACCCTCCAAGATCATTTCATGAGTTAGATATAATTTTTTACCGATATCTAATTTTTTGCGAAAATATTGCGTTATGTCCTCTTTATGATTGTACTTGTAATTGGCAAAATCACCAAACGTAGTTAAAGTGGGGTCGAAAAAATTTTCCTTTAAAATTTGGACTAATTCCACATATTTAGTAATTTTATGGCAGTTTTTGACATATACGCTAAGTGCATTACCTTTTAGATATCGAGCTACATTATTAAGCTTCCACGTTTCATCTTTATCTAAATGAGTTTCGTTAAAGTACTCAAGCCATGAATTTATATCCATATCATTCTGCGCGTCAAAGGGAATTATACTTGTTTCAGGTTCAGCGCTAGCTGCCCTTAATGAATCATCAGGATCAGAGAGGTTTTCATTAGCCATTATTCTCTTAATAATACTTTCATAAATAAAACTATAATAATACTTTCATAAATAAAACTAACTCAAAAATAATACTCTTTAAATTTTCCCAAAACAATATTAAAACCAAAATACATCCTTTAAATACCAAATTTAAAAAACATTTATAACAAAATAATACTTTTTAAAATTTTCAAAATAAAGACACTATTATTAAATCAGTAATTATAACTCAATAGTAATAATATCATTTGCATCGCCAATCTTTTTACTAATTGGTTCTGTTTGACTTATTGTGACGAGAATACGAGTGACACGAAAATACACATTTTTGGGCACTCTTGATTAGTTTCGCAAAACACAATCAATCACCACACAAGCACAAAGCTCTCGAGAGCAACACAGAACGGCGTAGACGTAGGGAAAGATTTCCATCCTCAAAAGTAGGTCAACGGTAACAGCACATTTGATGAACGACGAACTTTCGATGGAAACACAAATCACACATCACAGGGGGCAGAAGGATGCTTCTCTGGACGTAAAATAATCTGCAGAATACCAGAATACAGGTAACAGAAGGATGATTCTCTTGAAGCAAGAACGCCTAGCGAAAAATGTAGAAACATAGAAGTCGCACAGCGGCAAATTCATCTAAAGTGCGTAACATTTTATCCGTATAATCCTTGGGGTATTTTCTTTTTTAGATAATCCCTTTGAAGGTGGTATCCTACCGGCTTTCTGAAATGTAATTTCTCATACATTATTTGTTTTGTGCAGCCGGGGCAACAGGAATGAGACAAATTTTGGAATATAAAGTGGTAGGTTTATTTTAGCATCCATCTCGTAAGCGTTCTCCTCGTACCTCGAGCAGAAGCCCTACTTATACATATGTGTACGTCACGAAGCTCCTCCAATCAGCGATATTAATTGAAATCACGAGGTGACGCTATCTTCTCATCAGGAGTGTTCTTAAGTACTTTATGTAATATGACAGATTTATGAGTTTGGCGATTTGGCGGGCGCCAACAGGTTAATATATTTTATACTAAAGAAAGGATTTCGCCAAAATTTAGGGACAGGGATGCAATTTAGGTAGAGAATCGCCAACACATTATCAAGCAATATTAATAGAATTTAATTTAATCAATTATTTAAAAATATCATTACATATATATATATATATATATATATATATATAGTATATATATATATATATATATATATATATAATGAGATCATATTGAGATCACTTGAGGAAAGCTGCAATAGACAGAAAGTTCTTTGCTGTGTAATAACTTTCACAGTCTTTTCTGCGTAGTTAGAGAGATAGCACTTAATAGCAGTAAGACAGACGTAGCCCTAAATTCCACACTTAATTGTATGCCTTGATAAATAATTCTTAGGACATATATTCTTTTCTAATGCACATCATCATAGTGGGTGCGCAATGTGCCCCCAATTTTATACAGATCATAGTTTTAGAACAATGGATAATAGCTAGCATCTAAATAGTGTCTTAACATGGAGAGAGCTAGAAGCGAGACGTTCGCAGTTATCCAATATGGCAGTTCACTAACAGGAAGGCTTCATTTCTCGAAATTTTGAGTTCAAGTTTCACACTAGTTACGTCAAAGTTTCGGTCTAGGCTCCGCATTATTTGCGTCATCAGTACAAACATAAAAGGGGGAACTGAGAGCTTATCGCTAGTCTAAATTATAATTTTGATTTACAAATTTTTTATCCTCATTTACGTAATAAAATTTTGTATTATTTTGTATACATATATATACAATATATATATACGTAAAATCTTCGCATAAACGGACAAAAGTATGAATTGAATCCGAATGAAAATATATTAGTGACTACGGTTGTTAATGCAAATAAAATGTTATACATTTATGAATATTTCATCCCCATTTAAATTTTTCAAGACCCAAAAGATGCGATGAAAAGTAAAGAAAACAACGTAGAATAATAGCGACGTTTTAAAATATGGGGGGGGGGCATGCAATTCATCTTCTATAATATTCAGATAACTTCGGTAACAGTATTTCGCATTACAGTGGAACATTTCCATATCTTACATATCCCCGCTTCGAAGAAAAAAGCTACGGGGCGATGGAAAAGCCTTTTTTGAAGAAGACATTTAGAAGAAAAGACAGTAACGAAACCAGGCTTTTGAAATAATGACTGAATGTCAGTTAAGAAACATTTTGAGATTTTACTTTATCGCCTTTATAAAGAATTCCTTTAAATATGGTGATTTTCAGAAACTTGAGAAAGACAGCGTTGTCGTGTACTAAAAGAGGTATTAAGATATTCTTTCAACGTATATCTTTCTAAACACAGGATCAGTTCTCTTAGTTTAAAACATTTCGGGGGGGGGGCTTGATAATGAAATGAATTAATTGAAATGGAAATGCTTTTGGCAAGTATATTAGAAGGTATGAAATCTTTAGTTTTCATATTTTCCAGAATAAGATCAAGTGACCACTTCTTCCAATCATAATATTCAGAATATATAAAGTCCATAACGTTCAATGACAGCAGTCTTTGTCGTGACTCTGCCATACCATTCAGAGAGGGAACTCTGATTCCATTCTTAGTTGTCTATGTGGTGGTAGCTGGCACAGACATGGAGAAGCCAGGATTATCATTAGCAAACTCCAAATCAATTCACTTCCCGTAGCGAAGATATCTTTGCGAACAACGTTGATGTTTTCTCACAAGATACTGAAAGTGTCTTAAATCCTTCTTTTAAGAGTGATCTAGAGTACACTTCAAGTTTTTAGATTGACAGTTATATTAACTCAAGCCCCAAAATTAACTCAATCGTGTGATTAAAAACGTTCCAATTAAATTTATTTTTCCATAATAATACTCATTGCTAATTAACTGTCTTGCTGTGTTCCAGAAAGCTGGGAACGTGCAGTAATTGCACCTATTCCAAAACGTGGCTGGTTCCATTCTAGCCCTAGCAATTACATTATAATTACAGACTTCCAAAGATATACGAATTTATGTTTCTTGACCCACTAAGTGTTTTTCTTCGGAACCAAAATATCCTTATTGATGAAAGGCTTGGATTCCTGAGAAAAAAAACTGTTGATTTCAAAAGCTTCTACGGACAGGCTTTCTCAATAAAATGCTTTAAATTTTAATTTTTCTCTCTATATTAAAAATGTAAGAAAAACATAAGATGTAAGATTATATTTTAATTATTAGCATGTTTAACCCGTTCAGTACCAGTGTCGCGTATACGCCACGCAACGATTCCACTCCTACCAGCCCAGCGTCCCGTATACGCGACGCAACGATTCTGCTCCTACGAGCCCAGCGTCGCGTATACGCGACATTAAAACGAAACGATTTATTTGAATTTTTAAAAGCCAGTAAATGAAGCTAAGTAGTAATTGTTTTCACATAGGTTGATTCATACGTTTCTTCATTGTTTAAGCATTTGTTTTTAGGCATTCATGCAGCATTTGACCTTCATTACCTTTAGACTGGCATTAGTTTCTGTTTTGTGCATCTGGATTTAAGAGATTTTTTAAAATAAACAAACTGGAAATCACGGCTCTTTATAAGTGCGCCTGTGAATTAAAGGGGCACAGGCGTTTTCCTTTATTTCGTTAGGATTTTCTTTTTTTTTTCTATTTATTTGAAACTCAACATAAGCTTTCTGGGTTAATTAAAAATTAACATTACAACATTGTAACAGACGGGGAAAGACTATGAGCTATCTCGACGCGTAATGCGTCTTGCTCACATTTCTCAGGGAAAGAGCCAGCGTTTTTGCTTTTCTTACTCGTTTTAATAGGTCATTCATTATATATAATGTCCCGAATGTTCATTATAAATGTGGGTGTCTTTCTACTTTACTTTAAGAATGACACCAGTGTTAAGATTTAGTATTTTAATGAAAAAAAAAAGAAACATAGAAAGATGAAAAGAAATAAGATAAAAATTTAGCTCCATAGCATAGGGTGGCATCACAATAGTGGTAATCCTCACACCAAATGGGGATGTTTCAAAGTCTATTAACTACTACGTAATAGTTTTTAGGATCCGTTCCCCACGTTGCCGTCGCAGCATCTCTCACGAGCAGAAGTGGAGAAGTTAACTTATCACACAGCTTCGAGAATCATCTAGCTGCTGATGCGGTTGCCAGATGCAGAAAAAGGCGGATGAGTTGTAGGAGCGAATTACCACACGGCCATTCTGCCTTGTCAGGCGTCCTCGCCTGTGGGTTGATCGGAAAAGAAAGAAAAAAAAAAGCAGAGAAAGTGAAAAAGAAATCAATGTCCAGGTGGCGAATGTTAGCTTTGTGCACCACCAGTTTATCTTATCATCACAGGTTGATATCATAAAGGTTCCTTCATGGCGTATCTTTCGCACTTCCTAACAATCAGAGGGATGAACTGTCTCATAAAGACCGAAGAATTTGGGACGAAGTTTAAGTCCAAGTTTCAGTTCCAGTCGAAGATTCAGTCCAAGTGGAAGTTTCAGTTCAGGCTAGATTGGCATTTGGTGTCCAAGTTTATATTTGCGGGCAGGTTTGCGACGTTTCTTATACTGTCGTATATGTGATTGCTGTAAACGGAGGAGGTTCCGTTGAGCTTCAATGCATAATGCAGCTTTTTCATCATCATGCTGTGTCAGCAATTTCATTGTCTTTGAAGTTCGTTTAAATTTTTTTCGTTTATATTTCCAGGCTTTCTTCTTGCGTTTCTTTGAGCGTGAAGCAGATAAAATGTATGAAACAGTAATATTTTGTCCAAGTATTTCAGCATTCTTTTTTGCCTCAAAAGCTTCAACTGGAATGTCAGAGGCAAGTAGTTTCCTTACATTATTTTTCTGTTCTTTGGGAGTTTCTGCAGTTTTAGCAGGTGGTTTCTCGTTTGCTTGATCATCACATGCTTGTTCAAATTGATTCAGTATATTTTTCACAGTTTCTTCAGTATTCTTCACGTTTGGATCATTATCGACATCATCATCATCATTAGCTTCATGAGTGACATCATCATCTTCGTTGTCATCAACATCATCTTCATTGACCTGATCTTCATCAACAACAGCAACGTCATCTTGATCAACATCATTATAACCATCTTCATTAGCTTCATGAGTGCCATCATCATCATCAGCACCATTAGCTTTATGATTGTCGTCATCATCAATATCATGATCTTGATTCATGTCGTCGTCTGTGTCATCACCATCTTCATCAACATCATCGTCATGAGCTCCATGATTGGTATCAGCATCACGTTTGTCATCGTGATCATCCAAATCGTCATCATCTAAATCCAATTCTAAATCGTCATGTGCAGCATCATCATTTTCCTTACTTGTTTTCTTCAACTGATTTTCATTTCTGTTATTTTCTGAAAATCTTTCATAGCAGTGTTAACGTCGTGTGAATTGTGAGGAGTAATATGTCGAACTTCTTCGAGAATTTCCGATTTTGAGATGTGTGAAATATCAGGTGGAAATGTGTGATCATGAGTAACATTAGCAACATTAACAAAAATTTGATCATTATTATTGCTGCATAAATGAATACCATCTTTATCAAATGCAAATCGAGTTTGTTGCAAAAAGTCTATTCCGATAATCGTATCAAGAGGAATCATATAGTCTTTTACTACATGGATTTTAGCAGGTAAAATAGTGTTTTCAATTTGAATGTAGTCCTGAAAGAATCCAATACTTTGAACTGTGTCTCGGCCAAGTCCTGAGAATGTAATTCTGGAAGGATGTAATGGTGGAGAACCAATTTTGTGGTATGTTTTCTCCGTAATAAGTGTTGCTTGTGATCCAGTGTCATAGAGAGCAGTTAACTGAGTTCCTTTAAGTTGAATATCAACATGCATCGGATGTTTAGAAAAATTTTGAGCAGAAAGGGCATTTACAGTACTATCAGATGTAGAACAATTAGGAGATTCCGTGGTAGAAGTACCAGATCGTTTGGGACAGTTGGAATGAATGTGACCATACTTTTGGCAGCCATAACAGAATTTTCCATTAGATTTATTAGGACAAGTATTGCTTTTGTGACCTTTTAAACCACAGGAATAACAGACTGGTTGAGTGTCTGATATACGTTTAGCATCAATTTTAGCATTGGGAGAGGAATTTGTAAATTTCTTTGGAGTATTTTGCTTCAAATGTTTTGAATTGTTAAAGAGATTTTCATAAATCTTCAGTTTTTCTTTAAATTCAGGAATGGATTTACAACCGTATAAAATTATTTTATTGTTTGATGAATCAGGAATACCATGTATCACATACTCAATCAAAGAAGAATCATCCATAGAACCTTTGTGTGCGAGGTCTTTCATAGCTAAAAAATATTCTTGTAAAGTTTCAGATGGTTTCGTGTAACGAGATTCCATGATTTTATGTAATTGAAGGCTATTATTTTTTTCTGAAAATTCATCTAATAAATGGTGTTTTAATTGTTCCCAATTAGTAATTCCACGAATTGATCTAATTAATGTTAAAGCTGGACCTGTAAGACATTTTTTAACAAAAATTACTTGGTGTACAGGATTCGTGATTTCATAGAGATTAAAAATATCTTCTATGTCAGAAATAAAAGTTTCAACGCTGTAATTATCCCGAGAGGAAAAGGGTTTGATCACATCAACAATGTCTTTTAAGCCAAAACATTGAAACGGAACAGTCTGTGTTTGCGGGTTAGTTGATGCCAATAAATTTGCAGGCGCACTTTCAAGAGAGATTTTTGCCTCCATTTGTTTACATAAAGATTCATGTGGAGCGTGATTAATGTTCGTTTGGGCGACGCTACGCGTCAAGGGTGAACTTTGCACCAAAGCGTCTTCTTCAAGGTCGCTGTAGTCGGCGGAATCTAATTTTAATAATGAGACATCAGCTAGATTCGTAAGAATATTGTTAGCACAGTTTTCAATATCGATGGAAAATTCTAAATGCAGTACGCTACATATGGCAATTAAATCTGTGAGAGAAAATTCTTTGACAATTCTTTGTTTCATATCGCCAAAGTTAAATGGTTTCAGAAAACCAGAAAAATTGCGTAACCTAGCACGATTCTGCCGATCACCATCTGAGCCAAAAACTAAACGATGTAAAAGCTTGATATGCTTGGTACTGGCGGTTTTTAATGACTGTGCAATGTGGGGATTATCGTTAAGTGTAGCCATTATTTATCAGTTTTGTTTTTACCAAATATGAAATTCACAAACTATGTATGTTTCGATTTCATCAAATATTATTTGGTATTAAATATTTATCATAAATTATCATACCAAAATATATTCTTAATTTTTCTTATTCTTCACAATAATATTAATTCTTCTTAGTATATTACACAATAACTATGATGTTAAAACACTCAAAAATCATAAATGAAATTGTGAACATATAATTCAAACAAATGGTAAAATATATCGTCAAACAAATCTTCTTATAAGTTAAGAATGGAAAATAGAATTTCACGTTAAAATATGATATCAATATTATTAACTTCAAAAAATATTGTACAGTCTTTGTAAAATATAGGCATCAAAAGAAATAAGAAATTTATGCACTAAATTCGAAAACGAAAGTACTTTAAAGTAACTTTTTTTGTAATATATCACAATTCTGTAAATAGTCAGTAATGTATTTCCATCAAAATCAAATACCTTTAGTTTATTCAATTAAACTTCATCAAAACTGTTTAATTAATTATCATCAACATCAAATTCGAAAACGGAAGTGTTAATTCTTCAAAGTAATAATCATTCAAAAGTAAATGAATTTTCATCAAAATCAAATGACTTCATAAAATAAACTTCATAAAAAGGCGTCATCAAATATTCAAAATAACTTGAAAAAATATTACTTCCTCATTAGTATTACTTCATCAAATAAAATTAGCTCTACTTTTACGTGCTGAAGAATCACAACAACTGGAATCTTGCGATATTATTCCACAGTAGTGCATCATTTATAGGTATATTGGATATGTAATACGGTAGTCTAGGGGATTTAAAAAGCTGAAGAGAAGAACAGATTTTAGTTCAAGGAGTCGAAAGAGTTCGCGGGGCCGAGCCCCCATGTGGGTGTCTTTCTACTTTACTTTAAGAATGACACCAATGTTAAGATTTAGTATTTTAATGAAAAAAAAAGAAAGAAAGAAACATAGAAAGATGAAAAGAAGTAAGATAAAAATTTAGCTCCATAGCATAGGGTGGCATCACAATAGTGGTAATCCTAACACCAAATGGGGATGTTTCAAAGTCTATTAACTACTACGTAATAGTTTTTAGGATCCGTTCACAACGTTGCCGTCGCAGCATCTCTCACGCGCAGAAGTGGAGAAGTCAACTTATCACACAGCTTCGAGAATCATCTAGCTGCTGATGCGGTTGCCAGATGCAGGAAAAGGCGGATGAGTTGTAGGAGCGAATTACCACATATATAATGACACAGGCATATTTTGGTATATAATGTATTTACTTTACGTATAACGTAATTATATATAATGTATAGATTGACGTGATCAGTAATGGATATCCCGCCAGTGGGGGTCTAGAAAAACAGGAAGTTCTTTTATATAAACCTGTTGTCACACAGGGTTTGAGGATGAAATATTTCTGAGTGTCTTTAGAAGAAATTTTGAGACATGTGTTAGGGTTATATTCAGTTTAATTCCGTTAGGCATGGCTAAGAGACCTCACTTAAAAACTTAAAAACGTGTCCAAAGTCACCGGACACTCCACCTTTCCGTCTAACTGGAAACACGGACTGGAAGGAAACAAGAAACACATTTTGATTCAAAGAAATGAAGTATTATACAATTCAAAACTTAATACGAAATATGTCGTAACGATGACCACCAGTTTTTTCGTACACCTCTTCTAGTATAAAAAAAAATGAAAATTAATTTCAGCAATCCATCTGTTCAATAATATTTTCATTTTTAATAAAACTGCTTTGCCTTTTTGAAGCAAAGCGGTGGCTATCGAAAATAGATTGGATCGTTATTTGTTTTGTAGAAAGGTTGGTTTTAAAATCCTTCTTCTTTTTTTTTTTTTTGCTTATCAAATGTACTCGTATTACATTTCGGGGATTTGCAACGTAATTTACGACAGTTCAGTTAATTTAAAATTGATAGAAATTGTAGCAAAAATAAGAAAACCTTAACCTAGATATTTTTCCATAAATGTTTCTTAAAACACAACATTTTCTCAACTGAGATACAATTAGCAATTTGGGAGTCCTGGAAGCTTTTACGAAAAATGAAGTTGGGCTAAATGTAAAAGAAACGATTTACATTTTCCTGAAACTATAGTCAGCTTGGCGATATCTCACCAATTTAGAGAGAGCGCCATTTACTCAAAGATAGTCTTGCCCATACATTATTATTTTTGGGGCAGAGCATCTTCTATGTAGATTTTCATATTACAGTATACAGAAAAAATACAACAATTTTAATCCTATTTTTTCTAAACTTATTCATTATGTGTACGAAATTCATAACACTGCAGTCTTCCCAAGGACTGCACGTCCCGACCCGTACAATTCCTGAAGTGCAAGACACTCTTATTAATAAGAAACAATCAGTGTGCAGTATTAAAATAATAATTTCAATGAAAATATTAAACAAAGAATAATAATAATTGCACGAATAGTAATAAATGTGTATAATTGTACGGAGACAAAAAAAAGAACCCTAATCACAAGAACTTGGTTGGTACCAAGCATGGCGGTGGAGGTGTTCTTGTGTGAGGGGGGTGCATGTCGGTATCAGGATAAAATAATGTAGTATTTATTGATGTTACAATGAACCATGCTCTTTATTTAAATATTTTCAAAGATAATTTAAAATTAACGCCCGCAAATTTGGATGCTCGAAACAACTTTTGGATACTCGAAACAACTTTTGGATACTCGAATTTTTTATCTGAGAAATGATTTTAAGCGCACGGCCCTCAATGTTCGCCTTTTAGGTGTTTGTAATTATCCACGAGTTCTGAGAGTTCATTTCGAGATAATTACAGGTGAGAGTACGAAGACACATCATTAAACAACAACAACAACAACAAAAAAAAAAAAAAAAAAAAAAAAAGAACTTAAAAACAGTAATTTTGGAACTTTGGTTTTATACTGGTTTTCAGCAGGCGATTTTTTTGCCTGTTCTTGCCAGTTTTTTTATGTATCCCATTTCCCAGGGTTTCTTAAACCGTGAATCGCGACCTCCAAGGGGTTCGTGGGACCTGCAGCAAAGTAACATTAAACATTTTAGCAGTTTTGATATTTCTTTAACTTATTATAATGATTATACAATTACCAAATATTTTTACATAATGTATCTGAAAATAGATAATGATAATACAATACAGACAAAGAAGAATACAGAATGAAAATGTTTTATTAATACCTATATATTCCTCTTAGCAAAACTACATTAATTATCTTATGAACGTATTTTTTTTTTCTTTTGGAAAACCAATAATAAAAAGTTAAAAGAAAAGTTACCTCACAAAAGTCTTTCTACGCTTTAAAGAAATCTGCGCATAACAGTAAATATTGCAGTATTTCTGTCAGTTCGTATTTTGTAATACATACTGCTGTATTTATGATAGCTTTCAAACGTTTGAGCATAGAATTCACCAGACTCTTTTATTTTGTAGTATCTGCATCAATGTCACTCCATTCTTCCATCATTGCCGTTTTCCCCATTTCAGATGTACTTCTACTGGAGAAGATCAATCTACAGAATTCCATCGTCAGACCCAACATGGGATACATCAGGTTTTCTTTTTAAATAAGTGAAAATTTTAAATAAGTGACAGACGAAATGACAGCGTCGCTTCCTGCGCCATGTTTAACAGCTGGTCCTAAGTTTTGCTTTCGCACTCCACACCAACGTTCGTTCATCTGAGCCGAAAGATGTTAAATTTGCTTTCATCAGCAAACAACACTTTTTTCTCTAGTAGTCGGGGGTGCTTTGTTTAGGAGCACTCAGTCTTGGATTATTTTTACTATTCTTTAAAATAAAGCTTTTCCTCCCATGAGATAACTTAGATGGTCTTCCAGGTCTTCTTATGTTTCGAATACTTATCTGTATCTTATAACGCTTAATAATACCAAACAAACTGTAGAATCATTTAAATTAAGGGGAAATACGCAATTTTTCTAATAGGTTTCCCTTTTTTTTATGCAAATCCATAATTAATCCGCGGGTTTCTAACGATGTCTCCTTTCGTGACCGAGCCATTGCAAGAAAACATTAAAAAAACGAATATTTTCTAAAACGAAAATTCGAATTATAAAAGCTAAAAACATATAGAAATTTTCCGAGTTTCTTTAGCCAAACTGATTCCGTAAAATTTCGTTTTTGATTTATTACAAATATTTTTAATTAGAAATTATGAAAATGTACGATTAATTTTGTGGTATCTTTTAAAAACACAATTTTTTTTAATTTACCGTTTCGTTTTCCCAAATTTATTCAGTATACAAAGAGGTAGCTAATATGTATTCAAAGGGAAAATATTCTTTATTAGTTTACCGCAAAGCTTTTTTCCTATTACTTTTGTCCTATTAAAAAAGTAAAAATACTGTATTATGCGATTATTTTTGTGAGACACTGTAATTGGTCCCGCTTGCCTACTTTTATGCGTAGGGCTTTCTCGAGCTTCTTTCTACCATTTTCCATGACAGCTTACATAACTTACCGCATATTATGCAAGCAGCTCTCTGGACTACGGGTACGTGACACTAGCCGACAACCAGATAGCCGACAACACACTTAACCGACAGCTTTTAGTCGACAGGTCATTTAGCTGACACGGACAATTAGCCGACAGGACATTAAGCCGACACGGACATTTAGCCGATATGACTTTTCGCCGACACGAATAGCTAGTCGACAGGACATTTAGCCGACAGAGACAGTTAGGTGACACGCTATTTAGCTAACATGGATACTTAACCAACAGGACATTTAGCTGACAGGATGTTTAGCCGACAAGATATTTAACTGACAGCTGATTTGACCGACAACACATTTAGCCGATACCAAGTTCAGCTGACGGTGCCCGCATTTAGACAAGAGAATGCCCAAGATTTTAGTAAATTTTGCCCTTATGTTTACAAAAGAATTTAATATTTCTATCAATTACAAACTTGCTTTAATTCTACATTAATTCGCATTAAAGTCTTTTTTTCCTCCTGTCATCAAAAGCTCTGTTCTTAAAGATCCCAACTCTGTGTTTAATTCCTGCGTAATTTAGCATATCGGGCTAGGTTTGAAATTTCTTGATAGAGAACATGAATCCTGTTTTCCAAAAAGAGAAATTTAAAAAAAAAAAAAAATTCGACATTTAAACAACGAAGGACCCTTATTTACATTTTCGTTTCTATCTCGATTAATTATCCACAAGTTTTCAAATTGTTGCCACCAAATATTATCACTCTGTTTTATATTTGAAGAAATTTAATAATAAAGAATCTGCATAAATGCTTCTCGCATTGTGAGAAACAACGGTACCTAGTGTCATCAAATTTTGAATAACGTTATCCTCCACGCGACCATGAGCACTTAGAAGCCGGAATTTGGAATTTTAAATTTGTTTTATTGTCTATTTCATATTCTCTAAATCTTTAACGAATTTATGAGGAAAAAACTCAATAGTTCCAAAGCGATCAGTGGCAACACTAAAAGAAATAAAACATTTTTACTTCAAGCGAGCTATATTGCCTTTTGAAAATTTTAAAGATATGTTGTTTTTAAATATTTTTAGCTGAAAGGGATTTTAGCCCAAATGTTCTCAAAATGTGTATCTATGTGTAAATGAAATAAAGACTTCTTTGTGTGTAATATAAAATCGGAAAAATTTCAAATTTTTGTTTATTATTATTTATATTAAATTCAAAATCAATAAAAAACATACTTTGGCGCACATCTTTTGCATTTTTAGCAAAAAAGGAGGTCTTACTGTCCTCAAAATACATTGCGCGTAGTTCAAAGCCTTCGCCTCATTCTAACTGCTGTTTTCTTTGAACTTTTTAAAAAATGGCTAGACTCAAACGCCCTGAATAATTACTCGGTATCTGATTGTGTTTGCAGTTTTGGTCATTAAAGATGGAATTGATTATCGTGTTTTTGATAATAAATATATAAAGTGTCTCTTATTATTATTTTTTTTACTCCCATACAACAAGATATAAATGTTGTTACACTTAAGATTTTTTTTTTTTTTTTTCAAAATCTATTATTTCTAACAAATGTTTTTGTAGGAAGCTTTGCGCATACACTGTTATACGCAGACGGTTACTTTTATTTGTTTTTGCTCTACCATTAGAGATATTCATTCAAACTTGCTCATTGTATTATTTCAGGAACAAAGACAAATTAAGCGGCTCGGAAAAGTAGCGGCGTCTATAAATGTAGGGAGACGATTTATAAATAATTTGAGCATTTCAAAGTGTTTGTATCAATTATAATTCCTAAAGTTTCCTTGATGTTGCACATATATTGCTTGTAACGAATTAGTTACAAAAACGCTTTCTGTTGAATGGTGTATTTTCTTACCGAACATGTGTTAATTACTAGTACCGAATGAAACATTAATAAAATGCCTTATGCCGTATTTAACGTTATTTCTTGTCACCACAAGACAGGTGATCACGCTCTTTAAAACGTTTATTTCGTTCCTACTACATCCAATTGAAAACCTTAATAAATCCAATATTTACATCCCCCCCCCACACACAGAAAGCGCTTTTTCTACACTTTATTTGAAGTCTTCTCAAATCCTCCAAATTACAGGTATGTTTACAAATTATTTTACTCGGCGAAAAACTGCCACGGGCATGCATGGAACACTTATCCGTAAGGTAAATACCTATTTTATGAAATCAAGCAAAAACTATAATCACTAAAAAACTTAATATAAAGCATGTTTAAAACGTGAAAAACCCGTGAATTAAATTTAATTTTCTATGTACAGAGTGTTGTATCTCGTGTTCCACAATAACGCATCTGTTATGGTAGATTAAAAAAAATATTTGAGTAATTTAGGAAGGAAGTTATCATTATAGGAAATGAGCGATATAAAAGCTATCACAACCTCATGCAAAGTATGCGACCATTTTGCGTTATTTTTATTAGGTCTAGTTTTAGCTGGGATACATCCTTTACAAATAATTCCGAGTTTTTTGTTTGTTTAGTTTTCCAAAGGGGGGAGATATTTTAAAATTCCAAAATTTTCTTTCTCTAAAATTTAAAATATTTAGCATGCATGTGCATGGTTAATTGTACTCGTAATTGCTTTTACATTTGTTCTATGTTAAAGCCTGCATTTTCCTATGTGTATCTATCTATTTAGTTATCTATTTACCTATTTCTATTTTAATACTTTACTTAATCGACACACACAAAAAAAAAAAAAAATGATTTCTATATAGTTAGGTTAACTTGGTCTACTACAAAAAAAAAATTTAATGCTCAACTCATCAATTAATTCAATCATTTAACTGCTGAAATTATTAAACTTTATCAAACCGGGAAAGAAAACATAAAAAAAAAAAAAAAAAAAAAAAACTTATCTGAGATAAGCAGTTGCTGAACAGCAGGCCAAATCTAACCATCCGAAACAAAATTGTCCATGGAAGTTCAGGAGTAAATCCGGCAGCGGGTAACAGGTTAAGAAAGTTCGTCGATTACATGGAGGTTATCACGGAAGCCGTAAAGGTTTTCTAAATCTATTCAGGATGAACAAGGAAGATCCCCTCTTGGATGAAAATTTGAAATTTGAATCTGTTATTTATATAATAATAAAATTTATTCTTGTATGGATATTATTTTTTCTTTTCACCACTGAATGCAATACTTTTTAATTTTTTCATAAGGCCATCGACTGGCATTTTACATTACTGTTTGTTTTCTGCTGATCCTAAAATTCTTCTGCTTTATGCTTTCTCGTTTCTAAGGATTTTTTCGCCTGTAAATATTGCTGTCCGATTAATAATTTGAGTTTTAAAAATTTTGTGTTTGATGAATTTGGTAATCGTTGCTTCACACATTCTGAACGTTTTACCGCTCATAAATTATGCCGCTTGTAGCACTAGCAACGTTCTTGAAAATATTTAAATTTACTGCGTTTTTCTGATTTATTATTACAGAAAATAACGATTTGTTTTCTTTCGTTTGGAGACGAAGCAAGTTGTTGCTTGATGAAAATATTTAAATTTATTTTATTGCGAATGATTTGTTTATTTTAATAATTTTAGCTTTATTTCCAAATTCTCACTTTGAATTTAACTTAAAAACGGGAAAATATTTCCCCTAAATTTTTAAAACATTTCTAATTTTTTTTTCGTTTACCAAGATAAAATTCCAAACTGCGACTCATTTGTTTCTCCTCGTGGCTGCTCCTGACGACTAATATTTGTTTTAAATTTGGCAACTAGGTCAGGAATTAAGCATGTAATTGATAACAAGAAGCGAGGAAGTGCCTTTAAATCATTAATCAGGTCGTTAATCAGTATCTGCTGCAGTCAGCGACTGTATACATTTAAAAAAAAAATTACTTATATTTACTTTTGCCAAATGACCATAAAAAGCATGTGGAAATTAAAAATATTTCACACATGAAGCAACGAATGTGCCTTTCAGAAGTAGACATCTTTATAATATTTCTACTTCTGAATGAGTTTTAAATATATATCTGTACCGACAAAAATATTTTTTTTTTATTTATCGCAAATAATCTGGATACTCTATACAAATCATGCCATATTTATTCATTTAATACTACAATCGTTTTTAAACGCTTAGCAAACCAGCCCAGCAACGGCCGAGCGCTAGAGTCGCTGAACACTGGTAGTTTCAACCTGGTTTCGATCCCAGGCAAACGGGATGGCTGCATGGTCATTTTAGTGGTTTTCCTTAAGTGCAGCGGGTATAGGAGACAGTTTACTTTAGAAATTCCTACATGAAAGATGGCGCCACTTGCTTATTCTTGTCCAGGCTTTCTTATCTTATCTAAACATTATTTCCTATCTTGTTCATTTGCTGTTTAGCAGCTGAGGATGGTGGTTCGGTAAAACCATCGAAACTAGTCCTGTGAAAATTTTGAATCTTAACGCTGATTTTTGTTGTTTGACTTCTGAATTAGTACTTATTCGGCGTGTTATTGTGTCTTAATTAATTGACACCATGTATTAAAAAAGTGGTTCGAAACACTTTTATGTTTTATGGCATGTCATTACTTGACAAGACTTCGGTCAGGTATTTTCATAAAGCATTTTCCTGATAAACTATATATCTCTTACAAGCTGAGAAAAGAACTAAACAAAATCCAGATAAAGCAAACAAAATGTCAATATTACTACTGCCTCAAGCAGGAGTATCAAACATTGAAGGCACTCATGTTTAAACTTATAACGCAGTCGCCAATTTCATCCGAATTTCACTCGAAATATTTCGAGAAGGACATGTGTTGCAATAATAACTTATTCAGGTTTTCAACTTTCTTTAGTATCGTTAATTAAAGAAATAAATATTTTTGATTTTTGAGATGGAAATGAATATTATTTGTAGAAGTTCGCATTAATAATTTTGTTAACTGGAATTAGAGCTCGTAATGTAGTGGATTTTTCCAACTGAAACTGGTCGTAAAGATTCTTCAAGCTTAGTCTTGACCTTAACTAATCGCGCATGTCTATCCCGAAAATTGAAAATCTCGATTACTTTCTGTTCGCTTCCTGTTATCATCGTGCACTAAAACTAAATTTCTTGTTTTCAGAGGGTGTGAGCTTTTTATACGTTCATCCTTTCATTCATCATATGAAATCCTTGAAGTAAATCAAAAACGGTTTCCGGTAAATAAGAATTGTTTTAAAGATTTTGTATTTATATTGTTCATATCAGGAACTCCATTTTCTCGAATCTCATCAGAAACATGGAAAGTGTGATCGGAGATAATTCTTCAACATCTCCGGTGGCATGTATCAATGAACGACACAAAATTTCCCTGTCGCACAAAATTGTTATCATTTCTTCATGACTGCGAGATGATCGACCCAAAAGCTTACGAAGGATTCTTTCAAAGAACTCCTATTAATCGCTCCTACCATCCTCCCCAAATTCCATGTGATCCTATGTATGCTAAGGATTCTCAGTTTTTATCCCAGTTTAAGCTTTTGATCTGTCACCGCCTGTGAAATTCGTCCATTATCGGGATAGCTGATATGGGGTCTTCCACGTGTAGCAATGAAACGACTAAGTGCTTGTAAGAAATTTTCAGTCGATAAACAAAAAAAAAAAAAAAAAAATTCAATTCGAAATACATTGCTCGAAAAATGTCACAAGTAAAAATTACTATCCACGATTTTTTATTTTCTTTTCAGTATCAAAGATCCAGTCAAGTGAACACCTACAATCTCAAAGATGGTTACTTCTCTTACTTGGTCATCAGGGAAAAGCACAATGGGTGTTTTCGAAGAACTGGTATTTTTTATTACTTTACTGAAAGTCTTTCGTGTTTCCGATATCCACTATTGTTCTCGTAAAGGGAATATGGAACAGTGTATTCCTGCAGGATTTGTCATTTTATATTTGACACTTATTACTTTAATTATGATTGGATGATCAGAAGGAAGAAATCGAAAATTTTATGAATCATATTGTGTCGGAATTCTGGTTTTAGCCGGAAGGATTCCGTTAGAATCAATTAGTGGCTAACGTGCACCAACACCTTTGTCTGTATACCAGAAAATGATTCACTCTGCACTAATCTCAGAAGAAAACGTCGGTTTCTTTCATTTCATCTGCAGTAACGTTTTCAAACGTTCTCTCATTAGGACTTAATCTGACATTTTACAAAGCGAAAGATCCCAGATATTACCTTAAAAATGGTAATATACGAAGAAATTTAATCAAAATTAGCGTCCGTTGTAACATTTGAGTTAAGTATAGAAATTATCGCCTTCTTTCTTTCAGCATTTATAATGCAAAATTTCGTACAATTTGAGAGATAGGCCATTTTTCTGGGCCATTCGTCAAACAATGGGGACCCTCCCACCGTTTCGATTTGAACGAAATATCCTGACTGAAACCTTGAGAAGAAAGGACCGATGGATTTTGCGTTCCAGGAACGTAATTAAAAACATTTGGATCCTTTTAAGTACGGATTTCTTTCACTCTGTTGTACAGTTAAATAGCCGAGTTTTTCTGCCTTTTGATATAAAATAATGCATCCGTATAGTAAATCCAATAGTAAGTAAGTAAAGGTTCTTGTCTCAAATCGTCCTTAAGGGTATCAGAAACCCCTATACCGACAATGTTAAATTGGCCACTTTCGATGTACCTTTTCTCGAAATCTGCTGTAGATACAAGCTTGAATTTTTTCTGTAATTAAAGTATACCTATCTGATTATACTGAAATGAGCTTTTGAAGCATTTTGAATTTTAGAGTAAATTACAGAATATTTTGTTAGGCATAGTAAAATATAACACTTTTCTCACACAAAAAAATTAATTTTTTTTTTCTAAATTTATTACAAAAAGCTCATTTCAGTAAATATTAGGGAACCTAATAAATAAGCCGTAAAATGTTTAGATACCTGTGAACAGTAGTTTCTGAGGAAAGGTACATCGAGTATAAAAAATCACGTTTGGAGAAAAACGCGTTTTTATGTAAAACTCCTCATTGATCAAAGCAGTAGATGACAAATTAAAACTAGATTTTTTTACAGTTCTAATTTTCATAGAGATTAAAGAATGGTACTTTTGGAAAGATAAAAGTGTAGAGAATTTGAAAATGCAAAAATCCGAAATCAATATTTTTTGAAGATTTTGGGGTTCAAACACCCATTAAGTCTAGCGCTAGTTGTGGTATGGAGATCGGTGTGATAGGTGCCACTCTGGATCGAGCTGACATAAATTAATGTGTAACTAAACTTTCGTTATAACTTTGAATAAATATTCACAACGTGGCATAAGCAGACGTATTCATGTCAAAAACCTTTGTAAAAATAGATCAGAGATGCTTTGGAATGAGCAAACATTCTTCTGGGTCTAGCTATTATTTCCAAATTTCGTCATTTGCTTTTCCAAATTTCGAATTTGTCTGAAATGCTTTTTGATAATTGCTATCCCATGAAATCTTTTGCCTTTTTTTTTGAAGCATTAGTTTTGGAATTAGAGTAACAGAAACTAACTAAAAACAATAGGGTCAAAAATCCTGTGTATTATTGACAAAATATTTGGATAGCCCGTTTTACAGAACTATCTTTAAAATGAGAGGACGGTGTGTCATCTGATAACTTCCATCTCAACCCCAGACCTGATGCGGTTTTATCAAAGTATTCATTGTGAGGGTTGAAATGTTTCACGCCTCCATCCTCTGTAGCAGTCGACATAATTTCTTTGTATACTTTAATGGTATACATTCAACGCCCGCAGTTGATCGTTTCATTTTTCTTAGCCACTTTTTGTTGCTGTTCTGGAATGTTCTCGAGATGATAATTCAGTGTTGCGGAGAGAAGATAAGGACTGGCATTAACGTCAAATACCACGCTTAAATGCTAAATGCATATGCTTATTTATTCCAGGAGGGCTTTAATAAGCTATATTTATCTAATCTCCTAAAGAGCAGTCAGAATGGCAACTATCAGCTAGCTCCCGCCCGGGAATCGGAGCAGGTAAGGAAAAGTGGATTTTTGGCTATAATGACAAAAATACGATCATCAAGATTATCGTCCCAGAAACAAGAGTAAATTAAGTGCGAGGAGCAATTGAAGATGCAATATGAACTAAAATATACATGGTCTGTACAGAGATTTAAGTAGTGAGAATTATGTTACAAACAATTTAAACTGAAATAATAAAGCGCATGAAAATGTTTTATTTACATATCTACAAATGCGTGGGCTAAGTGACAAAATTGTGGTCCCTCATTCAGTTCACCGTGAAAGGCCTCATATTATAGTCTTCAGCAATACAGACGTAGTTCAGAGCAGTATTAAAATTTCCTTGGCGTCAATTCAAAACTTTATCGAAAAAATTGCTGTCAAGTCTTTGTAAATATTTCTCGATGTATTCAATCTGTAAATTATCGTGCAAGAGATTAGTCTCTATTTTGAGGATAAATACCTAGTTTCAAGAAAGGTGTCACAACGCAAGGCGTAGGCCAATGATATCTTCAAATACCTATTTAAACGTTTACAGCAATATCATCTATGACGTCACAACAGAGGGTGGGAGAAGTGCCAGCATTCATAACATCCCGAAAGGAGGTGATATGTATCAGGCTACTCGTTGAGATTAAGTGTATGGTTCCTACTGCTACGAATTTCAATTTCGTTTGAATTTTGTTTTTCAATACTGGCAGCGAAAAGGTGCCTAATAGAATTTTTGCTCCTCCCACATCTTAACTTTGGAGAGTAACAAATTCTCTGTATTGACGAAAATAAGAGTTACATGGTTTTGGACTTGGAATGTTTCATCTCAATCGTTTAAATTATTGAGTACTCATTTCTAATCCTTGACTCGAGAGGTATTAATATATGGGGTTCGAAATATCTTTTATTAATTAAAATATACTGGAGTATATTTTAATTAATCATCATCAGTAAGAATTATCTATAAACTGGACGCATGCACATTTTTCATATTAAAATTTACATTATTTATTTAATGTTGGAGATAGAAATTTGCATATCTTCCGTTCGCGGTTGCGCTGAGCAGAAAGGGCAAACTATATAACTGCGGAAGTTTCCTGCCGAAAAATTGACGAGGGGGTACAGGTAGTCTGTCTTCCCGAGGCTGAGGGTCCTGATGTCTGACCTCCCTGCTACGCCTATCTGATGAAGTTTGCCGATGTGGCTAGCCGCTGTGATTCTCTCAAGCGTGGTGCAAAAACATGATGGCCGGAGTCCTACTAAGGAACAGTTTTTGGAAGCTAGAATCTACTCAAGCTATCTGGATTATCCATCAACATCGCCAAATATCTGCCCATATGAAAAGGATTGTTAAGCAGGATCAATTCATAGTGTATCAATCTAGTGCATTTATTCCATCGTATAAGTTCATTAATGTGTCAAAACCTGACACGCATGTTCATCCATGTTGTTAAATCTTAAGGATAGAAAACGCTGATTAAATTTTATGTTAATTTTTCAACTTGGTGGAGTTTACACTTCTGTAGCAGAGACCACTAAGCATAACTCTCAAGGTTCTTCAAAGAACACAAAATCTTCAAATATGATATTTAATAAATGACGAAAAATCACACATAACATAATTTTGTGGAAAAAAAAAAGCTATACGTCCCTTTGTCAATTGATTAAACTAGATCACTAGCGTCTACATCCCAAAACGGCAGCCTACGAGAGAGGAGATTCTATTATTTTCATCGGTGAGTAGGGGAGTTAGAATGGTTTTCTGAGGAATGCAACGGCAGTGGACTATATGTTTGCTTACATTTGGAAGTTCAAAAAATTGCTAAGGTGGATTGCCTTAGTTTCTACGGTTACTTACAAGGAAATATTAGGCAGTTTTTTCGGTTTGCTGATAGAGGGCAATTAGACAATTTACGTTTATAATCCACGTTTATCTATTTAAGCTTCAGAAGATTTAAGATGAAGCGAATATATTCAACACAACAGAACACAATCTTAAGACTTGTAAATCTTCTAAAAGACAACAGCAAATTTTTAAACATTACTGTAAAACATATCTTCTCTTCGAATTATAATAAATAATGAGATAATGCATGGATGAATTGTTAATTATATGATAACTATGCATTTATAAAAGGTTTTTAATAATGAACTATAAATAATATTTTTAATTATCGATGTATTGTTTTTTAAAAGATTTACAAGTCTTGAGCTTGCGTTCTGTTGTGTTGAATATATTCACTTCATCTTAAATCTTCTGAAGTTTAAATAGATAAACGCGGATTTATAAAGGTAAATTATCTATTTGCCCTCTATCAGCAAACCGAAAAAACTGCCTAATATTTCTCTGAAAGTAACCGCAGAAACTAAGGCAATCAACCTTTGCAATTTTCTGAACTTCCTAATGTAAGCAAACATCGTGCACTGCCGTTGGCGTTCCTCAGAAAACCATTCTAACTTCCCTACTCCCCGATGAAAATAATAGAATCGCCTCTCTCGTAGGCTGCCGTTTTGGGATGCAGACGCTAGTAACTAGATCTAGATAGAATAATCCTGATGTGAACTGAAATAAAACTGTATAAACTTCCGGAACTAAGTAATACTTAAATTTAATAAATTTAATAAATGTGAATCAACGAAAAATGTGAATCAACAAAGTACAGAGCGATTTATCACATCACAACTCATTTTCCTTACCATATGATGACAGATAAAATGAGACCAAGTTATTAAGATAAATATCAAAATATTAAAGGAGAACTTATCCGTTTGCACAATAGAGAATCTTATAAATACTTTGCTTTTGTATCTAAAGATATATGTAATATTCCGATGATTACCATTCATAAAATAATCATTGATAGTTTGTAGCTACAAAATATATGTCTGATAACCTTGAAAAAAGTTTAAACAAATGAGAAGATAGCTTACAGGTGTTGCACACAGCAGAAACTGAGACATTTATAATTTCAGTTTTACATCAAGTTTTGCCCTTTCTTTTGGGTTTTGTATTTGTTCGTCGTATTTATGGTAACAGGCATCGATTCGAAGAAAAATGCGTCTTAAGATAAATAATCAGATATACTTATTTTAGAAAAAAATACTATCGAAATTTTATCTACCAGTTTCTTCTTAAGCAAATGTGTTATAAAATATTTAATTATTCCGTTCTTTAACAAAAACGTCTGAAGATATGTAAACAATATTAAAATAACTGTTTTACCAATATTTGGTAAAGCGGTGGTGTTTGACAATGTTATATATAACTTTTAGAATCGTAGCTGTGTTTTTTTGTTTGCCGTTCGCCCCAAAATGTTTCTGCGGTAAATGCAGTTTCATTTCCCACACGTTTAATACAAGTTAAAAGGGAATCCTTCAATTAACCTCTTCCCGACAAAGTGTCCCGAATCTTACTGGGTGCTCTGGAAAATTTGTGTTCGCAGGAGCAAGAATTCTAGCTAGAGGCTTGAAGAAAATGTTACTCCTGCCTGAAGAATGCACTTTTTAGCCGCATCTTATTAATTATTCGCGAGAAATTATATGCAAGTTGTATCCACTTCGTACGTCTGCGAACTTCTCTTTCTTCCAAAGATCACAGTGTTCACAGTAAAATACAATTCAATACTTCCTTTATCACATGTGTGCTTTCAGATCGTATTTCAGTTTGTGCGTGTTGTAAATATCATTGTTGATTAACACTACTACATCGGTGTCCAGGGGATCAGATTACACCTTTCATATAGCTTTAAAGATAATATTTTTACAAATTTTTACATATGTAAATACTTTAAGTAAAATTGTATGTGAATTTTCATATTTTTTGTGTAATGTAACATGAAATGTTTAAAAGCGAAAGTGCTCTGCCGGAAAAATACTAGTACAGGGCAAGTTTATTTAACATCGAATAAATGGTTATCTCCCTAAATTTGCGAGATATCGAAAGCTCACGATTTTTGTAAGATAATTTTTGTCCTTAAATTTTCCGAAAAATCGTCAATAGTCGCCAAAATTGGCGAGACGATTTGGAGAGATTTTGGTCCGACCGCTGTATAACTCTAATGGAGTATTGTAAGTGAATAACTGTAAAGGATCCTATATGCAGCTGTAGATGTAACTTAACCGAATATACTGTTACGCTTTTCTTCTTCTGATTCCAGTTGTTGCGTTAGTATCTTCCTTCACGTTCTTGCGGGTTTCGTGCGGATTTGGAGTGAATAACGACGACACTTGAAGAAGTATCGAAACACACTTTATTTAGCCAGTACTAATCAGGAGAGCTCCAAAACACTTTTAAAGTCGTCAATGAACTACTATAAACACGCTGACACGATCATCGACACAGCCTGCAGATTATCAGGGTATCACGGTGGAGACAGCTTCCGTGATACCAGAGTACAGCTCCCGACTCTGCTCGTTCGTTCTCGGAACTCCACGTACTCTCGACACTCTCCACGCTACAACTCGCGATGCACTCGACGACACAACAGAGCACGGCTCCCGACTCTTCGGTTCAGTCGTTCCCGGAACTCAACACACTCTCTCGACGATGCAATAACCGCGATACACTAAGAGACTCCTTCGATGAACTCGACGACCCAATCGGCCCTCGCTGCCGGGCTGTCAACTCGATCGACTCCGCAGAGATTGATTCGCTAGACGATACACCAACTCGATACTGACTATCAGGTCACTAGACGAGCCACCAACTCGATACCAACTATCAGCTCGCTAGACGAGGCACACTCTAACTGACTGCGGACCAGCAGTTTTATATAGTTTTTGACTGGTGTTAGAGACATTGCGAGCTAAACCGGTAAGAATTCGTTCCAGAACGTTCTCCATCCGTCCATGTCATATCGCTAATTTTGTCGCCAAATGGGCAATTTCTCGCCAAATGTGGCAAGCCGGCCTTCGCTTGCCATCCTACCACGCCTGGTCATTTCGTAACAGTAGATGTAAATTTAACCGAATATACTCGTACATTCCACTAATTTCGAGAAATGGAATTTACTGAAGATTTCTAGGCGTCCTGGTAAAAACTATATAAAACCAGAGAGAACATTATCTACATCCTTCTAGGGAGATAAGTCAGGGAAATTTTTCAATGTAAAGCTCCGCAGGGAACTCAATTATTTATCTGGGAAGTGTAGCCCAGTATTACTTATATATTATAATTATACTGATAGGTAATAATTACAATATTTACTTATCTTTATGCTTAAATATGATTGTAGGCAAATGGTAATAAGAATATTACAGTTAACTTATGTAGTAGTTCTTGAATACCTTGTAAAGGTTTGGAGGGGGCAGGGAGAGGGAAAAAACCACCAGTCCGCGAAATTTTTTTGGAGTTTTACCGGTAAAAGTTTGCCAAGCACTGACTAGAGCATTCTCGTAAGGAGTTGAACTACAGCTACTGTTCACCACGTTGGGATTGTTCTTAAACGGTTTCCCATTTGTCTTTGGCCCACCAGCGGCCGAGCGGTAAAGACGCTGAACACTGGTAGTTCGGTCCGAGGTTCGAATCCCGCCAACGGGCTGGCTGCATGGGCGTTTTCGTGGTTTTCCCCAAATGTAACGTGTATACGAGCTAGTTTCCCTTAGAATGTCCTCCACGAAGGCAAAACCTTCCCTTAGGCAGATAGCCCTCGAGGCTTTGCCATAATCATACACACACACACACGCACAAACGAATTAGACCTATTTGTCTTTGAATTCTAATGGGCATAAATTCTGGAGAGGTCTCAAATATTCTGCCACACGACTTTTCCGTCTTTACCAGTATACATTTTAACTACTTTGGCTAAGCAAGAATTGTTTCTTTTCACGTTGTTGCATCCAAGAAGGACGGTATCCCTATAAAAATAAAAATAATAATATATACATTTACAGATATATATATATATAGAGAGATAGGTAGATAAACAGATGCACATAGAAAAATGTAGCCGTTCATCTCGAATATATGTAAGAGTAATCCCAAATACAATTATCATGCACAATGGAAGTAGACTATTTTTAAGACTGGAAGTCTGAAAAAGCTGCATTCAGTTGAAAGGCTTAGGGTTTATTGCGATTACAACAAAGTACTCTAGGAATATCTGTCTAAAAGGAGGGATGGCTTTCTATACTAAACTGACTAGTATACACTTTACACATGGGAAAACCCAAGAAAATGCCTATGCAGCCAACCCATTCGCCTGGAATCGAACCCAAGTCCGAACTGCATATGTTAAGAAACTCTGTCACCTAAAGTAACTCAAACAACAGAAAAATTTTAGAATTTTAAAACCACTTCCCCGTTTAGAAGCTGCGTAAATAAGAGACTTGTAAGCTTTTATCCCAGGTAAGAGAAGGCCTAGTAAAGACGTCACGAAATGATCCGACATTTTGTGATAAGATGGTTGGTAACGTTTACAACGTCCATTTTCTTCCAAGATGACTTTGTTCCTAAATGAAACAAGAAATTGTTTTCTTGATCTGCTAAAATATGTATTTTATTCTAGAACACGAAGCGTATAAATTAAATTTAATTCACATTTTCACAGCCCACCAGCGGCCGAGCGGTGGGCTGAACACTGGTAGTTCGGTCCGAGGTTCGAATCCCGCGAACGGGTTGGCTGCATGAGTGTTTTCGTGGTTTTCCTCATGTGTAAATTGTATACGAGCCAGTTTCCCTTAGAAAGTCCTCCACGATGGCATCCTTTCCCTTAGGCAGATAGCCCTAGTGTGCTTTGCCATAATTAAATACACACACATTTTCACAATTTAAATATGCTTGATATTTATGCATTTGAGATTTCAAAAATGTCTATTTTCCCGAAAGAACTACTAATTTTTCGGATACCTGGAAGCCCGTTGCCGGAATGAGCCGTCTTTACCCAATAAAATAAGGGGTAAATGTACCAGTGATTTTTCAGGATCTGAGAAGTGAGTCCTTCAAATGAAGCCTAGAAAAACATATTTTATGGGAAGGGGGGTGTATATACGGGTTTTTATAAGAGTGCTATTGTTACGTAGTAAAACTTTCAAAGAGCATAATCGGCTTTTATTTTATTGACATCAAATAACTCATCAAATAAATAGATAATACACGGCTTTCATAATGCTTCATTCTGTAGTAGTAATTAGCGCATGTTTGGAAGAAACCAAATGACTCCTAAGACAAATTACTTTTTAACTAATTCATTACAAGCAAAATATTTGTAATAACTAGTTTAAGCTTTGACATTGTGTTTTATATAATACAACTTGTAGCAATCAAATTAAGGAGAAATTTTCTCCCTACATTTGAGGACCCCACACCGTTTCAAAGCCATTTAATTTATCATTTTTTATCAAATATTATGATCAGAAAGTGTGAATAAATATCTGTAATGATAATGCTGAAACAAATAAAAGAAGTTGTCTGGCTACAATAGTGTATATATAAGCTTCACACACACACAAAATGAGAAACTTGGAAATAAAGCATTTAAACAGAAAAAAAAAAAAAATAAAAAAAAAAAAAATAAAAATAAAAAAAAAGGAAAAAAAAAAAAAAAGATGATAATTAACAGCACATTTGTATATTGCTCTATGATAATTAGAAGCAAACATAAAAAGTAACTTTACGGATATGTTTAATACATTTATTATGAATATAACCCATCTAAAATGAAGTAAAATGTAAAACAATCAGATAAGCGATTAGTAATCTAGGGCATTTGAGCCAGGCCTGTGTTAGCACATTTTCTACATAACAGCAGTTTGAATGAGGCGAAGGCCGTATGTAATGTTCGTTTCATGTTAATTGTAATGCATTGGGCGCATACGAGCCGTAGCAAAGCTTCTCCAAACATGTACCAGGTTACGCAAGGGCGACGGAGACAAATTACGAGTATATCTCAGTGAAGTGCTTTTTTAGCATTCCTACTTTCACATTAACTGCTAAAGCTTTATTATTCTTAATTGAAACTTTTATATTATTGTCCTTATATCAGTATAACTACCGCTGGAAAAGTAAAATAGCATTTGGTAATTATCAATACAAACATTAAATAATGCTTCAAATAACATCAGATTGCTCTCAGTAAATGCGCAATCACGAATGTCTGCTCGGGTAATGTGCTGAAGATAGAAAAACTGTGGAACTTGTTCGTATACAGACGTTATGCGCATGCATTTTTAGTTTACCTTACCTTATTTGAAGACGGCATAAGGATAAAGGGTCATGTTTTCAAGAGAAGTGATCCCTTCACTGGGAGTTCGTGAGAAAATCCAGCGCGCTACACAAAAAGTACTAGAGATATCTCAGCGGCCGGATGTAACAAAAAATTAAATTTGCCTGTAAAAAGAATAGAAAAATTGAAAGTTTATTTGTTTGGTGACAATTACGAAGAAAAAAAGTTTCAGTTAGTTCCATAACGCTCAAATATAGAACTTATCCGTCAAAAACCATATTTATTGAGGTTTGCACAACGGATAGAATATCGTATGATTCAAGGCCAATTGTTTCCTTTCGTTTTAGAAATTATGGGAAAGCAAAGAGGGCAGCTAGCAGATGATCACAGTGAAACAAAAATCAGCGTTTCAATCGGAATGAATTATTCCTGATACCCACACTGCTTGAGGAAAGGATTCGTGGACAAAATATTCATCATATCAACACGTTTCAAATATTAATACTTGTTATACTTTATTTAAAGATGTAGATACTAATTCAACAATTCTGTTCTACATTCAGTCGTTTTGGTGTCTAGAGGAAATTTTCATGAGACAGAGACACCTTAAAGCGGTACGATTTAGAGGTTATTGAACTGTTTAAAAAGAACTTACGTAGCAAGAATGGAAAATACACTGATAAGTTATTATTTAACGAAAGAAAATTGGAGCTTAATAATGATTCCCTAATCGCTGAGCAGAGACTTTTAAAGCCAAAAAACAAACTGAAACATAATGATTGGTTATTTAGTTAACACAAGAAATAAATTAATGAACAATGAGACAGGAATAATTGAAAAATGTACTAATGATGTTAATTGCGAACTTGAGAGGGATAGCTATATTACACCTCATAGTCCTGTCATTCGCCCTGAGAAGGCAAATATTACTGTGCGTATCGACTATGATTTTTCGATAAAGACAAAGGGGAAAAATCTCTAAACAAGTGCCTAATCCAAGGACCCAGCTTGTATAGTAATTTATTAGATATCATTCTAAAATTCCGGTTACACAAGCTAGCTTTTGGGGCAGATATGTGACAGATGCGCTTCATTCTATTTTGTTTGATGAAGATTCGAAAAATAATTTTAAAATTATTTGGTTGCTTTCCTGCTTGCTGCAACTATTAAAATCATATAAAAATATAAAGAGGACTATAGTGATGTTGTAGGAATGATAGATAATTTTTTGTATGTGGAAGACATTCTGCATGGGGTCGAAAATAATGGTAAAGCATTTTAGCTGTCGACCATTTCGGTGAATATTCTGAGAGATGCAAACGTGCATCTCATTAAAATAAAAAGCAATTCTGGATTTTAAGAGAACTATGGATCAAGAACGGAATCGATATCGAGGAAAATATATTAAATAAAAATCCGTCAAACGTACAGATCAAGTACAGATCTACGTTCTAAGACGTACATATCAAGACAATTCAAATTTAGACGTAATACAATTCAGGGAATTGCTAAACAATAACAAAAAAAAATCTCTTTTTGCAAACTGTAGCCATAATTTATGATCCAATTGGACTAATTCCTGCATATGTAATTAGAGTTTAAGATTCAACAATTATGAGAATTTGGTTGTGATCGGATATCCAAGGATTTGATGAGTTAAGGAGGAAGTTTTTGACATAGTATTCTGAAATCGCCGGTATTGTTAACAGTAATATTCCTAGAAGATAATTATTGTGGGGTTCAGAAATTAATGCAGGAGATATGATCTTAATTGTTTTCCCCGATGCTAGTATTAAGGATATGCTACAATAACCGTATCTTCAAAATACCACTTACACTTTCTTGCTTGGAACTGACTGACCTATTGCTGCAAGAAAAGCTGACTGTCTGAAAACGGTCTTCAATATCAAGAAATGCAATATTTATTGCTTTAATGACTCTTAAATAGTGCTGTACTGGATAAAGGGTTCTACAAATATATGGAATACTTTCGTAACAAATCGTGTTAGAGAGATACAGAGCTTAATCGTTCCTTTTAAATGGCAATTTTGCAAAGAACTGAAAATCTTGCAAATGTTCTATTACGAAGTGCAAATTTGAGAGTTCTTATTGAAAATTAATTTTTGTTTCACGGTCAACCTCGGCTAAGACAAAGTAACTTCAGTAATCAAAGAATTGAAACAATTTCCAGATCCTGAAGCAAAGAAACTTTCTCTTGAAGAGCAGCGAAAGACTGTGGTGTGCGTTGCATCCAATAATCAAAATGAAACTTGATCTTCTTAGTTTTCATCCTAGAATAAACTCAAACATGTAACTACATGGTAATTAAGGTTCTAAAACAATAGTAAAACTACATCTTTAAAACATAAGGGTTTTTAAGAATCCAAGAGCCGGATAAGGCAAGCAATTTGATTTTTATATTTATACAAAATTCCGAACTTATTAACGTCCGAGAAAAAATTAAACTTTTGAAATCAGGGAAGAAATTAAATCTCAGCAGTAAAATCCTGTCCTTGATACAGAAAAAATCCTCAGAGTGGGTGGTAGACTCAGCAATTCGGATCTTTCAGAAAAAGTGTCCAATCATTCTTTAATAAATATAAGGTTACTGGATTGACCGGTCAGACAATTTCACGAATTGAACCCACATGGAGGAGCTACATTAACAGTATCAGTTCAGCGACAAAAATATTCGATAATTAACGGCCGCGAAATTGTAAAAAAAGTAATTTGGAAATGTATAAGTTTTTTTAAAAAACGAACAACTACCGCCTGTCAAATAAGGCGATATAAGTGCTACGTTTATATTTACATGTAATTCACCACAAAAGCTATTTACCTAGAAGTATCAGCGATCTAACAAGAGAGGCATTTAAAACGTCTTCTCAAGGAATTTGTGTGACGCACAGGAAAACCCAAGAAAACCTTTTCAGACAGAGTAATCAACTTTATTGGCGCTGACCGTGAATTGAAAAGATACCTGACTAATCTTTCTTCTGAGGTAGCATTTCAAAACTACCTGTCGTTTTTTGCTTTACTGTTATTAATCCAGTATTTTGTTTTAGATTTATTGTATGGATTAACTGTGTTAGATTTATGGTGATTTAGCAGTTTCATTAAGTTTTAATATTTGTCTTGCACTCTGAAGAATTGTGAGTACACTTTACGTGTAATTTGTTGTACAAAATTTAGTATTGCTATCTGAATTTAAATTTGTTGTATGTATATGTGCTTGTTATTCTACGAGATTTCAATTGCTGAACACTTTGCTATACATGTTTGAACCTAAATTAAAATGTTTTTGATATTATTATTATGTTGAACCAATTGTTCATCATGGCGGAGTATGTTCTGCTTTCAGTAAATAGATGGCGCTATAATCGCGTGCCAGAATAAAATGGATAAGTTAAGCCTTGTACCCCACTATGTGTACAGACGCACATCTCGCAGCGTCAAAACAGCGCAAATCTTCAAATGTATTAATCTTCCGTCCATATAATACCCTGCTAAAAATGCCCCGTAGAAACCGATAAATTTTTTTTACGGGGAATTGGACTACGGGTACCCGTACAGCTCTGCGGGTACCCGTAGGCCAAATCCCCGTAAAACCCCGCAGACAGAAACCCGTACAACTGTACGGGTACCCGTAGGCCAAATCCCCGTAAAAACCCGTAGAAAGAAACCCGTACGGTTGTACGAGTACCCGTAGGCCAAATACCCGTAAAAACCCATAAAAAGAAACCCGTACGTTTGTATGGGTACCCGTAGGCCAAATACCCGTAAAAACCCATAAAAAGAAACCCGTACGGTTGTATGGGTACCCATAGGCCAAAATACCCGTAAAAACCCATACAAAGAAACCTGCATGGTTGTACGTGTACTTGTAGGCCAAATACCCGTAAAAAACCTGTAAACAGAAACCTGTACAACTGTACGGATACGAGTAGGCCAAATCTCTGTAGAAACCTGTAGAACTGTAATCACTATAAACAAAATCCCATTAAAAACCCATAGCCCCAAATCAGAACTTTATATGCATATCCATTGGCCAAATTTTCAATAAAAAATGGATATTCCGTATGTCTATGCCTTGTAAAAACCAGTAGACAAAAGCATGTACACCTATACAGGCACCCATACGCCAAATCCTGTAAAAACCACTACACAAAAATCCACAGACCAATAAAGGTACCTCTTGGAAAAATCGCTGCACAAAACAGTAAACAAAAATCCATAAACAGAACCAATAGCATTATACCATAGTGGAGTATCCATACATAGAATCGTACATAGAACGGGTATCCATATACAGAATCCCTATAAAAAACAATACACAAAAATAGAACTGTAAATCAAATTTCCATAAAGACATAAACCAGCAGAAGTACATAATTAGCACTGATGGAATGTACAGAACTAAATGGCGGAGAAAGCATGCAAAGTAATCTTAAATAAAATTCAATGCGAATAAATACAAATTTTAAAATATCTAGAAGCCTACGAGCCCATCCTTCTTAATGCACGTCAATATCTATAAACATATTACAAAATATTTGTATAAATTCTCTTTACAAAATTTTAAACTACCTTTATATAATTCTGAAAATAAAATGAATAGAAAGATAATAACCAAAGTCATGATTCACAACCATCGAATGATATATGTACATATATAATATGTAAGAAAAATAAGGAATAAGCAAAAGATTAAATTAGCAGCTTAAATTAATTTTCCTTCTCTATTCTAAAAACAGTAATCTTTCTGCACTACATCATTTCGAGATTAATTCACGTCATATGACTCTTACAGAATTTGATGTTGTAAAAGGAACTAAAACTCAAACAGCCAATAGTAATTTTACAGCAGTATTAACTATCAAATACGAGTAAAAATGCATCGAGAACCAAAATTAACTTGGTCTGAATTAAGATTTCACCCTTAACATAACGCATTTGCTTTTTACGCTTTGGCCTAGCTGGATTGCAGTCTGTCTGCTCCTTGTTTCTTACTACACATTTATCAAAAATGTTAATTTTTGGAATAAGCATAAATAATGTGCCAACTTGTTTGGGGTTGCAACATATTTGCTGAAAGAAAAGTTGAATTAAATCTACCTCGACTGCCAAATTTCTTATTCATTGTGGATTCGAGTTTCAACATCTTTAAGCCATTAAAATTCTTGCTTTTTATTACGGATTCAGCTGCCTGTATTCGACTACAGAATCTATTACATTTAATTTAATTTATTATCATTTCATTTAATGGTTGCGAATCATTACTTTGACTGTATATATATTATTGATTTCATTATAAATATATACATATAGTATCTCACTGCATATATTTGTATTTCAGTTCTTTAATTGGGAAATTAAACAATTGTATTTAATCACATCAGTTTGTTTAACAATTTGATACCTAATGAGAAATGTATTGCCAAATTATGGTACTTTCTAGCATCTGCTTAAATTTTAAGTTATCTACAATGCACTAAACCAAATTAAAAAACAAAACTAGAAGAAACCCAATTTTTCAGGAAGAGAAACATTATTAACAAGCAAGCAAAAAGAATACGGGACTTGCAAATTAGAAACTCAACAAAGAGTTCAAATTTAGCATACTTGCTATCCCCTTAAAGCTCACTTACCACTTATAGTAAGACCCTGCAATTTATTATGACACGCATACACATACATTCGCTTAATTGTTTTGCGTGGAAGAAAGGATGAATCCTAGAATGTAATGTAGTGAAGAAATAATAATATACAAACACTGTGTCGACCCCTTATTACAATACTTTGAATGTTACCTGCATCTCTCAAAAGATAAATGAAACATGAAGATACATATAATAAACTTAATAATACCCAAAATACAATAAATTATATTGTAACAAAACGAATTTTAAAAAATTTACAAGTCTCAACAAATATCAATTCTCAACGCAAAGTTCGGGAATTAAGGAAATATCTCATAGAGTATAATGTTTTATTCCGTATCTCACTTTTAGTGCTATATAATCTTCCCCAGATTTTATATAAACAAAATCTATAACATAATGGGTATTTATACTATATGTAGTTCTTGATGTAAAAAAGATCAACTTTCGTACTGTAAAAATTCCATCTATGTGAATAAGTATGAATATACTCATATACACATAATTATACTAAATAACTAATTTAATGAAACTAAATTCCGATAGAAAAATGGGGAAAGTGTAGAATCGCCCACAGCTTGGCGTGTTTTTAAGAATTGCACATACTCGGAATCCATGTACACATCGACGTATTTTCACTTAAAAAAAAATCCCAGAATTGTACAAAAATGTCATTGCGCACTCGTTTGACTTTATCCATGTACACATCGACCTATTTTCACTTAAAAAGTCAAACGAAAATTGACAAAAATCCAATTCTTTTTACTTTAGTAAAAAGTGCCAAATAAATAAGTGGACGATTCTGCACTTTACCCGAAAAAATATATAAAAATACCATTTACCTATATATATTAATAATTTATTATTACACAAGGTTTTTCATATATCATCTCAAAGGAACATAAATTGAATTAAAGCGATGGATTATTGGAATAAATTCAGTGTTTTAGGTGTAAGTTATTCAGATTTCTATTGTAGACGAATACTTTAGAAAATGTATACAAATATTATTTTGAACCATAAAAATTCTAAATAGTAAAATTTAAAGTACTGAAAAGGTAGCTATTGTTTTTGACAGTAGATTATATAATATAAAAATACCTCATGCTGAGCATTTGCTGAAATTACAATGCCGAATGAAATTTATATTGTGCAGTATTTAGCAATAATAACTTTTTTTAAACAAATGTAGCTATATTTGTTTAATTGTAATGACAGTAATTTTAACTGCATTTGTATAAGGCTGTACAGAAGATTTATTTATATGGGTTTTCATCCGCAGTGAACAACCGGATTCTCTGTGGAAGTGCTTCCGAAAATAATGTTTAAATATTACTCTAACTATCTTTGAAAGCAATGCTATAACAGTGCCCTTATAAGACTCATGATCCGAAAAGCTTTGGTTTTAATTGTCTGGTAAAACCTTTCACTTACTTCTGCAAAATTCATACCCACGTGAAAATTACTACACCGAAGTCAATTGATTATACAGCAAAAAACGTTCCTAAAACAATCAACTCCACAATTCGAGAAAATGACAGTTTCCTGTAGCCTGACAAAACTATGAGTGATTTTTTAAGTCCTGTTATTTAATTATTGTCCTGACAAATGTGCCATTATCAGAGGTGGTCATTTAAGAAAATAACCACTATATGAGGTTTCAACTTAATGTAATTTTTTTCAAATAAATAATTAACTTTTTATACTCCCAAGACTAGTACATTTAATATTACATAAATCTTATTCACAAATCTATTTCTATTTCAAAAGCAGTTTATGAAATACACATTTGAAATTTTCTTAATCAAACTAATAGATAATAATGAAAATTAAAGTATGCATAAAAATGTGTTTAACAAAATAGTTGTTTTAACAAAAGAGTTCAAAATATTTAATGTAAAAATGCGGTTCTAGTTTTGTACTTGTAAAGAAAATAGACCAAAAAGAAAAAGGGCAATGTAAGCTGCTATGATCATCTAAATTTTCACATTTTAGTAGTGGAAAAAAGATTCCTTAAGCTTGTATGTCTTGTCTACCCCATTCAATAAGTAATAAACACATTAAATATTTCAATGCTTATTTCATTAATAAAACTCACCTTTTTTGCTCGGGAAATATAATTAGTACATTTTTTAAAACGTAAAAATACATTCTTTTTGCTCGGCCACATCACATTAGTCGAAAAATTGAAAATTGAATCATGCAAGATCATTTTTAAGTAAGGTATGCTCAAATTTATTAGTACATAATATTCAAATGATAAAGCATCTACATGAACAAGCTTTAAAAAAGTATTTCTAAACTGTAATCAAAAAAATAAATTTTCCAAAATGCAGTTTCAGTAGAATGTAAAAACTATATTTCTGCATCTGCACACTGAACCAAATTATCAAGTTTGAAATTATCACTTTTCAGTCTTTGGGTTTTCATCCGCAGAGAACCCGTTGGCGCTTCGGGAAAGAACACTTTGGCGCCGTTGCAGTTTCACTCGCCAAGCTCGCGGCTCATCGAGGATGAACCGAGCCGTAAGCGTGATATTTTGTAAACGTGGTTTTTAGAGATGTAAATTCAAGTTAGCAGACAATGGTATTAAAATTTCACAGATAATAAGTATGTAGATATAAAACTAACAGGTTAAACGTGATATACGAAAATAAATTTGTATTAAATTCAAGTTAGCACAGAAAACAATGTATTAAACATAACGGGAAGTAAAAATCCATTTAAAAAATAACATTTAGTATTCTTATATTTACGTTTACAATATACTTAAATGTATTTTCTCTAATTCATATAGAATACTAATATTTCTATTACAAGTGTCTTTTTTCACTATTAAGTACTTTGCCTCTTGATTGATGTATTTCGGTAAGAGCCATGCCCATGTAATAAATTAATGAATGCATGACCTTTAATACATCCATTTTATATAGTTTTCACTATTTGTTTTTCAAGTTACTTGCATACAGCTTAAAGCATTTTACGTTGAAACAAATACCTATCCTTTTTCATAATATATTTCACAATACAACTAACCTTCGACAGTAATCAAATTTGTCACTAGCATTTTTAATAAAACTAGAACTTTATACATTTTAATATTATTATAGGGGTTGGAAACCTCATGGTTCTGCGTGCGTACAGCTGTTAATAATTAAGAACATAACGTGAACAGCCATGTTACAAGTCAGCATTCACCCCTCCCGCCATAATTTCTTCCTCTGATCCCGAATTGACGACCCGAGAACCGGCATCTTTCGACGAAAACTTCTTTAATTATGCGAAAATATTTCTATCTATTCGTTGTTGAAAAATTCAGAAAAAATAATAATAAATAAGAGAAAAATAATATAAATCTCCAAATGCGAACAACGACAACCTTCGCATAAGCGAATAGGGTGAATTAGCTAGGTTACCAGGTTTGAACTATTATCGCCAAAGTTGGCGATGCTTACAATTACCGGGTTCTCTGCGGAAGTGCTTCCCAGTCTTTAAGCACATTGTTTTTCAGGTTAAAAGTAAAGATGGAAAATCAATTTCACGCACAGAAACTCCATTTCACAACTAGTCAGTTATCAGCAACGTTCTCTCAAACATTTGACACGATTACACGTGCATGGCTTTAGTGGTATATTCATAGTCAGTGCTTATTATTATTATTATTGGTATTTTATTATTTCTTACTAATTTCTATACAGTAAAACATAGTAAAATTTGTAATACAGTAAATAATATATTGCATTACTACAGCCACGAAGTAAATAACACCACCATCGCACAACAATAACTAGAGCTGCGCCATATTGCTTGTTTGGGAAACTTCTGAGAATGGGGAGGGAGGGGGAATTTTTTTCCTCACGTCAGCGTTAACAGGGAGAAAAGTTTTGCGATTGTGAATGAACTTATTCGCGTTAAACAGATGTTGGTTGATACCGGTGTTTATTTGTAATATTAGAAATGTAAGTGCTTATGTGTGTGTATTCAGAGAACCAACTCTTAGCAAAAACCACCTCCCTAAGACGACTGCCTCTGAAAGAGACCAGTATTTCTGAAAACATAAGTATACTTTGGTATTGAATATTCCCTTTGTAAGGCGACCATTCACAAAGAAAATTCTGCGAGTGGGGCTGGTCGCCTTAGAGAGATTCATTCCGTAGATGTAATCTCCCTAAGACGACCACCTCTAAAAGATAAACGTTTCTCTGAGAACGTGAGTATATATTGGTATTGAGCATCACCTCTCTAAGGCGACCACTTGCTAAGATGAATTTTTTGCGGTTGGTCGCCTTAGAGAGACCTCGTTGTGTGTGTGTATTATGATTACTGTTATTGCTTCCAAAAAAATTAAATCAAATAAATAAGCATATTTAGTAAAAACCCTCTCTAAAACGACCACCTGCGTTTATAGGTTACTCTGATGGTCTTAAAGAGATCTTATTTTCATTCTGTTAATTTTATTGTTTACAAGAAGTCTATTAACGTCAGATAAAAAAATAGCATAAACCCATATAAACCAACAGAAGATTTATTATTATATTGATACCAGTAAGAAAACCAGTAAAAGTCAATATAAACCTATACAAACCAGTACAAAGTTCTGCCATTGAAAAAAAAAAAAAATGTTGGTTGTATGGGTCTCAAGTGATACCAGTAAGAAAAACCCACAGAGATCAATAGAAACCAGTAAAAGTCAGTAGAAACCATCAAAAATTCTACCAGTAGAAATAGAATACCAGTAGAATTCTATAGGTACCAGTAGAAAGTTTTACTGGTTTCTATGGGTCATTTTGAAACCAGTAAGAAAAACCCACAGAGACCAACGGAAAGCAGTAAAAGTCAATAAAAACCCATAACATCTTATGGGTACCCATAAAAAGTTTTACTGGTTTCTATGGGGCATTTTTAGCAGGGTACCCTGTTGTGTTTGTCATCGTAATAAGTATTACACGTAAAGGTTGGGAACTACGTACTTGAAATTTTATTAACACAGTACCGCCTGTAGTCAACCCCTACACTTTGAGGTAGGCCTCGCTCTCTCAATATTCTTTCAGGTAAAATCCTAGGAGAGCCCAAACCCGTGGCGACCATGGACCTTATAAGAAATAGACTAACCCAAACGGGTTTTCTCCCTTGTCTGAGGCGTTGCCGGCTGTCACCTCCATCACATCCGGAGGAGTAGGGACGACTTCCAGAAATTTACATTGATTGCCTATTGCAGCGTGTATAATTGTCAAGAAAAAGCTGGTTGTAGCGCCTCATTTCACAAATTAGAGTTTCTACATGTTTTTATTTTTGAAATTGAGATTGAGTTTTAAAAATTTAGCATATTTATTAAGCATAATTAACGTTTCAAATATTTATAAAGCTATTGCATGCTTTGAGGACTGGATATTTTTTTAGCTTTTCCTATGCTGTAAGGAAATTTGTAACTACTTCTTTTAGAAAATAATATTTTAAATCTGAACTAATAGAAAATTTCAAACAAGCAATTTTCTGTTGCAATTTTTATGCTTTTATTGGTGTAAATAAGTAAAAAATATTAAAATATTTAAAAACGAATTTTTGAAAGTTTTGTTTAAAATTCTAAATTGTGCTGCTTTTTTAAAATTATAGATGAGTATTATAGCACAATTTCTATAAGGGAATTTTATTTCAATTATATTTCATAATACATCATAGTGATAAACACTTTTGACTCCTTAATAATTTTTATACATTTAATTCTAATATTAAAATTGTATTTAACCGTAATAATGAATTTTGCTTGTATTTTATAATGATTTTTTTAAATTTATTTTTAGTTCTGCATAAGATTTTTTTATTTATTGTTAATTTAATTTATAAGCCCATGCATGAATACATGTATGTTTCTCGCACTGTGACAAAAACGACAGTATCTAGAGCCATCGAATTTTGAATAATGTAATCCTCCACCCGAACATAGGCATCTGGACGGCCGAATTTCGAATTTGTTTTAATCTATTTCACATTTTGTAAAATTTTAACGAATTTTTGATTAACAAACTCAGCGAGTTCAGAGCGAGCAGTGTACGGATATGCTGTTTTCAAATGTATGTGGTTTACGGGCGAAGAACATGATATTTAATAAATATAGGTAACACACAAAACTTTAAAAAAAGAGTGCTTCTAGATTTTATTTTATCTTTTTTTTCCCTTCATTACGCTCAGAAAATTTTATACTCCGAATATTATGAATTATTAAAATAACTAATCCACTTTAATGTTAATAATTTAATGATCATATAATCAAATAAATATGATCGTTTTGTAATGTTATAGTTTGGAAAATCACTGCCTGAAAATGCTCATTAAATTAAAAAAAAATTATCAGATCTTGTTTAATTTTACCTTATTTATTTCAAAGCATCGCGTACTATCAATCTCATTTAATTTTACTTTAGTTTTAAGCAAAATTAAGCTCATAAATTTTGTGCTTAGAGTTTTTAGTGTTTTACCAAAGTAAAGATGTTTGTACAAGAATTACGCGCGAAATGCAGTAAAAAGTGCTTTAATGAGATATATTAAATCCTATTTGGAAAAAACTGTGGCTTTCATAATCTTATCGCTATTACAACGTATCGCATTTAATAATTAAAAAGAGTTATGTGATACAAACGCCATACGTTTCAGTGTTAAAGTAAACAAGATCGTCCCTACTCTTTCTTGCCGACATGTCGGTGACGCGCGCCCTGCCCACTGGGTTAGTCTATCTCTTATAAGGTCCATGGTGGCGACAAACTGGGAAAGTGCAGAATCACCCACTGCTTCGCGAGTTTCTCAAACTCGCCAACTTGGAAACAAGTGAAAAAATTGCACAAACTCGGTATCCATGCATACATCGACCTACTTTCACTTTAAAAAATCCCAGAATTGCATAAACTTGGCATTTCACACTCCCTTCCTTGACTTTGTCCATGTACACATCGATACGCGCCATATAAGTGGGCGTTCCAAGGGTGTGGGCTCTGCTAGGATCCAACCTTCTTTTATTCTTATAATTTTAAATTTTAGCTTTTACAAATGTGATATGTAAGATGGACGACATATATTTTAATTATCAATATTTAATGAAAGTAAAGCAAGCTTACATTGTTTGGTAAATACAAAACTGCGTAAACGTTTTCTTTAAGTCAGTATATGCATTTTTAATTTGGCTGATTTGAGCTTGAAATAGAAATTATCGAAACAATCTTTCATTCAAAAACGTAGTGGATTGAAAATAAATATAATCTAATACACAAAATGAATAACTTCAAATTACTGGTCACCACTATTTTATTCTCGTCTTGTGGTATTAACCAGTAAAGTATTAACCAGTTAAAATTCGGAAACGCTAAAAGTCAGGAACTTTTTTGTTTTTCTCAGCTGTTAAACGAAACTGCATTGCCTGTTATAGGCAAAGCGGTGGTTGTAGGGCATGTATTAGAATCAGTTAATAGTTTATTTCAGGTATATTGGAACCTATCATATTTTCTTTTTTGTCGAAGTTTGAATCGATCTCGAAGTTTTTTTTTTATCGAATTTAAAAGAAAGTTCGTTTAGCTAATGCTTAAATATTATAAATACTTCGCCCTCTGAAAGCAGAAATTGGACAATCATTCATATAATATACCTGCATATCTCTAATATTTTGTTTTGATGTTCCACAACCAGGTTAAATCAAAAATAACAAAGACTACATAAATTAGAAGTAGTGACTCCTAAAACAAAATTCTTAATAATGGAATTTAAATGCAATTGAATTAAAACTAAAATGCATCTTTGACATGGTCTTTCTCAAAGATATGGGGGTTGCTTTAAATCAGCCACATTTGGCTCTTTATCACAAAGTAAATTTATTTAAAGCAAAAAAAAAAAAAATTGTCGCCCGGACGGTATAGTGGTTATGAAGCCTGACTGCGATACCGAAGGGTCTGGGTTCGAATTCCGGATAGTATAGATTGATTAATGAACTCTGTTACAATGTAACTGTTTACAATCTGCCATTTGAAAAAAAAATTCTCTTCACCTGTTATTACTGTATTTGGATCTCAGAGGCCCCGCACACAACATCCACACCAGTTTGCTGATTCTTTTAACCGACTTTGCTTGACAGAGTAATTACTAGAAAGATGATATACGAAGACTTATCAATCTAACGCACTGAGATCTTAACCTCAGCTCGGTTTTATAACTACTATGACGTTAGGTCAAAGAAAAGTTATGCGCCGTAGAAATGATGTTAAACTCAGGATGAGGCTTTTGCCCATGCGCCTCTCATCAAGTGACTTAAAAGCAAAAAATGCGCGATTTTCAAACATATGAGAATAAAGAAATAGAGCTCACCGAAGCGAGTAACAGAGTGATATCTACTCTGTATATGTAAACGTACATAAATATATGTATATATATATATACATATATTTATATACTTTTAGTGAGGCCGATTTCAACCAAAATACGAGGTGCACATTTGCATGTTATAGCAGTCCTACATAAAAAATTTCAACGTTCTGAGGCTACTCGTTTTTGAGATATGCAAGATACGGACGTACGCACAGACGCCACGAAAAATTCTCTGTAGAATTCATTTAAAATCAGTTTTATAATTTTTTTTGGGGGGGAGAAGTGTCCTTTATTCTGTCCTTACGTACAGATGTCACACAAAAACATCGTTAAATTGCATTCGATAGCGGTCAATATGGATATTTTCGTTGAAATATGAGGCCTGAAATTTTTTGCAATTACAATACTTCCTTTGTATTTCGTACAAGGAAGTAAAAACGCTCAAATACAAAGTTCACTTTCACTGAAACTTAATAAAGCACTAGAATATGGTGGAAATTAAAAATATATGCAAATGTTTAAAGATTTACTATTAATATATAGCATTGTGCTGAACTGTCTTTGGACTTTTAAACGGATGCGCAATGGTACGATCATACTCCGCTACACAGGTTACATGGCTTGGACATAAAGAGAGTTTGCAATTCTTTCAAAAAAATTACTATGCGAGGATGTAATGGTGATCTGGGAAAATGTCGAGAACATTAGGAATAATCTGCGTGCGCACAAACCAGGATGAATTCGTAAGATTTCTAAGTAGTGTATTTTGAAACATTGAAGTTTCTTCCGCTAGGATTTGGGTGCGGTGGCTCAAGCTGTTATAGCATAAAAGAGAATTGGACGAATCGTTGTTTTAAGGTAGCGAGTCCTTTTAACCTTTTAACTGTCATGCCCGAGATTATCTCGGGCACAGCACTGGTGTTCGAAAATGTCACGCCCGAGTATTTCTCGGGGTAATTTTTTTTTTTTTTTTGAGTGCATCGTATTGTCATACCCGAATATATATCGGGAGATGTTTATTTCGGCTACATTTCGTTTTTCCAATAAAAAAAAATTGACAATTTGTGCACCCAAATCATCAAAATAACTTGACAGTTAAAGGGTTAACTTTGAGGTTATACATTGATCTTCGTCCCAAGAGTCTGTATGATGCCATAAAAGCCGTGTTCACCTTCCTTAAGGCATAATTAAACTTCTCTTTGGACATTAGCTAGTTATCTAGGATTACACACAAGTATTTTGTAGAAGTTACAAAATTCTACAAAAATTCTACAAAATGTGGGAGAATTTAGTTGCTAGTTTGCATATTAAGGTTGTAACTGGGTGGTTTCTCTTCTATCTTCTATATAAAATTATAGTGAATTTACTTGCACTCGATTTGAATTTTCATAATTGGCACCTGAGAGAAATTATTTTCAGGCTAAGTTGTAAATTTTCTATTGCATGATTTGGATTAATTGATTTGGTCATACACATGTCGTTGCAATCTTGCTGATGATATATTCCCGCAAATCATTTATATAGGTGTTAAAAAGAGTAGGCCCTTGAGGAACTCCAGCACATATAATTTTTCTACTTAATTAGTGCGTCTCCCACACGAATTTGGAATGTTTGAAATTGCAAATATGATTCGTTAAATTTAATCAGGTTGGGAGGAAGCCTAAAGATGGAAATTTTATATTAGCGTCCTTTATGCCATATTTGGTCAAAGGCCTTCTCTACGACAAGAAAGTGAGCTGTTATCTATTGTTTTTTAGTAAAAGCCTACGCAATAGTCTCCATAACATTGAGAATTTGTAACGTTGTACAGTGAGCATGCCTGAAGCAGTATCAATCGTTATTAATAATATTGTGATATATTAGAAATTCATCCAGTATTTTAAGAAAAATCCTTTGGAGTATTTTCCCAATGCGCGGAACGAAATTGATAAGTGATAACTGACCGGCAGCCTAGAATCTTTTTTATGTTTTAAAAAGGAACATTCACAGCATGCTTCCATTGAACTGGGAAGTAAGCCATTAATTTTATTTTGTGCAATCAAAGTAAAAACAAATCCGAGATCCGGAATGCCGGGACATCGGCAGTTCCAAATTTCGGAAATTTCCGGATTTTTTTATGGTAAATTTAAATTCATACAAATGACAAGTAAGCATTGTAAAATAAAAAATAGAAAAAAAATGATTGTTAATGAAATAATGAAGCCTTTTATATCCGTGGAACAAGATATTCGGAAAAAAAGGCTAACAATTTATTTGTAATAAATACTGTTTAATAAAAATTCTTTCAATGTAATTCGCTTAAATTGCTTTGATTTTTGGGAGGATAACACATTGTCTTTACTGACTGATATGATTTTTTGTTCAGTTCAAAGTTCTACTGTTTAAGTGTTTAAGTCCTTAAGCGACATTTCTAGAATTACCATTAACCTATCAGCCGAAGTCTTCAATTTCAACAACTTTTCTGCCAGTTTCTTTACTACCGGTTGAGATATTTTGCTGGACTTGAAACCCCACTAAAACTGTCGAATCTAGAATACTAGAATAATGACTGGGATTTTGCCACTGCAGTAGAAAACTTCTGATATATCCTATTCACTTATTATCACTTTTCAACATTTCTTCTTGAATTCCATTAATTAGGCCATTTATAGCAATACTGCTAAACAACTCCCAGTAATGGATAAGCGTATCGTCATAACGTCTCCTTAGGTGACCGTAGGCCACGAGACACTGGATCCTGGCTGAAGCTTTATATCAAGAATACACTTATAAGAACTCAAGCCTCTAACGAGAACCTTGCTTCCCATCAGTTTTTAAATTTATAAGCTGCAGAACCTTTTTGCCTCTTGCATGTTACAGAATAAACACGATCGAACAGGGCTTAGATATAACAGTAGGTGCAACAATAATTTGATATCTTAAGTTTATTTCAAAATAAAAAGAGTGCAAATTTAGTTTTTGTAAAATGTCAAGCTATATTCTTTGTAGAGTTTTTTTAATATTATATATTCTAACCAGTTATAGAAAGAGAACAGCGAATATTGTTGACAGAGTATAAAGTAGGAGATGAATCTTCTACAGTCGTTTTTCCTAGAAGCATCAATACATATTGTTACATTTTCTTTTCTGTTCTGACACCAGTTGTTACGTTATTTTCTTCCTTCACGTTCGTACGGGGTTCGTAGATTTGGAGTGAATAATGACGACACTTTATGAAGTATCGAAACACACTTTATTGGCCAGCATTGTCAGGACAACTCCAAAACACGTTTTACTGTCGTCGAAGATCTACTATAAACATGCTGACACGATCAGCGACACAGCCTTCAGGTTATCAGGCTATCACGGTGGAGACAGCTTCCTGCAAAGCAGCCGACTCTGCTTTCCGGAGTACAGCTCCCGACTCTGCTTGGTCTTTCTCGGAACTCCACGTACTCTCGAGACTCTCCACGCTACAACTCGCGATGCACACGACGACACACGAACACAGCTCCTGACTCTTCGGTTCAGTCTTTCCCGGAGCTCAACACGCTCTCTCGACGATGCACAAACCGCGATACTCTAACAGACTCCTTCGGTGGACTCGACGACCCACTCGGCACTCTCTGCCCGGCTATCAACTCGATCGACTCCGCAGGGATTGACTCGCTAGACGAGACACACTCTCGATGAGAGACACACTTCCTCTCGATGAAGCACACAACCTCACTGCAGACCAGCACGGTTTATATAGCTTTCGGCTTGTGTTCGGGAACATTCTGGACTAAACCGGTAAGAATTCGTTCCAGAAGGTTCTCCAACCGTCCATGGTATATCGCCGATTTTTTCGCCAAATGTCGCCAAATGGGCGATTTCTCGCCAAATGTGGCAACTCTGCCTACCTTTGCCATTTTATGGCAACCTGAAAACTGCTTTGCGGGGAAGCTATCTTACCGTGCCTTTACATTTTGTAACAATATTTTGTCCTTACAATAATACAGGGAACGGTGCTGATTTGATCCACGATCAATCTAAGGTACGGTCTCACGGCGCTATAATCTAAATTAATACTTATTTGATAATATAAAGCTAACGCAGTTTAAAATTAATTGACACAGCGAAATAAAACTAGTTATTTCACTGTAATGAACAAGGGCTACAGCTTCGAATTCAAATATTTAACCCTCTTGGATGCTCATATGTGTGTGTGATTATGGCAAAGCCTCGAGAGCTATCTGCCTAAGGGAAGAGATGCCTTCGTGCAGGACGTTCTAAGGAAAACCACCTCGTATACATGTTACACATGGGAAAACCCACGAAAACGCCCATGCAGCCAGCCCGTTCGCGAGATTCGAACCTCGGACCGAACTACCAGAGACTTTACAGCTCGACCACTGACTGGTTGACCCTCTGATGTCCATATCAAAGACCTATCTAATTTAATTATGTATACTATATCTATATCATGTGTCTTTACAAAACAAATACTATGGTCTAAAGGTAGATTTTAATTCCCAAATTCTTATTCAGAAGTCAAACAACAAAAATCAGCGTTATATTTTCAATTTTTGAAAATATAACGCTGATTTTTGTTGTTTGACTTCTGAATTAGTATTTATTCGGCGTGTTATTGTGCCTTAATCCCAAATTCTTATTTGAAGAAAACAGTTGTTGTATTACTGCTCATAATATGATATAGGTCAAAAATATTTAAACCACCCAAAACTCAAGAAAATTATTGTTCATATCATTACAAATTAAAGAAGCTAAATTAGCATTTAGAGGATATAAATTAGTGTTCCTTGGGATATTCTTTCATTAATATTGAAATCGTGAATATACAGAAATTTTCATTCAAGTTTGTGGTTCAGGTTTTGTATAGTTATATTTATTTTTAACTCATTACTAAAAATGTAAAATTAGTAATATTAATTTTAGAGTATTAAGTAAACAGAACAATATTTGTTTAATTCATTTTATATACATCCATTTTTACCAAAGTTATTTAAATATTGTGACTGAACGTTTGATTCATTAAAAAAAAAAAAAAACAGCTGTGTCTTTTTTCCGCCAAATTGAACGCTTTCAGAAACAAACCTTAATATTTTTAACCACCTCACATTACATCCATTGGATAAGAATTTGGAGCATGTTTTATATATAAGGATAAATTCTGCATATATAAGGGTAATTTTTTATGCATGGTTGTAGCTTCATTTGCTAGGTAGTCTAGAGGATATTAATCATATTGAAGATTTATTATCTCAATAACGATTGGCACTTGTTAATTAAAGGTCGAAATTTGCCTGCAAAGAGTAAATATAGAAATTTCCATTAGAAACCCCAATTAATAACTGGAAGAATAAATAATAATCTCTACTGTCAGTAAACAGGCTTGATTGATAAAACATTCCGTGTAGTGTTTATCTTTGAATAAAATGTAACTCGGCTGTATCTACCCTAACTTCATTTTCTGTAAAGACTTCAAGAACTGTCAACCTGCTGATTGTATGTCGATTGAAGAACAGTGCTGGTTTCAACATATTTCTTTAGAAAAAAGTCTACATTACGGTTTTGGAATTTTGTTACAATTTTCTTCAATGAATTTAACTGAATAGTCGTCTATCACATTACAGATCAATGCTCCAAAATATACCGCCAACATTTTACCAAAGAGAACCTAGCAAGAAAGAAGACAGTGATCTAAAACATATTCTATAACCACCGCTTTGCTGCAAGGAGACAACGCAGTTTTATTTAAAACGATCGGTGCTACAACAAGATTCTCATTATTTTCTCAATTAATTTTTCAGGTTTTTTGTACTTCAAAAGGGGACAAATTAACTGGTGGCCAACAATTTATATTATGTATTAAATTGGGTTTGATTTGATTTTGAAATATGTTACTTCTTCGAATCAAAGCTTAATTCGAAGATTTCGATTTCAAATTTTTTATCAAAACTAAAATGCATATCTGAACAAATTTGCCCAGTTTTGTATTCACCGAGGCGTGTAAGCCTGATTCTCTTTCACTAAATATTAATAATTGAAATATATTTGTCACATGTGATCTTTACGAAGTTTGAAAGTTAGGATGTTATGAAAGTCCATCCATCACATGATACGGTGGTGCAGAAAAAACTGATCATTTACCACTAAGGCATTGATTTTTTTAAAAACTTTTTCTGCTTGTTTTGTTATGTCTTTTCAGATCAGCTGTCTACTTTAACTAGCCGCGAACGTCTCGTGCTGTAGCATAGCCGTGTGGCGATATACTGCTTTTTAGCTATAAGAATGGCAAAGCGATTACCATCGAGAAAATTCAAGATCACGTGACTACTTCTCGCAGAGACGTGAGACATAAGAAACGATGAAGTCTGAAAAAGAAAAGCACACGGAATGATTCTGATGATATTCCGTTTTTTATGATGCCATGCACAAAGTGCCTCTTTTTATTCCATTTTAGTTCTTTGTAATGCTCAAACAAACACGGTTTTTCAATTGACATACGATTAGCAAGAGGAGAGTTTTGGAGGTCTTTTCAGAAACTAAATTTAGGCTAGATATAAAACCCTGTTACGTTTCATTGAGGAATTCATTTAAAGCTTAACACTAAACGCAATGATTTAATCAAGCCTGTTTAATAACGGTAGAGAATATTATTTATTTTTTCAGTTATAAATTGGGGTTTCTAATGGAAATGGGTTCTATATTTACAGACAAATTTCAGCATTTCACCTGAAAATGCCAATCGTTATTTCTATACCGATTGGCATTATTTAAAGGAATAATAGCATAATATAAATAGATACAAGAAAGAATAATAGCATAATACAAAGAACCTTCGATAGTATTCAAATTCTTGAGACTAACTTTCAAATAATGTTAGAAGCTCCCATAAATAATTACGCAAAATTTATCTTTATACATTAAGTATTATCCAAACCTTTATCCAATGGAGGTAGTGGCCAAAAATAATATATAGATCTATGCATAATTAAAACTGATCTTTCATGTGGGCATGCAAGAATGTTAAATATTTGGTGTCGAAGCTTTAGAGCTTGTTCACTGTAGAGAAATAAGTAGTTTTATATCGCGGTGGCAGACAATTCCAAACTGCGCAAATTTATATTATCAAATCAAGTATTAGTTTAGATTATAGCCCCTCATATTGCACGTTAGTCTGATCATGGACCAAATCAGCAGAGTTTCCTTTATAATTGTAACGACAAAAAATCGATCGATTATTACTTCTAGGAAAAGAGACGATTTATCTCCTAATTTACACTCTCTGAACAAACACTGAGTAAATGCAGAAGACAATATTCGATGTACTCTTTCTATAAATCTTTAGAATCTCTCATTTTACAAACATTCTATTTTTAAAAATTCTTGAATTTAGGCAAAAACTAAATTTCCACGTTTTTTGTTTTGAAAAGAGATTAAAAGGTCAAATTATTGCTCCATCAGCTCTTATTTCTAAGCCCAACTTATAACTAAGAGAAATTAAAATTAGCATAATTATGCGACTTATAAATTAACAAAATTATGTCAAGCGCCGCCTCTTCTCTTCTAAAGTTTTGAGGTCTTATAACACCCAGAGTCTTCTAGATTTTTGAGGTCTTCGTCAAAGGAACTCGTGCTTGTGGCCAGCGCCACCTAAAGAGAATTTTGAGAGTGTTCTGGCGACACTGTTATTCATTACTGGGAATAAACAGCATTGTCTGGCGACATCAGCAAAAACGGTCTAATTAAATAGAATTTAAGAAATGTTGAAAAGTGATAATAAGTTAAGAGTTTTGTACTGCAGTGACAAAATCCCAGTCATTATTCTGATATTGTTTTGTATTTATTAATCTTCATTCATTAGCCATTAGATGGTAAGGTCACAGATGGACCACATCCATCTGTCCAAGAATTGTCAATATTTCTGTCACAGTTCGCGCCCGTTCAGACACGAGGCGGGTTCTTTTCGTGCATTCACCATAACAGAAAAATAATCTTCATCAGCTTTAAAACTTTATCCACTAATTTATTACATATAACGGTACACAATATTCCAAAAAACGAAATCACTGTTATCCATAAGAAAAAAATACTATATAAAGAGCGCAAAAGCATGTTTTATTTATCTCCTTTCAAACGGCATGCTTGCCGGTAGATTCCAAAATTTCTCAAGTGTCCTCGTCACCCCAGCAGTCTGAATCGACCGGTTTTTCCAGTTAGCTACGTCACTTCCTTTAATTGTCTTTCAGCCTTGAGGAGAAAAAGTTTCGGAAAAGTCTTCCGCTAGGGGAAGGAACTTCACACCTTCCCTCTGGTTTATAAATATTTCCGACTTAGTCGAAAAATTTGAAACCGTCATTACTTGGAACCTTACCAGGTAATCCCTCTTTCCCTAGGCACAGCACAAGTAAACACAAGAGAGAAAAAAAAAGTCATGCTACAGTTATAAACACCAACCAAAAAAAAAAAAAAAAAAAAAAAAAAAAAAAAAAAACACATAACACATATAAACATAAAAACTGCACATGTCCAAATTTCTATAGCAATACAAACAAAACATTGCAATATCAAATAACTCTCTGACACTTCTGTAATGAATAATTCTTTTACTAGAGCTACCATAATAACACAATAAAACAATAATGACATATTAGTAGTGATATTACCTGTTCTAGAGTAACCACAATAATACAAAAAAAATAAATAAATAAATAAATAAATAAAAAATAAAAATAAAAAAAAAAATAAATGAACGGTACAATATCCATGTACTCTTTGACATATTAGCATTGAACATTATCTTTTCTGGTGTTACAATAACAAACACACACACAAAAAAAAACTATATGATACCAAACATTAGCTTCCGTTTTTTTTTTTTTCCAATTTTAGTTCCCCTTTTTTGGTCACTTATACATTCGTGAGGGATCCTAGACAATGCGTCTGCATCGGAGTTTTTAGCTCCTGATTTATGCAATACAGTAACTTGGAATCTAGCTAAAGCTATTGCCCATCTCTGTAATCTAGCATTCCGGGGTATCCCTTTAGTCAAATACATTAATGGGTTATGGTCTGTATGCAATAAAATTTTGTTTTCATATCTCCAAGTTTCGAATTTGTTTAATGCCGAAATAATTACATACGCTTCTCTTTCTATAGTACTCCATTTGGACTGAGCACTAGTTAATTTTTGGCTAGCAAACGCTATAGGTCTAGCTTTCCCATATCCATCTCGTTGCAGTAAACACGCTTCAATACCTATTAGTGAGGCGTCTGTACTAATTTCAAAAGGTTTCCTTATATCCGGCGTATATAAAGACGATGCCGCACACAATGCATCCTTTAGTTCTTTGAATGCCTTCTCGGCTTCAGACCCCCAAGGTATCAAAAGGTTTCCTTATATCCGGCGTATATAAAAACGATGCCTCACATAATGCAACCTTTAATTCTTTGAATGCCTTCTCGGCTTCAGACCCCCAATGTATATCATTAGGTATAGATTTTTTCGTAAGATCACTTAATGGCCTAGCTATTTCTGCATAATTCGGAATATACTCCCTATAGTAATTATATAATCACAACACTGATCTTAATGCCTTTTTGGTTCTAGGTGGCTTCAAATTTTTAATGACCTGCAATTTTTCCGGATCTGGGCCATGTCTGTCCGACCCTACATGTGACCTAGATAACCTTACCTCCGACTTGCCGAAAGAACATATCTCTAAATTCGCCGTAAAGTTCAATGTCTGTAAAGTACTGAGTACAGCTTTTAATTGTTTAAGAAATGGGATTATCTGACTTTCCGCATTAAGACCTCGATAATCACAACATAAACGTACGCTTCCATCCCGTTTCGCTACACACAGTAGGGTAAGCGATCTCTGCTGTGGAAGTTTCAATTAAACCTCTTTGTAACATATCAGCAATTTGTTTTTCAACCTGTGGTTTCAACGCCTCTGGTACCTTATAAACATGAGGTTGCTTTCTTTCAACTCCCGCTTTTAACCTGATACTGTGGGATCCTAGCTTAGCACATTTAACCTCCTCGTCAAATACTACATGGAAATATTTGATCAATTTGCTCAACTGACCCCTTTGTGACCTATCTAAATGTTTCCATTCATCTGTAACACAAATCCTATTTAAAGTTTTTTTTACTTCCGGGTTTCTTTGAATAGGCGCATGCTGCACCTCTCCAAATTCTGTGTCAGCCTCATAGATCATCCCGACTCCATTTATGGGTTGTATGTATTTCCGCAACTTATTTTGGGTGTGTGTTTTAAATTTTGACAATTGATTCTTATGTTTTTTAACCATGAGCTCGAAAATTACTTTCATTCTTTATCATCACATCCAGAATTTTTGCAAAACGTAAATTTTGAAATTATTAAAATGTCGAGAACCTGCGAAAATACAACATTAAATTTTTATAAAAAATAAAAATATATGAACGACGCAAATATTATTTCAATTTAACGCAACTTTCATTTAGTAAATTTCTTCGTCGTCACTGGGCAGTATAAACAAGAGAGAACCATTTTTCGGTGGAATGCTATCGAATTTACTTCCACATCGATTTACTTACTTCTTCATTTAAATTCCTTGCATCTTATTCCCTGTTCAAAAAATCTGTAATTTTACTTTGCTTTCTGTATCTTACTAGATCATTGTTATATTTCTCGGTATGGAGTTAGACAGTTTTGTGCTTCCTTTTGGAATTTTCGGCTTTTTTAGTGGATGCGCCTGCATTTAAAAAAAAATGAGTCGAGATTTTTAGCTAAGCTTCGACCTTTCTTTATTTTTTTAATAGTGAATTATTAACTGCAAAATTTTTATCAGTCCTCAGAATCGATCTGATTTAAAGCTTCGGATGTCATTTCCGTCCAATCCGCTTACTCAAACTCTTCTTCCACTAATAAATCTTGAACGTACTCAATAGCCATATTCACAAAACCTTCGCCTCTGTATGATTTAGCAAATGCCACTAAGTTCTTTTTCTGACGATTCATGCATGTTTTGTATTTCAACCGAAGTGAGCCAAGAAGGCCATATTTTCTTCCAACACGCATTTAGCGCTGATGTTTTCAGTTCTTTTAGCGGCAAAGATCAATCGATACAGTGCTCGATTTTTCAATCGATACAGTGTTCGATTGAAAATTTCTTCCAAGCTTCCATTACATTAACTGATCTAGAAACCGCCATGCCTAAAGTCCATTGTATTATGTTTTAAAGGTATGACTAATATCCTAAAATAATGCTTGTAGGAAAGATTTAGTTTAGATGTTAGGAAACGTATTTAGTATTGGGGTGATTCAAACCTTATGGGTGACCTGGAGAACTATTTACAGCCTTTAAAGCTAAAATTTTTCTGCGTTAAATAGCGTTCAACGTTTGGCGAATAACAATTTAAAAACTAACCTTTAAACAAATTTCCAGTTAACCAAGCTCTTGGATTTCTTTTCCAATATACCGGTAAGGCGATTTTTTATTTGCGTATATAAGTGCAAGAAAGCTTAAAGATTTATAAATAGGAATGCACTTCGGTAGAAGCAAGTTACTTCTTTATACGCTTCGTTTTCCATTGTCGCATTATTACATTACATAGTGTGAAAAATTGTTTAGATTACGCTTTGCTGTTTTTCTCTTCCATTTGAAGCTGAGCTACGTTTCTAAGGAAACAATTTAAAAATTACTGTTACAAATTATAAGAAAGATGTCATATTTCCAAGTGAAATGACAAAATGAATGGAATTAATTTAGTAATTACAGTAACAGCAGATGATAAGAAAATGTTTATGATTTTAATTGTTTTCATCCGCGTAATTTGATCATGCGCGCGATACATAATCATACGTAACCTGCTGTATTTAAATGTTGTTTTCTCATCCATTAAAAAATTCCAAAATCCCGAAAATATCCTAAGACTATTAAATCCTGTTGCTCGTTGACTGCTTTCGAAATCCTAGGAAAATATAAAGAAGTTTTTATTCTTTTTGCTTTAATATGTGTTTTAATATGTGTTTTTCTATTTATTGCTGATATTGTTGACCTATTATTGATTGTTTTTATATTTATTGCTGATTTAGATTACAGAAACAAATAAACTTACACTCGAAGCAAAAATGATAAAAATAATGTGGGAATTTGCTAATTATTTTCTGTTAATTATAATATAGCTTACTCATCTATTCTGTACATACTATTAAAAAGCTGTCCTATTAATTCACATTTTGGTTTAACGGTAGATGCCTTCTTCGAAATTTCGGGAACCTATTTCATATGAATTTTAGTAATTTTAGATTTCCTGAGCAGTCCTTAAATCAATAATGTGGAATTTTGTCATATATGCATACACAGCTTTCATCCGCGACATAAAAAGCAAAAGCTGAATTTGCAGAAGTATTTTCGTCATAAACGCTTCATAAGTTTCAAAGCGTTCAGGGAAATAATGCTGTTGTAGTCCATAATACATCTAACATACAACATCACGGTCTTGTACTTTGAATAATTGATATCAAAATTATTCTTACTTGCGAGATGTAAGATGTTTATAAGGACACCGATGTAGTAGGTTGTATTAATAGCAGAATGCCTGAAGTGATAAGGATATTTGCAACAGTCAGTAAGAAAAAATACCTAAGGGAAGATTTTAAAAGCAAATGTGTGAGAATCGAAGAAAAAATTTGAAAATTCTTCCCTCAAAAGTCCGAACGGTCGGGAAAAGAATAAATGGTCTGTTCTTGTCACACATATAATAATTCAAAATTACGATTAAACTGCGAAAAGATTTTGCGGTGAATAATATGTTAAAACACGGAGCTATAACACTAGAACATACAAATGGGTGAATTGCAATATACAATAAAGCGACCGCTTTGCCAAAATGTAGCAAAGCAGGTTCTTTAAAAAAAAGAGGCGTGCACATAAAAAAAAGTCATGTGTTTGGAAATAAGTAATTGAAATTTTTATATGAGTTTTATGCAAGAAGAACCTGGTGGACAAGAATTAGATACTAATTGTTTTCGTAATAAGTAGAGAATTGGATCATTTTGTTTTAACATACATTCCGTCTTCGAAACGATGCGCGTTATGCAAAACCCTATAAACAGCACAACCGAAAGCACAATACTTGATGTAAAGCTGAAAATATACATTCAAAGAATATGTATTGTTAGGAAGGAAAACTCCGCAGCAACAGAACTGGCTCCCTCTGAACGAAAAGGAAAACAGTTACGCATGCGTAAAATATCTGTCGCCAAAAAGCGCCAAAGCGACGAAGTTCGACGGTCACGTTTATCAAGAGTTTAAAGATGTGTGACTCCACTTTTTTCCCTCCATATTGACAGAATGTATATGTATGATATAAAATCAGGCATCAAACTGCGATGTGGATAATGTAAGTTCAACAGCCAGTGAAAGTGAAACTTCCTAATTTTCTTATTCATTTTGCCCCGTGCTCCTCAATTTCCTGTACACATAGCGGAGGAGGAAAAATTTCGGCCAAGTTGGGTACATCACAGAAGGGGAAATTCTCGTCAACAGGTACTTGCAATATTAATTGTGATGCTTGCATGTTTGATAGATTTGCAAGAAGAAGAGAGCAGCAGACAGCAAACCAGCTATGCCGAAGAGTAGAAAGCTAGTACCTCATGTTCAAGATGAAATCTTAAAACAAGCTGAATTAGTTTTGGTTTTCAATGCGTTTTCATTATATAATTACTGATGCTCTAAAATTATTATTGGCTGATTGTGTTTTAATTCCAGTTTCATCTTTAGAATTATGTAAGGATGGTATGACATGGATTGGTCTCAAAATGACGCAGCGCAAAGAGAGATTGCCATTTTTAGAACAAAGAAGGGAAATTAATTTACTCTGCTTATTTAAATTATAATTTACTTTTTAAATATTCTTTATTTTTCTTACCCGTATATGACTTTGTTTGATATAATTGTTTTCTAGAGTAACATATAAGTGCGATACTGCAGAAAACTGTGAATTTCACTGAACGTTTCAGAAATTCGTTTGCAATTAAATATACTAAATTCCTAAACTGAAAATGAATTAAGTACATACCGTGAATATAACTAAATACATAAAGAAATTAGAATTAGGTAAACATATAGTAAAACTATACATTTAAAAGCAAAATGAGAGCACTGAATTCATAATTGTTATTCAAGTTTCGATCCTTCTGCATTAATGGGCATTCAGTAGTGCAAATCTGCTAACATACAGCATCACGTGGTTTGAATGGACAAAGAAATGCAATTGCTTTGGAGAATTTCATTTGGTTTAGTTCTAAGAGAAGGTAGCTTAAATCTTACGATTTTTTTTTTAATATGCGGAAGAAGAATTTGAAGACAGTTAATAAAATAATCTCAGGAAACAATCGGAAATAAAGCTAAAAGAAGAACCAAGATTCACAATCATTTAAAAAAAGAATTCAGTTTAATCGCACTGGGAAAAAGAAATTTTGTCATTGAAGGTGTCCGGAATAATGGATTTTGATTATATGATTCAAAGCACTACATCAAAAGTCGCCTTCTAGACCAGACGTGTGTTGCTTGAAAATTTCAGTGCATTTCCGACCTTTTCATTTTACAACATTTTGAACGAATTCTGTCTGCACTATTTCATTGCTACACTGCGAAAGAGTCTTTTCAGTTCAATCCAAAAGGAATCCCCTTGCTCTTTGCACAATGAAAAACTTTAAATTATTTCTAAGCATCTTCAAGGAAGTTGCAAAAATAAAATATAAAAGCAATTTGCTGATAATTCTTTTAGAGAGAATTTATGGAAAAAAAAAGGTTAGTCATGATACAGATTTTTGGAAAAGCATATAAAACCACAAAAATGACCTGCAGTCTAGAAACTCAAATCTCGGTTTACATTAGAAGAGTTATGAAACCGGTAAAACATTTCGAGACGATTGTGTTTCATAGCTCATTCAACATGCGTGAGAAGTATGCGTCGCAGAGCATTTCAAGAAACCTCCGTTCTCGGTGATCGCCGAATTTAAGTCAACGTTGTACCTCGTTATTGTAATAAAATTGTGTTTCAGATCCAATCGACGGAATTATAACACTGCCAGATCAAATTTAAGAAAAACTGTTGTCAATATCTGCAAGATCAAATTTGAGAGAAAGATTCTATTATAAGAAAATTATGAATGAATTTTCGTCTTAGAAAAGTTACGCTTTCACGGCACCCGTTACACCAGTGATTCACAACTGGGGGTTCGCAGTGTTTGCAGAGGGTGTTCGCGAAAATAATATTGTAATAGCGGATTTTTCAAAACGCCATTAAAATCAAAAGTAAAAAAAAAAAAAAAAAAAAAAAAAACCACAAAACGCAAAAATTAAAGACCACACCCACTGTAAAACGGATTGTTTGCTGCATGTTTGTTAAGAAATCTATAAAAAATTTCAATATTTTCATTTCTTTTTCCTTACTTGTTTTTCAAAATTACTTCATCAATATCAAATTATATCAACAATTTTATATATTACAATTTATTCCTCTTATTCAAGTAATCAAATACTATTCTCTTTGTATTACAAACATTTATTTGTATTTAAAACATTTTATCAATGTGCTTAGTATCATGTTCTGCTTTATATTTAAAATCATTCCAGCAGTTTTGCCTTCTATGTAATTTTTTTTTTTACAATACAATTTGAAATAAATATCAAATTAAAGCAGTTTACTACAGATTTTAGAATTAGATACTTGTTCACAACCGGAAACTGGGAGAGTAGTGTTGTATTACATGTCTATTTTGTCTGTCAGTCTGTCGACGTTCATACATAGGCACAGCAGTTGTAAAGCTTGAGTGGTAGTGATACTGTGACTGTCAAGTTCTCGTGAAAATGATTTAATAATTATTAATTTAATTATTATTATAGTTTATTTTTATTATGGATCGATGGTTAAAAACGGGTCGTTTAGAAATGAGACATAATAATCGAGATGATAGTACTAAAAGCTGTAGTGAGGTATCATTTCACCAGACGAAAAACAAAGGAAATGATGAAAGAAAAGGTAAAAAGCGAAAATATGACAGCGACTATCTACAACTGGGTTTTCATTTTACTGGGGATGAGTCGGAACCTAAACCGCTTTGTGTGATATGTAACGAAGTGCTTGCCAACAGCAGTTTAAAACCATCACTTCTTCGTAGACATATTGAAACAAAACATCCAACACACAAAGATAAACCTCTTGAATATTTCAAAAAAAAAAAAAAAAAAAAAAAAAATAGCAGATATCAAAACATGTAGCCTTTCTTCTATCTTGACTTCAAACGAAGATAGTAAAATGGCCCTTGAAGCATCATTTCGAGTAAGTTATAGAATTGCAAGATCTGGACAAGCGCATACAATAGCAGAAAATTTAATTGAACCATGTGCGAAAGTTATCGCCAAATGTAACGACGGATGTAACAAATGCCGCAGTCTTGCTTGTCTACGTTTGATATCTTTTTACAAATATTTTTCAAAAAGATGTACTATTTGCAAAACCTTTGAAAACCTACACAACCGGAAAAGCGATTTTTGATATGATCAATGGGTATTTTGAAAAGAATGGAATAAGCTGGTCTTATTGTGTGGGTGTGTGTACAGATGGTGCAAAATCAATGACAGGAAAATTTTCTGGTTTTGTGGCACGGGTGAAGAAGATCAACGAGAAAATTCAATGGACTCATTGTTGTATTCATAGACAAGCTTTAAAGTATGTAAGCATATTCCTGCAGAGTTGTCTACTACTTATGTGACGCTGTGAAAATTGGGAACTTTATAAAATCGCGTGCTACAAATTGCCGTCTATTCCGTACGCATTGTGAGGATTTTGGAAAGTTGCCACGTTTCTTTACTTCTTCAACACAGAAGTTAGATGGCTTTCCCGTGGTAAAGTTTTGACGCGTTTGTTTGAATTGAAGTCTGAAGTTCAAGCATTTTTTATTGATCTTCCGTTTCATTTGTCTTTTTGTATATCCGATGTTCTTTGGCTTCAAAAGCTTGCGTATTTAGCTAACATTTTTTGTAAACTGAATGAATTAAATATGTCTTTACAAGGCGAGGGTGTCACCATTTTCAGTGTACATGATAGAATTGAGGCTATGTTGAAAAAGATCAATTTTTGGATTCAGTGCCTGCAGATGAATGAGTATGGATGTTTCGATTCTGTCAGCACTTTTTTATCAGAAAATTCAATTAAACTTGACGAAAACATTAAAAGGAGTATATGTGAACATCTGAATTTTCTTCGATTAACTTTCGATGACTATTTTTCCAACAGATGCAATATATTCATCTCAAACAACTGGATACGTAATCCATTTCAAGGAAATGTAAATTCAGAAACCTCTCTAAATATATTGTGAAAAGAAAAATTCATAGAGTTATCTTGTGACAGTTCTCTAGAAGCAAATTTTAAAAATCAATCTTTAATTGACTTCTGGCTCAGTGTACAAAATAAATATCCTGTTCTGTCAAAAAAAAAAAAAAAAAAACATTGAAGTTTTATTACCATTTTGCACAACATATCTATGCGAGAAAGGATTTTCAGCATATACTTATCTAAATGATAAATACAGAAACAAGTTAAATGCAGAACCTGATCTAAGAATGAAATTGTCAGATATTGAGCCTAACTTTGAAATGCTTTGTTCTATCAAACAGCCACAAATATCCCATTAATAGTTTTTCTAAATGTAAAACATAAGAACCAGTTTGTTAAATTTATTTCGTTTTCAACTTTTATAGCCATCATTTTAGTCTTTTATTTAATGTTTTATTTAAATGTTTCACGATCAATGTATTCAATTATTCTGCAATATTAAAAATATATATTCTATCAAATTTTATTGCTTTTGTTTTACCTGTCAGTAACGACTACATAGGGGTTCATCAAATTTTTTCGGAACTTTCTTTTGGTTCGCGAGGAAAAAAAAGGTTGGGAAACACTGCGTTACACTATTGTTACAATAACATTTATCATAGGAATTGATGTATTGATTTTCTTTTTTTGTAATGCAATTATAAATTTAACTCGCCTAGAAAAATCCATGCTGCAGTGATGACTGAGTCTCGTCTTTCTCTTGTTAATTTGATTTTATCGTGTCTAATAAAAAAGAGGTTTCAATAAAGCTATCTATTGAGTGTAATATTCACCAACACCAATAATGCCAGCTTCGTAACTGTATGGGCATTCAATCATACTTTTGGTAAATCGATAGCAAATAAACATCGTTTATTAAACTAACTCTGTTAAACCTAAAATGAAAGATTTCTCTACTAAATTTCTTTAAAATAGAAATTAAATTGCAAAAATTTAGGTTCAATCCTAGAAGACGCTGCACAAATCAAGACACTGTGTACTTGTTTTAGGCCTTTACACGCCATTTTATACCGTAATAATGAGTGCCTCTCTATCTAGAAACCAAATTACAGATATCTACAGTTTCGAATTTGAAGAAAATTTAAATTATATTTAAACTGAGTAGAAATGCTAGGTTTTATAATGTTACTACGCGATATGTTTTACGATACATTTACTTAAATGTCTGTTGTTTGCTGTGTTTAACATTTAACACAACGAGTTAAAGCTCAAAACTGTATTATTAAAATTCATCAAACGATTGAAAGAATTGAACGAATGATCTAAGTTTATAATTGTACCTTCTGAATGTGCAAAAGGAATTCTTCAACTCAAAACATTCTTTGATAAATTTGATTTTTTTTTAAATTGTAAAATATATGCCCAAATTAACATATGTCGCATATATTTTTTCAAGACGTTTGTTGCACGGTTTCCTTAGGAACGTATCTACCGTGTAAAAAACGAGTTGTAAAAAAGAGTTGCCAAACAAAAGTTGAAAGAACAGAAACATGTTTCCCGTCTTTTTTTCATTTTTGTTTGCAATTTCATTTTTTTTGATTGGCATAGATAATGTGTATACTGCCTTTTATGTTCAATTCAATATATTTTTAGATATAAGCAAAAAAGGCATTTTATTGTTGCATTATTATGAAAAAAATTAGGAAGAATTTCAAAATTTCAAAAATCAAATCACGTGTATGTCAGAAATCAAGATAAAATACAAGAAGTACATTTACAAATATTATTTTATTTTCTTCTGTTGTTTCCTGTATTATACCTTTCGAAATTGTTTCAATAGCGTTTAAAACGGTTAAGCTGCAAAGCAGAAAAAGTGATATATGCATTTCATAGTTTTGAAAGATAATGATTATAAATACATTTTTAAGATATTTCTCTCGACTTCTTAGCGTGTCTTCGTGGTGTAGTGGTCTGAAAGCTGGGCGCGTATTCCAGAGATCCACGGTTCGATTTATTTGCGAAGGCGTTGCTAATTTTTCACATCTTCTGTTATAAAAAAAATCCTAATGACTCTACAGTGGCGCGCGAACTAAAAGGTGTTGAATGATGCTTCTTCAGCACCAGCATTTGACAATTTCGTCCCCTAATCCCTACTCGCCCTTTAAAGAGGCTATCACTTCTAGGGACGCGCGCGCTTACACGGGACAATTCCGAGAAACGAGATTCTAGTAGGACTGCTTTAAGCGGGAGGCTTCCGAGAAATGTTTCGTCTAGCTAGTAGGAACATGCCCCGGCTAGGAGCAACAATTTAAAACTTTTCCGAAAATGTTCCGGATGGAGACGTGTTCCTCGAACGTTCAACCAATCAGACGAAAGTTCTGCTTCTGAAGGATCACGGGTAAATTTCAATATGGCGATGCCTCTCTCTGTCATGGACGGTGGAAATAGAGGCCGATTTAATTATTGCTGTTTTGTTGCAATAATATAACTGCCTGGGTCATTTTTAAAATGTTTATACATTCATTAAATATATAATCGTGGAAATTTCAGAGTTGACAATATTTTACGACGTTCTTGCAATTCGATTTGTTTACAGTTATTTCGTCGCCAAAAGTTCACCAAATTTGTCGTATTTCGTGCTGATCGTGTATTATCACTTACATAATAGAGTTTTATTTGTTAAATTTAAATTGAATAATTTTTTAAAATCCGTTTGTGTATACGCGACTTTTCTCCTAATTGCATATCTTTTAAATTGTTAATCGCATAATCAGTGATACATTTTAAACAGTATAAAAGATGCGTAAAAAGAAAAGTGGTGGTGTGGTGGTGTATTTAATTATGACAAAGCACACTAGGGCTATCTGCCTAAGGGGAGGGATGCCTTTGTGGAGGACTTTGTGGAGACACATCTGTCCAAACTAAAAGTTCTGAGAAAACTCAATTATGAGAAATTTTTGTAGTCGATCGGCATAAAGGGTAATGAAACTTATTTTTTGAACCAAACAAGAAGCACGCGCACGCTGAGCTTAAAATGAGGATTCACGAGGTCGATGAACAAGGAAGCACCAGTGGATACGTAATTCGTGTCTATATGTTGCTAGACGGTAGAAAACATATCGGCAGCAATCTTATACGTATTAGGAGTATCAGTCATCTTACGATTTGCTTGCAAGTTGAATTAATCTCACTAAAATTTCCATGGTTTTTTCGGGCAGCATTCGATGACAAGAAAAATGGCACATGACGTCGGCAGGGAAGAAGAAACAGGCGAGAGGACCGTCCGTCACCCCCATACTCCAGCCATCATGGAGGTAGGAAGTAAGAAGGAGTCGCCCTAAACAAGTTTCTCCGTACCCTGCTCTGAAGCACCGGCGATCCCTACGTGGTGACCAAAACATTGGGTCATTTACCATTGAGTTCTATGGGATTTGACGCGTTCGGGTGTAAATATTTTGTAATTACGTCGCAAATATACATATAAATGTATATATTTTCTTTTTCTACAACACTTCAGAGTCCTAAGTATGTGAAAACAACATATTTTTAAACAACATTTCATTCTGAACGGAATTAAATGCTATACTTTTCACAGGACAGTTTTCTCAGAATGGTTTAATTTGAATGAAATATTTTCACAAGTTTTCGTTAATTACATTAGAAAAAAAAATTAAGGTAATTCGATTTTATTCGGTTAAGGTACAAAAATTAAGATCAAAGTTTATTGTATTATTAATATTAAAATTATGCATTATTTCTTTCCTATTTATAGAGCTTCTTCCTAAAATACTTTTTTAAATATGACATGATTTTTTGGCTTCTTTTAAATCGAAAAATGTAAGTCAATTTATAATTAATGCTCTATTCGGTTCATTTTAAATAAGAGAATTATTAGGAATTAGCGAAATACTTTAAATAAGTATTTCGCTAATTCCTAATAATTAAATATGTATTAAATAGTATTTGACTTTCTCTGAACATTTCTGAAAGGGAATAAAATAAGTTTTTTTTTTTTAAAGTATTATTTAAAACTCGTAACTGAGTTATTATAAAATGTAAAGGGGAATAATTCTTTTAATTATACTTATCAGTTTTTTTTTTTTTTTTTTTTTTTTTTTTTTTTTACCCTTCATTTCAACAATACATATTCAAAAACTCTTTATTACGTTCTTAAGTGTGCATCTCATAGCATTTGCTTTACAGTACCTTTCAACAGATTGCTTTCCAATGCGAACAATTCTTGCTTAAATAGTTTTATAACTTATTTTTCAACAGGATTTCAATTTATGTTTACAATTCAATATTAAGGTTATTCTATATTTAGATAACATTTGTAATCATATAAATTAGATACATTTAATAATTAGATTTCTTCACAGTACTATCACAGTTGTTTATAAGTGAATAAATTCTTCATTTCAAATACATTTATAAATAATTTAATGAATATTTAAGTATTTTGTCAAAGGCAGATACATGCTTTTTGCAAGCACATGCATAAATACCCATACATATTTCCTATTTATCATTTCCGGCATGTGCAAATCTTTAATTTCTGTGCATTCACTATATTTTTCGTGTAAAGTAATTTACACTAATTTAGCATACACCTGAAAGTTTTACATAAAAAATATATATGAATATAATTTGAATGAAAATTATAAGTATTATTTTTAATACCCACTCAAAGGTCAGTTTTTCTTCAAAATTCCCCCACGATGGCATCTCTCTCTTTAGGCAGATAGCCCTTGCATGCGTTACTCTATTTAATAAAAACTTAATCTGACCTATGTGCCTAATTACAAATATTTTAACATACATAATTTTATATTTACATTTAGCCAACAAGTTTCAAACTTTTCAAATCTTCTAGAAAATAAATTTTGGCAGATCTCTTTTAGCAATTTTCTTAAAATCTATATTTTTGTAGTGCAACAGCTTAGAATTTTATAAAACAAATTCATAATCAAAATCGCTGTTGTTAGTTATCGAAAAATAACCAAGATGTGATTTTTGCGTAAATGTCAGTAAACTATATAAATTGCTATAATCCATCACACTATGAATGTTTCTTTCATGCGAGAGTGTCCCTTTCTTGATTTCTATGGAACTGTCGTGTGTCGAAATACTATCAGAATTTTGTCAAGCGAGCTTCTGAATGTAAACAAAAAACACCCCGTCTGGTGACCCAAGCTTCAAAGCAGTGCTTCACTTCTAGCTCGGAATGGCCCCTCCTCCCTTTCCTACCTCCATGACTCCAGCAGCAGAAAAAAAAAAGGGAAGGAGAAACCGGTTGTTGCATTCCTTCAGGCGTTGTCTTCATACGGTCGCGATTAACAAAAACGATGCCTAAATAATGTGGAGGCTTGCCAGCACAACTGAGTCAGGCACTTACTTAAACCATAGCAATTTTACACAAAGTCCGTAGAAGCAATTTTGAAAAGCAACTTCAGGTGAATCATTGATTCATAGTAATTATACGCAAGTCACAGAAGCGTAACATAGAGTTGGCCTTAAAATGCATGTATCCTTAACTCGTTTTTGAAAAAAAAAAAAATTCTTGCGAGCATCGAAAGTTTGCTGGCAATAATACAGGCTTTCCGTATGATGTGCGAATAATGATTTAAGTGAAATGGAAGCATAAAATATGAAAGTATGTTACACATTATGGTGGTGTGTGGTGGTGTATTTAATTATGGCAAAGCACACTAGGGCTATCTGCCTAAAGGGAGGGATGCCTTCGCGGAGGACTTTCTAAGGGAAACTGGCTCGTATACACGTTACACATGGGGAAAAGTACGAAAACACCCATGCAGACAGCCCGTTCGCGGGATTCGAACCTCGGACCGAACTACCAGTGTTCAGCGACTTTACTGCTCGGTCACTGGTGGGCCGTTTGTTACACATTATGTATTGAGCAATAATAAAAAAATAGTATTTTACATCCCTCTATAGGTAACAAGAGATATTTTAATAACTGTACCATTCCATTTAGGAATTTATTTAATCCTAAAAGGCGTTGTGTAAATCCCAGAATAAAATGAAACCCGGTATTATATCTGGCCTAACTTCATTTTTCGCTAAAGCTTCCAAACTCTCAAATTGCTTATTGTTTGTCAATTGAAGAACCGTGCTGGTTTAAGCATATTTCTTCAGGAAAATGTTAAAGTTAGAATTTTTTTTTTGTTTTTCTTACAATTTTATATTAATGAAATTGTTGGCACTCAACCTTGTAAATCAAAGTTACAAAACGCAACGTGAATACGTTTCGCAGCCAAAATCATTCTAAAACCAACCTAGCTAGAAAGCAAACTATGAGCTAACATATTTTCCAAACCACCACTTTGATTCAATGAAACAAAGCAATTCTATTCAAAATAAAAAGATCAGAATCCGTACACGTCACGTCATCAAAAGTTCATTTTAAAGTTCTTATACCGCAAGATAGTATGAAAAAACTGGTGGTCAGCAAACTTGGATTAAATATGATTATGAAATTGTTGAATTCTTTGAATTAAAACTTAGTCGCAAAAATTCAATTTTACATTACTCATTCAAAGTAAGGAAGCATAAATTAAAAATAATTTTGCCAGTTTTTCATTCACCAAACAGAGCTAGCTCGCTTCTCTTTCGTTATATATTAATAAATAAGTTATATTTTTTAAATCTTATGTATATATAGTATATACAAAAATTGAAACTTAAAGCATTTTATTGCTGAAGCCTATGTGAAAGTACTCCACTGTTCGTAGAAGCTGGTGAGTTGCACAGTATTTTTTTCGAATCGAAACTTTTTATTAATATTAATATTTTCGTTTTGGAGCAAAACATTCATGTGTTCAGGAAACATAAATTCGTATTGCATTTGATAACGACGATAAGAGTTAATTAATTTTGAGGGTTTGAAAGGTACTGGTCAGGTTTCGAATAGGCAATATTAATTCACGTTTCTGGTTTTCTTTAAATATAGCGATGTAGTTAATTAGCCAATTATTGCCATAATAATGTTCATTCCTAATGTGCACATAAAGTTAATTAGCAATTACCATTATTATAGGAAAAAACAAATTTGGACTGAACGTTTTTGATCATACGATTGGAGGTAGAGTTCACTCAAGTTGGATATTTAGGCTTGTGGTTTAGCAATATAAGTGCTAACCTCAAAAGAGTGAAATTAACTACTAGTCTCCTTGAAAGATGGGTTTAAGAAACTTTCAACATCTTATGGGGAGGCATCAGTGTTGTTGGCGAATATAGTATCTTCGCTGCGGAGTGCTAATTGGGTTTGGAGACTGTTAACAATAAGCTCAGCTTTCTTCGTGTCTGTGTGAGCTATCACTGCATCTACAAAAAGAACGGAATCAGTGTTTTCTGTTCTGCGTTATCCGGCAGATTCACGCGAGAGACTGTTGCCACTGGCCGTTAGAGACTTTATATATTTTGAATATTGTGATTAGAATAACTGGTCGCGTGATGTCTTCATCCTATTTTGGAAAATAAGACGAATTTGGAATTTTTATAACGCCCCAAACTGATTATGAAAATTTAAATCACCAGCAATAATGATATTGTTGGGAGTTTTGAGCAGTTTGTTAAAATCTTCCCCAGTGATTTTTAAACCTTTTCCCACTGCCTTATGTGGAAGAGATCCCAATTACTGAATTTGAATCTGGAAAAAAGTTCGATATACTAGCTTCAGGTTTGTTCAGACTCGGTGTATCCATCCTTCTGTGAAGGGTATGGTCTTTAATATCGATACATGTGCCACAATGATACATTTCCAGCGGAATGACAGTTTGTCTGTCATGAAGCAAAATTGTAATTTGCAAGCTTGAGAACTGTCCCTGGCTGGAGTTTGGTCTTTTGCATAAGAATAAGGTGAAAACGCTTTTCATACAGATTTTCTATGAATTCGGGAGGCTTAGGTATGATATCATTGGTATTCCATAAACAGAGTTTTATGAAGTCGTTAAAAGTATTGAATTTTCATGTTGAGCGGAATCGGAAAATTGGAGCGTAATATGGTTCTTAGAGTTATAGCAGGCTGTGTCAGCATTAGAGTGAGCCACTCTAAGATGTGGCGGAGCAGCTTTGAGAGTTACAGCAGCACTTTCTGGTCAAAACCAGACTGATTAGAAATTTGTATGATTCCCGAAAGAATATCGTTACAATTTAGAATAAAATTTCGTTCTTCGGGTACCGATAAATTTATAAGAGAGGGGAGAGCAACATGTTGTTCCCCTGTTAAAACATTGGATTTGAGACTCCGGAAGGTATATTACTAGCGTTAAGAGCTGCGGCTGGTCTGCGGTTATTATTGATCTCTTTAAGTCCAAATGGCGAATTTCCTCTGAAGGACTATTGTTTTCGTTTTCAGATTTTGCGTCGAAACCTTTAAAATGCTGTATCACGTTTCAAATCGTTACCACCAAATATTATCGCCCTGTATTATATTTGAAGAAATTAAATAATGAAGAATCTACATAAATAAATGTATGTTTCTTGCGTTGTGATAAAACAACGGTACCTAGAGCCATCAAAATTTGAATAACGTAATCTTCCATAGAGTATGGGCATGTGGAAGACCTAGTTTGAATTTGAAATTTGTTTTGTTATCGATTTCATATTTTGCAACAATTTAACGAATTTTTGATTAAAAAACTAAACAAGTTCAAAGCGAGAAATGGCAACGCTTACCGAAAAAAACATTTTTTATCTTCAGCGTGTGAGACTGCGTAGGGAATTCTAAAGATATGTTCAATTTAAAATTATTTCATCATATTATCATATCAGTATTTATGAACTGAATTTTATGGTTTAAGTGCGAAGAGACATGGAATTTAACAAATAAAGGTAACACACAAAATTTTGAAAAAAAAAAAAATCCTCATGTTTGGACGTAATTTAAAATCTGAAAAACCTTTCAATATTTTTCTTTTTTTGTGTGTGTTGCTTTTTTAGTTTTGGTTATTTTGGTGTTGGTGATGGTAGAAATGAAATTTGGCGTGGGATTTCCTTAGGCTCGTTTTGGTTCCTTAGGTTCAATTTGCGGATTCATGACATAACAATTATTGTGTCATCTACATACTGCATACTTTAAATCACATCTACATACTTTTCCTAAGTCTAAATTTAGTTCGAATCCAAACAAAAGATTTGCGGTCATTCGGGAGGGACCTTTACCATCAAAGGAAAACATTCTCGTATCTGCACACTTTTAGTGGACATAAGAAACAAACTGATACTTTTCCTTTCACTTTGTTTTTTCTCCACACTTGGAAAAGTTTCTTTTCACTCAGGTATATACTGCGAGAAGTGGAAAAATAATTATAACCTCGATTCCTATCCCCTCATTATAGTCCTCAGCAGTTCTTCAATTAAAAAATACCAAGCCAATAAGATGTTTCATAAAGGAAATAAAGTAATCTTTTAAATCGTCTGTACTATCACAATAAAGGACTAAAGGACTAATCGCTTCACAAAACGCACTGCTTGAACGTTTAAAGGTCGAGAAGAGAAATGAAGCAAGCTATTACTAGGATATCATAAGACGTCAGCAGCTGCTTTTGCACCGAGTGTATTTTTAAAAGTTTGTGAAATTAGCTGAAAGGAATCATAAATCTGAGTGCAAAAACGGTTACTTTATCGAAATATCAAGTTTATTCTTATACTTAAATATCTATTTTAGGTTGAAGGGAAGACTTTAAATTTTATTGAAAAAAATATCAGCTCATATAACAAGATCAAAGCCTGCAGTCCAAAAGGAAAAAAGAGAACTTAAAATTCTCCTTTACAGAGGAATGCGTAGATACTCAATTCATCTTAGAATAAAACAGTATTTAAGGAATCATATGCTCCGCATATGATCCAGCCAAAAAATGAAAGATTCTCATTTAAACTAAATGCAGCTAACAGTTTCTTACTTATCGTGTTGTGCAAATAAAAGTCCTATCAGTTACATCATGGAGCGAAGGAGTACTTCTATGTTTAGCCACCTCTTTCACACTTGTGATTATTCTTTAGGAGGATGAAGATTAATTAAGAAAAGTCTAAAGTCGGATTAAAACCGAAATAAAAGTACAATTTAGAGCAAAAAAATTAAATTACTTACGTTTCACACATTTATCAGGGTGAACCATTAGGCATCTGAAATTTTAAGCGATCCAATAAATACTTCAGATTCTAGATCTTTAACTTCCACCTCTAGAAATATATTTTACTCCGGAGGAAATGGGGCTGATTATTAAATGGTTGGAATTCGATGCAGTTTATTTAGAACCTAAACCAACCGGTACTAAACGTTTTATTCTACACGAGTATTTATTTAATGGCCGGGAGATTTGTTTAATAGCCATTACCCTTGCGCCACAACAAGGGACGTATCCGTTGCCCCTTTTGAAATGACGGGCAGTTAGAATCATGTCTTCTCCGAGATTCGAACTTGGGCCCATCGTTACGGCAGCCAGAATCACTAACCACTATACCGGCGGAATATGTTTGCCATCAAATTAAATTAAGATCTTCACCTGAGTTCACAGAACGTAGCACACCACCATCTTGTTATGCGATCTATTTTGTATGTTTTATGTATCGAGCAATAGAACATTATTCAGATCTGTTATATATTTGAATATTTGATTCATTATCTAAGAGCTTGCATCGGAGAAATTCCAAAAAACGTTTTCAAGGAAGTTGCTAAGCATGTTACTGCGCATGTGGAATTTGTGAAACGCTTGGAGGCATAGAAAAGAGTTATATTTTTAATGTATGCGGTGTATTTTCCGAAATGTAGTAACAAAACAACAGACTCCAGTTTTAACCTTATCGACTAAAAATAAAATGTATGTCATTTTCTTAACTTGTTGCTCACAGTGTAAAAGAAAGATTCAACTCATGTGAAGTCCTAATAATATGTTTAATTCTTTCTTTGAAATTTTAAAAATTCCATAATAAATGGCGATGGATCCCGATAGATGACCTGATTATAAAAGCATCCTTGTGAATTTATCGCCTCATAAATTAAACACGATACTGTTCTATTCGAACAAAGTTTTCGAAGCCTCTGCTACAAAAACGCTGACTTAGAGCGATCTGAAGGAATTAAAACAATTAAGTATTTTTTTTATTCTTGACTAATAGCTGAGAACTAATTTTTAAGCAAAAATCTAAAAATCTTATACGTATCGATTAAATTGCTGAAACATTCATCTGCATTTGATACTCATAGGGATATTTATTTTCATCTCCAAATACAAAATTATAATTTTCTTTGTACTTGAAGGATTCTTGATTTTGACTGGTGTATTTTCGTGCAAAAAAAAAAAAAAAAAAAAAAAAAAAAAAAAAAAAAAATCCAAAACTTTTATTCATGTGAGGGGTTTAATTAAGCAATAAAGCACTTGAAAATTCAAAAATAATTAAGTAATTAGAAAAACTTTAAATTTGCTTATAAGCAGTAATCCTAACTGGGTACTAATATATTTCCTTTTAGTGCTTTAGGCAGTACTTTACACTTAAGTAGTAATTCTCTTGTTTGGCACCTTTGTAAAATGATCACATTCTGCATCTCTTTGTGATGGTATAACGGAAATTTTAATTCCGCTGGATGTTTCTCTTCAAAAGCATGGGAAATTTGAAATATTTGATCATACGTATCAAACTCTTTTCTTTGAAAACCGTGATTATAAAATATAATTTTCTATAACCAGAAAATATTTTATCATTTTTAATAATAGCTTAACATAATTAGGAAATCTTTATTCTGAACCGAGTAAGATTATTAATTCAAGAAATTGTAGCTACATTGCATCGCTTTAGCGCTTTATTCTAAATACGAAAATATGTCGGTTCGCTGAAATCATCACTATAATGGAAATGATTTCATTTGAGATATAAAGAGAAAAAACTTTATTTTATTATTTACGACTTTCTTTTTGAATTTGAAGTGGAACCCGTTCTTGAATTTAATAAACGGATATTAGATAAAATACACGTTTGGGAATAGATATGTGAGAAAATATCCATTCAGAAATAATTTAGGAATAGCTGCTATGCGTGGGCAATGGCTCTTTGCATTGTAATAACCGTGAAGGCTTTATTGCGTAGATGGATTGATGTATTTGCAAACAGACGTGGCCGGGTTTAACGTAATTTTATTGTTCGATAAAGAAATTCTGAAGATGTAATATTTGATTCACACATTCCTACGAGTACAATATTCATCCCTAAGTTTATAAAAGCTTGACTACTCTAAAGGCAATAGGCAATACGCAGCAGCCAGCTCCTTAAAATAATAACCCCTTATTATTAAGTTTCTAAATTTATTTGTGCTAAAAACATCAACCTTCATCTTTAAAACAGGAAAATGCGACAACAGTCACCTAATTATGAAACCTTTACTACTACTATTTCGGGGTACTGTGTTGAAACTTCTTTATGACTCTGCATGGATTCAATTCCATGTTTTTACAACGACATTTGAAAATGCCCACTATAGTAGTTTTACCTTCTACAAAACGATCAAACTGAGTAAAAGTTTTAAAATTAACTGAACTTTTAAAATTCACTCGCATTACAAAGGTGCGAAACGCATCGGGAACGCAAAGGGCAAACAACAATGGCAGCTCAGCTACTAAGAAAAGAGTGATCTTAAATGTATGTTAATAACCACCGCTTTGTCTCAGAGACAAAAAGCGGTTTCATTTTGAAAAAATGAACCTATAAGAAAAGTTTTCGTAGTTATAAAATTTCCAGAATTTATACGGCGGAAGAATATGAAAAAACTGGTAATCATAAATTTTGAATTAATTCACATTAGATACGAGATTGGATTATATTTAAATTAAAATTTATTACTTCTTCGAAGCAAAGCTTGTTTCCAAAAGTTCGATTTCAAATTTTTCAACTAAACTAAAAACGCATATCTCGACTCATTTCTGTATAATTTTAAGTATAATTTTTAATTTAAGTATAATTTTTTTTCAGTTTTGCGTTCACGAAACAGTACAAGCTTCTTTCTTTTTAATTAAATATTAATAGTTCTTATGTCTTATAAGTTAAAATCAGAAAATAAAAGAGTATAGTATCCTAGAAAACGTGTTTAAAAGGAATTAAAAAATAAAATATTAGGATTATTAAATTTTAGAAAGAAGTAAAATGTAAATTGAAATTGTATTTAAAACATTTGAAATTAAAATCTATGAAAATGCCAATTAACTATTCATACTTTTATGATTCAAATCGACTCGTCAAGTGATATAATTTAATACATTAAAGTTCAAACGAATAATAAGTACTTCCTAATATTTTGTTGCACTTGACATTTTGAGCACCAACAAATTAAAACAAAAATAAAATTTAAATTAAAAATAATCTGAAAGATTTCATATTTCATATTACGCTAAATGTGAGTTTTCTTCATTTACACACACATACAAGTTTCGGGAGCATTTCGGCTAATGTCGCTAATGGGAAAAAAATATTTGCAAACAGCATATTTTTAGAAATTCCGATAGACACTCTCGGAAGCTGCAGATAAAAATATTCTTTTTCTTACGACGTTACCAATACTCACTCTGAAATTGTTGAATTAAAATTCGTTAACGTTTTACAAAATGTAAAATAGACAATAAAACAATTTCTAAATTCGGGCTTCCACGTGCCCATATTCAGAGGAAAGTCTACGCTTTTCAAAATTTGATGGTTCTAGATACCGTTGTTTTTTCAGTGTGAGAACATACATAAATTCATGCAGGCCCTTCATTATTTAATTTCTTCAAATATAATTCATGGCAATAATATTTGGTGGCAACAATTTGAAAAGTGAAATGGACATTTATAGTCCATACATTTATACTCTATACATTTATAGTCCTACGTATAAGTTTATGTTATCAAAATAAAAATTTCAGATTTCTGGAACATTCCGCAAAAATAGTCGCACTACTTTTCCCAGCATCACAGAGTAGAGTCAGTCGTCACTTGAAACTACAGTGGCAGCCTTTTGATCAGGAATTCGATACGCTTCAGGCCACTTGGAGAGGTAATCAATGACAAAGATGATGCATTTGTTGTCATCAGCTATTCGTGGCAAAGTTCCCAGGATGTCAGAGACAATGTGTTCAAAAGGCGCTACTACACTGTAACGTTGCCGTTTCCCTCGGCTCCGTTTCATTGGTCCTTTCCGGTCTGTGCACACATTCCATGATCGGCACCCGTTTGGCTCGTCAGCTCTTGCATTACTCCAGTAGAACCGTTTTCGAACTAAAATGTGCAAAGTTTTCATTATTCCGAAGTGACCTTCTGTTAGACTGCTATGCAAATTTTTAAGTAAATCAGCAATCCGGGATCATGGAAGCATCAGCCGCATCGGTATGCCTTCCCATCATCTAACTCAAATTTCCAGTACAAAACACAATTTCGAATATGGAGTGAGTCCCAGAGAGTGCAATATCATTTTATTATATATATAGTATTAAAAATCATTAAAAAAACCTCTATTTTGCAAATTTTTTTTGGTGTGTGTTCAAAGGGGAAAACAAAATTCAAATTGAGAAATAAAGCAATAGGTATTCTGAATCATAGATTTTTTAAATGGTTTTAGATAGAAATGTGCTGCCGGGTAGGTATTATATTTTAAGATTCCATTAAATCGATTAGTAATGCCGCCTGCTTCCTGCTGGTCTTTCTTGACTTCTTCGTCCCTCCAATGGTCAAGGCATAGACAAAACATCAACCTTTCCATGTGATGATCCCTTCGGATAACGGATAGTTATGTCACACTCTTGGATTCTCCACATCCACATGGCTACTTGGCCACCTGGCTGTTAGATTCGGGATTCTTGAAATTTAAGAGCCAGGATAACAATGCATGATCTGTTCGGAAGCAAGAATTTCTTCCGCAATAAAATGCAAATTTGAAACTTTCTTTTTTTTTCTTATGTGCATTTTACCTTGAGATCTGCTCCTTTAATCTTCTGATTTCAGAGATACGCAGTATCTAATCGTTACTTGCCACCAGTTCGTATTCATACGTATAGCTATATCTGATGTTACCGTTTACGCATAAGAAACTAAAAAACATATTTAGCGTTATATTTACATTTTCACCAGAAAAGTGTAGCAATAAAACTGTTGATTTCTCTGTATTTATACTGAGGACGCTATTTTAAAGGAAACACTCCAACATTTCATTACAGCATTTATAATATCAGTATTATATTACAGTCAATCAGTAAAACAATTCGATTTCTTCAAGCTTACTTTACGCGAATATTGACCATTCTGAAAACAAAGACATTATCCAAATCACTACTTCTCCTACAGTTCAGACTATTCAGATTCGGGTCTGCAAAGGGAAAAAAAAGTGTTGTTACGCAAAAAATTGTTAGCTTTATAAGTTACGAAGCAAAAAAGGTTTTAACATATTACATAATAATGATGGTGTTAATAACTGTCATACATGCTTCGCCTATTTGGTACTACGCGGAGCGGTCCCAGATGAGAAGTCCCCTTATTAGGCAAGTGGTACGTAACCAGTCGAGCAATCTCCGAGTGATGAATTTACGCAATGCATTCTACCGGCCCGGCCCCTCCCCCTTCATCCGAGACAGCAGATTTAAAAGTTTTCTCTATAACCACTACTACCACCGAGCGCGTGTGTTCAACACTACCAGTTTTCAGGGAGAAATAGTGGCGGGAACCATGCACGCCACAAGGATTTGACTAACCATAAATAACGCTACTTCTGAATACGACTACCGTCTGCGGTTTCCTCAGAATACAGCAGAAGCCAATCCGCCCAGACTTGGCCACATGTGACATCTGGGAAAGTGAAACACTCAGGCTCGCTAAGGACTAGATCCGAGCCAATACAATAAATGCTGCCAGCTAAATAAAATATTTGGAAACTGCTCTGCCATAAATATTAATGGGAAGAAAGAAATCTGGAAGACTTTTGCAAAAGCTTTTCTTTAATTCACCCACTGCAAGAGCGGGCGTTAGATCTCTGACTAATAGATTGGTCCTCTTTGGAAATTCAAAAACGAGAGAACAAAACGTGTTTTTTCATATTTGACTTTTGAAAAATCTAAATCCAACCCCTTTTCGCATAATATTTGCACAAATAGATCTTCCGTATATACAACAAATTTTAGCATGCTCTAATTAGTTAAACGTTCAAAAAAATTTCTTTTACGCTGTCCTCTAATGTATTTCTTAAATCTAAATTTATTAAAAGGAATGTGTTAATTAATTAGTGTATTTATTTAAAAGAAATCTTTGTAAACATATTTACAACTTTGGCACATCACAGTAAATTTATTTTTGGGAGATGTATCAAGATTTCCGGCAAAAAAATAAAATATAAACCTATTAACCTTCTGTTTATAACTTTCAGAAGATACTTTACATGCAAATTAATATATGTTCGAAATACAACATTTTAAGGATCAAGTCTTCCTTTTTTATATCTATATATATATCTTTGATATATAATATAAATTTAAATACGTACATAATATAAATATGTACATGCTTAATGCAAATTATGTATTTATGCATAATACATAATATAGATTTTTTACTTTTTAACGTAATCAGACTTTCTTCCAGGAATCAAAAAACTGGTTTCAAATATCAAAGCAAATTTTTGTCACATCTTTAAAAATAATTTTTAAATGATTATTGTTAGGAAAAAAATTAAATGATGACTTCTGCGTGTTCTATGCAGTTTTTCCAATAATGTAAATTTGTAATAAAACTGTGCTTTAAATATCTGAGTAATGAATTCTTAACTGAGTGCTGGTATTTGCTGAAAAATGCAGATTTTATCTATAACGCACTAACAGTAGCTTATGATAGTTGAATTATTAAATGAAGTTTTACGGTTATGTAAGGCAGATTTGTTCCAAATTGTGTTGAAATATGACTCACTATGCTTTTTGTTAATTAGAGGCTGTTCTCCAAAAATTTGAGCAATATTTCCAGCGCATAATTTGTTCTTTTATAAAGGTTAGTTCAAGAGAAAGTTTGCTCAGTTTAGCTGTTCAGCAGTTTGCATTTTATTAATGGGTTAAGGAAAGTTTTAGGCGTGTCTTCTGTCGTTGTTTGAGCCGTGTTTGGCACGCAGTATTCGGTGTCACGTTATTTAAATACCGCTAAGCTAACGACCGCTATTTGCATAAGAGGGAGTGGTGCCTTCCTGGCGGACCTTCTGACGAAAAATAGCTAGTCTTCTCCTAGCTCATAAGAGAAAATCAACAAAGCAGACATCCTATTGCCTGGGTTCGTGCCATGATCGGACAATCAGTATTCACCTGTTTTAGTAATTCACCCACTTTAATTTTTAATGTCTTATATACGACACCTCCAGAAAGATATCGAACCGTAACCTTTCAGGACCTCTGTCAGATAACATCTAGCCAACAGCTCTTTTTCATATTCGCAGAAATCACCGGTGTCATTATTTACGCAACAAACGTGCCGCGTTTGCTTCATTTTATGTATTAGGTATTAGACATTAACAATAAAACTATTAAAATGTTCATTACCGTTGAAGGCTTTCGCTTTATGGCATGCGTCGCATACGCCGCATTTCTATAAATGTTAAACTTAGAAAAATAATTATTATTCACTCTGTCATGTAATAAAATCCTTATTAAGTATTTTTAAGCTGTAGTTTCCACTAATCACTGTACAAGAGTGAGATAATTGTACAAGAGTGTTCAATCATTCTTAAAGGCCGGTTATTCAAAACAATACGAGCTGAGAGGAATAAATTTTTATATCTTTCTACCAATTTCTCATGGTAAAAGGATTGTGCATGTTGAAGATCATTAGTACTTCGGAGACGAAATATTTACAATGAGGAGAGCGAACTCCACTCTTCGACTCCTTTTCACTCGCAGTGCGAGGGACTGGAAGAATTTCACTCTCTAGCATGCTGTGGCATCAAAGCTATAAGAAGAGAATATTCCGTAGTTTAACACTGAATTTAAAGCAATTTATTACTGTTTTAGTACGTTAGAGTCAGGTTTCGTTTTGAGAATCGCAATGTCCTACGCGTTTAATTTAAAGCTGCTTTATTACTCCTTTCAAAGTTCCATATTATAATGGGGCCTAAGACTGCAGGATTAAGGGAAATAATTTTTTCAGAAACCTGAAGAAATATAAACATTTTAAGAAAATTAGCCGGCTAGTAGTTTTATTTTAGAAACGTAGTCTTTTTAATTGCTTTGTAGTGACGGAACAAATGCTTAGAATAAATATCAAATAAGCAAATTCACCGCATTAATGACATAACAATTTAATACATGCTGAGTCCGACCTTGATCATATATTAATATATTTACTTACTTTTAATTTCTATATTTTAGAATAGTGGTAGATTACAATGATCATTTCATCCACTTTTCATAAGCAATAACTTTTCTTTTGACATTGTACAGAAATAATTTAAATAATATAGTATACAATAGTAAGCTACGTACGTTAAAGTTCTTCGTTAAATAGCACACGCTGAAACTTTTTTTTTATTATGAATTTCTTTGTTATCGCATGCACATAAAATGTAAGCGAAGAAAATAGAATACTCTTAATAAAGAATAAAACCTATTTTCCAACATTCATTTATTGAGATAATCTAAAAGACATACATAACAGCAATATTTTAAAAAACGCGAATTACACAGTGTTTGGAAGAAAACTACCAAACGACAAATAATAAAACTGCAATTTGAAATCAATAAAAATATTTAGTGTTTTTTAATACTACACGCTTAAATATCGCATAATTATAGATTACAATATTTCACAGTATTCCTAATGATTCCTTAACACTATTTTTTCGATCATATGCGGAAAGTCTAAGAAACAACCTGTTCGTTTAATATGAGTGATATACGATATAGTACTTACGACGTTATAACCGAATCCATGTATCCGAATATTGCACCTCTGGATCACAGAAGAATGGAGAATATCACCATGTAAGTTTAATCACCAGAAACCTAAAACACCAAAACAGAACACGATTTCAGTGTAGGACGAGTTTAGCAGATTGCATTGTAGAACAGATATTCACAAACAAAATAAGCAGAAATTTGGCATTAGCACCACGATTTCTCCTTGATTCAAAATAAACTGCCATCATTATATTATTTTCCATCGTTCTTTTGCTGTATTGAAGCTCTCCAGTATTTAATTCCAACGGTGAATTACAAAACCCCGAAGAAAATATTTCTGAAAATAAAATGGAGTCTGAAATTATTGCTCCGTTAACTGACTTGTTCGAATTTGGCAGCTAGCGAAAGCGCGCAAGCTTCGAACTCAGATGTTCGTTTATATAATCATTCAGTAAATATGTCCATTTCTTGAACAGCAGTTCAGTCTAAACTTTTCAGCGGTTTATACGATGGCATTAAACCTTTCGACGGTTCTCCTGATAATTTAATAGAATCTTTTTTAAATGGCATAGAAGAATTATTTCAACTGACTAGAATTACGAACAATGTTCACAAGATTACATTTAAATAAAAATATTTATCGGGCTCGCTAAAACATTTGTAATGTCAATATCGCCAAATCCCGAGTGTACCGTATACTAGGATTAAACCAAGTATTTTTAAATGCATGGAGATGGACAAAAATATAACAAACAGTTCATCAGAACTTTTATAGGTAATGAGTTTCGTATTTTTGTTCACAGTGTCTCTAATTTTGATGTCAACATTTATTAATAATTTATCAAAGCCATTAATTTTGTCGTTTTCGATTAAAAGTGCGAATATTTCTTTCTCCTTTTCCATTAATTTTCCGTTTTGGGGCAGCCGTTAAATATGCATGGATATACAACGTCTCTTAACGTTGGACGTTTTCTCGGAATTCTTAAAATCGCCCCATTATAACCGTGAATACATCTTCACGCACAATCATATATATCTTCGCGAAAATTTTACTTTTTGCTCTATATGCGGTAAAAATGTTTCATATTATGTCAGCATATTAATTCAAATAAATTCGCCCTTACTTCAAAAATAATAAATAAAGTCATATTTCAGCAGTAAAAAAATTGCTAACATGTGATTTGCATTGATTTCGGAAATTTGGTTTTTTTAAAAAATATAAAATGCATAACTTAATAACTTACTTTAAATATTAGTTTCATTTTTAAATATTTTGCTGTAATATTTATAAAAATATTTTAAGAATTAATTATTTTAACAATAATTTAGCACGTATTTTTAGTACTAATTAAATTTAATAACTCAAGTATTAATATTAAATTTATATTTCATTAGATGAATCTGCCATAGTTTAATATATTTAGATGAAATAAAGTAATGAAACTTTGCAAAATAAATCTTATGCGGACTTCAGATTCTTGAAAGGGCAGATTTAGTCTCTTTTTATTCTAAAGCCAATGCTGATGAACTATGAAAAAGATGCTGAAATGACCACGTATAAAAGCGGTCATATCATGACGTTTCAGCGACATCGACAAATTGCTAAGATGCAACGTCAAATATTTTGCGTCTTCACAACCTTGTAAAGACGTCGTAAAAGTTACCACGACTACTTTGCAACCTCTCGGACGTGTTTGCAACGTCGTTACGACGTTGCCGTGATACTTGGGTATCGACAATCTCCTAGGCGGAGACGACTAAGGTAGAGTTTGGATAATGTCGCTTATGTTATTCCACTGACTTCAATTGCTATCTGAATTGTTACTACCGGTTCCTAATTACTGACTGCTGCTTATGCTAACTCTCTTCAAAATACTAAAAACTTCCCCCTCTGCAATTTCCTTTCATGTCATCATCTGATCATGCCATCATCTTTCATGTCATGAAAAGAATAAATTTCTTTTCATGTCATCGTCTGATCGACAATCGTACAACTAACTCTATTAGATTAGGCCTACTGCCCCGGTACCCGCACCTCAACATGTATCTAGTCGAAACATATTGTTGAATAGCTGAAAATTTAGATGTTTTAAACTTTTTTAAACTTTGACTCAACACATGATGCCGGATAAAACTAACTAAAAAAGTAATATCTATAATCCTATTCATCATTCATATATCATAAGAACATTCTTATAAACAATCGTATAGTGGTAGTAAAGTTAATACTCGTACAATACGGTGATTTGTGAAACCCACTAGGGAAAAATCAATAATCCCAAATTCAATAGAAGCTCCATGTTTTTTAAAAAGCCTCCCGGCTCAAACAAATGGAGGGACATGACAGACCACCGTAAATTACACACAAGATAAATACACAAATGCAATTGAATTTTAAACACGCATTTATTAAATTCTTGAATATAATAATATTATTAGTAAATACTTGGGTTAACTGATCAATATTCGCTACCACATATATTTACTATGAAAATATCGCTTCGTCACACAAAATTTCAGCTTACAATAATTAAAATATTTAATTAATAAATAAAATTTTTTCACAAATTAAGAAGGTGTAACATATTTTAATTCTCCAAATAAATGGTTCTCATTAATTAAAGGTGAACATTTTTCTAACTCGCATATAAAGCAGACGTAACAAATTTTAAACCTCCAAAATAACTGTTCATTCCCTTAAAATTTCTAATTACTTCTCAATATTACCAGCTAGCAATATTTAGTTTATACAAGTAATAACAATTTATATATGGGGATAAATGGTTATTAACTAGTCCACCAAGGCATTTGAGAAGATAGGGAAAACAGAGAAAATAATCTTAAAATTTCACTCACAGATGGAAGACAGTTTTTCCGGATTGAAGGATCTTTAGTATCCAATCCGTTTGGAAATGAGCTAAGACAATTTTTTTTTGGGTCAAAACACTTTCAGAAGCGTCCATTGATTTCAGGAATCACAGGTGTAGTATGTTCTCCTAAATACACGATGAAGCGTCGAAACAAAATTTTGCGTAGAGCACTTTCGGCACAAACTTCTTAACTGTAACCAAGCTCTTCTGTCTATGACGAACAATTCTAACTGTAAGGCCTCTAACATGACTATTCAAAGATGTCAAAATACACGATGAAGCGGTGAAATTAAATTTTCGCAAATTTACCGTTTGAAGAAATTCTCATCAGCGGAAAGCCGCGAGAAACTTCGCCTCAGACCGAGGCGCAAGCCTCCCGCAGGAGGTCAAGCTAAACCGAACTTTGTCTTTTGTCTTTTACTGCCTTACAGCTTCGCAACTCAAAATGTCTCCAAATCGGAAGCAATGGCCGGCACTCGTGAGAACAAGACCCGAAAGGGGCCAAGTCCACACTCTTTTCTCTCTTTTTTTTTTCTCTTAGCTTGAAAATCAGAATCAGAATGAATTCTAGCAAAGTGTAAACCTCCCAGGAAATCTCGGTTTCTCCTCCTCTGTAAGTTCATAGGCTTACAAAAAATCATCAAATTAAAATCACACCAATGCCTGAATTTTACTTTATCTAAACTGAGAAAAAATTTCATCCCCACGACGAATCAAACACCAGAAAATCTGACAGTGCAGTCCAAAATTATCTGTACACACAACGTGGGAAATAAATGGACCCCTTCAACTAACAAGCGGAAACTAAGCTTAACGAAAATCCAATTACCTAAGCTTAGTACACCCCACTGTCTTGAAGTAAGCAAAATTGCAACTAACAAAGCAAAAGCAAGACGATTTTCGTTTCAAACGCCATTAGTAATAGGCGACAATACAACACCCTACTGCCTCCACGGTTAGTAAAAAGGCCATAAACCAATAAGCCGGATGCGTTTCCTCGCAAACGTCTCTCGCCTTTGTTACACTTTCCACTCAAGCATAACGAGTTAAACAACGCCTTAACAACTTAAGAATACTTTTTTCCAGATTAAAATATAAATGAATACAAATAAAAATACCAGATTAATAATAACTTAAAACACATATTAATAATTAAAATTCGCGACATAACAATATCGTACTGAATACCAAATTCTGTTACTGAATATTAAAATAACGCATTTCAGAATTAAAGAACAGTTATGTATAGGAAACTATTATGCAGTTAACTTAAAGGAGTAGGAAAGTACTATTATATAAAACAATTTAGCCTTTCAAAAATGGCAGAATTATGCTGAGGGTTTAGCTATGTTTATTTTAAAGTATGCATTATTTGCTTGCCTTTCAGGTTTTGCACGTTTGCTTTACCTGCATGTTAAATCTTAACATTCCCAAACGTATAATCAGGTATATAGTATACACTGTACCTGTATTTCTTGCTATGATAAACTAATGTTTAGTGTGCAGCTCCTCCTCAGTAGTGTAATGGAAAATTACAGTACGTTTTAAGCAAATTATCGCTATATCTAGATAAAGACCAGAAACGTTGGAACAATTTACAATCCTCTTTTGTATTATAAACTGAATATATCTGAACAAAAGGCACTTTTCTTACAAGACAATGGTGTTACACCAAATAAAAAAATTCAAATTAAAACTAAGCTCAATTTTTAGCTAGCCTGAAGGCTACATAGCAATGATTAGCGAACCATTTGGCTGAAAACTATATGGACACAGGCAGATCTAATGGCAGGAATAATGCAACTCTGAAGAAGAGAGCTATTGTAGAATTGAAAGCTAGTAATGTGGCTTTCAGCTGGCAGAACACGCTGTCCCTAAACAGTCTAAAACTTTCCCATAAATAATCTTTTTTCTACATTATTAAATACGCGTCAGCTAAAATTTATATTCTGTCAGAAAAAAGGAAAGGGAAGACACACAGGGAAGATACGTAACATAGAATACTGGTTTATTAAAATAAATAAAAAGTTTACAATTTTCACTTGGCCTATGGAATCCAATTTCGATAAAACTCTTGGATGTAAACAGATTTACATCCATCATATTTAAACGCGTATCTACATTTGCATAGTAAATTGATTCCTTTCCTTTCACAGAAAACTTTGACTCTTGATTTATGATTGTTTTCAGTTCAGTTTTTCTCTCGAGAGTCAAATAATTTCGATATAGAAACAGCCATTTCGATTCAGAATTATATTGCATTACCCATGCCACTTCACCTGTAATAACACATTCCTGGAAAATAAATTTTCTTTCAGCTGCGATTATATCTTTCCATCCAATTGATATATATCCAGCTTGATTTATTTCACGCTGTTACATAACACTATAACATATGATTGTAGCTGCGAATGCTCATAAACAAATAGAGTTAATGGAGTATGTTCATCTTTCTTTATTTCATGCTCTAAAACAACTACCCAAAATTATGAAATCGATAGAAAATGTTCATCAACCAGTGCAGTAAACCAGTGCATCAACCAGGGCAGTAACCAGTGCAGTTGTTATACTTTCATTAATTTTTTAAAAAACATTTTCTTTCATTCTATTACACAGTTGCATTGCTGCTTTGCTCTTCCCCTTAGCCATATGAACTTAGTTCTGTGAGATAAACAACTAAACGGAACCAAACTGAAGGATAAACGTTCAAGTGCCTCTGTGGCGCATTAGAAGCTATGGACGTAACGAGGATCCATGCCTTCTTCAGGATTCGATCACAAATCCAAGGCGTTGGCTTCCTTATTACCATACCAGAAATGGGATCAACAGAAATATTTTAAATGTCTTTTGAGGTCAGTAGATGAAATAATTTTAAAGATTATCCCTTAATATTACAATTTACAGATTATGAATATAATGTTGTAAATTAACAGATTATTTACAATCCTTTATTGTTCTGGGTGTCCCTGTTGAGTCACATTATAGTCATAATGGGAGAATGATATATTTTCATTATAACCAACATTTTAAATTATTCGTAACAGTTTTGGTAACTGATTTCGGTCTATATGATTCATGGTTTGAATCATACTTTACTTGATACTAAACATAGTAACCATACTTAGAACATTCTTCTAAATATATCGGAAGACTGCTCAACTAAGGTCAGATATTAGAAGTACTGGTACTGACACTTCTAAAGTGAGTTACTTGACCAGTGTAATAATTTGCAAAATATTGTTGATTTCTTTTATTCACAAGTCGTCAATACTCTAAACATGATTTTCTAATACTACAACAAAAATTTATCGAAACGTCGCAATATAAAAATTCACTGCAAAGAGTTTGCAAGTGCAAATATTTATTAAAAGATAACTGATATGTTAATATTTTAATAAAATTGCATATTTACATATATATAAAAAGGAAAATGTAATAAAAAACAAGAAAATAAATCCGGCTTAAAAATAAACCTTTCACTGTTCTATAATAATTCTTACACGAAAACAGAGCTTTGGCAACTAAATTGCAACATGTTGTAACTAAGAAAGTCTTGAGTTCTAAAAATATATAAATGTTTCAAAATAGAATAAACTATACCAATTCAGAAGTCAAACAACAAAAATCAGCGTTATACCTACAAAATTTTCACAGGACTAGTTTCGATGGTTTTACCGAACCATCATCTTCAGATGCAAAACCGCAAATGAACAAGATAGGAAGTAATGATTAGATAAGATAAGAAAGCCTGGACAAGAATAAGCAAGTGGCGCCATCTGTTGGCGAAACCAGAACTAAAACATAATTTCTCTAAAAGCCGAAGGCAAATTTGGATTGGAATTAGGATCGTTAACTAGAACAGAAAGATTTTTATGAATGTGAAATGCCTCTAGAAAATCCAGTTCTCCAATGGAAGATGTTTTTTGAATAATTTTGGCAGCAGAAAAATTGAAAGTGTGATTTTCGGACCAACAATGTTGAGCAACAGAAGACTTCTGTGTTTCCTTTTTTCTAACATATGCCTCATGTTCTTTGACGCGAAATTTTAAGGCTCTCTTAGTTTGGCCAATGTAAATTAAACCACACTGACAAGGAATCCTATAAATACCCCAGGAATTCATATCCGGAATGGGGTCCTTGAGTATAGAAGTTGGAATTTTATTGATGGGAGAATAAACAACCCGAAAGTTAAATTTCTGCAAAATATGTGCAATTTTATAGCTAATTGATGGAAAGAAGGGAATGACAACAGAATTTTTATAATCTCCTAAAATAAGAGTGTGGCTTTTAGTGTGTTGAGATGAGAATTTTTTAACTGCTTGATTAATAATGTTGGGTGAAAAGCCCCTGTCAATAGCTATTGCTTTTAAATAATTTAGTTCTTCATCAAGGGCTAGTTTGGAGGAGCAAACTTGAAGAGCACGGAAAACATAGGAATAAAATGAAGCTAACTTTTGTTTAGTCGGATGACATGATTTAAAGTGTGGTGGAAGGCAAACAGATGAAGGTTTACGGTAAACTGTAGTACTGAAGTTAGATGTGTTACGTGTGACCAGAATGTCGAGAAACGGAAGAGAATTGCAAGTCTCAAGTTCAAAAGTGAACTGAATAGCAGGATCAATAGAATTCATTGTTGAAAGAACTTTATTTAAATCATCTTTATTACCTTCAAACAGGGTAAAAGTATCGTCTACGTAGCGGAACCATGCCGGGAAGTTTAAAGTTTCAAACAATTTTGATTCATAATAATGCATGTAGATATCAGCCAGGATGGGACTGAGGGGGCTTCCCATGGCTAATCCCTCAGTTTGCTTGTAATATTTATTTTGGAAAACAAAATGTGTTTGTTTCAAACAGAGTTGAGTGAGAGAAATTAGCTCATCAATTTCGATGCAAGAGAAATGAAATTCGCGAAGTCTGGTTTCTAGACATCTTAATGCACCCTCCACTGGGACATTGGTGAATAATGATTTTACATCAAAAGAAACCATGAGTAAATTACTAGGAGAAATGTTTTTAACCTTTTTTACAAACTCTATTGAATTTTTTATGGTGTAAATGTTATTGTCTAATAGAGTGGAAAATCTAGAAACTAAATATTTAGCTAATGGATACGAGGAAGTACCTAAATTTGATACAATAGGGCGGAAAGGAATACCACTTTTATGAATTTTGGGAAGAGCATATAATCTGGCACAATTCGCAACAGATGGGATAAGCGAATGTTTCAAGTTGCTTGAAATGATTGTTTTGTTTTTTTTTTTTTTTGTTTTTTATATATATTGTTTTGTTTTTTTTTGTTTTGTTTTTTTGTTCAATTTTGTTGTTTGACTTCTGAATTGGTATTTGTTCGGCGTGTTATTGTGTCTTAAGAATAAACTATATTTAGAAATATTAGAAAAGCGACTGAGAGCTCTCAAAAAACCTTTTAACACGTCCTAAGTGCGTAATTTGTGCATAGGCAAACTGTAAATCATATTTAACAATTACCACAATAGTCTGTTGATTAACTTTACGCTATATAATATTTTCCTGGCACATTCCAAGGGCTGTACATGCAACAATAAGAACTTGGCATACAGAAGTTATTCCCAGCACTCTTTCCGCTGCATTCAAAGGCAGACAATGTAATAAGAGAATAAAACTGGGTGCAGGCAATTTTTGCAGATTTCAATTAGGCTGCCAAGAAACAAAACTTAAATGGGTACGAAACAGGATTCATGGTTTTGATAATTCCATGAAAATCGAAGAAATCTTCACTAACACCCTCCAACGGCCCAATCTTTAACATTTATTTTTTACTCTTTTATTACAGCCTGTATAATGATGATTGAAATCTCAATATTTAAGAAAAAATATATTGTAACAAAATGCAGATCAATATTTTAGCAGTAGATTCAATTTTCTGTACCTATTTGAGTCAAGTAAATGATGTCAGTCATATGAGGTTAATATAAAAACATTAAAACTCAGACATTTTCGTTCATTGGTGATACGAAGATACTGCTGTGTTATTCTCTGTGTCTATTGCCTGAGAGTTACTTCTCAGACTTTCAAAGTAGAGAGACCTATGCGATGAAAAAAATCCTGTTTATTTCTCTGAATTGAAAACATGATGATATTGCGTTCATTAGTATCGATGAATATTAGCATTTTTCTTTGATAAATGTTGAAGGTATGTGATTACCATTTGCGTACTTTTAAACAAATGAATGCAGCTTATACAGGTGGACTCTCAAATACTTCAGAAGTTTAGTTCTTCAAGGTTAAAAACATTTGAAATTTCTTCATTACATGTATCTGACATGTAAACAAGTTTCAATACGATAAAGCCATAAATTTTTTAAATTATATTTAGTTTGAGATTATACATATTAAGAAAACAATTGATAGCCAGTTTGTTGCTTACCAGTTTTTTCGTATAATCGTGTACTACATAAATTTTAAAATTACAAACCGGTAAGGATATTTCCAGGCCACTCTTAGTCGTTTAAATCAAATTGCCTTGCCTGTTTGACGAGAGGGGTGGCTTTGATTCTAATTGTAGTTTTTTTTATTTTTCGTGTTTGCTTTTTATTTTCCTGGTTGTGCGTGAATGGTTTTGTTCAGTTTGCTATTCACGATAAGAGCTTTGAATAAAGTAGAAAGGTTTCAGGAATTATAAAAAATTGATTTATAGCGTGTGTGACAATGATTCTAATCTTCTTAAAACACTTCTGAAAATATTGTCTAGAGATGCTTTCTTAAGCCATATGCGTAAATGCACATTCTTCAAGTGAAATAACATTAACAGTTACAGGAACGTAACATTTTTCAAAAGTTAATTCATTTAGGCTTTAAAAAACTTGAATTATGTTTCATTCAGAAGCGTTTTCAAAACCCCAACAGGAACGGTTTGTCATTTAAAGCTTTAAATAACAATAAAAGCTTTCTGCTAAATTTTCCAAATGTTGAAACGTACTGTAAATCTAACGTGTTTAGTACTGATAGGGATTTCATAGCAAATTTTTTACATTTTTTAACTTCATGAAGATCTGCCCCATCTCTTTTTGTGTTTCGACAGGGATCAAACTACATGTTTTCTCATCCCCCTTTCGGCTGCTGGTGGAGCCCCCACTATAAGCAAAAAGATTTAACATTTAATTTTCCATGAGTTACAATAGTATACGAAGCTGCATATTTATTCTAGCAAATAATCAAAGAAACAGAAACTACTCATACTCAGGCATTCAACAGCTATATTATAAGAGATCTTTACTTTTTGACTCATTAACGCAAAGTAGTCAACATTTTAGCTACCCTGGGCCACACAGGAAGAAGATGAGATTATTTTCAGATACGCAAATCATCTATTATCAGTGGCAACTCGTGATACTGAAATAAGCAAATCACATAATTGCATAGATTTCATTGAAAAGTCTGGGATTTCTCAGGTTTGACTCTTGCAAGAATTTTTTTTAAATTTCACCTGCAACAGAGAATTTTACGGGTTTGACTGCGTTATTTAAATTTGCTCAGTGTGTACCACATATAAGGAAGTGCATACATAACACGTATATATGGAACATTTAAGTGAATCAGTGATTTACTATTTTATTTGGGGAGCCGTCACTGCCTAACCAATGTGGATGACAAAAAAATTAAGTACATTAAAAAAATTAGAAACTTAATTAATTTATGATTAATTGAATGTAATGAAAGCAAATTAGAAATATTTTTCATTTGCTTTTAAATTTTATACATAAAATTTCGTTGTAAATTCTAATTGTAATTACAATGAATCATAAAATTAACATAATATTGAACCTTAAATTTGAGAAACTAATGTATATTAAAACTAATGACATTAAACTAATGTATAAAATATTATTAAACTTCTCAACATTTCTTATTTTTGCATAGCAACCATACGAGGAGAACCTGAGACTATATGTGGAGAATAAGTAGGTTTTATGTTATAACAGCACCTTCAGGGATTTTGAGTTGAATGTAAGGAAATTTACCAGATATATTCTGGGATGTGTCATTAAGCAGTCGACAGTATATTTTAGGAGGTTAAAAGGATATTTCAGGATATAGTAAGTAGTATTTCAAATCCTGATAATATCCCATATGCACTTACACTAACACCAGAGAACAAGGGCTTCATTACCTGGTTGAACGTATATTTCACCATACATGGAAAATGCCCTTGCCTCTGGATTTATTCAGTCAAAAGAAAAGTTTACATGGGCAACAATGCCAGCAAAGTACAAGGGTTTTAACTTGGTACAATATTTACTTTGTTCAATTTTTATAATATATAGCATATTTATAACATATACAGTTATGAAGCTGTACAATTAATCGTAAGTACATAAATGATATATGAAAATTATGTTGCTATATCAATGTCTTTAGTTACAGAGGACTTTTAAGACTACATGAACAAATAAAGCTTATTTTCCAGTTCTATAGTTATACTATTTTGCCTGATACAAAATAGCACAGTAATAATATAATCAGGATTACCTATACAAGTACAAATCAATACATACAACTATTCAATACATACTACACAACTATTACAATTCAATACATACTACACAACTATTACAATTCAATACATACTATAAATTTATAACTTAATAAATTATTTAACTATATATACACTTATGCAAATATAAATAGAGATACATTGCTGTGAATATTAGAAGATCCAGACTCTACCAACACTACTAATAATATTCTATTTTACAATAATATTCTATTATTAAAATCAATTATAATCTATGTAATACAATAAAGAATGTACAATACACAATACAATTAAAATGAATAAGGTACCACCGACTCGTTCCTATCATTCGATTCTTATTAACCAAAATATTCACTGTCAGATAGGACTATAAAATTCTGCTCGAGAGCGGAGTTACCCTATCAGATCATTAAAAAATTAACTAAATAAATTGTTCCACAGAGGAAAATCCTTTCATTTATAAAGATCTCATAAAACATTTTCTTCTGACACTGAATATTCAAATATGGACTGTATGTTTATACAAGATCTTAATTAAGAACAATTTAAAGGTTTTCCAAAAATTCTACAAGACTTGGTACATAAAGAGCATTATTTCCTAACACAAATACTTTCATAAGATTGTAATAAAATAATCCATAAAAATATGAAAAAGAAGGTGGTACCCGGAAAGTATAACTACGCATCAATACTATACCATAACAAAGTATAATCATTAATTTGTGCTAGTTGTTTTTGCAGTTTAAAAATAGGACACAGAGCCGAACCACTATGATGACCTGGAACAGTTTGTTTTTTAGAATTCAAATTTTAACGTATGCAATTAATACATGATGGAGTGCCACGACACCTATCCTGTGTTTTTTCATGACCTCGTGCACAATGTCCACAGGTAAATATGTTTTTACAGTCTCGAGCAAAATGTCCAATACCCTGACTGTGACAGCACCTCAATACTGTGACAAATTTTCTAAAAAACAAGCCATGAAACCTATATAAATTCTTCCTTTAATTCCAATTTTCCTCAGAATATGCTTTTCAATTCTCAAGATCAAATTAATAGTATTGTATTTTCTCTGAAATTTAGAAACTATTGACAAACTAAAGTCTTCTGGTGTTGGTAGCAAAGTTTGAAATGCAAGTTTTAAATCATTCTCCGTTGCATCTAAAGGCACACCAAAATCTATAATTCTCTCCATTTCTCTATTTGGGAGACGTATTTTAATATTTCCTGAAGAGCGTGCAAGTAAAGTATTTTGCAGTAAATTTCTCTGCTCTGAAGTCGAGCATGAAACCACCATTTTTCTTGTTTTAGTGTTGCGAAGGGAAGTTATTCGAAATTTATTTTTTTATTGGTTTCACTAGTTGATTCAATTTTTGACAACGTAATTTTGGATCTGTATTGACAGTAGAAATTAATAAGGAACAATATGTCGTGGTACTGCCAATACCACACGGAATTTTCTTCCTATCTCAAGGTAGCTAAATCTGATGAATGAACACGAAATGGGAGAATCAAATTTGATTGAAAAAAATTTTTTTCTTGCTGATTGAATCTGTTTGCGACCCTTTTTCTTCCAGATCTGTAACCATTTTAAAACTACCTGTTTTTCTTTAGAAACATAAACATGCTGAATATAACTCGCAACAGGATGAACCCTAATTTATTCAGTAGGACTATGGAAACAGAGTAAGATCTTTGTTCTGTTTCATCAATACATAATTGTGCTTCGAAAGATCTTGATAAGAGATCACCAAGGTGCGTAGATCCACTAAAAGAGAGCGATATCTATTTATATCAGTTTTATTTAATTTCAATTACTGTTGAGTATGTACGTTTTCTCGAAAAAAAAACTATGTAGTCTAATAAATCAAAATTTTCTCCTAGACTCATATTAATCTCTGTATTGTCTTGTAAAATCGGAGAACAGGAAATACTCATTTCCATCATCTTGCAAGCGTTAGGGATCTCTTCAAGAACACATTCTAAAGTGTGTGTTTCGTTGGAACTTTTATCGAGAACAAATTAAGAAGTCTGTATGTATTCATCTTTGTCTAAAATACCCTTCCAATTGGTATTAATAGATTCATCCATTGTCCCAGCAACTGTGGCCAATGTTTCGTTAAATTTTTCTATCAATTCGCGTAAAGCAGCAGTAGCTTCACTCTGCACTTGCAATACCGCTGAAATATTGTCATGAGTTGACCGGTTGTGGAGATTTCATCAATGGCAAAACTGACTGTCATAATTGAATACAAATTTTATGAGACTTCAGTAGATCTCGTAAACGGTTTCTATCCTGTTTGGCGAATTTTATTATATTTTTATGTTTGCCCACTTTACTTATAAAATAGTCAATTTCCTTTGCATCATCCTGTCAAGAGTGTTTCCCCAATTGTGTCAAAGTATTTAAATCCATCATAAATTTGTCTATTAATTGTAATCAGCAATTGGTATGGTAAATTGCCCAGTTACTTCAATAATAGTTCATTAGTACTAATACGTAAAATAATTAAGATACTTTTTTCACAAAAATAAACACCAGATACTAAATTGACACAATAGTGACACTAACATGACCATTTTCTAACATTTAAACGACACATATAATGAATAACGCTGTTGTAGGGGCTTAATATTTGATTAAGTTACTGGTAAACTTAAAATGAAAATCACAATGTTATTTCTATGGGAATTAAATTTTGGTGATATTGCTATGAAAATTGGTCAACAGGTCACGAACATAATCACGTCGTTGAACATAATCACACCACTCTTATTTTTTCTAAAATCGAACTGTTGGGAGGGATGTCAAAAGACAAAGCTTTCCTATTTAGTTACGTAAAAATGTATCAAGAATACACTAATGTAGTATTGTTATTGATACTATTATGAAAGATCAAAATAAAATGAACACAAAAGCATATGAAAAAAAAACGAATTACACGGTGTGTTTAAATAAAAATAATGAAAGATAAATCTAAAAATAATGGGGCAACTCAAATAATATGTATAAAAAACTAAGATGTAATTAAAAATTTATAAAATGGTAAAGAAAGTCTATCTGAAGTGGCAACTAACATTTAACATTCAAAGAATTCAGGGAAAGCAAAAATAAACAAATTAAGGGGAATAATGGTACAGATCAATATAACTGTATAACAAAAACTATTTAGCAACGACAAAATATCATATATGTGATAAATACAAATGTGATATTACCAGACCATCATTATAAATAAATATTATTCAAACATTAATTAAAAATCTAATTAAACGTACAAAATAACAAGACTATTTGTTTTGTATTAGCTGAGAAACACTTGGCGACAGATAGTAGCGCATGCGCCACCAGAATTGGCGCTGAAATATATTCTGTGAGAAACTTGATTTTTGTTGTACATTCGAAGTTGCGATTCATATGTTACGTTGTAAGAAAAAAACCTAGCGCCAGAGTGCCGCTATGGAAAATAAATGTATTGAAAGTTTTGAGCATGTTATTTTCTGTAATCTGTGTGGTGTTATTTTATTGTGATATATAGCTATCGACGAGAAATAGAATAATTCAATTCAAGGTTTTTTAGCCGGTCAGAGCCGGAACAGCTAATGAAGTTTATGAGAATGTGATATTACTTTCGGTTTTGTGAAACGAAGTATTACTTTGGATACTTCCAGATTGGATACTAACGATTCTAACTTAGTTTTAATTGCATATAAGGAACGAAGCCTCTTTAATGATATTCTTAATTTGTATTCTAATTATACTAAACTTAGTCGTATTGTAAGTTTCATATAGAGGTTTATCCATAATCTTAAGAACCCCCAGGTAAGGAGGTATGGAGTACTTACTTTAGAAGGGATAAAGGATGCTGAGGTGTATATTTTCTTAGAGGCCCAAAAAAGTGAGTTTTGAGAAGAAATAAATCAGTCAAAAAGAGGTAAGTGTGTAAACCTCAAAAGTTAATTAGCATTACTGAATATGTTTCTTGATATGTGTGTATGTGTGTATTGAGAATACGGCAAAGCACACTAGGGCTATCTGCCTAAGGGGAGGGATGCCTTTCGTGGAGGACTTTCTTAGGGAAACTGGCTCGTATACACGTTACACATGGGGAAAACCACGAAAACGCCCATGCAGCCAGCCCGTTCGCGGAATTCGAACCTCGGACCGAACTACCAGTGTTCAGCGATTTTACCGCTCGGCCGCTGGTGGGCTATGTTTCTTGATAACCTGAGGCTAATTAGGGTGGGCGGACGATTGTCCTATTCCGACCTACCCGCTAATAGTAAACACCCTATAGTTTTACCAGTAAACATCGTTTAACTACTATTACTTTAGAGCATTTTTCATTTGAGTTACCTTCATTTAGGATCACAATCACTGTTACATCAGGTAAGACAAAGGTTCTGGCCACTCAATAGCAGAAATAATTATAGAAAGATCATCTACAGATGTGTGACATGTTTTAAGAACAAACCCATCACAGTTCAACAAGTAATGGCTGAGTTGCCCAAAGAGCGTGTCGCACCATCATGCCCATTTAACATAACTGCTGTTGATATCTGCGACGCATATCCAATAAAGTTTAAGAAACAACGTAAACTAGTATTGAACTCAAGACCTTTTACTCCGATTTCAACTGATTACAAATATTTTAAAACTTTGATCCCAGGCCACTTTTTGGTTGGTAGACCTATCAGAAATCTTGCTGAGCTAGATTTATCCAACTTAAATGAAAACAGACTTTCTAAATGGCAAAGAATCACTAAGCATACACAAAAAATTTGGAAATTATGGAAACGTGATTATCTTAATAATTTACAAGAACGTCACAAGTGGAAATTTTTAAAAGATGACGTTCATTTGGGAACTCTTGCATTGTATTAATAAAAGATGAAAATTTGCCGTCAACCAAATGGTTAGTGGGGAGAAAACTGAGGTTTTCCAAGGTAGAGATAACAAAATAAGAGTAGTAACTGTAAGATTGTATAATCAACCTTTGCTAAAACGAAATGTTCGAGATATATTGTTGCGTTTTCCTTTTCTGACACCAGTTGTTACGTAATAACGACGACATTTGATGAAGTATGGAAACACACTTTACTTAGCCAATATTAATCAGGACAGCTCCAAAGTCACTTTTTACAGCCGCCGAAGATCTACTATAAACACACTGGAATATTCAGCGACACAGCCTTCACACTGTCAGACAATAACGGTGGAGACAGCTTCCTGCAAAGCACCCAACTCTGCTTTCCGGAGTACAGCTCCCGACTCTGCTTGGTCGTTCTCGGAACTCCACGTACACTCGAGACTCTCCACGCTACAACTCGCAATGCACTCGACGACACACGAGCACAGCTCCCGACTCTTCGGTTCAGTCGTCAAATCATTACAACAAATACCAGTTTATATTAGAAATAAACAATCATTCTACCGGAAGTATACATATATCTCGAACATTTCGTTTTAGCAAATGTTGATTAGGCAATCTTACAGTTACTACTCTTATTTTGTTACATTTTAATTAGCAAAAGTCAATAAACAAATAAACAAATAAAAAGCTTCAAAGGTACAATGAGCTTCAAAAAGAGGGGGGGGGTGTTACCCTTTCGTTTCTACAGAACTTCAATCTGGAATCGTGCTATGTAATTCTTCGTTTCACAAAACTGAAAGTAATATCACAGTCTCATAAACTTCATTAGCTGCTCCGGCTCTGACCGGCCAAAAAAACTTGAATTGACTGAAACTAGAATGCCTGTCATAATACTTTACTAAAACAAATGCTTGCAGCTTATACAGATTGGACTATTAAATGTTTAGTAAGTGTAGTTCGTCAGATTTCTTCATGGAATACATGTGACATGGAAACAGGTTTCGGTTCGATGATGCTACGGACTTTTAAAAGTATATTTACAATTTAAGATCATAATTATTATGAAAAAAAATTATAACCAATTTCTTACTTACTGGCTTTTACGTACAATCTTGCGGTACATATATTATTAAAATTGTGGAAGCATCCTCGAACGTTTAGTATCATCTGCCCTTCTAAATGAAAATGCGTTGACTGATTTAGACAGAGCGGTGGCTTTGGAATAAATTGTAGTTTTGTATATATTTGACTGCTGTGATTAAATTATTTCTTCAGTTTGCTGCTATCCGCAAAATGCTATTAAAAATTTAAATTACATGTGTTATTTGCAGCGTCCGATTTCTAAAACTCTATTGGAAAATTTTATCAGTGAAAGTATTTAGTGGGCAAATGGCACTCCACGAAGTTTTTTTTTTTTTTTTTTTTTTCTTTTGTGTGGCTCGTTAGGACAGAATATTCGCTTGGTTTTGAGATTTCTTTCACGTGCGCTTTCGAAGATTCATGTCGCATTCTCTGCATATCTTCCCAGAGTTAGTTACGTAACCACGTCGAGGAAAGTGCTCTCTGGGTATTTATGTGTGTTCCGAACCCTGCTGTTTTGCACTATTTTGAGTGATATTTTTCTGTTTTTTAAGTCCAATTTTACCTTATTTAGATTCTCTTTAAAACCGAACATTAGTAACGCCTCTTTAAACTGTGATATTAAATTAAAAACTGTGATATTTAATTAAAAAGAGATTTAAAGTTATGCCTTTGATTATTTATGACTTGCCATTAAAATCGTTGTAGAGTATTTTAATTCCATAATTACGTTTTCCTTTTCTACTGCTTGTATACTGATGGCCTAATGAATAAGCGAACTTACAGAATTAATTCAATGCACACATTAACTACGGACATGTTGATTAAAACAAATTTAATTTAAGAAAAAAATATCTAGTAAGAAAATGCAGATCAATCTTTTCAAGCCCAGTTTTCCGTACCCAGTTGAGACACATAAATTATATCAGACTTGTATAGAATAATAATAAAAAATTATTAACACTGAAACTTGATAACACAATAAATTTTAATAATTCGTTTCTGTTCCTAAACAAATGTATGGTATTTTCGTTAATTACTGTCGATAAATATTAGGATTTATCTCTGATAGCTTTTTAACGATATCTGTAATAACACTTTACCAACTTTTAAAGAAATGCATGCGCCTTATACAGATTGGACTATTAAATATTTAGGAAAATTAGTTCTTCAAATTTCAGATTTCTTCATGAAATGCGTGTGACATGGAAACTGGTTTCGATTCGATGATGCTGCGGATTTTTCAAAATGTATTTACAATTTGAGATTATAAATATTATGAAAAAAATTATAACCAATTTCTTTCTAGTTTTTTCGTACGCTCTTGCGGTATATACATTATTAGATTGCAGAGAAACATAAATATTTACACTCACAGTTACGTGTGATTTTAAATTAAACTGCCTTGCCTATTTTAGGCATAGTGGTGGCACTGGAATAAATTGTAGTTTTAGTTTTGTTTGACTGCTGTGTTCTGTCTTTAAACTATTCCTTCAGTTTGCAGCTCACCGCAAATGCTATTAAAAATGTAAATAACAAGTTTCATTTGCAGCGTCCGATTTCTAAACGCTCCATTTGAAAATTTTATCAATTACGTAAAGTATTTAGTGGGCCAATGGTGGTCCGCGATTTTTTTTTTTTTTTTTTTTTTTTTTTTTTTTTTTTTGCTACTTAAGACAGTCAGAATCCGCTTGGTTTTGAGATTTCTTTCACACGCACTTTCGAAAATTCATGTCGCATTTCGCTATATATCTTCTCAGAGTTAGTTACGTAACCATGTCGAAGAATGTGCTTTCTCTGGGTATTTATGTGTGTTGCGATCCCTGCTAATTTTGCTTTTTTGTGAGTGCTCTTTTTGCTATGTTTAAGTGCTGGGATATTTTTGAATTTCTATGATTATTATTTAGGCCATAAATGTTGAATTTCCCCGCTGGGAGATGCTTTGAATACTATGTGTTAAAATAACGCTAGGTCTACTTCGTAGGCCGGTGTCTCGTGCTTTTCGTATGAAGATACTATGCGCCTGGATGGGGAATCTTCTACTAATTTTATGTGTGTGACACTTTGGACATTTTGGAATTCCTGAATAATAAGATGTTCCACGACAATTATTTGGATAAATTATTATCTCTGGATGTTTAAAAGTGTGATACTTCGCATTGTGCACGTGTTGATTTGCTCATCGAAAATTTGAAAAACATCCGTATTAAAACATGCGGTTGCGCTCTTATGGATAATATCTGTTCTGTTTTGCATTGCTACAACTTACCTCAGTATAATGAACTTCAAGGCCTGTGACCAACAATTTCGCCCTGATAATTTCAATGAAATTAACAAACTTGAAGCCTGTGCTACTTCGATAATGGGCAAATTCTATTTTCGTTTGCCAAGCAGAGAACGCTTATCATCAATGCGCAGTATCAATAGAGTTCCTTGCATCGTGACCCTCGACACAGGAGCCAATTTCACCATCACTGCGAAAGATTTAAATCAACAATTTAGAGATAAACTCATCTGGACGCTATCCTTAGTTGCTCTTCAGACTCTATCTGGTGATAAAATCGGAACTGATGGGAAATTAAACGCAATTATCACTTTTGGAAGTACCGCCTACTGTTACAAGGCATATGTGGCATATATTACAGATCCGTGCTTACTCCTATTGGACTTTCTGAGGAAATATAGTTTTTCCTTGGAATTTGAAAATAACGAACTTCATTCAGTCTCTTAGTTCATAAGTACTAATAATCGGAAAGGATCCTCACCTGGAAACGCGACGCTTTGTCTGGAAGACCCTGTCCAGAAATCTGCCGACATCGAAGAGAAACACGAGTGCTCCCGGTTCTGCAATGTTAAACTCGGTTATCCAACCATGTACCGCTTCAACATCAGCAGATCGAGACCCATGGAGTGATGACGACGTCAGAAAAGATAAGCTGAAAGACGGTAACATTAAACCCATAATAGATTTAATGGAGTCCTTAAACAGAAAACTACCTGGTAAGATATTTCGATCTATAGTCCGACGACAGAAAAATACTTGTCTCTTTGGGAAATCTTTCCACATTCACAACGGCGCCGTGTACCGGAAATTTGAATAGGATGATGGAATGGCAGCTGATACCTCCAAGATCCCGAATATACTTAAAGAATTGTATAGCATCTCAACATGAGGCCCTTCGGAATAATGAAGCCTGTGCAGAGAGTTCGTGAGCACTTCTACTAAAGTAATGCAAAGGATGACGTACAAAGGTGGTGATGATCTTGAGATGCTGTGAAAGTAGAAAAAGACCAACAAAACGCGGCCAAGGCAAGTTGGAACGTTATAATGTAGGAGCACCTTTTTAACATATCGCCTTTGACATCTTGGAACCTCCTTCCCGAACTGGTGGTGGCAACATATACATCCCCGTTCTCATACATTATTTCACCAAAGCGCCTGAAGCGTGTCCTATTCCTAATAAAACAAACTGACACAGTAGGAGAAGTAATGATACAGCACTGGATTTCCAGGTTCGGAGTTTCCTTTCAGTAATATTCCGATCAAGGAAGAAATTTTGGATCTGCTATAATTACAGACTTGTGCAAGCTACTCGGTATTGACAAAAGCCAAACCACACGTTTATATCCTCAGTCAGACGACATGGTATGGATCTTTAATCAAACTATCCTTAATAACCTCTCATTGGTGGTATTCAGAAGCCAATAGGGACTGGGACCAGACGTTACGTCTATTTTTCACTAGCTTACCGCAATGTTGCCAAAGAGACTACCTTCTATTCTCCATATCAGGTGCTGTTTGGTCGAGACTTTCGTCTGCTTTGTGATATCATGTTTGGTCTCTCCTCGGATGATCCTTCGTTGCCTGAGGAGTACATTTAGGATCTCTAGGATCGGTTTGAAGTAATGCACAATTTTGCACGAGAGAAAGTCAACTTGGCGAATGAGAAAATGAAGACCCGATACAAAGAGCTACAGGACACCGATTCCACGATGGAGAAAAACGTGCAGTTGTGGAATCCAATTTGACTAAAAGGACTCTGTCCGAACTACGGTTACTTTGGAATGGTTCTTACACAGTCTTAAAGAGGTTGAACAACGTCGTAGTTCGGATCAGTAAATCACCGAATTCTAAGCCTAAGGTCATTCATTACGAAAGGCTAGTTTCTTACTAAGGCCAAAGTACGTAGTGTATATAAGACCACGGTAATAAGATAATAAGATAAGTAAATAAGATAAGACCACGGTCCTATTTGTTTCTAAATTTGTAAAATTTTGAACGCTTTATTGATTTAGTATTTGATTTGTTTTGAGTTACTTATCTCAACTATTGTTTCTGTTGTTTTTATTGCAATGTAATATTTATAAGAGAATAATATTCTTGTCAATGGTCATTTACCACCAATCGCTAATCTACACAACATATGGCCTGCTACCAAATGCTAGCTGCTGTTTCAAAATACCACCAAGTGCTTCTCCACCGGTCGCTATACTACACAACATAATGGCCTGCCATTAAGTGATAATGGCAGTTCCAAAAATGCCGCTAAATGTCATTTATCACCAATCGCTATTCTACACAAGATATGGCCTATCACCAAATGCCATTTGCCGTCCTAAAATGCTACTAAATGCCATTTACCATCAATCTCTGTTCTACATCAGTCGTATGACACATATGACATTTGTTTTCCAAATTAATGAGACATTTGTTAGTGGATTAGAGTTGTTAAGTATATAAACTGCATAATTTCTGCGAGATTCATTAGCTTAGGTCCAACTAGTATTTCAAACGCAAATTGCCTTATCATCTGATAAGTTAAGAGTAAAGTTAATATCTCGCTGCATTCAGATTACCAACTGGATTTAAGTGATATTGGTGTAATTCAAGAATTCTTCAGACTTTTATATTAAGCTTCGATGTACAGTTTGGATAACGCCAGTTTAGGAACTTGTTTCGCAGAAAGCCTATTTCCCGTCTTTGATTTAATTCATAATGCAGATTATTAAACTTCGGATTGCAGCTTTATTCATATCACTCGTATTTCGTTTAAATTTCAAGTAATTGTTCAATATTAAGTTGTAAAAATATATGTCTGGATAGAGTAAAATTAAGTGTGGTTTCTTACTTAACGAGTGTGAAACTGACTCCGTACAAAACTAATTTTAAGAATTAATGTGAAATAGCCTATGTAAACTGAAATTGGAATTTTCGCAGGTGTAATACCATTTTGATGGATATGATAGCAAGATAGGTCTCAAATTATAGTAACGTCTTCCATAGTAAGCATTAGACACAAGAAAATGTTTAAATTAGTTTTCTTTCTCGGCACTCCGTCTTAATATATAAATTGAAATAAATGAAAACACCGAATGAACAAAATGAATACTGATGAATTCATATACATGAACATAAGAACTCAAGTTATACAGATATATAAAATAATAACGAAAAGAAAAACAAATCGAATTCCAAATACAGAATAAAACAAAAATATTTCGTTATGTTTGTACTAATTTCCCGTTCCGTTTGCAGTTGTCGCCGCGTCTAGTTTCCAAAGCTGAAAACTGTATACCGGCTATTTTCATTTGGTTGCTTCATGTAGCGATGCAAGGACAGAAATGCCTAAATGAGTCCTGGAGACAAAATAAAATACATAAAATACAAATTCTTCTCATAAACTGGAGGACTATATACCCAATATTTACAACCACTTGCTTTTCATTAACTGAGTGATGAGGATGAAGTCAAAATCATGTTATAAACAGATATTCAGTGCAGATTTTGGACTGGGTACTAATTTTCTTTTAAGGTTGAAAACTTTCATAAAAAAATATTACGCAGTAAATGATCGTAAAAGCAATGTTCTTTAAAACCTATAGAATATAACGCATCTTTTAGAGCAGCGGCCGCTAACCCTTAGAGAACTTCACGGACCACCACATATATAATTTTATATTTGGCGGGTCACTAATATGAATTTAAAAAAACACTTAAATCAGACCTTAAAAACAACATATTAATATGCAAAAACAATAACATTATTATCGTCTCACTGATACACATATTTCATTCATACTGAAAAATTATATGAAAAGTTACCTTCTTGTACAGAAAGCTTCACATTTCCACATCACTGAAAAGGAACTTCACGAATAGCAAGAACAAAACGGCAAACGCAAAGCATTATCAATAAACTGAAATAGTTATTCCACCAATTTTTAATTATTGTAAACTTACATCGCTTACTCAGCAATGGCGCCATCGATCAACAGTTATAAAAAACAAAAGCGGAAACTTCCAGTGATGCTATTAGAATCAAGAATGCAGATGGTTCTCAGAAAAATCCATCAAGTTGCCTATTGACAAGGAGAAAAACTGTGTCATTAACGACTAAAATAGCATATGTTTGTAATTCAAAAGGAAAGAGAACTCCAGTTCGCGCTATTATTGACAACAGCAGCATATCCATGGATGCCAAATCTCACTTTGAAATGTCGTTAGATACACCTTCAAAATTAGCTAAAATCGCTAAATTCAGAAGGAGTTTCGCTAAAAGTAGCAACTAAAATCAAAAACGTATAATCCATATTTCATAATAGGTTTTGTTACTCGTCATTTTTTAAACTGAATCTTCATAAAAATATAAATTATGTCTCAATTTTTCAGCGGACCATCAAAACGTTTTCACGGACCACCAGTTGGCGACCGCTGGTTTAAAGTTCGCGACCATTTTCTTACCCTTAATTTCATGTTATTTTATTTGTGATATTTTCAGAAAGATTACCTGAGAGAAAGAATCCTTTCCCGATAGATGATACTGGACTATTGTTAATAATCAGACATAAAGCTTATACTAATATGCAAGTTTTATTTTACCTTCTTTCCTTAAGTCCAGTTTGGTTGTTATTTTGTCATGCACAAAATTCTACGAACAACAAAGAATTGAAGATAAAATGGCGACAAGTTTTTCTAAAGTTTGAAAACGTTTCGAAAAAATATTATGTAGTCAATGGTGGTAAGAACAATATTATTTAAAACCAATAGCATAATATAATGCTTGGAATGCTGTAGATAATGTCTCTCAAGAACTTGAAAATGTAAATTGTATAAAATTACTTTAGCTGTGACAAGTTGTTTTTGCATCTGGGTTAATGAATGATTGTCTTAATGATTGGTAATGAGGGAAAAAACATGAAGTTTATATATTTTTAATAATTATTTATAAGTAAAATCATCCAGGAATGTGCACAGATCGTAGAAGCTACGTCTAAGGGCATCCCATTGTTGATTAGTATCAGCATCTGTTATCTTTGGGGGTTAATTTATAGGATAACATCATTTTTACACTAAAAATTTATATTTTAAACACGTAAATAAATACATACATATATATATATAAAGAAGGTGACACATGAATGTAAAGAGTTACACAAGAATTTTTATAGTTTCAAATTTTCTGGAATGCAAATCTACGCAGATGCCTCAGAACTAATGTTTGCTGCCGAATTGCCAGTTTTTATTTAACATTAACTGTTCGACCCAGTCGTAGAAGAAAGATTAATCGTCTGACAAAGTCCTTGGTATTTTCAGCTGAAGTTACATTCGTTCATAGGAGCACTATCTCTGTAATTTCCTGAATAATCTTATTCCAAAATATTTTATTTCTAAATCTTTGCTTCTGTCAAATTTTCCCTATTCACCATTGCATCTATAGTGAAGGTAGCTTTTCTTATTTGCTTTAACTGGAATCACAATGGATACTAACTAAATTTCACTGAGAGTTTTAATGGAAAAGAGAAAGAATAAAAATAATGCTTTAAAATCGCAGGATTTGATACAATGACAGGAGAAAACTTAAAAATTTAGCAGTACTAATTTGTTCACTTTGTGAGAAATTTCCTTCCCGGAATAAAATTACAGCAATTTTCTGCACAATTACTGCTAGCTCTGCACTTGAAATTTTGTATACAAATTTAAGCTCTCACCATTGTCAAAGTCTTCAAAGAATAACTACACTGGCATCCTGAATTGGGAAACAGTAAAACATTCTTCAAGAAATTTAATAATAGTTTAGTCCGTAAACTCACTGTTAACGAGAATGTCAAATATACGGACGGGCATGTGCAACGCTTATCCCAAGGAGCCTTTCATAATTAATTCGGTTTCCTTCTCTTAGGAGAGGTTCGAATCCCGCGAACGGACTGGCTGCATGGACGTTTTCGTGTTTTTCCCCATGTGTAACGTGTATACCAGTCAGGTTCCCTTATAAAGTACTCCACGAAGGCATACCTCCCCTTAGGCAGATAGCCCTAGTGTGCTTTGCCATAATTAAATCAACCAAAACCAAACCAAACCCTCCTTAGGTAATTTTATTCATCTTTATGTTCATCCCATCGTCTCAAATCTACACAGTTAAATTTTCTTGCATCAATAAACTAGGAAGAACAAGCACGGAGTCGAAATGGCGGAGTGAGACTTCAAAATTCAGCAGCAGTTAGTATTTTTCCTGCTTTCTTTTGGCCATTGATAGAACAGCTGGTTCACTGGGTTAGGTGCTCATTAGCTTTACAGATCCTCGTGAATGGAATAAATAAAAACTGGAGCTTAGTGCAACGTCTCCCGGGAAAACACTTTTCGCAATAAAATGCCAAATTGCTAATTTTAGTTTCAGTTGAAGAAACTAGTCTGGTTTACAGGTAGCTTTGTGAAAAATTTTCGTAGATAAGAATTTTCTTACAAATTCGCGCACTTTAACTAAAGACAGAATTGCGTGGACGGAAATTTCCAATATAGGTTCGGTGTTGTAGTGTATTTAATTATGGCAAAGCACACTAGGGGTATCTGCCTCAGAGGAGGGATGCCTTCGTGGAGGACTTTCTAAGGGAAACTAGCTCGTATACATGGAAAAACCATGAGGAAAACCACGAAACCGCCAATGTAACCGTTCGCGTTATTCGAACCTCGGACGAACTACCAGTGTTTAGCGACTTTCCAATATGACTTTCCAATATTACCAAATATCACATAACCACCGCTTTGCCTTTAACAGACAATGCAGTTTCGTTAAAAATATAAGAGGATCATCAAGCAATAATCACTGAAAAAAAGGTGACCAAATTTTTATACCGTTAAAGAGCACAAGAAAACTGGTATTCAATAAACCAGAATAAGTTTTTTTATACACAGTTGAATATTACTTAGCATCAAAATCCAATACGCTTTCGTATGAATGCTTGTTTCCATAAACTCCCTGTGTTGAGTCCTTCAGCTTTGCGTGTTCGGTGTCAACCAATAAATGTTGATAAACACTTTACTTAAATTGCAGTACTGGGTTTGGTGTGAGCTCCAGCATAATAGTTATAAAAATGTGCAAACACAGAAAAAAAAAGCAATACAACTGTAAAGATGTATACTAAGGTAAAATGTTATTTATTAATTGCAAGAGAAAATTAAATATTTATAATAAATTATCTGACGTGTGCATGTTGATGTAAGTAGCGGCATAAAATCTGGTCCATTAATATCAACATGTTGATAATTTCATATAAAGGAATAGCAATGATGTAGCGTCACTTCGATCATATCAATTTATTGCGTCATAATCTAGTTTTTGATAAATTTATTGGAGTGGAAATTTAAGCCATTGTGAAATCAAAAATAACAACGACTGATTTTCCGTTTGTGATTTTCGATATGAAAAATATAACTAAATGTTAATCTTATTGGAATCAGAGACGTGTTTAGCATTTTTCTACATTCTAGACACTTCAACAGATCTTATCAAATGTAATTAAAAAAAATTTAATGAAATAATATAAGTTCCTATAAAAACTTTAAAAAAAAAGAAAGGAGAAAATTAAATACTTGCAGTGCCAACTGGTAAATAAACTCATTCATTCATGATACGGCTTAGTATAAAAATGAAAACAATTTTAAATTGATATGAAAACAATTTAACAATATCTTAATAAACGAAAAAAATTAAAATACCAACTTAGCAGCCTAAACGCTAAAATGAACTTAACAAAATATTAATTCCTCCTTGCTAACAGCCCCCCAGCGACCGCTGGTCGCTGAACACTGGTAGTTCGGTCCGAGGTTCGAATCCCGCGAACGGGCTGGCTGCATGGGTGTTTTCGTGGTTTTCCCCATGTGTAACGTGTATACGAGCCAGTTTCCCTTAGAAAGTCCTCCACGAAGGCATCCCTCCCCTTAGGCAGATAGCCCTAGTGTGCTTTGCCATAATTAAATACACCACACCACACCACACCACCTCCTTGCTAACAAACCCTGGTAAATAATCATCTCTGAAGGTTAGTAATTTTTCCAAGAGCACTCGATACATATAAGACTAATGTTGATCTCTGTCTGGCCCCTCCCTAGCTGCGCTGTAGCTCTAAACATATTTATTTCCGATTACGAGCCATATTAATTCGGGTATCAGCCTTACAGCTCAAGAAATAGTCGTGTATAACTGAATAATGTTCCTTTCTCATGAAGTATTTTCATTTCAAAGAGCTTTTCATAGATTTCCGAAATTATTTACCCTATGAGAAACACGTTTGCGAGTCATTTAACACTAGGGACAGTTTAACTGATTAAGTTTATTCTCGCACTGTTTACAAATTCTCCTTTTACATATTGGATATATTACATACAAAAATTGCTGATAACTGTTAATAAAGGAAATTCACCGTTTCAAACATGAAAGTCAGAAGATTCTCAGCCCCGCTCATAGAATACTCACCTCCTCCGTGATTACACTTATTTTGGTGTCATCTCTTCCTCTTTTTGTGATTGAATTATTTGAAAATGGGTTTTTTTTTTTTTTTTTTTTTTTTTTTTTGAGGGGGGCATTATTTCGCGTTTTGTACTTATTCGCCCAAGGGCAATGTTTCTCCCGAACGGGATATTTATCTCGAAACGATTCTTTGCGTCGAAACACTTAAATGCGCTGTATCACTTTTCAGATTGTTCCCACCAAATATTATCGCACGGTATTATATTTAAAGAAAATAAATAATGAAGAATCTGCATGGCATGTACGGTATGTTTCTTGCATTCTGAAGAAACAACGGCATCTAAGATATATCAAATTTTGAACATCGTAGTCGTGCACCCGAGCGTGGTCATCTGGAAGGCCGATTTTGGATTCCCTATTTGATATTTTGTAAACTTTTAACGAATTTTTGATTAAACTCAACGATTTCAAAGTAAGCAGTGTCAACACTGTACGTAATAAAATATTTTTATCTCCAGCGTGCGAGACTGTCTATCGGAAATTTAAAAGATATACTGTTTTTAAATATTTTGTGATTTTGTTATTGAATCGAATTTTAGGTGGCTTAATCGCCAATATGATGAAACATACAAAATGTTAATATAAAATGACTAAGTAGGTTTTGTAAGTTTATATTAGTAAAAAAAACTGAACATTTAGGCGATCAACTGAGAAAAGACAGGGAAAAAAAAAAAAAGAGAAAAATAAAAAATGTGTGCCAGCACTTGACGCTGCATCGGAAGTTGTAAGAGTGTATTGCTATGCTATACTGCTTTTCTAATTTTTGTAATATTGCTACTGAACTATACTTGGCGCAAGTGAAAGGAAAATTATGCTTTAGAACAAAGTTAAAAGAAACAGAAAATGGGTTAGAAGAAGTGATCCTTAACAGCAAACTGGTGGATCATGAGCTGCGCGTGTGCGTCAGAAACCTTAATAATCTCTTTTGGCGGCCATCAAATTCTGAAAACTTTTAGACTTCTTTTCGACAAAGGCAAACTAACTAAACTTAAAAGGATCTGTAAGGTCAAGAATTTTGCGCATTAAGCTTCAAAATTTGAAATAAAATTAAAAAGTAAGTTCTTCAAGCTATAGAGTAAGTATATAAAGAGTAGTATATAAAGTCAAACATCGGTTCCTTTGCAAAGTAGTATAAACACAAAGTAAAGATCCAATTGTAATTCAAAATGTGAAACCACAATATGTATGAAATACTAATTCAAAAAATTTGAAAACGATGAAAGCATAACTTGATTCAAACTTAAAAGTTAATATGTATGTAGAATAAAGTGTAAGGTATCTCAAAACATATAAGAAAAAACTGCAAAAACATCAAATTAAAAAACAAAAGTACCGATTTTTGTAAATGAGTAGTGTCTTTGCACCATGGACCACTCTATATATGTGGCTTGCCAAATATTTTCTCGAGAGGTTGGAGGCAGGGAAAGAGGAATGGGATTCCATCGGATAATTCGCCTCGATGTGTTCTCCTTCAAAATAAGCGGCGAAACTAAACAAAGTGGAAATGTTATCTGTATGCTAACGCCCAAAACAGCGTGTCTATGCACAAGGTAACGGTATTCAGTACCTGGTAATGTACACGTATGCTAACAACAGTTGCACCCTTTGATGCTTGTATACTGATATTTGAAAAATCAGGGATTTAAGACAATGACTACAGACATGCTGGTTAAAAAATATTAAATTTAAGGTAAACGTATCTACTAACAAAATGCAGATCAATATTTTAACACTTAAGTTTCCGTACCTAATTGTAATACGTAAATTATATCAGACTTGTAGAGGATAATAATATAAAACTATTAAAATTAAGACTTATAAATCTCACAAGTACTTCTCTTCCAATTCTAAAAAATGCATGGTATTCTCGTTTAATGCTGTCGATCAAATTTAAGATTAATATCTGATAGTTTTTTAAAAAAAGTCTGTGAAAATACACTTTACTAAAACAAATGCGTGCTGCTTATGCAGATTGGACTATTAAGCACTTAGGAAAATTAGTTCTTCATGAAGTATATGTGACATGGAAACGGGTTTCTTTTCGCTGATGCAATGAATGATTTTAAAAATACATTTGCAGTTTGAGATTATAATTATTTTGAAAAAAAATTATAACCAATTTGTTACTTACTACTTTTTTCTTATAATCTTGCGGTACATAAATATTTTAAAAATATACTGCACGAAATATAACTGTCTACCATTAAACATCTTTAATGAAACTGCGGTGCCTATTATAGGCAAAGCGGTGGCTTTGTAAGAAATAATTTTTTTTTTTTTTTTTTTTTTCCTTTTCTTTGGATTTGTGCTTAAATTCTTTTTTTGCGCTTGCTGTTCCCCTCAAAACGTTTTAAAAGCGTAGTTCCTAAGTTTCATATACAGCGTGGAGAAGATTTTAATGTTTTTGAAAAAGAACTGATTTGTGCTTTTAATAGCTGAATAATGTTTAATTGAAGAGCGATTTCCAAGAACTCCCCCGGAAAGTCTTATCAGTTAAAGTATTTTAGCGGGCAAATAGCGGCCCATGAGATTTTTTTGTGCCCCGCCTAAGACTGTAAGAAAATCTGCTCTGATTCGAGATTTCCTTCAAGTGCGCTGTCAAAGATACACATTGCATTTCGCTATATATTTCCTCAAAGTTAGTTACTCCGCATAACCGTGTAGAAGAAAGTGATCTCCGGATGTTTCGCGTGTGAATATCTGTGCACGTTTTGCATTTATGTGTGCCCTTTTTGCATTTTTGTGAGTGCTCGTTTGCTGTGTTTAAGTGCTGTGAAGTTTTTGAATATTACCATGAATATTATTTCGGCCATAGATAGTCAATTTCCGCAGTTGGAAATACTTCGAATAGCGTATATGAAAATGGCGCTAAGCATACTTTTTAGACCGATCCCTCGTGCTCTTCGCCTGAACATGATATGTTATTGATGTGGAATCTTCAACGAATTTTTATATGTGTTTTACTCCAGATATTTGGATATATCTGAATAATAAGATATACGATGACATTTATTTGGATAAATTACTCTCTTTGGATTTTTTTAAAGTTCGATACTTTTGTGCACGTATTGACTCGCTCATGAAAAATCTGAGAAAATTCTCTGCCCTAACGAAAAATACGCTTGAACTGTCAAGGATATTTTCGGTTAATAGTTGCGTTACTATAATTTATTAATGACCTTCAGATCTGTGAAGAACAATTTCGACGGGATAATGTCAAGAAATTAAAGAAGCTGGAAAACTGTGCTACTTCGATAATGGGTAAGTGCGAGTTTCTTTTGGCAAGCAGAGAACTCTCGTTTATTCTAAATGCGAGGAACAAACGAAAAATGTTCATAATGGTAATGAGAGTGTTTCTAATGCTCATAAATGAATGAGATATTAAAAAGCCGTCTAAAACAGCCAAAGGTACGAAATTAGTTAAAACTAAGTCGCAATTAACGATAAAAATAGATTTGCTAATATTGATGTACATGATTCTGCTATTACAATTGATCACATTTGTCGTGTTGTTACTGATAATAATGCTGCATTCAATAATATTAAGAAGCCTAGTCCTAGTAAAAATGTCCTTCATAATTATAAATGTAAATATTGCCAGTAGTAATAACCCAGCAAGCACAGGCGTGCGGCAGCAGCCGGATCAGCCTAAAACCCCCTATCATGGCTAAGCTCTCAGAGAGTAATAATTATTATCCCATTTGCAAAGACTTATCTAGACAGCTTCCTGACTGTAAATTTTTGGGACGCCTTAGTTGTGAGTTCCTTGCAGTTCAGTCGGTCTCGTCGGATGAGCATCTTACACTTAAATATATTTTTTTTTCTTGTATAAAAAAAAATTGAAAATTGTGTTTTCAACCCAAGACATAAAAGACCTGTAAAAATTCTTTTAATTCTCTCCTCTCAAACTCAGATGTTCATATAATACGCGAATCTCTATATGATACAATGTGCGTAAAAAAGTGCAGTTCACCAAATAAAAGACAAGGGCTCCGATGCTAGTATTTCAGGCGCAGACATATTCCTTGCGAGAGTTTTCATAGTAAATAAAATATTACTTCCCATATTAAAGCTGAAATGTATTTATCGAAAATTCAAGTGCCCCATTGTCACATTTGTCAGAAGTGCCACAACACTCCCGAGAATGACCATGTGGCACCTACATGTGTCAAATGTGCAGGTGACACATCTAGGTGCCATAACTGGCAATTGTGACCACCAGGGGCGTCTCGAGATGCCTAAGCGAGCGAATAGTTCTGGCTCCCAAGTAGCATCGCATAGAAGACGTCGGAATTTGCTTCATGAAAAAAGAAGCATGTTAGTAACACTCCAAAAAAGTCTGCAATAGAATAAAGAATTAGCAATGCTCAGGCTCTTAATCCGGACACTGCTGAAAATCCTATTACCCAAAATGTGAGTTTACTGTCCTCAATACTACAGCTTCAGTTTACAACCACATTAATATTCCAAATTTCCAAGTTTACAACCACATTAATATCCCAAATACTTCATACAGAAATGAACTTTCAGGTCTTCTGGAATTGTTTAACTTTACGAATCAATTTCAAAAAGAGTCTGGCCTAAGTTTTGCCAGCATTATTAAAGTCATTAAAAGTTAAATGCATGCTTTGAAACAGTGCGAAAATGAATTAGGTAAAATGTTTGTATTGTATCAGAGACTCGAAGAAAACTACAGGCTATCTTATCAAAACCAATTATGAATTCTGAACTTAAAATTGTGACAGGGGACGCAAATTGTTTATTCCTTAGAATTAATGAAGTACCTATTTTTGTAAATGAGTACAATCCCGATGTAATCCTCCCTGCAGGAACACAAGCTCAGGCCAGTGGCAACTATTAGGATCAGGAGTTATTACCTGTATAGTCTGGATAGAAGTCGTAACGGCCAATGTCCGTAGTACCTAATTCTTGTAATTAAGCGCTCCACCCATTAACACACTGCACTGCCACAGTTTTTAAGTCTCTGCAGAGACATTAGATTAAATTTTGGAAGCAGGCAAGATGAAAAATAGGCAACGCTTTCGTTGGGAATCGAACTACGGACCTCTCAATTACGCGCTGAGCGTGCTGACCACCACACCACGAGGGTATGGCATGAAGGCAGGAAAAACAACTTCTATACTTCCCTTTTAACCCTTTCTGACGTACTATACTTTAAAGTCAGAATTTCAACAAAAACATTTGTGTGCAGTCTATTTAGGCCTAAAGGAGTATACATGTAAAGGTTTGTAAAGATTGCATTTATTGTTTTAATTTTGTGAGTGTTCCATGAGGTAGAACACTGCGCCGCCACACCTCTTAAAAGTGCACTGTATTATGGCTGTATATATGGTTTTCTGGATATACATAATAGTTTATGGATATACATAATAGTTTACATGTATATACACAGATCTTATATAAAAAATATTTACAATTTTTTCGATTTCTTAGCTTCGTGAAACTGTTCAAAGCATGTCACATCTTTTTGATAGAAGCCTAAAGCAACTTCAAACAAAATGTGTTTCGCGATGATTCCAGCTACTTATTTCTCACCTGAAAACTACTGACAAAAATGTCAAGACGCCCATATTAGGGTTTTCATAGCACAATCCACACATCACCACTCAATATTCCTTTGTTTGAATTCCTTCCGCCCCAAAACAACGGAAACAGAAAACGTATGCAACAGATGTTTTCTCCTAAGAATGGATGTTCTGATGCATAATAGCATGAGATCGCTAAAGGCGCAGTGTTCCCGCTGATGGAACAGCCTGTTTTATTCAATGGCTCTGCGCATGCTTTTTGTATGAAAAATTAAAACAAGTATAGAACAAATAAAATAAAGTACACCCATTAAAAGTATACGGAATGTTTTTTCCAAACATTTTTTTTTTGTATCACAAAAACAAATGGAGAAAATTACTTGAAAATAAGTGGATTTTTAATAATACATCATAGTTAAATATTCTCGGTCTCCTTGTGATATGGACTCCATCTACTATTTAAAAGGAAAATTTAAAAGTATATTCTAAAGGCATTTTTGTCCATTTGGGGTTGAATTTAACGGTTTCAGAAGCGATCCAAGTTGGGTGTTCCATGAAGTGAAACACTGAGCAACAAAAGGTTTTAAAAGGCGACTGGAGTTTTCAGGGAACCCAATCGCCAAATCCTGGGTGAGGAGAAACATCATCCAACACCCTCTTAGTTCGGGTGCCACTGTAGAGACATTAGGTATTTTTGAAATATTTGAAAGCAGGCAAGATGAGATTGACAGATTAGCAAAGCTTTCGTCGGGAATAGAACCACGAACCTCTGGAATACGCGCCCAGCGTGCAGACCACTACAACACGAAAACACGCTGAGAAGGCGAGAATACCTTACACCTTAACTATCACCATGACACCAGTCACCTCACGACCACTAACAATTATCTCCGCCTATACACCATTTAATAAGAGATACAAGGGAACATTTAGCGTGATTTTTCAGGAGTTTTCCCGACCACAATATTGTCTTAGATGGAGACTTTAATGCACGCCATCACGAGTGGGACAGCAACAATAACACTTTCCTCCGTAACGTAGTTCTTCAATTTGCCAAAAGCGGCTTTTCTTACAAAAGTCGAATTACAATTGAAGTAATTACAGTTACAATACTCGTTGATGTTGCACTCGTTTACAGGCGTATCAACCCTGAATTTTCCTGAAATGTCCCATTTCTAAATCTTTGCTTCTGTCAAATTTTCTGTGTTCACCACTGCATCCAGAGTGAAGACAGTATTTGGTATATACTTTAGTCACGATCACAGTTGATATTATCTGAATTTCGCTGATAGTTTTAATTGAAATGAGAAAAAATAAAAATAATGTTTCAAAACTGCAGCATTTCGAACAACAACAAGAGAAAACTAAAGCATGTAGTATTACTGCTTTTTTCACTTTGTAAGATTTTCTTCTCGGAATAAAATGACATCAATTCTCTGAGCAAATACTGCTCGCTGTGTCACTAGGAGATTTTGTATAAAAAATTAAGCACTTCGTTCAATTCTGCAGTGAATAACTGCATCGGGATCCTGAACTGGGAAACAGTAAAACAATCTTCAGGAAATTTAATGATAGTCTCATCTGTAAACTCATTGCTAATGAGGATGTCAAATATACAAGACATCTCCCAAGTAATCTTTCATAATTATCCATTCTTCCTCTTTCTGGTAATTTCATTCAGCTCTATGTTCATCCCATCATCTGAAATCTGTACAGTTTAATCTTTCTGAGTCAATAAGTAGGGAAAAACATGCACGATCCGGAATAGCGGAGTGAGACTTCAAAATTCAGCAGCAGGTAGGGTGTTTTCTTCTTTTTCTTTTCGCCATTGACAGATCGTGTGATTCATTGCGTTAGCTGCTCATTAAAGCTGGCTAGTTTCCCGTCAATGGAGTAATGAAAAACTGGGGATTAGTGCAATGCGTTCCGAGAACGAACTTTTCGCAATAAAATATTCAAATTGATAAATTAGTTCATGAAACTGGTCTGGTTTATCTATATTTTTGTGAAAAATTTACATAGCTAAGAATTTTGAAAGTTTGTTTTAAATACGGACACTTTAAACTAAACGAAAAATTGTCCGCACTCAGATATCAAATATAAACTTTAAATTTATATTACCGCTACAGATAGAACTGATAAAAATAGAGTAAACCATTCTAGCGCCGACATCAAGCATTTTAAATCAATCAATACCATTTATGCCGACTTGTCGGTCTTTTTAACACGACGTTGCCGGCTCCATTAAATCATTTTAAATCGATCCGATCCGAGCATTTTATGCCGAGATATTGCGCTTGAGCGCAACATGTCCGGCTCAGTAACAGGAATTTTGCCTATATGGCACATGATGTGAATGCTACATGACCGAGGTATCCCAAGGGAAGACTAAGGGGGTGAAAAAGAGTGCGACCGACAGTAACAAGGCCAGTGAAGCAAATGGAGTCGCAAAATAGTTAATACTGCATGAAGAATAACATGTGAAAGTAGAGAGAATACACAAAATATAATGCCGAGTAAATGATACAAAATAAGTAAATGAAACAAAATAAAATAAAATGCTAGCAATGAAGTTGAAGCTATATATATACTATCTATACTATATACAGTGCAGTATTCAGGTGGGGAAATTAGAGTCAAGGGTGAGGTAAGCCTCGAGGGGCCAATATCGTGGTCTTGCAGAATTTCATAATTAAAACATTTAAAGACCTTAGATATATGCATTCACGTGCTTTAGCGAAGAATGTTTCGTTCGTAAACTGCAGGTAGTCATCCATATACTCAATTTTTAAATCTTTCTGCAAGGTATCGTTGCTAACAAAATAGTGGGCGTTCGTAATCCGGCGTAGGTACTTATTTTGGGTGATCTGTAATTTTGCAATGTCTGAGTTGGAGGCCGCGGCCCATGCCGGTGAGAAGTAACAGAGCATCGGTCTGATAACAGCAGTGTCGATGGGCCTCTTTTTGACCAGACTGAGTTTCGAGCTTGAACGTAGCAGTGGATTTAATTGGGGAATAATATACAAAGCCTTTCTGACATTGTCAATATGGTCCGACCAGGTGAACTTATGACTGATGACAACCCTTAAATAAGTTGCCTTCTTTACAAGTGGAATCGTCTCATTAAAAAGACTGAAATTAGCATTAATAGTTTTTCTTTGCCTTCTCTTGATAATCCTTAATTGTGACTTCTGAGCATTTATTGCGACGCGCCATTTGATGCACTAGTCTTCAATGTTACATTTGAAGTTCTGCAGTTTTTGAAAAGCGTGCGTCGGACGGACAGATTTAATCGCTAACGCAGGGTCATCTCCGTAGCATCCAAGAAAGCTGTTGTAGTCATTCTGTAATTTAGGGATGTCCATCACGTACCGTCGCACATTCTTCTGATGCTAGAGGTGTCATGACCCATTGAGACATAAAATATTCTATTAACAATAAAAGAATTGATTAGCAGAATTAGTTCCTTGTCAAAATTTAGCTGGAACAGTTTACAAATGAGCCCCTCATGCCAGACACTGTCGAAGGCTTTCGCCACGTCCAGCATGAGAAAGACGACGCTTTGCTTGTTATGCAAGGAGCTGCCAATAAACTCGGTGAGTCTAATTGTTTGGTTGTGGATAAGGCTTTTCTGAAACCAAATTGCGCCAAGGGTAGCCTGTTAATCATTTTAATGCCAATAATTTCAAATTACGTCGTGCTTACGATTTAAAACCATTTACCTACTCATCAGAATTAAATAAATTGAACAGAAATAAGAAAATTGCATAAGTTAGTTTACTTGAATTAGACAGTTCTATATTACCGAACTATTGCAGGTGCAACGTTGCCGGTTCCTTAATTTAAGCCCAAGGGCACATGACATAATGAATTCAGGAAATGGTAAACGTCTCGGATGAGAAAACGGAGAAAGGATTTTTTTTCACGAACAGTAGATAATTTATTTATCTAATATTGAAGTCCAATGCTTTTTCGTATGGAAGCCTGGTTCCAAAATTCCCTGTTTTGCCGGTGTCCAGCTTTGCGTTATTGTATATCAACATACAGATGAGGAAGATTTCAACTGCGTCCCGAAGAGGCGTTTTTTTAACAATTTATGTGTTTCCTTTATTTATTAAATATCAGGTTCTTCGCAATTAAACCATAAAATTAAGTTCAAGAGCAATATCGCCAAATAATTTTAAATTGAGCTTATCTTTAGAATTTCCGATACACAGTCTCATGCGTTAGAGATAAAAACAGTTTTTTCTGCACAACGTTGCTATTGCTCGCTTTCAACGTTGCTATTGCTCGCTTTCAACGTTCCTATTGCTCGCTTTTCTTGAGTTTGTTAATCACAAATTCGCTAAAGTTTTACAAAATATGAAATCGATAATAAAATAAATTCCAAATTTCAATTTGGACTTCCAGATGTCCATATTCACAGTAGGATTACGTCGTTCAAAATCCGATGGCTGTAGGTACCGTTGTTTTATCACAGTGCGAGAAACATTCTTCATTATTTAACTTATTCAATATTAATAATCATATTTGGTGGCAACAATTTGAAAAGTGAAACGGACATTCCGAGTGATTCGACGCAAAACGAAAACAATAGTCCCTCAGAGTCAAAGCCTCTTTGGACTAACAACTGTTAAGGTATATACTAAGGCAAGATTTTTAATTATTAATTGCAATAGAGAATTAAACAGTTATAATAAAATCTCAAACGTGTGGATGTTGATCAAACTAGCAGCGTAAAATCTGGTTTATTAATATCTATATTGATAATTTCCATGTACAGGACTGTTGTAGTGTCGCTTCCATCAAGAACCAAGACGGAATTTCTGTTTGTGAAATTCGATATGTAAATAAATTGTTATCTTATCGGAGTCACAGAAGTGTTTAAAATTTTCTTACATTCCAGATATTTAAATTGATATTATAAAAGGTTTTCTCAAAAAAATTTAATGAAATTATATAAATATCCATAAAAATTTTAAAAAGAACTACGAAATTAAACACTTGCATCGTCGACTTGTAAATAAGTTCATTTTTTCAATTCGCTGCTTATTATGAGAAATGAAAGCAATTTAGACTGATACTTATCAATTCGGAACAGAAAACGGAAAAATGGAAGTATCGATTGCATAGCCTGAGCTGTAAAATGAATATAAAAAACTATTAATAACACCTTGGTAACACATACTCGCAAAATTCATCTCCAGAAGGTTACTAATTTTTCCAAGAGCACTCGATAGGTCAAATTTTAATGTTCGTCTTCTGCACGGCTCCTATCTAACTGCGTCGTGACTAAAAATAAACTTATTCACGATTCATACAAAAGAGATTTTCATATATTTCCAAATTTAATTTTATGCTTAACTTTTTGGGAAAACATTTCCGAGTCATTTAGCACTAAGCACAGTTTAAATGATTAACTTTATTCTTGCACTGTTTAAAAATTCTGCTTTTATATATTAGATTTCAAATATGAAAATCCGAAGATTTTCAACACCCACACATAACCTACTCACCTCCTCTGCGATTACTCTTCCGACGTCGAATTTTCCCCTTTTTATGATTAAATTCTATAGAATATGTTTCTCTTTTTTTAAATTCGTTCAGTATTTTGTACTTATTAGACAAAAATGGACGTTCTTCCCGAATGATATGTTAGTCTCGAAACTTCACATTGCATCGAAACACTTTAATGCACTGTGTCACTTTTCAAGTTGTTGCCTCCAAGTATAATTAGTCCAAGTCCATATTATATTTACAAAATTAAATAATGTAAAGAATTTGCATGATTTTTTTACACTGTTAAAAAATAACAACCGACCAGAGATATCAGAGTTTGAACAGGGTAGTCCTGCAGCCAAACATCGCCACCTGGAAGGCCGAATTTGGAATATGATTTATTGACTGTTTCATATTTTGTAAAACGCTAGCGAATTTTTGATTACCAAACTCAGCGATTTCAAAGCGAGCAGTAGCAATGTTACCGTAAAAGACCGAAATTGGAGAATGTCGACTTTCACCGGAGAATTAACATTCACCAAATACGTCGGTGAAAGACCCTCACCGGTGTATGTCGACAATCACAGATATGCTCTGATGAAAGTCGAAAAGAGAGGTCATAAAGTGCCATAATAGTTTACGTTGTTGCAATAAATAAGATTTGAATCACATAATTTAGTAAGTTTTTTATTACTGTTATTTTCCTTTCTCATTTTGAATGTAATGTGCGTTTTAGGTTCTCATGTTCTTAAGTTCTTGTTTCAAGTCTCAAGTGCGTTTATTCGCGACTGAATTACGGAGAAGAAAATATAATATTGTTGTATGTTAAACATTCACCATTAGTACATGGTGAATGTCGACATTGACCGGTGTAAGTCAGAAATAAGAGTATTTGGAAAATATTTCGGACATACACCAAGAGACTATGTGAATGTTGACATTCACCGGTAAAAGTCGACATTCTCCAGATTTCGGTGTTTAACCGTTACAGCAACACTATAAGGAACAAAACATTTTTACCTTCAGCGCGACAGAATATCTACCGGAAATTATAAAGATATACTCATTTTAAGTATTTTATCATTTCACTGTTGAATCTTTTATTTATTTTTATTCATTTATATTAAATTTATTTTAGCCACAAAGGGTGATGAATTATGAGCAACGAATACGGGCATCTTATTACGTTAAATTAAATAAAAAGGTTATTTAAATCTCCTTTTCTGGTACCTGGTCTTGAAGACATAGCGAGAATTCGCTACGCAGTCTTTCATGAAGGGTATACTTTGAATGCTCCTGAAACTCTACACTGTTGCTTTATACTCTATGTCTAAACAAATTTAAAACTTCAATTAATTAAATTTACGGGTATAATATAAGTTTTTCTACTCAAAATTTCTTCTAAGCATACTGTGATTAATTTAAATCTTTAAACTTTTTTAATATCGGAAAACTTTCCCTCATTTTCAGCTGCAATCTTCGGTTCAAAAATGAGTGCAAATGATCTCTGAGCATAAACGAATTTCCCATTTCTAAATGGGACGTTAATATTAACATTTGTGATAATTATTGATAAATTTAACTAATGTTTTGAGGGGCTCTATCTTTCTATGCTAATGTCGGAATTTTACTCTCATCAGAATATTATAAAAATTTATTGTCCGGGCGGAAGAGCTTAAAAGTAGGAATTTCATTCGGGTAGTGTAATATTCGCCATTACCCGCACTAAGAGGTTGTTCCTGCTAAATCCATTTGAGGACTAAAATTAGATAGTGGTTAAGCTACTTGTAAGCTACGTAAGAGTTTATCTGCAGCGACAACCAAACTAAGTAACAAAAGCAGCTTATTTTGATTACAACAAATCACTGTGACAGAATTTGTATTATATTTTTTTAAACCACAAGAATAGCTTAATGAACTGTTATTTACATTCTTATCAAATTTGTTTTCTGATTCCAGTTACATAGCTGTTAAGAGCAGAAATTCGTCAGCAGGTTAAGGTAATTTTGAACGTTAACCCTTAGGTTCACAGTTCATCTTTGTAACAAGGTTTATCCATCTCAAGCGAGCATAGTTTGCAGATTAGGTGCTCATGCTATTTCCGCTGTGTCAGATTAACAAACTGAATGTAGTTTCCGAACTGATAATACAGCATATGGAATCCATGATCTGTTAGACTGTAACTCTCTTGAAATTTAATATTTCATTGGTCGTAAAAAACACTAATGCTATAAAACTAGTGGTTTGAACCTAAAGGCCGTCCAATCAATCTTACACAGCCGGGGAATACATTTTCCGTTCAGTAAATTGGCATTATTTTGATAATATTTTGTATGGCAAGGATTTGTAACAATTTCAGAATTTTAATAAATTTGTGTCCACTTTTACATTATTTTGATTCTCATTAAAACCGAACATGAGTAATGCCTTCCATCTTAGTTAACCCTACCAGTCTATCACACGAGAAATTTTGGAAAAAGCTGGCAGAGATTACTGATGATAAGTTCGTGGGGAAACTAACTGTAGAATCCGTAAAGTTTTTTTTTATAATTAGAATGATCATCGTGTACATCAAGAGCATGGTGCTGAAATTATTTTTTAAAGGCTAAATATGCTAATTGTATACAGTTTGATTTATTTGTCTATAGAGATTTATCAAAGGTTAGTGAACTGGGAACAAATTTACAAATAGAATACTCAGAATCGATATCGAACATTTAGCTGAAAGAAAATTCATAATGTCTCTTTGTTGGAATGTTATAAATCATACCTACCGAGAAATAAATATGCCTCACTGCATAGCGATGCGTATTCATTGTCATCAGTATTTGTCAGTAAGTATGCTTGTGAGCAAATATTTTCAATACAGATGAAAACTAAGAGTAAAATTAGAACCAGACTATTGGATATACTCTTTCAGAACTTCCGGAGATTTTCAACCACTTCAATCGAAACAGACATCAGTACGTTAGTTTCTCAAATTATAAGATAGAATACTATACTTTCCACTTCCTAGCTTATTCTCCGGACTCACCTTGAGCTTTCAACTCACTGCATCGCTCGTAGTAGCACCTTGCGTGACAGCAGCCGGACCAAAGCGAGCAAATTTGCAAACTACTCGCGGCTTAACGTTGAAACTGTAACTGGTTGAGTACTATATTAATTTAATGATTCATCGTAATTAAAATTAGAATTTAAAGTGAAATTTTATGTAAAATATTTAAAAGCAAATATCAGAATATTTCTAATTTGCTGTCATTACATTCAATCAACCATAAGTTAATAAAGTTTTTGAGTTTCTTAAACATATTTTATTTATTAACTTTTGTCATCAGCTATCGTTAGGCAGTGAAGGCTCGCCAAATAAATCAAGTAAATCATTGATTCACTTAAATGCTTCATATATATGTGTTATATTTGCGTTTATTACATATGGACATATAAATGTGGTGCACACTGAGCAAATTTTAAATAATGCAGTCAAACCCGTAAAATTCTCTGTTACAGGTGAAATAAAAAAATTCTTTCAAGACGAACCAGAGAAATCCGAGAGTTTTCAATGAAATCTATGCAATTATGTGATTTGCTTACTTGGAGATCACGAGATATCATTGATAATAGACGATTTGAGTCTCTCAAAATATCTCATTATCTTTCTGTGTGGGCCAGGGTAGCTAAAATGTTGGACTCATTTGCGTTATTGCGTCAAAAATTGAAGCACTTCTATGCTATAGCTGTTTAATGCCTGAGAATCAGAAGATTTTGTTTCTTTGATTATTTGCTAGAACAGATATGCATCTTCTTGTTCTATTCTAACTCGTAGAGAATTAAATTTTAAGTCTCTTTTTGCTTATAGTGGAGGCCCCACCAGCAGCCGATAAGTACAATTGTGAAAACAGGTAGTTTGATATACGTCGACTCACAAAAATAGATGGGCCGGATCTTCGTGAAATAATGTAAAAAACATTCCTATCAAATCCATATTAGTACTATATAAATTAGATTTACAATACGTTTTAACATTTGAAAATTTAGCAGAAAGCCTTTACTGTTATTTAAAACTTTAAATGACAAACCTTTCCTGTCGGCGTTTTGAAAATCTCTCCTGAATGAAACATAATCCAGGTTTATAAAGCCTAGATGAATTACTTTTTGAAAAATTTTAAGTTCTTCAAACTGTTAATTTTATTTCACTTGAAGAATGTGCATTTACGCATATGCGTGAGAATGCATCTCTAAAGAAAGTTTTTAGAAGTGTAGAATCATTGTCAGACACGATCTAAATCAAATTTCTAAAATTCCTGAAAACCTTCTACTTCCCTGTAAGCTCTTGTCTTGTCGTGAACAGCAAACTGAACAAAACCATTCAAGCACAAAGCAAGCGAGAAAAAAAGAAGTACAATTAAGTCCACAGCCGCTGCTCTGTATATAGAGCACACAAAGCAGTTTGACTTAAACAAATGAACGGAGTCCCGAAATAAGCTATTTTCTGTTTCTAAGTTTAAAATTTATGTAGCACATTTCTATACGAAACACCTGGTAAGCAAACATTTGGCTATTAATTGTTTTCCTAATATTTAAAATCTCAAACTAAATATAATTTTAAAAGTCTATCACATTATAAATATGAAGCTTCGAATTGAAACTTGTCTCCATGTCAGATATATGTAATGAAGAAATTTCATTTTTTTTTTTTGAACTTGAAGAACTAAATCTTCGAAGTATTTGAGAATCCAACCTGCATAAGCTACATTCATTTGTTTAAAAGTACGTAAAGGGTAATCACAGACTTTTTAAAAATATATCAAAGATAAATGCTAATATTAAACGATACCAATCAATGCTTTATCATCGCGTTTTCCTTTCAGAGGAATAAACAGGTTTTTTCTTCGCATAAGGACACTCAACTTGGAATGTCTCGGAAGTAATTCTCAGGCAATAGAAAAAAACAGCAGTATTCACAGTAACTGCGAAAATATTGATGTACATTTTCTTTAGAAGATTTTGTCTCATAAACAGAGATTTCACTCATCATTATACAAGCTGTAATAACAGTGTAAGAAGCACATGTCAAAGATTAAGACTGTTGGAGTGTGTTAGTGAATATTACTTCAATTTTTATGGAATTATCAAAACCATTATTATTGTTACGTACCATTTTAAGTTTTGTTCCTTGCCAGCTAAAGTGAAGTCTGCAAAAAAGCCTGCACCCAGTTTTATTCTTTTATTACATTGTTTGCCGTAGAAAGCAGCGTAAAGAATTCTGAGAACAAGTTCTTGTTGCATGTACAGCCATTGAAGTATGCCAGGAAAATATTTCATAGCAGCGTACAAGTAAATAAGCCAGCCTTCGTAATAATCCGGAAATATGCTTTGCATGCTGCCCTTGCAGAAATTACGCACTTCAGACGTATAAAATACTTTTCTGAGAGCTCTCAGTCGCTTAGCTAATATTTCTAAATAAAGTTTATGCCATTTCGAAACATTTGTATATTTTTAGACCTAAAGATTTTCTTTGCTACAGCATATTGCAACTCAATTTCCAACGTTCTATTTTTGTGTAACAATTATTGTAGAACAAAGAAAGGCTTATTTTTAGGCAAAATTTGTTTTCTTGTTTCTTATTACCTTTCTCAATTCATATATATATATAAATATGCAATTTTATTAAAATATTAATATATCAGTTAACTGTTAATAAACATTTGTACTTGAAAACACTTTGTAGTGAATTTTTAAATTGCGACGTTTCGATAAATTGTTGTTGTAGAATTAAAAATCACGTCTAGAATATTTACGACTTGCTGAATACAAGAAATCAACAAATCTTTGCAAATTATTACCCTAGTCAATTAACTGAGTTTAGAAATAGCACCTGTACTGGTACGATCTGACCTTAGCTGTGCAGTCTTCCGATATATTTAGAAGAATGTTCCAAGTATGATTACTAAATTTGCTATAAAATAAAGTAAGATTCAATCTTATAGACCAAAATCAGACCCAAACTCTTACGGAAAATTTCAAATGTTGGTCAGGATTATAATGAAAATATATCATTCTCCCATTATGATTATACTGTGACTCCAGGGATAATCTATAAATTTATTTCACTTCCTGGACCTCAAAAGACCTTTAAAATATTTCTTTTGAGCTCATTTCTAGTATGAAGTTAGGGTAGTCGGTTTCCAATGGTTTGAATTCGTGATCGAATCCTGAAAAAGGCATGGTGGTGTGTGTGATTATGGCAAAGCCTCGAGGGCTATGCGCCTGAAGGGAGGGATGCCTTCGTGGAGGACTTTCTAAGGGAAACTGGCTCGTATACACGTTACACATGGGGAAAGCCACGAAAACGCCCATGCAGCCAGCCCGTTCGCGGGATTCGAACCTCGGACCGAACTACCAGTGTTCAGCGACTTTACCGCTCAGCCGCTGGTGGGCGAAAAAGGCATGGTTCCGCGTTAAGTGTATAGTTTCTATGCGCCAAAGAGACACTTGAACTACTGTACTTTAGTGTGGTTTCGTTTAGTTGTTTATCTCAAAGCACTAAATTCATATGACTATTCATATGAAGAATGCCTTCGCAGAGGACGTTTTACGAAAACTGCCTGGTATAAACGATACACATGGAGAAATCGTCCACGCAGACATCCTGTGCGCCTGGAATGGAGTATAGCTGGGGACTACCAATGTTCAGGAATTTTAACGCTCGGCTACTGGTGACGCGAACTACTATGGAGGAGATGACTTCTAGAGAGAGTAGTAATAGAAGGGCTGGGTGACCTTTAGATCCATTCTCTGAAATATTCTTTAGCAAACCTTAAGCTGAATTTCTCCTTTATCGCGAGTGTGATAAGCACCTTACGGTACTCTTTTGATATTTTTTTTGGTGATAAGACTGCTAAATGACTGTTAGGTTTGATCATACTGCTCAAATGCTTAAGTAGCAAAGTGCCTGCATGCTGTGGTAAGCACCCTTAAAAATTTTGTAGAACATGAAAAAATAAAGTCTAATGAAGAATATCTTTGTGATATGGAATTTACTGCGAACGTGCCTACTTCATTTCCAAAATATTGTTCCGGTTACACTGAACTATCTTAAGATGATTATTAAAATATGAACTTTTTTTCATCAGAAATTCAAGCGCTTAACGAAATTAGTTGGTACTGCTAAATGTATAAATAATATTCTATAGATCTGCGTTTAAATTGAGATAATTGAGTAGAAAATATTTCAATCATAATAATCGAGAAAATCGAGAAATTGAGATAATCGAGAAAATAATTTGACACAATTGTTTATTAGGTTGATTATCAATTTCGGTTTGAACGAGGAAGTAGCAGTTTTTAGCTACAGATCTAGTTCCTTCTCACTCTAAATTAATCTTTAAAATATGTCGTCCTTCAGGATAATATAACAGATAAGACGGCAATTTTACCTACGATGAATTTCGAAAACGCACTTTGAAGCAATTTTATTGAGAAATTCATTCCTCGGCGTATTTCGCAAATTTTAGGAAAATTTAAGAGAATAAAATTGTTTTTCCGGCTCAGATTTCCGATATGTGTCTCATTATTTTTTAATTTCCATTATACATGTTGTCTTAGATTTTATACTTAAATACAATTAACAATTATTTTCATAAAATTTATGAAGATAATGTATATCAAAATTTTTCTACCCGAAAGGGGGAACTTTAAATTTGATCAAAATTTCCCTAACATTTGAATCACAGAAATTAAGCTTAATTATAAGGTGAAATCCATAATATTATACGTAGTTAGACATTTGTAGAAGTCCAAAAAATTTTAAGAAGTCTAGAGTCTAAGAAGAACGTTTACTTCGATTAACTGCGAGTGAACTCTTAGAGTTCTCTTGTCGAGAAGTAAAAATTAAGAATTCTATTTGCAAATTACAGGCGTAAAACTGTCACGCTGATATCCCCACTGGTGTTCGTCGTGAGAAAGCCATTGAAGTTTCTGGCAGGATCTGTACTTCGGCAGTTTCGGTCACGGGGGTGCATAATCAGTCTTTAAAAGACAAAATTTTCCATTTATTCGGGGATAGTTCAGGCGCGGCAGGAATCATATGGCACTACATTATCTATTCTTTGTTAGTGGGGTAGGAATCAGGCTAGGTATGAGGATTTTCTTGGGGGATATGGCACGATGCGGTCCTCTGTTGACTGACAGACTGAGCAGATGGTCACGATGACCTAAGTGTTGCGACCGGTGTCGTGCCCGGTTGCAAAAGTGACATCGTAATTTTTATTGACTGAACGTTTCTTTCGTCCTGCGTTATATATAAAGCACGGAAGGGACAGCGGCGCTACGAATGCCTGGATGGTGTCCTGGCGACTGGACAGGATTTCATGACAGGAAATAACAAGGGCAGGACCACGTCTCCGGTTTTCTGTCACGCAGACACAAATTTATTCGAAGCATATCGTCATTAATATAAATCCTTGAGCTTTTTAAATAACGAAAAGGATTAATTTATTTCCAGCTGCAGCCTTCTGTTCAAAACGAATGCCAAAATAATTTTGAGTTTCGGATGAGCAGAAAGCAATTTCCCGGGTTCAGATGGTTTGTGACAACTGTTCAGATGTTTCTGTAACTCCTCTATTTAGAGATGTTTTATCATTCTTCATGTCCCAATGTTTGATAAGATCAGAACATTGTAGAAATTTAAACTCAGTTCTTTTATGTTACGCATCTTTCCTCTGTGTTTTCCATTTCGGTTTTTCTGACGGAATGTGAATTTTAGCTGACTTGTACTTAGTGAGGTATTTAGAAAGTGTATTTAAGTTATAAATTTAGTTATATTAAGAAAGTTTTAGACTGTTTAGTGACAGCGTGTTCGGCCCGCTGAAGGCCATGTTACTAATTTAAATTTGTCATTAGCTGTCTTCATCAGAGTTGCTGTATTCTTGCCATTAGCGTCTGTCGTGCGCATGTAGGTTTAAACCAACTTGTGGGCTAGTCATTGCTATATAGCCTTTAGAATAACTTCAAGTTTAGCTTAGTTTTAACTTGAAATTTTACGCCATTGTTTCGTAAGCAGAAGTGATTTTTCTTCAAATATATTGAGTTCTTAATAAAAAGGGACTTTTACATTCTTCTTACGTTTTTCTCTTTATATAAATATAGCGATAATTTGCTTAGAACGCACTGTAATCTCCCATTATATTACTGAGAAGAAGCCGCGTACTAAACATTTGTTTATCATAGCAAGAAATAAGGTCCGTGTCACTTAGCTGACAGGACACTTAACCAACTCCAGTTAGCCGAAGGCTAAGTGTCCGCGACCGAAGAAATACATGTGCAGTATATACCCGATTATACAATTGAGAATGATCAAATTTAACACGCAGGTAAAGCAAACCAGCAAAAGCTTAAAGGCAAGCAATTAATGCACATAATAATAATAATTAAACTACTTAAAATACTTAAAAATAAACATAGCTAACCCCCTAGCATAATTCTGCCATTTATGAATGGCTAAAGTGTTTTATATAATAATATTTTCCTTCTCTTTTACGTTAATTGCATATTAACTTACCTATAGCTAACTGTTCTTTAATTCTGAAATGCGTTGATTTAAGAGAGAGAATTTGCGTAAGAGAATTTGGTATTCAGTACGATATGTTTTGACTGCATATGTGTTCAGTTGCGGGTACCAAGTCAGTAGATGTAATCTAATATAGCTAGTTGTACGATTTTCGATCAGATGATGATATAAAAAGAAAGAATAAGTAGAGGAAGTTTATAGTATTTTGAACAGACTTCATATCATAAGCAGCAGTGGAGTAGCATTTTGTGAAGACATCAGTAATCAGGCGCCGGTAGTAACAATGCAAATAGCATTGAAGTCAGTGGAATAATATAAGCGACATCCTCCGAACTCTAACTGAGCCGCCTCCGCCTAGGAGCTTGTCGATAGTAATATGGTTCGTGAAGTTGTCTATGAATTGTAACTGAAGTAAAGTGCTGAGATGGTGGAAAAGCATTATACATGGCAAGCAGCTGGAAAACAAATGGATGTAATGAAGGTAAGAAGGTATGTACTGCACTGCTGAAGTAGTCTTCGCCCATCGAAGACAGCGATTGGTTTGTACGAATTTAAAGCAAAAGCATTTTTGTTTACGAAACTCGTCTTTTGATGTCGATTTATGAATTGAATAGTTAGACCCTTTAAAATATATTTAACTAGAATTATACTTGTATCGTACAGACATGATAGACACGACGGCTCCCACAACGAAACTATTACACTATGCGCAGGGAAACAAGTGAACTAGACACAAGGGGGCATGAGCTACTCAGAATGCATAAATGGAGAGTGCTGCAACCAAACGGTATAAGTCGGCTCCCGTCCCTTTCGCCGTCGTCATTGAGAGCTTGGACAGCAATGATGGAAGATGATTATCACGGTCAGCTTTGGACAGTGGGGTTCCTATGGAAGGAAGCAATATAAGATAGCGAGATCCATCGTCGCATGGGTTGGTGTGCAGGAACAAAGCACACTTAACCCGTATCGTATCCCATTGGTGGTCACATTCAGCAGTGGAGTGGAGGACGCAGCCGAAGGTTTAAGCGCGTGACGACCAGCAACATCGCATACAGCAGCAAATGTAGCAGCTGTGTCCTATTTCATCATGGCAAAACGCTCAACAATATGCAGGAAGAGTCAGGGCTTTCGCAAGGAACTTTCCAGGCAATTGTGCATGGTGATTTGAAGATGAAAAATGTGCGTGCAAAGTGGGTGGACATCGGACAACGCCTTGCTTGACAACATGAAGGACGTAGTCAATGGCCAACATGTTCAATCTTCTGTCAAATTGCATGCAATTGCCAATATGTGATGCGCGGACACTTCAAAGATTGGTTTGCCAAAGATTGGTTCAGGACCTCCCAGCCAGAAGGCAGAAGTGTATTGACATGGGCGGTGATTATTTCTAACTGATGTAATACCAGTTTTTTGTTGATAAATCGTATTCCGCTCTGCGACAGCATTTGTGTCATGCATTTTTGTACGAACTAAATGTATTTGCGTTAAGTATCCCCGATCAAATCGACATCAGAGCAGCGAGCAGAAACAGGAGAAAAGATGAAGAATTAACTCTTTACTACATATCCACCGCTCTGGCTATTTTAAACAAAGCAGTTTCGTTTAAAAAAATAAAATGTATTTCACTGGTTATATAAAGTTAGTAACGTGTTATGAGAGGTTTACTCTTACAGTTAAGAATGATAAATACAGATGGGTGCTTCGCGCATATCGCATCCATTTTCTCTACATTTTAGATACCGTTTTCCACCAGTCTGGAAATTATTATGTTATGCACACTCGCAGCAACTGTATCGTTGAACTGCATGCATCGCGAGATTACAGCGATTTCTCGGCAATACATGCTTGGATGGAAGGATAGCAATAACGAGAATTACGTGCATTTGTTTACAATTAGAAACGAAGTATTTGTAAGATTTCCTGCATACCTAAGTCTCAGTTTTATTACTTTTATATTTATCTTTACAAGACTGACATAATTTACGTGTACCTTACAGTTACCTTAACAAGGCACGGAAACTTGATACATACAGATAAAAAATTTCATCTGTATTTTGGTTAATGATTTTCTTTTTAAACTTCTTTTTTTAAAAAACAGCCAGTCTGTAAAAGATGTGCACACTGATTTAAAGACGGAAGTTCCCACAGACCTCAATCATCTTCACACAAATTCTTGCAAAAGTAAAATATAATTATGAAAATAAAATATTCTAACAACTATTGTAACATCAAGTCATGTAAATAATTAAATGTGTATCATCAAATCTTTGAATATAGATTTTGAGAAGCAATTCATTTAATGGCAATCATAAAAGTGTAAAACTAGGTTCAAAATCACTAACATCTAAAATACTAATCATCCAAATCATCTAAAATACCTACAAATTCTTGCCATACAAATTAATATTGTAATAATGCTAATTAACGGTATGAAAAATGTATTCGCTCTCCACGTAAGCTTGCTTCAATACCTCTAGATTCAAATAACTAGCTTTTAGGATTCGTGTTTATTTCTTACTATAGAATGCTAATTCTCAACAGTGTTTCAGGACCACCAGTGGCCGAGCCGTTAAATCGCTGAACAGTGCTAGTTCCCTCCTGGGCTCGAATCCAGGCGAGCGGTCCGGCTGCATGGGCGTTTTCGTAACGTCTATGCAAGCCAGCTTTTTTTTTAAGAAAATGCTCCACGAAGCCGTGCCTTCCCTTAGGCAGACAACCCTCTATTGTGCTTCTCTCCGTATTAACATAAACTAAACAAAACTTGACGCAATTTCAGTCTAATAGGCCAGGTACTGAACTAGGTTGTACCAGCAGCTTGGAAATCATGTTGTTTTTGTTAACGTGAGATAACAAAAAAATAACAACAACAAACCGCTCTGTTGTCCAGTTGCAAACTATATTCGCTTGAGTTGAGATAGATTTAAAACAAAGCTAAACTCTCTTTGATCACTCACCGGCTAACATTCAAAGTTATCTTAACCTGTTGACGAATTAGTGGCCTTAACCACTATTTAATCGGGTTGCCAGACAAACGCCCACTGGATGAAAGCGCATGCGACAAAAGCCCGCAAAAAAAAGGCCTACTATGATAACTACCCACGCGACAAATATCCACAGTGACGAAAGCGCACATTGATAAAAGCCCACACTGATAAAAGCCCACGTTAATATAAGCCCACGCTGATGAAACCCCACACTGATTAAAGCGCACATAATCAAAACGGACTTATAGTTTTTTATTACTAAACCGTGTATTTATAATTTGAATTATAATAAATGAAGAGTATTCAGATCTGAATTTTAATGTCTCAAATATACGTCTATTTGTATTTTTTATCACTAATTTATTTGTTAAATTTATTAGGTTGAAATCAAACTTTCTACTCTCTGATTAAGTGATTAGCTATAACGTTTCGATGATAAACCTGAAATTGCATTTTATTATTTATTTACTTATTTAATTTTGGTATGTTTATGTGAAAATGAAAAATATCATTATGGAGTTTCTCACATGCTATTTTTTAGTAATATGGCTGAGATTAAAAGTAATTGTTTCATTATTAAAACTATTAACTTTTTTTAATTCGAAACACTTGAACTTTGAACACTTGAACTATTTTATTTCTTTTTAGTTTTTCCTTTAGTTCCTTTTTAGTTTAGGAATATTAAAACAGTTAAGCACAATGAAAACTTAGTTAAAAGATATTTTATTCTTTACTTTAGACTGAGCTTACATCGGGATTTGAACCCCGGACCGAGTTACCAGTGTTCAGCATTTTTACCGCTTGGCCGCCGGTGAGCCTTGTGCCTACATGAAAAGCTTAAGAATTCGATGACTGACGCTTTCTTAATGTACAGCTTTTATTTTATTTTTTATTAATTTTGAGTTCAGAAACCTTCGTTTTAAAATTATTCGAATAGTTTAACTTTTATATAGTTTCATATTTTTCATTAACTTTCAACCATATGAAAGTTAAAATAAAAAATATTACTTTTACGTAAATTTTAATATATGTAATAATTAAATTTCTTTTAGAAATAGTTCAGTAGTTTTACTAGTGAACAATGGCTTTGCTTTGATATAACAGACATGTTTAATTAGTTCATCAAGAGGTTGTGAGAGACACTGTCGAATCATGAACCAGCATATTTTTCCGATCTGCAGTTTTACTGCTAAAACAGAGAATTTTCCCTTTAAAAATGGTTAAGAAATATTTAATTCCTTTCGTTTTCCAGTTATTGAAATTTTAAAAATAATTGAAATTGTAACTAAATCCTTAGATAAAAAGGTATTCAAAAACTAGCCTAAAGAAATGCAAAAAATGGGGTTAACTTCAGTTATAAGCTGAATTTCAGATATTGTTATTTTCTAGTAACTAACAAAAAACATTTAAAATCTTCTTTAATTTATTTCTGACTAACCTTTAATTGCTCTCCTGCCACTCCCTTGCCTTCTGAGGCCGTTCTCTGGCACCCCAGATTCGATAGCGGATAAAGCAATTAAGCAATGATCTCCTCTCTTTAACAAAGTCGCTGAACACTGGTAGTTCGGTTCGAGGTTAAAATTCCACGAACGCGCTGACTGCATGAGAGTTTTCGTGGTTTTCTCCATGTGTAACGCGTATACGAGCCAGTTTCCCTTAGAAAGTCATCCACGTAGGCATTCCTCCCCTTAGACACATGGCCCTCGTGTGCTTTGCCATAATTAAATACACCAACACCACCTCCCTTTAACTGCTTTTTCACACAGCTGGAGGCAAAAGAAAAGGAACGCAATAGTTTATCGTCTGTATAGCCAGCGGGCAGTTAGTAAACTGCATGACAAAAGCCCACAGGGCCCACCAGCGGCCGAGCGGTAAAGTCGCTGAACACTGGTAGTTCGGTCCGAGGTTCGAATCCCGCGAACGGGCTGGCTGCATGGGCGTTTTCGTGGTTTTCCCCATGTGTAACGTGTATACGAGCCAGTTTCCCTTAGAAAGTCCTCCACGAAGGCATCCCTCCCCTTAGGCAGATAGCCCTCGAGGCTTTGCCATAATCACACACACACACACACACACACGAAAGCCCACAAGACGAATGCCCACTTAAAAACAGCACACATTTTGAGGAAATAAAAAATAAGTATGACTTCCTAAAGAAATTTGCGAGTAATAATTATTATGATTAAAAATGAAATTTCAAGTGGGAATGAAATTAATGTAAAATCCCAGTTGTCAGAATTTAACTAGATTATTTGAAACCGTGCTTTTAACTCACCATTAAAACAGTGTTTGTGATAGAGCACACAAATATTTTCTTAATCATAACAGAATACGGTACTTTTATTTTTTTCATTGAAATGAAAGTTCGGCTTTAATTCACCATATTAAATTCATTAGATAATAATTTATGAATAATTTAACACTGCAAATTTTCTTCAGTGTTAAATTATTCATAAATTATTCTCTGTATATAATAAAAATTTACATACATTTTATACTCCTTATAATTTTGTAGAATTAAAAGAAGCAGTGTGGCCAGTATTCCATTTCACCTCTCTTTGTCGGACTTATACGAGGGCACTTCTATTTGTCGCGTAAATATAAAAACAAAGTTACACTTACAAATATATGTTTTTAATTATATTAATTTGATTGACTCTCTGTTCTATATACATACAGGATTTTAATGCAGCCTTATCCCAAAATGAAATGTATTTCTTAAATTTATTGTTCAATTATTTTTTATTAATTAATTTTTTATTTTGTATTTATATATGAATCTGTTTTGTGAAGCTGAAGAAGAAAAGGAAAAATATTAATTTTAACGTAGCATACATATCGCTCTGGGTTTTTGTCAGTGTGGGCTTTTATCAGCGTGCGCTTATATCTATGTGGGCTTTTATCAATGTGGGCTCTTATTTGTGCGGGCTTTTATCAATGTGCGCTTTCATCGGTGCGGGTATTAGTCGCGTGGGCATTTATCCCAGAGGGGTCTTTTGGTCTTTTTTGTGGGCTTTTGTCGCGTACGCTTTCGTCTAGTGGGCTTGTCTGGTCACCATTTAATTGTACACAAAAAGCATGTTTAGTGCAAATAAAAATAGAAGGTGATAAAATTATTGGAGAATTGAATCGTTATTGAAGTTCATAACCGAAAGTACAACATAAATCATAAACGATGACTTGTAATTACAACAGTATGACAAACACGACTCTGTTTTTCACATATTGGCAAACACAAAGCTTAATTGATATCAGATAGGTCTACACTACAGTACCCTCAGATGGATTTTGCAGGAACTATCGTTTACTGAGGTAGTGGCGATGACTCCACTAACTGCGCTGAATTCCTACGTTTGAGCCCTGCCCTACTGTATTTAAATTTGCATAAGTTTCTGATCTGAGCGAAACTTGTAGCAGGAGAACAGAAGGATGGTACACGTGAAAAGGTAGGAGTTAGTTAAACTTGTGAATAGTTGTCAGAATCTTCCTAAATGTGAAATTCCTTTTTTCTCGTCTGTAACTCAGGATTCATTTTAACATTTGAACTCAAGTTTTCTGCTGGAAATAAACGTATGCTGTTTGTTATTTGTAAAGGCTCAAAGATTTAATCGCGATAGTCATCAAAGGAATTTTTATCTACGTGACAAGAGTTACGCCTTTAATTTTAAAAACGAATGCTTAACTTTTATTAGTCAACAAGTGAACAGATCCCCAATGTACAAGACTTTACTCGCAGGCAAATGAAGTAATCATTCTACGAAGATGAAGATTTTTCAGAACGTTATGGCTTGCGCAATGTAGAGTTATGCAAATGTCAACATACGTAGAAGATAATGGATTTAACATAATATCTCAGCTGCATTTTGGGATTCAATATTAAAGTAAGTGTTGATCAGAATTAAGGTTCAGGCTTTGGAGTTCAAAAGCTTTGAAATACGTATATTATGTTCTTAAATTTAATTAATATAAATTTTAAATATATTTAAATATAAAATATAAGGGAGCAGGTATGATGGAAATTAAAAACTCATGATGAATATATCAGGAATCGTGAATTTATTGATGAAATTTTTTCAGTTTTTACAAATTTCCTGCATTCTCAACTACGTTATCCTATAGTTTAACATATTTTAAAAACTTTTGCAGAATTATAGTGATTTAAATAAAGCAACATGCTTGGTAAAATGCTATTGCCTCGTTCAAACTGAAATCGATATACAACCTAAAAAACTTATCTCGAATTATCGTAATTTCGCAGTCGATTATCTCAGCTTAACCAGAGATTCTTAGAAATTTGTTTATAACTATAGCATTTCCATCTAACTTCGCTTTTTAAATTTTTCTTTTTTAAATTTTTGGAGCTGATATGAAATGAAATGAAATGAATGGCACAGTGGCTAGAATAATTGCTAAATTCCTGCTGGAATATAGTGTCTATTCTAGTAAACCTCTTAAGAAAGTTCACTCTAACTAGAACAACATTTCGGGGCTGAAGTATATATATTCGCCTTAGATGCCATATCAAACAGAGATTCTGTATTCTTAGGATGCTATTTTTTTCTCATGTCTTGCAAAACTTCAAAGGATGCTTACCTCAGCAACAAGGCACTTTCTCACTATTTAAACATTCGAGGAGTATGGTCGACGCTGTCCGTCATTTAGCGTCTTATCACCGAGAATTAGTCGAATAAGCAAAGGAACGATCGGACTACACTCGCGGTAAAAGAGGAATTCCACTCATTCACGTTGTGCTGATGAACATATCACAGGACGGATCGAGAGGTATTCCACCCCTTTTTCTATCATCGCTCTCTGTAGAACACTTCGGCTTGATAGTATTTCGCCACCACCAGCGGCCGAGCGGTAAAATCGCTAAACGCTGGTTCTTCCGAACTCTGTTCGATTCTAGGCGATTTGCGTGGACGTTTTCGGTGTTTTTGTAATGTGTAAAGTTCCTGCGAGACAGCTCCCATAGAATGTCCGACACGAAAGCATGCTTTCCCTTAGGCAGATGGAATTAATGTGATTTGCCGCATTCAACTCAACCAAACCAAACCAAATGACAGAAGTTCAAGTACCTACATAACTATACACTTATCGAACATCTATGTCTTCTGCAGGTTTCAAAAACGAACCCAAAGCTGTGGCAAACCGGCCTCAATATCTCATACGTATATTTACATATATGAAATATAAAATAGATAAAATATAATAAAAACAAGTCAATAAATTTAGCCCAAAAATAAACCTTTCACTTTTCTATAATAATTGTTATACAACTTACTGTAGCAAAGCAAGTCTTCACTTCTAAAAATATGCAAATGTTTTAAAATAGATTAAATTTTGTTTTGAAATATTAGACAAAGGAGACATTACTGAGAACTATCCAAAAAGATTATTACTTTAGAAGTACATAATTTGTGCAGGTACAAACTGGAAAGCAATTTCCTTAATAACTGAAATGGCAGGGTTGCGGCACTTAGTTGTACACTACAGTGAAATGTTTCCGTGACATATTTGAAGGACTGGCCGTGCAGTAACGAGAACGTGCCTCTAAAATGTATGTTCAGCAATCATTCCGCTACTGTCAACGAAAAACTATAAAATAAGATACTAAACCTGAGTAGAGGCTTTCTTTGCACATTTCAGTTTGGATGCAAAGAGATAAAACATAGTATACAGGTAAGCAACTGGAATAATGCTTTTGATAATTGCATGAAAATTAAACTAATATTCACTAAAACTCACCAACTGTCCGAGTTTTCGGCTTTTGTTGTTTTGTGCTGTTATCGCAGCTTGTATAATGATAAAGAAAATCTCAATATTTGAGAGAAAAAGTCTTTTACGAAAAGGCAGATGCTTATTTTTGCAGTAGAATCAATTTTCCGTACATAGTTGAGTCACGTAAATAATGTCAGACTTATAGACATTAATATAAAAAAATTAGGACATTCATGTTCATTAATATCGATCAATACCAATATTTATCTTTGATAAATTTTGAAGAAGATCTGTGATTACCTTCAACTAACCTTTAAACAAATAAATGCGGCTTATACGGGATGGACTCTCAAATACGTCAGTAATTTAGTTTTCCGAATTTCTTCATGTAATGTATCTGCTACGGAAACAAGTCTAGATTCGATAATGCCATAGAATTTTAAAACTATGTTTAGAGTTTGAGAATATACATGTCATGAAAACAAATTGATTAACCAATTTATTACCCATTGGTTTCCTCGTATATATGTGCGCTATATAACTTTTGAAATTAGGATAACACACGTTAAAATTTACTGAATTGTTGTAGTATTTTAAATGAAACTGCTTTGCCTCTTTTGAGCAGAGCGGTGGCTTTGTGATAAATTGTAGTTCATTTGTTTTTACTTTTCACTTTGTATTCAAATTTTGGGTTTGGTTTGCCTTTCATCGCAAAAGCACTCAGGAATTTGAGTTACGTGTGTGTGATGAAGATTGACAGAATTCAAACAAGTTCTAAAATCCCTATCTAGGGTATGCTTTCTGAATGATATTCGTAGATGCACATTCTTTAAGTGAAACAAAATTAACAAGTTAAAATTTTTTTTCAAAAAATAATTGATTAAGCTTTAAAAAGCTGAAGTTTCCTTCAGGAGCGATTTTACAAACTAAACTATTTAAGTATCAGTGAAGGCTTTCTGCTAAACTTTCAGATGTTTAAACATATTGCAAGTGTAGCGTGTTAAGTATTAATGTAATTGTGTCAGAAAATTTCCTAATTTTTTTGTCTTCGGAAAGATCCGTCCTATTTCTTTTGTTGGTGCATCCTAGACCAAACTACCAGTGTCAGCAATTTTGCCCCTCATCTTCTGATAGATCTCCCACTATAAGTAAAAGAATATAATATAAGATAATAAGATACTATAAGAATCCTAATATATAAATTTCCACGTGCTCCAATAGAAAACGAAGTTGCATATTTATAGAGGCACGGACAAAGAAACGGAAGTTTCTCATTGTCGGATACTTGCTTGAATACAGTCATTCAGCAGCTGTAGCACAGACCAGGTGTATCAAAACTTCACTATAATAGGAGACCCATGATAGATTTCATGAAAACTTGCGATCCGCAGCTGGATTTCCAAGAGCGCAAATCCATATTCATATGAAAAAACAGTGAAATTTTGAAGTGAAGTAATGAGAATTTCGCATTGTTATTTGATTAATATATCTGCATAAAATTGCGGAGCTTTATTTAACTTACTTTGTGTTCAAAAACGTATTCACCAATGAATTATAAATTTGAAACTACTGTATTGGATCCTAAAACTTTGATTCATGCTCTTAAATTTTCATTTATTGTTACGGCTAACATACTAGAGATAAAATAAGGAACACAGTTTCTAAGAAAAGTATTAGCGAGACGTCAGATAAACGTAATAGCGAGAATATTCCAGGATACCGCTAATGCTCGAAAATACTAGGAATACTACGAATTGACTAATTTATTGTCCTAAATATATCTGCGTACATTGCATAGTTATGCCATTTTATGTATACGCATAAATGTTTATTCAGTTCTTATTATTATTCTCCACGCGCGGTGGAAATCTCAGCTGTTCTTGATCTCATTGCTTATCTGTTTTTGATTTTTTGGATGATCTTCATCTTTCAAGAAAGGGTCTAAATTCGTCCAAATCTTGCATGGTTGCATGTCAGGATCATAGAAGAAAACAGCAGTTCACACGAAATCTGCACATGGTTCGTGATGCGGAATATTTTTCAGTTCATGCAAGCTCACTTTACGGGAACTTTAGAACTTCGAATCGCATTATGCGAGCGACCACTATGTACTTAATATGCAGTATTTTATTAATAGCCTGATGGGTAAAAAATGATAGTAATAATGATAATAATAATAATAGAAAGAGAAGAATATTATCGCGCAATCCTGTCATTTAGGCTCGGCTTGTTTTATGCTTTTCCGGCAATAATTAGATGGATACCTACTCGGGTAATTATCAACACGAGGCTTTCTGTCTAATTGTGCTGGGTTGTAGGAAAGTACTGCTTCTTGCACTAGAAATCTTGGAAAAAGACTGTCTACATCAAATTTTGCAGCTTAAAAGCCCATGGATAGCAACCACCTTAGATATAATAAAGTTCCTTATTGAAAAAATTAAGGGACTTTCCCAAGCAAGTCAAGTATATAAAATATGGGCTGTTAATGCCGATAATACCGCCTTGGCAGTCAATCAGCAAACACAAACCGTGCCATTCGAAAGCTTCAAGAGTTATTGCCATAAGTTAAAGACTGGTGCACAGAAGGGAGGGCATCCATTAATACCCATAAATCTCAATTTTTAATTATTAGTGAAAATCGTACGAATATTTCACCTAAGAAAAACTTGACTCTTTTTGATTAAATTATTCCAAAGGTTAACAAAGCCAAATATCTTGGTATCACGTTCAATAGCAAACGTAACTGGAAGGATCAAATCGAAAATTATAGAATAAAGCAACAAAAGTCATCAACTGCCTTTTTCCAATTATTAACAGTTATTTCAAATTACATTTAAGGAAGAAACATCTCAAATATATCTCAAATGTGCATTCAGTCCGTACCTATGCTTCGCTGGCTTGGATTACATTTACTCAAAATGATCTGCCCAATTCTGTCAAGTGCAAAATAAGTATCTGCTTATCACTACTAACGCACGTTTCGTGCTCAATCAAAGGTTGCACGAGGATCTCAGTATTGGAACTATTGTTAAGTTTCTCAACAAAATCAACAACACTTTCTACAGAAAAGGTACTTTTTGTAAGTCTCGTCATTTTTAACTTCTTTTAATACAAAATTCTACATGAGGATAAAGAATTACATCTCTTAAGAGATTTAAATTTTCCAACGTAAACTCTATACATGCGCTCTTATATTTGTATATATTGCATATATTTATTTTTCTGTCTCTATTCAAATTCTCTCTTTGTACTTTGTGCATCTATTTTCATATGTACTATGACTTTAATCTCATATTCCAATCCCCATGGGGACGAGGTTTCAATGTTGTGAAAAACTCTTCAAGCTGGTCACCAGAGTATTGGGAAATTCCTTACAATTGTCAGATTGTAATATAGATGGCGCTCCAAACAACGAAAGCATGTCCACTAGATTGTAGTCTACTTCTTCAGCTTTTTCACATTAGAGACTTGAAAATCACAAACTTTATGAGATGATCTTGGTACACCATAATAAATTTATATTCTGTATGTGACTGCGACTGAAAGTCAATAAGATTTACCTGATAATATAAACTAAATTCGGAAGAAACCATATGTTTCAAAACAATGCCCATTTTAATACCTTTCGATTTTTTTTTTGACAAGGTTCACAAAGGTGGATGTACAATTCAATATCGCGATGCGTAATGTTTTTTGTATTTGAGAGTTCTTTTAATATTCTGCCACGTGCTCTGTGACCAATAGCCAAAGGAGTTTTCTGAAGTACGTGAAAAAACTTAGAGACCGTGACGTAATACTGTGTAGTACTGACGACTTCTCGTAAGAGGATAAGTGAATTTACTTTTGGTTTCACATCATAGTGATTCAGCAAACATATTTCCAGGGTTCCTTCTTAGTATTCATTTTGGTTTTTCGTACATCATTTATTAGCTTTTGGTAAGTAGTTTCTGTTTAAAAAAATCTGTTTTTTGTAGTATTAACTCGAATTTTGGAAAGTTCAACGAGAAATTGTTGCTCTATGTCTATTTACCATGAATCCTTCTCCAACGCTACAGCTTGCTCCTAAATTTTCATCCAGCACAATAAAAAGCTAGTTTTTCCTTGAACAAATATAGGTAAAATTGCGCATTTTGACACACCCGAATAAAACGCAAAGTGAAATTGACAAATTCTGAGCCTGAGGCAATTAAAAATCACGTGCCTTCAGAGATTTCTTTCATACTTAGGAAAATTTTAGAATTTTAAGCCTTTTCCCACTTTGGAAAAGTAAGAAAATCATAGAATTATGAACTTTCGTTAAACATTTTTCCCCGGTAACACACTATAAGGTATTTCTCCTACTTCCCTAGCGTGCCTTCGTGGTGTAATGGTAGCACGCTGGGCCGGTATTCCAGAGGTCAGTGGTTCGATTCCCGTCGGAGGCGGATGCATATTTTTCGTCTTTTTTGCTTCCAATTAACCTAATGACTCTACAACACGACGTAGTAAAAGTATCGTTGTGTACCGGACAATTTTGGAAGAATAGGCCGTCATTCTTCGAGTAAAATAATGTAGGAACATATCAGTTATTTTGAGGCTATGAGAAGTGAGTCCTTCAAATGAAGCCTAGATAGAAGGCGTTTTATGCCGTTTGTAAATAGTGGATTTTATAATATTTTCGACTGGATTCTGTAGTTATGTAATCAGCGCCCTAACTTAATTAATCTGTAGTGTAATTAGCGCTTCATTCCGTAGTAGAATTTAGCACATAGTTGGAAGAAAAGAAATCATGTTTAACAAAAACGTACTTTGTAACCAATTCTTTACAAGCAAACGTTTGCAACATTATGTTAATCTTCGAAAGTATGTGTTATATAATGTACCTTGCAACGCTCAGATTAGACAGAAATATGCTCTCTATATTCACAGACATCGCTGCGTTTAATGTTATGCAGTAGTGTATATGCAAAACTTCGTAATAAAGAAAATCTTGGAATTATAGGCTTTAAATAAAATAAAAAGTTAATTGTATGAAAACTGATATATTTCTGTAGGGAAATTAGAAAAAATACTTATAAGGAACTCTATCGATCGGTTTATACATTTATCATTAATATAACCAGTCATAAAGAATAAAATATAAACACAGATACAGATTAGTAACGTAGGGCGTTTTAACCGCGCCCTTGTTGAAAAGTTTAGACAAAGCAGCATTTTATAGGAGGAGAGAGCTGTCGATAAAGCGCAAAGGATTTCGAGGGTAGTAAGACAAGGGATACTTTTCGTTATGAACAACACTCAAGATTTGATCCAGTATGTGTTTTGCTTAATTTAAAATTTAACATTAATAAAAAATTTAAATTTAATATTTCCATCATAACTTCTATGATAGGAACGCACACGCATCGTAGCCCCGTGGTGAAATATTTCGACGGTGATGCTGCCTAAGCAACAGTATACAGTCTTTTCGAAAGAGTACAAAGTCTGCTAGGAAAAGGTCCGTGCGCAGTAATTAGCGTGTGTTCAACTATTTTGTTGTTAATGCAGTAAATTTGTTTATTTCATCTTTACTCCAAGCACTTGTTCTGTCAGTACTGAAGAGTAAAAAAGGACATCTAGAGAAAGTTCTATTCTTTGATATGATAACCACTAACCGGCTAATTTCTTTATTTGCGTCTGCTGCTTCAGATTTTTAGAAATTAAATTTCCTTAGTTTTGCAGAATAATGCATTATCATATGGAGCTTGGAAGAGGTACTAATAGAGTTTTAAATTAAATGTGTTGTGCAATGCAAACCCGGAAACAGAAAAATTGCCTCTAAGGTACTAAAAGGTAGCAAGAAATTATTTTAAATTCAATGAAAAACAACGAAATATTCTCCCCTTGTAGCTATGACGCGGTAGTATGCTGGAGAACGAAATTCTTGCAATCACTCGCATTGTGGGGGAAAAAGTGAGGAGTTCGTTTTCTCCGTTGTAAATAATTCGTCTCCTGAATGCTGACGATATTCAGCATCCACAATCCCTTTGCGATGAGGAATGGGTAGAAAGATATAAGAAGTGATACTTCGCACACTCCTTTCGCTTTGAGTACCTAACTCTTAAGAGTGACTTAAGACTTATCTCTTATTAAAATATTTAGTGCACAGTTACAAATTAAAAGTATTTAATAAACATTTTATTAATAAATTTTAATAATGCATATCAGTTTATTAATACATAAATACTTATTTATACATTTATAGAAACGCCCCACATGCAGCGTATGCCCTAAGGCGAAGGCGCTAAGAAAATTTAGGACACAAGTAAAGTTTCAGTTTTGTGAATTTTCTATGTTCGTATAATTTTATGCAATATTGACGTAAAGCGAATGTGAGGTAGAAAATAAAATAATACAGGTTTTATCTAAGTGAGTGGACGGTGCTTGAAATCTCCCATTTCGGGAATATATCATGTGATGTATGAATAATTACGCTCTGTGATATTAGCGCAGCGATTCGACAGATGGCACGACATTGCAGAGATTCTCTCCATGATGTCTTGCTTTTCTCCGCCTAGCATGGTTGTGGCCCTCCTTTCTTCTATCCTCTTTGCCTCCAAGTTTTCTTCTTGAGATTCTCACGTCTAGAATTCTACTATATCACGTGCTTCAGGGTTTTAGTTCGAGGAGCCAACAAAGTTGCCCAGTGCAATAGTACGGTCATAGTTAAACGTATCGTTTTCATATGTTGGATAAGTGCTGAATGATGATTAAGAGATGTACAAAAACATCCCTTATTCTACATTGCTACTCTACTATTCTATATTACAGTTATGGTTAATAACAATAGATACAGTTACATAAATAACAGTAAAGTTGCCGTAGCCGTAGCACAGCAAATAACTTACTGCTAACATTAATTACGCTGTGCGGTCCATAAGACAGTCAAACCACAAAACACACACCAGAATAATGATGATGATAATAATAATAATAATAATAATAATAATAATAATAATAATATAAATGTTGTAAAATGTTTAAAATGTTATCAGGGTAAAAAACAGACCGAAGGCAAAAAACATGAAATATTTTCTATATCACAGATATATTCGCACACAAATTCATTATAAATTAATCCAAAAGTGGTTATGGGCAGCCTAATATTTAGTCTTTGGATTTACCCATAAGAAGTTATTAAGCGATCTGTAAGTGATCCACTGAAACGTGGTACAGGAGACATTCGTCCAATATATGAAGAAAATGTGTTCGGAAATCTCATAACAAAATGTGTCGTATATCGAATAGACATATGGGCAACTGACGCATCTATATATATATAGATAATATGGCAACCTCTCTGGGGCGACGAATAACAAGAAATCAAGTAATATATTTAGCTATTTAATAAAATTATTCAGAATTTACGTCTGTTCATGTTCCTGTCAAATCATCTTTCTTCGGCAGGTATCACCTATCCAAATAACAGTTACTCCATTATCTTTCCTCTACATTTTCCACTAACCCAAAAGTTTCTGCTATGACAGTTGAGCTTCGAAGAATAAAATTTAAGGAATTTTAAGTTCGGACTTTGCATTTAGTGTGCACTTTCGATCAGCAGTGTAATACACCAGTAAACAAATATATATTTAATTGCATTTAGCTTTTAAGTCTTTTGTTGAGAACATTCTAATTACAGGGTTCCACTAGGTTATATTACTAGATTACATTTATATACTAGGGATACAAATAAAGTTTTTACCTATTCTTTTGTCTTTATCTTTTACATATTTATTCAATATACCCACTGGCAAAGTCATTTATGTAACATAATAGGTGTTTTATTTGATTATGGCAAAGAACGCGTGGGCTCTCTGCCCAAGAGGTATGCCTTCTTGGAGGTAGATTTAAAGGAAATTATTACATTCCTTAAACAAAGGGCATATCATGAAAACGTCCATGCAATCAGCCCCTCTGCCTAGAATCGAGCTTAGGTCGAAGTATCAGTGTTCAGGAACATTTTGCTCAAACGTTCATCGGCCCACGTAGCTTCACGACACATCAATACTGTTTACACACCATCGCAAAATGAATCTGGAAGTTTTGTTCTTTTACAACTAGTTGAATTTCAACTGCAATCCACATTTACATGAAATCTTTGAGTGATACAGTTTTATACCTTAAAGCAGATGTAATTCTACTGCACAAAGCAATACTTCCCAGTAGCCTGAAATACTTCCACATTGGGTCTTGCTTTAAGAATTTTCCTAATTAAATACTAAAGGACCAACGATTATAAATTTCGAAGCACCTGTTATCAAGATCGTTTCACTCCACATCAGATATTCAAAAAGTGAACAGAAAGAAGAAAATTAACAATAGCTAAAAATAGAAAAAAAAAATCAATGTGAATATAAAATTTTATTGTTGGTCTGTTGGGCATTACCAGCTAAGATGAAGTGAGAGATAACTGATACATTGACACATATGTGATTATACTGAGTTTCTATTTTTTAGGTAGATCGCTTGTAACCTCAGATTATTGAACTGTGGGCTTGTAGTGAGAAGCCCCCTATTAAGATTTCGAGCCGAAAGAACATGAATATGATTAAGGAGGGGGAGAATGTTTAAATGTTGTAACAATTTTGTGGAAACATTTGCGCGGAACAAAGTTTATAAGAGTAATAAACAAACATTACACCGAGAGAGTAAGTCTAAATTATTATTAGGTCACAGCCACAATTTCGGTATATGTAACATCGAAATGATAACTATGAGGATTATTTTATTCATTTGTGCAATCATTTTACTACCAAATTCTGCTTAAAAATCTCCATTGCTTTAATATTTAATTGTTGGCACTTCTTGCAGAATATTTTACTTTCCAGTCAAAAACATCTAATCAAAAAATAATCAATCATTTCTGAATCATCGTCACACACGTTCAAAAATCAGATTTCTGAATAACCTTCCTGAAGATTTTTGGGGCGAAAAGTAAACTGAAGAAACAATTTAAGCACAACACAAAGCAGTAAATATAAGAAAAGCATATTTTATTCCAAAACGCACCGCTCTGCTTGAAACAGACAAAGCAGCTTGATTTAAAGAGTAAGCCCTAATTCCAAGGAGTGACTTCACAATTAGCTGCAATTTTAAAAAACATGAAGCGCATGTGTATATGAGAAAACCAGTGAGTAAGAAATTGATTATATTACTTTTGTCATAATAATTACAATTTCAAAGCCACCGCTCTACCTGAAAGAGACAAAGCAGTTTGATTAAAAGAGACTACATAAAACAGCTTAACAATCGGCTGCATTTTTATAATACAAAAAACGCATGTGTATGTAAGAATTGGAAGCTCCCTTCAGCCCACCTGGACACAAGTGTCCCCATAGCTCAAAAGACGGTGCCCCGTATTTGCAAAAAAGAGGCCCTCTCAAACAACGAACAAAAATACTAAATCAAAACTAAATAAGCACATCTAACACAATATAACAGACTAAAAAGCAAACAAAAAAATCCATAAACACAAATTCACAACATAAAACACCACACATATCCAAAACCCATACAAACACAAAATTCAATTTTAACAGAAGTAGGTTTCCGTTCTAATTTAACCGATTTAAACTGCAGGAAAATAAATTGCGTAATAGTTGCCAGGTTGATGGTGATGCTAAGCGCATGTGTATATGAGAAAACTAGTGAGTAACAAATTGGTTACATTATTTTGATCATAATAATTACAATTTCAAACTATGAATATAATTTTAAATATCGGTGGCATGATCGGATGGAAACCTGTTTCTATGTCAGACGAACTTCATTAAGGAATTTGAATTTTTTTTTTAAATTTTAAGAACACAATTTCCGAATTATTTGACAGATCAATCTGCATAAGCTTCATTCATACAAGACAAATTCATTTTCGTGAAAATATACTGTTTTCTGACATCTTTTAGTTGCACTTTTCTATTGTGGCAGCGCGATCAAGAAAAAGAAAACTATTAAAGATGCCATGAAATTTAAAGTTGCCGATTAAAGTTGCAAACGACTTTTTATTTTTAGTCCAAGTGCCTGAAAGACTATTTCGTTTTAGCATTTTGAGTTGGTTCACTATAAATGTTGACTTACTTTTCACATTGTTGCCACCAGATATTTTCGCCCCGGGTTATAGTTAAAGAAATTAAATAATGAAGAATCTCCATAAATGAATGCATGTTTCTCGCATTGGGATAAAACAACGGTACCTAGAGTCATCAAATAAGCCCAAACGTGGAATTAGAAATTTGTTTTATTATTGATTTCATATTTTGTAACACTGACGAATTTTTCATTAAGGGGGCACAGTTACCTTTGCGTTAACCGAAATAACGTTAAACATGACTACACGATACCTTCTGATACACAAATAATATAATAATTTATATTTTTTGCTTATAGATGTGAAACATACACCTTTTTCAACATTGTGTTCAAAAATAAAAACTTTCACTTCAATAATAATTTTCAAATTGTTGATTTAAAATACTCATTAACAGATAAATAAAAATCAATAAGTACGGCGCGCATCATAAAGTTTAAAAAAAAGTATGCAGAAAACAATTTTTTGTCAAAATCCTTTTAGAATATATCTAACTTTAATTTAAAACCAGAATATATTAAAAAAAACTATTTAAATTTATAAAATGGTAAAACAATTTTAAAAAAATAAAAAATTATCAAAATATTTCGATACTTTTTCAAAAATTTAATTTTTTTTATTAAAATATGATATTTTTTGGTTTTAACATGTAGATAATATAAAGATACACATATGATTTAATTTTCATTTATTTATCATATATAGTATATAGTTTGAAAGCAATTATGCGCGCAATCTTAAAATTTAACATTTTGAGAAAACTCAATTCAAAGTTTTAATATTCATTTTTCCTTATTTATATTTTAGTAACATCAATCAAAATGCTCCAGGTGCATAAACAACTCCTTCTTTCAGCTTATTCAATTCATCTTGTTTCTTTTTCTCCCTTCGCTTAGCTATACGAGCCTCTAAACTATTAATCAGCGCTCGTTGCTTAGCAAATTTTAAGCGAAGTTCATCTGCCTTTTTAGCAAATGTTTTGCTTTCAGCACCAGATGTCAATTGTAATTCCCTCAGCAAAGATAACATTGCACATTTTCCATCATTGAAGCTTGCTACAGCTAAATTTACTGCAATTTCCGCAATATTTTTGCAGAATTGTTGTTTTGGGGCAAAATGCCCAAATCAATGAATTTAACGATTCATTCGCATTTTGCGTTCGCCCGCTAATATACCTTTCTAACAAGTCTGGGTGAGATAAATCTTTAAAAATAGGCTTTATGGTATCCAAAACAGCCACAGGTACAGATTTTTTGTGTTTAAAATTTTTCAGTGCACCAGTAAAATTTTTTTTTTTTGTATTGACACCAAGAATCTGCTCCATCTGGACAAAAATCGTGAATTACTTCGTTATCATTCGAGCGTTTATGATACCATATAGCCCATATTGCTTTCTGCATATCACGATAGTTGTTACAGTGTTTTAGTATGGCATTACCATAATATGTAGTAAGTTGGTCGATCAAGACATCGGTAAGACGACCTTTACCACAAAGAGGTTTTCCGTCACTTAGCTTTTTTCCACGAAATTCACTTTTTAATTTTCTTAAATGTGTACCCATTCTTTTTTGAACATGACCAACACATTCTATTTTAGAAATGGGATCACTATATGTGTTATTATTCGAAAGTGTTAAATAAGTTTTACAGTCACCATCACCAATATAGTTCCCATAACGAACACCATATTTTTCTTCTGATCGAGAAAACATTTCAACCATCCCGTTCACTTCCATCTTGGCAGATGATCCCGAATGATTTTTTTTGCACACACTTTCGCGTGAAGACGTTTCCATTCTGAATAGTTTTCTGTTGAACGAAAATCTTTCGCAGTTTTACAACCTTTACAGTGCACACTAGAAGTATATCTGTCTATAACTTTGCCTGTCTCACTGCCAATTATAGACGTCACACCGAAACGTGACGAATGGCCCCTAGTTTTCCAGGTGCCATTGCCACTAGCTGTCAAATCCATGGAACCAATCAACAGGACCTCTTCATCAACTGCATTTTCCATACCTTTTTCTGCAACAGTATACGTAGCTGCATGTATATGACTTACAATCTTGTCATAAGATTTTTGTGCAACAGGCGATGGTAAGTCCATAAGTACACAAAAGGTTTTACATTCTGCTAGTCCTTTGCCAATGCACCTCATGGCCAGAATAAATCGTCTATTTAAGTCAGAAGCATTCTTTTTTTTCCAACCATCTTAGAGTTTTTGAAAGAGGAAATTATTCCACAAGAACTGCATGTTTTTATCGTCAGCCCATAATTTATTTCTGAGTTTATATGTATTTTATTATGGAATATGGAACAACATAAACATTGTTCTAATGCTGAAAATAACAGTTTTTTATCGATAATAGCATAACCATCAAAATTATCATTCATGTTATCCACAAGTTCAGCTGATGCAGATGAATCGCTACCGATCTTTCTTGCTGATGCAGAGATGTTTAGGTCTATGTCAACACACTCAGGCTTTGTATGTTGATTTCCATAATACTGATGCCTCTTCCGTCTTTTTGGTCTTTGACCAGATGCCCTTTTAGCATTAACAGCATTCATTTTGCTTTTAAAAAAGCAGTTTTGTTTTGTGAAAACGGCAATTCAAACTTTCAAAATTGAAAGTAAACGATAATGCGTAATTCTAACACGAAGTAAACAAACAGCTAACGGAAACGAAGATATAAAGATGAGTAGTTACCTTCCTGCTTCTCAAAAGAGGAGGGAAAATAAAAAATTGTGAGGCAGCAATCATGAAGAAAACATTCGAAAGGAAAGAAATATCGCAGCTGAAGAAATGGAACGTAAACAGTCACGTGAGCGTGTCCGCCCCTTTAAATGGCAATGGCTGCCCTTTTATCAGATTGTCCCTTGCATAAGGGTTTGCGAAATGGTCATAACTAGAGAAATAATAGGAATTGTTCAATGTGGTTTTTTGCATAGTGCTCAGAAATGTTAAAAGAATCCGAATAAATAAAAAAAAATTAATTTTTTGAATGCTTAAAGGTTCTGTGCCCCCTTAATTTGGTTTTGCAAGGTTCTTTGATTTAGATAGTTTGAGTTGAGGTCTATTGAACGCGGTAGCAGATTGTGAGAGTTAAGTTTGTTAAGGAGGCCATGCCAACTTTTATCAAATGCTTTTCTAAATCCTAAAAGAGACCTACGTAACAGCTTTAAATATTGTTATTAAACTCTGGTGCAACTTAAATAGATGAAGAATAATATATCCACAGGGTGATATTATTCTAATGTGTTAAACGGTAATGTTTGAAGCGCAATGCTTGTGCGAGAGCCGCATGCGTTTCTCGCACGAACAATGTAATTAATTTAGTTTTAGTTAATTTAAGTTAGGATACTTTTTTCCCTTCTTGTTTGCATATCGCGATTTTTCCTGAGTGTATTTTTCACCTGGCGAAATTACAGTGTTAAATAAAGTCATTGCTGTGTTCCATCAATGGAGTTTGCTTCAACTGCGAAAAGAAGTATCATACTTCCGTCTGTTTATTTCTTACTTCTTCCTACGAACTCGACTATTCTAGAGATTTGTTGGTTTGTGGAAAATCTGCTTATGAAGCCAAATTGATGGTCGCATATGATATTATTGACTAAGATGTATTTGTCAAATCTAATTATTATTACACTTTCAAACAATTTCTTTAAAGTCGGCAGAAGGTTGATAAGGCGATAATCACTTGTGTTGTTTCCAGCCTTTTTACTTACTGTAATCGGAGCATTCATCCAGAGATTAGGATAGACGTTAACGTAAGCGAGTAGACAGGTATTAATTGTTTTGGTGATTAAGAATATTGCTTTTCTTGCAGTTCTATTAAATATTTATTTGAAATGTTATTATATGCGGATGAGATTTTAGGATTTAATTTAGTAATAATTGATTAGGTATGGGTAGAACTTCGTTCTTACAAGAAGTGTTCAACCTCTTCGAAGTTTAATTCCATATTTCACTTAATGTCAAGGCATCAAAAATAAGGTCAGTAGTATTCCATAGGACGGATAAACTTCTATAAATAAATTTCTGTGAAAGCAATTATATGAAAGCGAGGCATTTCGTCGTAAAAAGACATTTGAGCTTGAGAAAAGCAATTTTTGAAAGACTAGGATATCACAAGTCCAAAATTTTGAGTAAAATAAGGTCCAAAGAATATACGCAAGTCTCAGTTACTTGAAAATAGATTGGACTGTGGTCGAACTCACGATCTCATGAGAGGAAACAGTTATCCCGGCCTGACCTCGCTCGTATAACGAGCACTATGAAAAAAGGGTTAAACAACATAGATGGAGAGTTGTAAAGCCTGCAGCGCAAATTCTCATTTTCAATACTGTTGAGTTTCTTTTAAATATCTTTTAATTTGAAAATCAGTCTTCGAAAAATTAAACTCGGGATAAAATCTTCGAAATATCCTGAGTTGGTGATATTTTATTGCTCATCTTGGATTGAATTTTCTCGTACTGAATCTGAGGCTGCGGCAAATGTTATTAAAGTTGTTTCTCAGTTCAGCTAAACGTGGGAAATCAGTTTTGAAATTAGGCAAATAGTTCATTTGTTACTCGTATTTATTTCCAGGTCTTTTCGGAAATTCGACGTTGCTAGCCGCGTGAGCACTAGCGCAAAGGACACACTTTGCTGTACATTCTTTTTCAATTTGATAGGGCACTCGTTAAAATTATGCGATTCTAAGCGTCGACACATCTGGAAATATTGAAACCTACACACTGAGTATGCCCATGATGCTGGTACCTGAAACATTGGATACAGTCTGCCCCAAGGGCTGGGTCATTCCTTTGTGTGACTCCACGCCGACACTATCCTCGTACGGGGTATTTAACAAGAAGTAGTCTGACGTCACTATATTGCATCTGCTCTCCCTCCACCTGTTTAAAACTCAGGGATAAATAGAAGGCCTAGGTCATTCCTTTGTTCGGTTCCTCGCCGACGCGAGCCTCATGGAGGGGGTTAACTGGAAGTAATCTGACGTGTCTGTATTGCCCCTGCTCTGATTTCGCGCGTTTAAAACTGTAGTTTCATTATTGTTATTAAACTCTTGTGCAACTTAAATAGGTGAAGAATAATATGTCCATATTATCTTCACCTATTTATAATTCACCTATAATCATTCAGTTGCGAGACGATTTTCTGGAGGTGGCATATCTCAAATTCATTTTAATCATACATATTTGTTTTCTAATAATGCAAATATTTAATAATTTGTGTATATATATATATAGTTTTAGTCAGTTTTCCTTTTAAATACTGTATTTAAAGTATTATTTATGTAATATGGCTTCTTGTGCTGTAGCAACGTGCCGTAACACTTATAGAAATACGAAAGGAAGAGATATTGTATTTCACGCTTTCGCAAAGGACAAGTTGCTTTTGTGGAAAGAACGGATACATAAATGTCGAAGACAAAATTCTATTAATGTGGAAAACTCAAGAATTTGCGGCGAACATTTTCTGTGCAGTGATTATGAAGATGACATGAGAAATCGCTTGCTTTGATTGCCGCAAAAGAAACTGTTGAAATGCAATACATTGCCGAAAGTAAATTTATCGTGTGCAGTAAACGAAATAACACCAAGAAATCGGAGACATTTGAAAAGAAAACTAATGCAGAGTGCTTTTGAAAGACTACGCGAATTAAGCCCAAAGAAAATTTATTTTGAAACCGAGAACGAAATTGAAGCTGACAATAATAAATCAAATGTGAATGATTTTGAAATAAAACTCACAAGTGACAATGCCCTAAGTGACAATATTCCTGAATGCCCTAAGTGTAAAGATAAACAAGAATGTATTGATAATGAACAAAATAATATCCTTAGAAAATTGTAATAAAATATTGAAAAATACAGAAAAGAAAAATTTTATAGAATGTTTACTCAGCGACAAACAAGGTGGACGACATCTAGAAAGAAATTTGTAAAGGAAATTCAGAAATTAAAATCCCAAACAGCGAAATTTAGGAAAATACACCACAGATCGAAGAATTTGGAAAAACGTCTAAAGCATATTTTACAAAGACGCAGATTAACGCATTGCTAGAAAATAAGGAAAAAATCAGGTGGACTAGTGAAGATATTTCACGGTGCATTGTCATAAGAGCTCTGTAGAATACGTTTCTTAAATGGAAATGCATATGCTTTTTCCCAAAGAAAAGCAACCCAAAAGGCAAAAAAGTGGCTTGCTTCGAATGTGGTAGCCAATAAATAATATTTCAACAACTTGTAGTTGCATTGTGACTGTACAAGTAAGCATATATAATAAGTTTTGATTTGAAATATTTCTAGATGACATTTTAGAAGTTAATACCGTAAAGCATATTTCAAATGAGAACTAATTTTCTTAAGTTATTTTTATTGTATCCTGTGTTATTATTGATTCGATTTTGTGTTAGCTTAGCATTCTAGATAAAATATAATATTATAAAATTAAAGTAATCGGCATAAGAAAACCTGCCTCCTTAACCTCCACTTTGGAAAAATTAAATAATTTTTTATGTACTGTGAGTAAAGTTGTTTTGTCTAAATTAAGATAACAATCTTAGATGCATTTATTTAAATGTAATATTGATGTAAGCCTAAGTTACAAAATTATTTAAAAAAATATATGTTATTATATTGAATCGGGAGAAAAATATGCCAGCGTAAAATTTACAATTAGGCTTAAACTCAAACTTAGATTAGCAGAAATTTTGAAAACTATGCCAATTTAAGGTTGTTTTTTGATTAATTTTAAACAGCTAATATTATATTTATCTTAGAAGCAGTAGTACAGTTCTCTTAGTTAACATGCAGATAAAGAAATGATTAGAAATAGACAGGCATTTAAAGGAAAAAAATCCCTACAAATTAAAACAAAATCTGATGTGTAAACCACATGACTTCCTTGTACGGAATATTAAATTATACGCATTTTTTCTTGCATTTCATTTAAACTTATTGGATTGAATTAAGTCTACTTCGCCGACAGCGCATAAACCACAGTAGAATAAATGCGTTCTTTAAAATTCACTCTAGTATTTGTTTATCATAGCGAAACTCTGGCGCTATATTCACTTAATAGTATTATATTTCGTTCATATTATAACTCATAATGCACCAAATTTATATCATTTAAAGAATAGAATTATCTAATCGTTGCCACATATTCTATTCAAATACTAAAATAAAGCTAGAATGATGTATAAAAGAAATTAATCAAACAAAACAAAAAAGAAACAGTTTTTCACAGACGATTGAGTATTTCTCATTCAATTAATTCAGTTCTCACTTCGCGAGAAGGTAAAATTACATAAAAACTCAAAATATCCATATTAAAACTTACGAAGTAAATCTTAAACACTTATTTCCTCGAAAAAATTCCAGAAATGATTAAGCGTGATTTAATTGGCAATAATAAATGAAGGCGTTATCTTTGTTGTTGTGAAGCTAAGTTTCTCTAGATTAGCAACAAATTCACTAGTCTGATGTTTCAAATGTAAACAATCAATGACCGCCATAAAAAAAAATGGCTTAGCGGCACATAACCAACTTTAAAATTGTTGATAATTCTAAAAGTATTGCATAAAGATTTACTAAAGGTATAAAAACCTTAACCGGAAGATAAAAACAACATAATTCAATCATTTTTAGAGCAAAAATTGAACAATTTACAAATATATAAGAATAAAGAAACTGAGATCACTGAGTCGGGTAACACAGTGGATATATACATAAATATATTTATATACGTTTGGCACGGCCGATCGCAACCAAAATACGAGGTGCACATCTACATGTTATAGCAGTCCTATAACAAAATTTCAACGTTCTGAGGCTACTCGTTTTTGAGTTAAGCGAGATACGTACGTACGTACATACGTTCGTACAGACGCCACGAAAAATTCTCTTCATAATTAATTTTAAAGCAGTTTTATAATTTTCTTGGAGGAAACGAGTCTTTTATTCTGTCCTTACGTAGTGATATGACGCAAAAACATCTTTAAATTGCATTCAATAGCGGTCAAAATGGATATTTTCGTTGAAATAAGCTGCCTGAAACTTTTCGCGTTTACAATACTTCCTTTTTACTTCGTACAAGGAAGTATCAAAAGGAACTTTATGCTAAGAGTAGCGCATTTTATCTGTTATTTTAAAATTGAATAAGTACTATTAAATTTTTTAATGTTCAGTGTAAAATGCACACTGCAGTTACATTTTCATTTTAAACGCTGGTTCTTCAGATTTAAAACGCTAATTTCTATGTTGTCAATTGCATCTTCGCGCTCAGTGTCATCTTGGCTAAGTCATCACTCCCGACTGCCTGTTTCAGGGGGAAACGCTCTATGAGCTAGCCCTTCTCTTTTAGTCCTGTTTAAAACTAGCCATTTGGGCTTCCCAAATTTATTTTAATCACACATATAGTTTTTCAGTAACGCTGTGTCAGAGTCAACTTGGCAGCCCTCGAAGTAATTTTATGCCGCCTGCGAAAGAATTTTCTGTAAGTTAATTAGCATTAATGTGATTAGAATTTTAAGAATATGTTTGACTTTAAGGGCTTGGAATCCAGTTTTACGCTATATTCATTCCCAGAACTGATCGTAACTTTTCGGAAAATCTAGGAATAGAGCTAATTATTTTACATTGTGATATGAATCTTGTTCAAAGATTATAAGATACAAATTTAATTAGCTTTTCTTAGTACTTCACAAAACACAACAATTTCAAGACACGAATTTTGGCAATAATAACTCTAGCTGCGATTTTGATTGCAATTACATGAAAGCAAAATTTTTCCGTACTTGAAAAGTAATCAATCTATTTACCGGTGAGTATGTACAATTTGTGATGATACTTTTTAGAAATTTCGCTTCATGATTACAATCTTCATGAAACTCGAAACGCCATGAGGTGCAGCTGAAAGGTGGAAACAAAGATTTTACAATATATTACATAGAAATATTATTTTTCCTGTTTTGAATCATAGAAAATCTAATAAAGCAAAGAGACTATGTTGTCAATCTTTATTCTCAAATTTGGTCATTCTTTAGAAACTTTAGTATATTTACTTTTGGTTTATATTAAAATTAAGTTACGTAGTTAGTAGGTCAATATATTACTATTAGTTGAATAAATGCCATTCTGAAAATTTTAATTTAGCTGTGAAATTAAAATGTGTAGCTGTCTGTTTGAATTCCAAATTGGGACCAACAGAAGAAATTTTATTGCAGATAGTAACTTTTAGAATTCAGGCAAAATATAAATATAGATTTGATATTTTTCTTTTCGTTAATTTTATACGTATGTTTTTACAACATACGAATAAAAGGTTTCTCATTTCCATAAAAGTAAAAGGTTTTTAATTTAATTATCCGCTTTTTTTTTTGCTTTTTATAATAGCTGTCCATCAGCTACTTTCAAGTATTCGCCCATGCACAATGTAAGCTTGAGATTACTGCTCCAAAGTATCGTTAATGCAATATGTCTTCTCGCGTTACAGTAAAATGCCACCACATTCATGGAAATTAGAAAGATGGTAACACTGTAATTTCATATTTTTCCAAAAGACAACTTGCTTTTCGCGAAAAAAATGCATATTTGAGTCGAAGACCAGGTTCTATTAACAATTTGCAGCAAAGAGTTTCTATGCAGAGATTGCGAAGATGACATGAAAAAGGTCTTGCTTGGATTCCCTCAAAAGAAACTCTTGTAATCCAGTACTGTGTCTAGAAAAGAAAAATAGTGCAGAATGGTTTTGAAAGATTACACAAATTAAATTTGAAGAAAATTGATTTTGAGACGGAGTACGAAAACGATGAGAGGAATAATAAATCAAGATTTTAAAATAGAACTCACAAATAACGTAAATATTGCTGAATGCCATATTTTTTTTTTTTTTGTAAAAATAAACAATAATGCATAAATCATTTGTAAATATCAAAGCTAGCTCAGCTAATTTATAATATTATAAAACATCAAAGCCATTTCGCATAAATAAAGATCTTCTTCCTTTGCCCCTCTTTTGAAAGATTAATTAATTCTTTTTAGATTCTCTGAGCAAAGTTGTTTTGTCAAACTTAACTTGTATTTATTTAAATGTGATTGTATGTGCATAAATGTGAGTATAAGTCAGAAAACTATTTTTAAAATATGTGTTATTTTATCAAATTGAAGAAAAACACGCGAATGTAAAATTTATAATGAGGTCAAAAAAAACGAAATTCTAGATTAGATTAAATTTTCAATAAAACTGTCGATTTCAAAGGCAGTCAAAATTAAGTTCCTCCTCTTAATTTATAGACATGAGTGTACTATACGGAATAATACGACAATTTTACATATGATTTCACTAAAATTATCTATCTGTATTCGAAATTCGTAACATTGACATCTTCACAAGGACTGCACGCAGTACAATTCCTGGACAGGAAGGCAGATTTACAGTTAAGGCAAATCAGTGCAATATAGAAATTCCAATAAATACAATAAAAAAATCAAATACTGAATCCTTAAAAATGCATAAATTAACACATTTATATGCAAATAGGGCCATGATCTTTGCGTACGTGACTGACCTTGACCAATAACTCAAATTTAAAAAATTTTGCACCAAAGACTTTGTGATTTTAAAAATCATTTTGACAAAGCGAACAAGACTTCATCCGCACTTAATCATGTTTTAACGAAGGCATTATTGCCTAAATGGACTAAAATCAGCACCTTTGTTTAAATACTTGAACTGATAAGAAAGACTGATTTTCCTGACTTGCTTTGGGCTTTCCTGACTTGACTTAGGGCTATTAATCTCGCTTTGTCATTTTGCTTTGATTCACGATAAATGTGGGTCCACGTTTCAAACTGTTCCCACCAAATAATAGAGCCTGTATTATATTTAAAGAAGTTAGATAATGAAGAATCTGCATAAAATGTATGTGGTAAACATGTCTGCATTATGGTAAAACAATGGTTCCTAGAGCCATCAAATTTTGAATTACGTACGTTTCCACCCGAATATGGAAGCCCAAATTTGGAATTTGTTTTATTATCTGTTTCATATATTGTAAAAGTTTAACGAATTTTCGATTAACAAACTCAACGATTTCAAAGCTCACTCTATGGAAAAAGAAAAAAAAAAATATCTCCAGCGCGCGAAATTGTGTATCGGAAACTCTAAAGATATGCTAATTTTAAAATTATTTTGCTATATTGCTGTTGATTTGTGCTTTATAGTTTAAGGCAAAGAACACGATACTTAATAAATAAAGATAACACAGAAAACGTTAGAAAAGTCCCCTTGGGCGTAATGTAAAATCTGAAACTTTTTTTTTTTTTTTTTTTTTTTTTGCTGCAATCATATATCTGTTAATCTGAAAATGCTAACTTGTTTCAATTAATATTTATCTGTTTACAATTGCGGAATTTTTATAAACGTGTAATAATGAAATTTTAAAAAATGTTTAATAAATGTGAAATCTGAAGAAATGAATATAGGTAATTCTTGTAATGAAACTATTTTGACGGCGCTTTTTATGTTGAGATACACAGAGCAATCTTACAACGTTTACCTAATGGGTAAACGTTTCGAAATGTTGTTGGTTATGTGATTTTCTTGGTTTTTCAATTGGATTTTCTGAGTAAATTCAATAGATTGTGACGTTTATTCATATTCATTTTGCATTTAAATCTGGTCATTTTCTCTCTTTCTCTCAAAAAGCAAAATAATTTCTTATCAACTTTTTCTTGCTTCATTTAATCTCTTCTCGTAAATTTCACACAAAGTTGGTTAACGTGACATACCATAGAGCTCCATTCATACTGGGATTATCTGAGAAACTTAAAAAGACTTTAAACCTTAATCCAGTAAATACATCTATAACATATCGGGAAATGGCTTTTCACTTTCGTGACTACTCGATCGATAACTGGAAATATGCTTTAGCGAAAATGAGAGGTAAATTCTAATCTGGAATATTGCTCATTCGTTAAAGAGCAATCCTCTCCGTCTGCCATTTTTTTTATCAACGGTGAGGTTTTTCCGAAATAGTTTATTAAAAAATGATAGAGATACAAGTGATTGCAGATAGAACTACAGATGGCTTGTTTCGTTGATCGGGAGTCTATATGAATTTGTGCAATATTATGTATTCTAACTGATCATAAATATTGTAAGATAAAATATTGTCATGTATACTTGCTAAGAGTTTTGTCAACGAACTATAATGAAATTAAATCCTCAAATATTACTTTCGCCAGAAACAATTCACTTTTTGTGTTTTACTTAACACTGGGCTAAACGGCAACTGGGCTAAACGGCTCTGGTCCATAGTCCATATGGAAATTTAAAAATTTTCTGAAAACCTCCTAACAGTGTTTAATTTAAAATCAAATTTTGCTTTTCGCATAAAATTCTAAAATGCCCATATTACCAATTTTTTAGTCGGAAATCTTGGACGTAAAAAATTCCTCGATCATGATTTTGAAATCTTGCAAACTGCGATAAATGGTCATCACGTTTATTGCAAATCGAATTTCTGAATGGTACGGTTGAGATAATTTGATAATTTTACCATTTTGAAAAACACCTCAGCTACGAAACCCCAACAATACAAACGATTTGCAGTTAACTTTTAATTTTTATATGATATAAATATACGAAAACAAATGGTAAGCAGGTTATCAGAGATAAATGCTTACTTTAAGAGATAGTGATAATTATCATCAATCACCACTTCGCCTGTAACGGACATAGAGGTGCTTTTTAAAAAAAATAGTCAATAGAAACTTAGGGTGAACTTCAAAGATTCGCATTTAAAACTTTTTTAGAGAGATTTGTTACAAAACAAATGGTGGATAAATAACCAGTTAAAAATATATATTGATATCTAGTGCTTTTATGATTGGCAGCGCGAAGTAGTGTAACAATGACTTTGCAGTCGTTAGCATCCTTTGCAAAAATTTTAATACCTTTAGTGGTATTTTTACTAATGGTATCTATGTTTCTCCCAATGAATGTGTTTCTTAGATTTTGAAACATTTTATTACTAACTCTGATAGTAATGGGCAAAACTCTATTTTTCTTAACTAATTCCGCTTCAAGGTCATCATTTTATGTGGTAGTGTCTATTTTTGAAGTGTTAATCTGCTCATTAGCAGCGGAGGAAGTATCCATTATTTCCTAATCAGCTGTCTTTGCATTTCCTGCATTCCCTTCAATACCAGAATTTTCAGCGTTATTCATTTTATCTTCGTCATTATTGGTCACCTCAGAAGGCGATTTAGTCATATTTTTATTTTTACTCATACTTCGTATTGCTTTTAGCGGGTGCAATATTGGGTTTAGTTGAGGGAATTAAGCTGCTTATATCAAGTGCTTTGTGCTCTTGTTTTGATTTCTTCACCGTCGCCTTAACAGTACGACTGCGTAGAGTTTGATCGCCTCGCCTTTTACTATAATATTCCTCATCGGAGCTTACATCTAGATAATGTTATTTCATGATCGGAATTACCCGGAGAGTTTTCATTCAACTTTATAGGGCTATGAGAACGATCGTTGTCACTGTGTGTAGCATTCATGTCATCTTTATCTGCATCAGTGTTATGTGTAGTAACGCTATTTGTGTCTCTATCTGATTCTGCAATGTAATTATCAATCCATGCTAGTATTTGTTGATAAAATTTATAATCGCGTTCTCTATCGCTCGCAAGCGCACCAGCAACGCAACTCATCCAATTCAGCTAAAAGCTGTTGAAAAACTAGCCTTACGCTGTCCATGATCCAAACAAAAAAGAAGATCGCAGCACCCAAATACGCTCATAAAAACCTGCGCCCTGGAACAACACCTCCTTAGAGAAGGAAGCCAGGACACTGAAGCCAGAGGAAGCTCTGACGTCAAGGGTTGTCGTCCTGACGAACTTCGCTCCTTCAAACAATTGAAAGCCCCGTAGTACTGGCGAACGTTGAACGTGTGGCGATTCTTTTGAATTGTTATATTAATTGTTCTCGTGGTGTTATAATTTAATAGGATTAAATACGTGTGCTGCAGCCACATATCGTTAAAATGATCCAAAAGATATTTTTTGAACCTTCAAAGTGAGCTTTAACGCAGAAATAAATAGACAAGAAGTCTGCAAAGCAAAGATGGCAACTAAAGATAAAATGTAATTTTGTTACATTTTTCATGTTTTTTTAAGTCTTTACCAGTTTTTTTATTGATAAATTTATGGTACTTTTCTTTATTAAATTTTAGTTTATTAACAAGAAGTTTATGGTTAATAGATTTAAGTCTTATTGTAACAACTTCAAATAAATATTTTCTTTCAAAGCTAACAATTTTAATCATGAAAATTTTAATATTAACTTTCTCTTATTCCTCATTTGGGTACAGATAAATGTGAATGAAATAAAATTTCACTTAACACGATTAATTCTAGATATAGTAGTTATCTAAAAGACAATTTATGTGCCACGATAATTTATGTGCCACAGACAAGGAGCTAATAAATAATAATAGGTTTCATTGTAAAATTTTCATGTTGATATCTGGTCTGGTATAAATAAATGTATTTAAATTAACTGATTATGTTCGACACTCAGTGCTTGATACTCCTAATTATTTGCCAATGTTATAAATTTCTTTAAATCTAAATAAATCGTAATCATCATGATGAGCTTTCTAGACATTACAAATTACTTAGACTATTATGTATGTAACTGAAATTATATTGCCGGCATTTTAAATGGTATTTAGTTATCAAAGTACTCATTTAAATCATACGGCTTACTAACTTCTGTTACTAAATGTTTACGTATACGTAACTATTGTTATGACAACAAGTTAATTTTAAAATATCATTTTAATTGGTATTTAGTTTTCAAAGTACTCGTTTAAATCATAGGGCTCATTGACTTCTGTTACTAAATATTAACATATACATAACTATATTAACGACAATAAGTTAATTTTAAAATATCATGTTTTATAGGTCTGTGAATTGCATTTTCGAGGAGCTGGAGTGCTACTATTTCTCTGGAAGTCTGAAAAAAAAATCAGTTTACTGGTGGATCATTCAACATGTCATCAAATTTTGCATCAGGAGCCACATGGAAAGCTTTTATGATTACATGAGACATGAAGTGTATTCATGTTTTGATTTTAAAGGAGGAAATTTTTGCAGTATGGCCTAAAATTTACGAAAATGATTACGAGTGATTACGTTTTACGATGACCAGCTTATTATCGCCTTTCGAAGATGTGGCATATATACTGCCAGTTCAATCATTAAATGCTGAGGATCTGTACCAGTAACTTGAAAAATAATAATTGGTTTAGTTGTAAGCATGCTTTAGTTGTAAGCTTGTTTGCAGTATGGCCGTATAGATTGCAGAATTGTGGTTGTGGTCTGTGATAATAATTCAATAAGTATTCAGTACTTTATTAAGGTAACAGCTATGTGTTTCAGCATGCTTACAAAATCATACGTTTATAATAACTGCTACTGTTATATTAAGAATAGGTCATTATAATTTTGTTGATATGGACATACACTGACTGTTTTATATTCAGACGAGTTGAAAAATTCATCTTCTTACCTTTAATTTGTCGTCGTGTAAAAGGGTGTCTGAATTGTGTTTGTAAGTGGCCGCTACTTTATCATTTGGATATATTTTAACATATGATAAAATACTTTATCAAGGTAACAGTTATGTGTTTCAGCTTCAGCATGCTTACAAAATATGTTTATAATAGCTTCTGCTATTATACTGGTAATGGGTCATTATAATTTTGTTGATATAGACATATACTGACTGTTTTATATATTCAGATGACTTAAAATACTGAAGAAGGCATTTCCTTGTCTTTAATTTGACATCGTATAAAAAAGTGTCTGAGTTGTGTTTTTAAGCGGCCACTACTTTTATCATTTGTGTATACTTTTGGGGGTAACGTATGGTAAATTTTTTTTTTCAAGGTAACAGTTACAAGTTTTAGCATACTTAATATGTTTATAATAACTACTGCTGTTATACTGAGAATGGGTCATTATAATTTTCTTGATATGGACATGTACTGACTGTTTTATATTCAGATGAGTTGAAAAATTCATTTCCTTGCCTAGTGGCGTAGCTAGGATGGGGCAAGGGGTAACATCTGTCCTCGGGCGCAGCATCCAAGGGGCGCCAAATTGACGCTACGAAATTTTTAATGAAATGTTTTCCAGTCTTGGCACACAGAAAGGGACGCAAATTCTTCAGTTGTCCCCGGGCGCTGGAAACTCTAGTTACGCCCTTCTCCTTGCCTTTAATTTGTCGTTGTGGAAAAAATTGTCTGGATTGTGTTTATAAGTGTCCGCTACTTTATCATTTGGATATACTGTAACATATGGTAAAATACTTTATCAAGGTAACTCTAATGTGTTTCAATTTCAGCATGTTTACAAAATGGTATGTTTATAATAGCTTCCGCTATTATGCTGATAAAGGTGTAGTGGAACATAATTTAATGTTTCTATATAATTGTTAAGATTTCCTAAGTGGCAACGTGATGTAATGTTTTGAATAGTTATTAAGATTCGACGTATGGCAACAACGAGTCGAGCTAAAAACGTCCTTACTTCGAGCCTTCCTTGATAAGCGTTGCGTAAGCTTTATTTCTTAAAAGTTTGTTATATTTTTATGTAAAATTAAGTAACATGTTGCAAACAAGAATGGAACTGTAAAAATAAATATGCTGTTTCTTTTAAGGGAAAAATAAGCATTTATTTCACTTATGAAATGCTCTGGCTGATTAGTTTCGATTTCGCTTATTCATCAAATCCAAATTAAAAGATTGGTGACCGTAACATTGGATTATGGAAGGAACACCAAAGCTGGAAACTTGCAAGTTGAGTGTGAAAATTCCACCTTTTTGGCCAGAAAAGGCTGAAATTTAGTTTTTTCAAATAGAAGCTCAATTCGAAATTAATGCAATAACTGTTGATAGTACCAAATTTAATTATGTAGTATCTCAACTCGAGCCCAAATATGTTGACATTATTTGGGTTATCATTACGGATAAAACATCTGATAATAAATATGCTTTAGTTAAAGCAAGACTGTTAAATACATTCAAAGAGAGCGAAAATAAGCGAATTAAGCGCTTAGTCACTGGGGATATGAAACCCAGTCAGTTACTTTAAAAAATGAGATCACTCGCTATTGATGACGTTTCAGATAAAGTACTCAAAACATTGTGGTTGGAAAAAATGCCTGACTCAATAAAAAATATTTTACTGGTTTCCGATGAAGGCCTTGACAAAATAGCTTTAATGGCCGACAAAATAATGGAAATGAATTCAAAGCCTGAAATTTATTCCTCTGGCAAAAATTTAAATTCGGTTGATGAGTTACTGCTAAAATGATTTTAACCACATTTTAAAAGGCAAAAAAACATTTTTCAAAATTGATCTCTTCAAAGCTTATTTCCAAATTCCTATAGCCGAAGAGGACAAACAGAAAACCGCCATAATTACGCCATTTGGCCTCTATGAATTTATCGTAATGAACTTCGGTTCGCGAAATGCACCAGCTACTTTTCAAAGATTCATACATGAAGTATTTCAAGGTTTGGACTTTATTCTTCCATAATATCTCGATGACATATTAATTGCTTCTGCCTCAGAAGAAGAACACAGACATCACTTGCAATTTGTTTTCGATAGGTTAGATAAATACGGTTTGAGAATCAACATTTCTAAGTCGATCATGGGTGTTGATAACTTAGAACTTTTAGGATATCTTATAACACCGGAAGTATCTCGTCCTCTACCTGAAAAGGTAAAAGCAATATTGGATTATAAATTACCAGAGACTATCCATGATTTGCGAACTTTCTTAGGGATGCTTAATTTTTATCGACCGTTTCTGAAAGATGCTGCTAAGACATAAGCAATACTTCATGAATACCTAAAGGGTGCTAAGAAAAAAAATAGAAAAAAAAAATAAATGGTCAGATGAAGCTATATTTAAGTTTGAAAAATGTAAACAGGATTTGGCAAACGTAGCTCTTTTAAATTATCACAATTCAGATTTGCCCTTGTCACTATGCACGGATGCATTCCAATATAAGCATTTGGAAGAACAAATTTGGAATTTGTTTTATTATCTATTTCATATTTTGTAAAGCATTTACGAGTTTTTGATTAAGAACCTCAACAATTTCAAAGTGAGCAATGGCAACACTACACTGAAAAAAAAACATTTTTGCCTGCAGCGCATGAGACTGTGTATCGGAAATTCTAAAGATAAGCTCATTTTAAAATTATTTTGCGATATTGCTGTTGAACTGAATTTTTATGATTTAAGTTCAGAGAACACGATATTTAATAAATCAATGTAACAGAAAACTTTAAAATCCCGCCTTATTTTTTTCCTTTCTGTCATCATCCATCGTTAGTGTTAAGCAGTGACGACTGGCCATGTAAATCACGTAAACCATTGATTCAGTTTAATGTTTCTCATATGCGCTTTCTTATATATAGTAAATATTACATATTACTTATATATATATATATATATATCACAAGAAAAGGTAAAGTTAAATTTAATTTAAATAATTCTCTTGCGTCATTACTGCAAGTATATAATATATATGCATATACATACTTGCAATATATATATATTTGTATGTATGTATATATACTTGCGCCGTATATATATGTATATATATACGGTCTTCTATACTGCGAAATTCATCCCCGGATGGTGGCCGTATACGGATCAAACTATGTTTCCGTCAAGTCAGCGAGAAAGGTGGAGTGCCAATTCCGCTCCGGTCAGCATCCGACGATGAATATCCGTCGGTTGAACTCCTCCCAGACTCAGAAATCTGATGATATCTCGCTGCTCCTCAGTCGTCGACTTTTGCATTGTGAACGCCAAAATGTCATTACACGCACTGCCTACTCCAATCCGACGTCATGTGCGGCCGCGTGCGCAGACACAACCATGTCGGATAATGCGTTCACGTCCCTAGACGTCTCACTACGTTCCCAAAACGACATATTCAAATTTCAACCGATTTGGTTGTTACGACATTTCGTACTTTTCCATTGGATAACCCTTACATATTTTTCCCATTTGACACATCACAAAATGACCTGTTTTTGTCATTGCTTCAAACCCTTGTGTCAGTTATTTATCAAAATATCTCAAACTGTGCATCATCCTTTTCACCTGCATGTATCACAACTGGTTCTTTTAACTTAATCACAGCCTCTCCCTGAGTAACTTCAAAGAAGGCTTTCGAAGAAGCTAAAGTATTAGAAGTATTTCATTTTCTTCGTATTCATGTTTATAATTAGTAAACATATTTTTTATATTTGACACTTCAGAAACAGCTTTTTTCAGTTTTCATTCATTTTACAGTACTTAATGCAAAATCTGATTGTATGTTTGAAATATCTTCCTTGTACTCATGTTTATAATTAACAAACATATATTTCATGTTTGACACATCAGAAAATACAGTCATTAAGTGATTCATTTTAAGACTTAATGAAGATGTTTCTAATTCTCCTTCCCGCCAAATTGCAAACAGGCATTACTTTTAACTTTGGTTAAGCATTATTTTGAAGATAAATACATTTTATGGAGTACATACATATTTTGATAAAGGTACAGCATAGAAATAGGTGACATTAGATTTCTTCTCTCTCTGAAAATTAGGGATATCGAAATTAGCAAAACGAAACATCCTTCACAAGAATAACTTTTTCTTAACCCGCTTTCAATTCTCCCAGTTCCTATACTATAAATTACACACTGAGAAAATTTAAAATAACGCAGCCAAACCCGTAAATGTATCTCTTAGAGAAGAAGTGAAATAAATTTTTGAGCTGTCAAGTCCGAGAATTTTCAATTAAACGTATGCAATCGAAAATATCGCCTCTTCTTTCGGTGTGGCACAGGGAAGCTAAAAAGATGGGAATTTTCTGCAGTAAGGCGTCAGATAGATAGCCTCTGTGCTACACCTTCTGAATGTCTGTTATTCAAGCGAGTATCAAAGTATCAGAAATTTCTCTTCGATTATTTGTCAGGGGATAAATATGAAGATTCTTGAATTATTGGAATGCGTATAAAATTAAATTCCATGCCCTTTTCGTTTATAGTGGGGGAACTACAATCAGGTGAGGCGTAAAATTGGTGAACGCTTGTAGATTGATCCACGTCGAATAAAAAAGGAATGAAATGGACATTCGGGAAATTAAAAAAAAAAACAATCTAGAAATTTTCCAGAGAAAGCTATATAAATGCTTAGCATATACAATATTACATCTGAAAGGTTAGCAGAAAGCTTGTAGTATTATTTGAAACTTTAACTGACAGACCCTTTTTGTGGGGGTTTTGAAAATCTCTCCTAAAGGAAACATAATTCAGCTTTTCAAAGCCTAAATATAGGCCCACCAGCGCCCGAGCAGTAAAGTCGCTGAACACCGGTAGTTCGGTCCAAGGTTCGAATCCCGCGAACGTGCTGGCTGCATGGGAGTTTTCGTGGTTTTCCCATGTGTAACGTATATACGAACCAGTTTCCCTTAGAAAGTCTTCCACGAAGGCATCGCTCCCCTTACGCAGATAGCCCTCGAGGCTTTGCTGTAATCACACACTCCCCCTTCAAACCCTAAATAAGTTATTCTTGAAAAATTTTTTAATCTACAAACTGTTTTTATTTCAAGTGCTGCGAGTGAAACAAATTTTATTTCAATTGAAGAATGTGCATCCACGCACTATGTTGAGAATGCATTCCTAGAAAAATGATTTAGAATTGTCCTTAAATTGCCGTTAATTTGGCATCTACAGTTGACAGAAAATATTTTAAAACAAAACCAAACAATATAACAAAAAAGTGCAATTTATTTCATAGCCACCGGTCTGCCAAATCAGGGCGCGCGGTTTTCAAATTGCTTTTCAATTATAAAGTACATATAGAATACAAGTTTACGAAAACACTGGTAAGTAAAGAATTGGTTATAGTTTATGAATAATGGTTATAGTTTATAATAATGTTTAAAAACTAGTTTTTAAACATTATTATAACTAATGTAATCTAAACCTGTAAACATAATTTTAAGATTTTCCAAAATGAGTGTTAATACTTTTACACCTCTGGTAATATTCATTCCTGGAGAAATAGAATTTGCTCACTGCATTTGTACTGCACTGAATTATTATTGAACAGCGCCAGCACTAAGAAAAATTTACTATGCATGAGCCAAGAATTTGTTTCATTTATTTTTTTCCATGCGGCATTGAAAATAACGGTCCCAGAGTTACATACCTTTACATCAGGGATATAAGATGTTTAATTTATTTAATCGCTTCGTAGTTTTTGGTTCAAGAAAGAAATGCAGATGCAAACCCTGGAGCTTTAGAAAATAAAATCTTTCTTGAGTTTTAATGTATTCAAAAATTTAGTTTTATCACTTAGCGATATAAGATACTTCTTTTACTTTAGAACAGAAAGGGAACAGTTGTTCGATTATTTATATTCCTACTCCGTTTTCCTTTGAATGCAAAATTGCATATACAGGAACGCATTGAAATTTCAAAATGTAAACATGTTTGTCGAATGGCGAAATATTTCTTCAGTTTTTTATGATCTACATTTTCAGAATTCTAAAATCGCCTTTGAGGTATCAAACTGTTATGCGAAATTTTCAGATCTCAAGCTATTTACTGTTGCTTTCTATGGAAGTAATGAAGCTGGGAATGAATATTCGTACTGAGTTAATGAATATTAATGAAGATTCGCACTGAGGATTAAATTGAGGGAACTAAAAAGTAGTACACATCTGAATTCCTGTATACATGCTTAGTATTCCACTAGCTTGTTTGATTCCCTCCAAAACATCATTCTCACGCAAAATTAATTACTTTCTGAACACTACAAGTTACTGATAGGTTAAGGCCGTTGAATACTGGTAGGTAGACATAGGATTCGACGTCAGACGATCGAGCTGGCTCATGGTTGGTTTTCGTTGTTTCTCTCATGTGAAACGTGAATACGAGCCGATTTCTCCTAAAAATCTTCACGAAGGCAAGCTTTTCTTTTAGGTAGGCAGCCTTCGTGTGCTTTCCCATATTCAATTAACCTAAACTAACGTATCTAATTTCTCAACAAATTGATACAGACATGACATTATAGACGCAAATGATATAACAAAGGATAAATTAATAAATTTTGAAACTTTTATAAATTTTGAATTAGAAAATGTTCCATAATAACTGCTTTAATAAAAATTCGTATTTCATTCGTCGCATAATTAAAATTCATTTTGCCATTAAAAGGATTCATGAAAGGAAGGGTTCCTAAACATAGTTATCAAACGCTCATAAGTTTAGCTTTCTTATTTCGAATATAATTTTATTTTTATTTGTCGAATTAAATAAAGTGTTATCTACCTAAGCAAAAGGGGCTTTCGTGGAGGGTGTTCAAAGGAAATTCGCTGATATACCCTTTACATATGTGAGAGAAAAAGAAATGTTCATGCAGTCAATCCGTTCATCGGAATTTGAATCGAGGTCAAATTATCAGAGTTAAAGAAATATTATACGCTCGACCTCTAGTTATCATTTAGAACATAACAAACCAAAATTTCACTCAAGTAAGCGGTAGTCGTGGAACGCATGTCATTTAGAAATAACATTAAAATTAATTTTCATTACCGGAAACATTTATATTACTACACTGCCTTATACTAAAAATTGGAATAAAGTGATAAAACCACTTATGAAAAGAATGAAACGAAGACAGTTTCAAATTCGAACTAAAACCAAATTTAAAGAAATTTAATTAGAAATACCTGAAAAAATCAGGCAATTTTAAATGCATTCAAGGTTTTAAAATAATTTCCGAAGAATTTTAGCAGCCGAGTTTCCGAAAATAAAATTTCTTTGATATTTGACCTGCCAGCCGCATTTGTACAGGAAAAAAACCTGAAAAAGCAAACGCGTGAGAATCGAAGTAACAAACTATTCTTTTTATTTTCTCCTCTCAACAAAGTATTTCCTGGAAGATACCGAATTTGCAAACAAGCCATGTGGGTTTAAAACACGGACAATTTTCCTCAATCCATTAGCGGAATCCCACAAAGGAACGCACTCTCCCGGGCATGGAGGTAGGAAAGGGAGGAGGGGCCAACCCACGCTAAAAGTGAAGCACTGCTTTGAGGCTTGGGTCACCAGAAGGGGTGTTCTTTGTTTACATTCAGAAGCTCGCTTGACAAGATTCTGATAGAATTTCGACACACGACAGTTCCATAGAAATCGAAAAAGGGACACTCTCGCATGAAAGAAACATTCATAGTGGGATGGATAATAGCAATTTGTATAGTTTAGTGACATTTACGCAAAAATCACATCTTGGTTATTTTCGATAACTAACAACAGCGATTTTGATTATGAATTTGTTTTATAAAATTATAAGCTGTTACACTACAAAAATATAGATTTTAAGAAAAATGTTATGCTTAAAGAATGAAAAATACCTTACGGTACATTTAAAATTGTATATGTCTTTCGATACCCTTGATAGCGTATTCGCTACTTTTATTTTATTTTCCAAACGTCAAAATGTTTTAAATAAAACAAATGTTTTTCACATCCATATATTATTGTAACATGTACCTTTTAAAATTTTTTAGAGGAGATGCTTTACTGCTGCTCATTTTAAACCCATCGTTTTAATTTTATATATCTGAAAAATAATCACTTTAGGCTTACACGTTTTATAAATATAAAATTATGTACGTTAAAATATTTGTAATTAGGCACATAGGTCAGATTAAATAGAGTAACGCATGCAAGGGCTATCTGCCTAAAGAGAGAGATGCCATCGTGGAAGAATTTTGAAGAAAAACTGACCTTTGAGGGGGTATTAAAAATAATACTTATAATTTTCATTCAAATTATATTCATATATATTTTTATGTAAAACTTGCAGGTGTATGCTAAATTAGTGTAAATTACTTTACACGAAAAATATAGTGAATGCATAAAAATTAAAGATTTGCACATGCCGGAAATGATAAATAGGAAATATGCATGGGTATTTATGCATGTGCTTGCAAAAAGCATGTATCTGCCTTTGACAAAATACTTAAATATTCATTAAATTATTTATAAATGCATTTGAAATGAAGAATTTATTCACTTATAAACAACTGTGAAAGTACTGTGAAGAAATCTAATTATTAAATGTATCTAATTTATAATGATTATAAATATTATCTAAATATATAATAACCTTAATATTGAACTGTAAACATAAATTGAAATCCTGTTGACAAATACGTTATAAAACTATTTAAGCAAGAATTTTTCATATTGGAAAGCAATCTGTTAAAAGGTATTATAAAGCAACTGCTATGAAATGCGCACTTAAGAACTTAATAAAGAGTTTTGGAATACGTATTGTTGAAATGAAGGGTTAAAAAAAATATCTGATAAGTATAATTAAAAGAATTATTCCCCTTACATTTTATAATAACTCAATTACAAGTTTTAAATAATACTTAAAAAAAAAAAAAAAATTCAGAAATGTCCAGAGAAAGTCAAGTACTATTTAATACCTATTTAATTATTAGGAATTAGCGAAATACTTATTTAAAGTATGCTCCCGGGTGTCATAAAATAGTCATCAAGCTCAAGAGCTAAAATTCCTACCCCTGCCATCAACGGCAAACTGACCCGAGCATGGAGGTAGGAAGTAAGAAGTGCATTCACTATATTTTTCGTGTAAAGTAATTTACACTAATTTAGCATACACCCGAAAGTTTTACATAAAAAATATATATGAATATAATTTGAATGAAAATTATAAGTATTATTTTTAATACCCACTCAAAGGCCAGCTTTTCTTTAAAATTCCTCCACGATAGCATCTCTCTCTTTAGGCAGATAGCCCTTGCATGCGTTACTCTATTTAATAAAATTTAATCTCACCTATGTGCCTAATTACAAATATTTTAACATGCATAATTTTATATTTATAAAACGTGTAAGCCCAAAATGATTATTTTTCAGATATATAAAATTAAAACGATGGGTTTAAAATGAGCAGCAGCAAAGCCTCTCCTCTAAAAAATTTTAAAAGGTACATGTTGCAATAATATATGGATGTGAAAAACATTTGTTTTATTTAAAACATTTTGACGTTTGGAAAATAAAATAAAAGTAGCGAATACACTATCAAGGGTATCGAAAGACGTATACAATTTTAAATGTACCGTAAGGTATTTTTCATTCTTTAAGCATAACATTTTTCTTAAAATCTATATCACACTACGAATGTTTCTTTCATGCGAAAGTGTCCCTTTTTCGATTTCTATGGAATTGTCGTGTGTCGAATACTATCAGAATCTTGTCAAGCGAGCTTCTGAATGTAAACAAAGAACACCCCGTCTGGTGACCCAAGCTTCAAAGCAGTGCTTCACTTTTAGCGTGGGTTGGCCCCTCCTCCCTTTCCTACCTCCATGGGTCAGATAGACCCCTACTGTTGTTACATAGACCCCTAGGGGTCTATATAGACCACTTTGGGGACCCCTGAGCTACAGCATACAATTTTTTTCTGTTTGATGATTTAAGCAGAGAAGTTTAAGCATTTAGCCGCCAAGGACCGCACTGGAAAAAGATAATATATTTCGGATTACACAAAGAATTTCGAATATCAGTGGCAACTCGTGGCTGCAAAATAAGCAAATCAGATAATTACGTAGATTTCACTGAAAATACTATGGTCTGCTCAGGTTTGATAGCTGAAAGAAATTTTTGAACTTACCCTCTAACAGAGAAATGTGCGCGTTTGACTGCTTTATTTCTATCTTGCTTAACGTATGCTTTATATAAGAAAGCACATATACTACATCGCATATATAGAAAATGTAAGTGAATCTTTCATTTACTTGATTGATTTGGCGACCCGTCACTGCGTAATACTGATGGCTGATGACAAAAAATAACTTTAAAACATATTCTGCGTGATTAAATAACATTATTAACTTATAATGTTTTAATACAGTCATAGCGAAATAGAATTTTTTTCACATTTTATTAGGCATTTTATGCATAAAATTTCATCGTAAATTTTGGTTGTAATTACAACAAATTATAAAGTTAAGGTACTATTGGACTTTAAATCTGAGAAACTGATACTTGAATATCTGTTTCGAGTGAAGTGGTTGAAATTCTCAGGAACTTCTCAAGACGATTATCCGATGTTCTTGTTCTAAGTTTGCTCTTAGTTTGCTTAACTATTGAAAATATTTGCTCGCAAATATTGAAAATATTTGTCCGAATGCGTACTGCCAAATAGTGATGACAACGAATAACGCTTGACTATGCAGTGAGGCACATTTATCTCTTCCTAGGCATGGTTTATAAAATCCAGCAAAGATACGTCATGCTGCCTTGAAGTGAATATCAGATAGCAAATGTACGCAATCTGTTCGAATATTTGTCGAAAAATCCTATATCGATTGTAAGTCGAGTCAAAAGATATAAAAATTTTGATTTCTTTTCCAAAAATCTTGAAATTAATTTTTGTATTCTTGTACTAAATCAAAAAGAAAGGCTGCGTAATTCTTCCCATTTTTAGTGTTACGTTTATCAAACGTTTTGATATGTAAATAATTATATGCGTTTGTTTGGGCTTCTTTATCTGGCCGTTGAGAATGCATATTTTTTATTCCATTTCGGATCGCCAAAGAGGCCGTCTTTCAAGTTAAAGGCCAGCATAAATCCCGAGCGCAATCCCGCTTCGGAGATGGGTCTTGATATTTTCCTTCGTCTTCGCTTAGGCAATGGCTTAGGTGTCATTCATACTTGCTTTGGTCTGCAAATTGGACGCCCTTGTTTTGATTCTTCGATGTTAACGGTGTTTTTGAAGTGGGAACATATGCACCTCTTATTGGACCATGTCCATATCAGGCGGATATGGCTTTTTATAAATTCTAGCTGCATCAAACATCAAATTCTAACATAATCTTTAAAATATGTTGAACTAGAGGATAATGTAACAAATAGAACAATTTTATCGGAAAAAATTTCCAAATTCTTTCCGAAGCAATTTGAAATGCCAGGAAAACACCTAATGTTTCGCGAGTTGAATTATTTTAGCGGCTACCAAGTGAAATAACAAATTTCAGATAATTTATTTTTTAATTTTCGTTACCGATGGAGCCTAATGATTCATTTTTAATATACTTATAAGTTATATTAATTACATTTACGGGGATACTCTATTTCAAAGAGTATTTTATACTCCTTTCCGAGCCTTAAATGTGATCAAGCATTACCTTAATTTTGAATCACATAAATTCAACTCTACTTACCTTAACTCTGATCAACGATTACTTTAATTTTGGATCACAAAAATTGTGTTGAATAGTTAAACGAACTCCATAATTTTATACATCCTTAGATATTTGTCTAGGTCCATTTTATGCGACCTATAGCTTTTTCAAAGAACCGGAGTCTAAGTTGAACGTTTATTCGCATTATTATGATATTGATTGCCTCAGAGTAAGGCGGATCTGTTTATCTGTTGACGAATAAAAGCTAAGCATTCTTTTAGAAAATTAAATATTGAAAATTTTGTTACGTAAATTAGAATCTCTTCGAAGCATATCGTGACTGAGCTTTTTAAATAGCAAAAAAACATTCGTTTATTTCCAGGTGAAACCTTAAATACAAGCGTAAACAACCTCAGGCCTTGACATACTTCTTTTATTACCAATCATCGTTTTTCAAGTGTGTTAATTTTTGGTTATAAACCACAGGAATGGCTTAATTTTCCTAGTGCTTTTACTACTTAGATTGATATTGTGTCTTTGCAAATGTATGAATTCTGGGAGAACACAAGCATCGACACCGACCACTCTCTAAACCTACCCGGTATTCAATTTCTAGAAGCAAAGCTCTTCAATCTTTTCTCTTCCCGTCGGGTACTTATCGCTTTTGGAGAATATTCTTTACAATTGAATCACAAGTAAGGCCCTAGTGGTACTCTTTCAATAACTGGCAAGAGTAGGGATTACTATCACCTGCTGCAGGCCAGTATACCGACCAAGCGTCAAAGCATCGGATGGCTTAATCATTTTTTATTTGTATTTTCACCGAACTTACATTGTGATTACATTTAGCAGTTGTTAATTTGACTAATATTTCAAAAGGTTAGGATAATTTTGAATTTTAACCCGTTATGTTGTATGTTCACAGTTTCACAGAGTTTTTTTTCACTGTAAAAAGGTTTACCCAACTCAAGCGAATATGGTTTGCAATTAGACTTACATTTTCTGCTATCTAAGGTTAAAAAATAGAAAGTGATTTCCGAGCTGATCATACAACTTATTAGACTGAAACTTTCTTAAAAATTAGCATTTCATAGGACAAAAAAACACGAAGACTAAAAGCTAGTGGTTTTAATCTAGAGGAAGTTGGTGAAATTTTCACGACTAGCCAACACATTTTCTGTTGCGTTAATTCGCATTATTATGATATTAAATATTATGACAATCATTTGTAGAAATTTTATGATTTTTAATGGTTTTGAGTCCTTTTCCACATTACTTTGATTACTATTAAAAATGAACATGAGTAATGCATCTGGAAATTTATGACTTATTCAAAGGTATAAAGATATGAGACTACAGGTTTGATTATTTAGATGATTGTATTGTCGTTGTAATGTACTTTATTTTCACAATTATATTTTATTTGTCTTTAGCTTCTATAATGATGATTGAAGTTTCAGTGTTTTTTCATTGTTAAATTGGTTCGCACATTGATTACAGAAATTTTTGTTTAAAAACATAAAATTTAAGGGGGGAAAAAAAACCTTGTAAGAAAATGCAGATCAATTTTTTCACGCTGTGACTCAATTTTCCATGCCTATTTGAGTCATGTAAATCAAGTCAGACTTGTAGTGATTAGTATTAAAACTAGACTAGGACAGGCAGGAAATCTCCCAAATACTTCGCCTCTGTTTCTAAAAAGTGTATTATATTGTCGTTCATTGCTTTTGATCAATATCAGCATTTATTTCTGATAACATAAAAATCTGTAATAAACATTTACTAGCATTTAAACAAATGAATTCAGCTTATACAAGTTGGGTTCTCAAATACTTCCGAAATTTATTAATTATTGTGTTCTTAAAATTATTAAAAATATTTCACATTTCTTCATGAAACGCGTCTGACATGGAAACAGGTTTCCATTCGATGATGCCATCGATATTGAAAGATGTATTTACAGTTTGAGATTATAATTATGATTAAAAATACAACCCATTTGTTACTCACTAGTTTTCTCATATAGTCTTGCGCTTTATACACTTTAAAATTACAGCTGGTTGCATATACTACTGCATTAAATTATATTTTATTTTAATCAAATTGTTCTGCCTATTCGAGGCAGAGCGGTGGCTTTAGAATAGAATGTATACTTATATCTATTGCATTGTTTTGCGCTTAAAATTTTTGTTTTCGTTTGTAATTCCCCGCAAAACATTTCAGAAATGTAGTTTAGACATGTGAAATAGAACGCGTGCGACGTTGGTTCTGCGCGTGATATGAAGTCCAGGGAATTGAAAAGAAATCCTAAAGTTCTTTCTAAGGATGCATTCTCATTATTAAGCGTAAATGCACATAGAGCAAACCAAAATTAAGAAATTAGCAGTTTAAAGTTTTAAAATATTAAAAAATAATTGATTCAGGCCTTAAAAAGCTGAATTATGTTTCATTCAGGAAAGCTTTTCAAAATCTTCACAAGAAATATTTATTAAAGTTTTAAGTAACCGTAAATCATTTCTACTAAAATTTCAAATAATGAAGCGTATATGTTAATCATTAAAATATTTCCCTGAGGAAAATTTCTAGATTTTTTAATTACATGAAGATCCTCCTGATTCCTTTTTTTGATTCGAGCTGTATCAAACTTGTAGTATTCAGCAATTTTATTCCTTGGCTGATGATGGGGGCCCACACTAGAACCAAATAGAGGTAACCTTCAGTTTTCCACTTGCTCCAATAATAGGCAAAGCTACATATTAATCTGGCAAATAATCAAAGACGCAGAAATTCTCATAATCAGGCACTCGCGCCTTAATACAAGAATTCAGCAGCTATATTATAGAGTTCAGCTTCTCTGGGCCACACTGGAAGAAGAGATATTTTGGGACTACACAAATAATTTTTAACATCAGTAGCTACTCATGACCTCTTAAATAAGCAAATCACATATTAGCATAGATTTAGTTGAAAATTCTCGTATTTGTTCAAGTTTGACTATTGAAAGATATCTTTTAAATTCACTTATAAGAGATAAATTTATGGGGTTGATTGCATTTATTCAAATTTGGACAATGTGTACTATATACGAGTATAAGAAATCACATATATAAAATATTTAAGTGAATCAGTCAATTACTGGACTTATCTGGCGAGACATAACTGCCTTACTCTAAAGATGTATGATGACAAAAATTAGCTTAAAAATATATTAAAATAATTTAAAAACTTCATTAATTTATGATTCTTTTAATTTAATAAAAGCAACAAAGAATCATTTTGATATTTTATTTTACATTGTATAGATAAATTTTAATTGCAACTTTTGTTTTTCCTTGCGAGAAATAAAATTAGTGTAATTTTCCCTTTAAATTTCAAAATATCTAGTTTGAATGAAGTGTTTGCAATCCCTAGAGAATTCTCAAGATGTTCGTCCTACGTTCTGCTTCTGAGTTCACTCTTAGTATACTTAACTATTGAAAATATTTTTGTCAAATATACTAGCTTCCAAATAATGATGACGATAAATAACACATGACTATGAGAGATATTTATTTCTCGGTAGGCCGTGGCAACTGGCTTCCCTATTTCTATGCCAGAAAAAGGCTAAACAAAAAGGCTATCAATTGGAACAAAATATGAGGCAGTACTCTATTTTATTTCGAAATTTAATGTTTTAAATTATTCGCCCTTTACGAGTCGATTTGAAGCATTAAAAACGAATAATTAATTTGCATTTTCATATAGTGTTTATTTAGTTTTGATTAGTTTAAAATTATTCACTTTTTTATTTAGTTTAAAATATTTGTATGAAATATCAACATATTTTAACATTTCAATTTATATTTTACTTCGTTCCAAAATTTAATAGTTGAATATATTTTATATTTAAACATTTTAAAATTTTTTCTTCTAATTTTATATTCTTTTTTCCTCTAACTTTAAATTCTAGCTTTTCTATATAGATATAAGATGTAATATATATATATAATTTAATTATTAGTATTTAATGAAAGAGAAGGAAATTTACATTGTGAGGTAAATGCAAAACTGGGCAAACTTATTCTTTGTGTTTTAAGTCAATATATGCGCTTCCAGTTTGGATGATTTCAGCGGGAAATAGAATTTATCGATATAAGCTTTGATTCAAAGAAGTAATGGAGTAAGTCATAAAAATCCAGTTTAATACTTAATATGAATAATTGCTAATTACTGACCACCAGTATTTTATTCCCTTCTTGTGCTATAAAAATTTGGAAAAATCTTTGGAAGCAAGTAGTATTAGTCATTATTATATCATTGATATTTCATTGATGATGGCTGCTAACAGCGATGGACGTACGAGCTCTGAGCTCCGTAATGTCAAAGCGAATAGTATCCTAAATACGGCGCCGCCAGCGGGCAATCAACCTTCTTCTCCACCACCTTTGATGATTCAAACTGAAATGGAAATATCTGCAACTACTCCACCTGCCTCTCCTTCAGCGCTAGAGCTATCCAAGAGCGCGATCCAGATTTACTCTCTAAAGAATCGGCACACAGACCTCATTTTCGACATCCAGCGATTACAGCGAACGGACACTCCGAATAAGGACCAGATGATCAAACAGTTACAGGATGAGGGTGAGAAAGTTTTATTTTCCCTACATACCCTATGTTCTAAACTCGGCATAAATTTATTCACCCTCCCTGCCACCGAAGAGGAATTCTTCAAAGAATGTAAAAAGACCTCTAAAACCCCTGATTCGGACTCCAACACTCAAAATTCTAACCCTAAAATTCAAAATACAAATCCACCCTCATCCTCAGCCAATCAAAATCCTCCAAAAGAAAATCCTAAAACTGACTCTAAAAAACGAACCAGACCAACTGATAACGAAGGATTTGTAGTTCCTCCAAAACATTTAATTGCCAAAAAAACACTTCCCAACACTAATAGTAATGAAACCATCACAACATCCAATTCTTTCACAAACATAAACTCTGATAACACTGAACACTCGACGCAGCAGCCGGCTGTCACTCAAACACCAAAAATTCAAGCACCACCTCCAATTTTCATAAAACCGCGAGCTGATTGGTTCTTTCTCCTCAATCAGCTTCGCCGACACGCACCAACTGTTCTTTCCAAACAAAACGTTGATTTTCTAAAACTCACAACTACTAACGAAACAGACTATAGAACAGTTGTTAGATTCCTCACAGACAATAATATTGAATTCAAATCTCACACACTCAAATCAGATAGACCACTTAAAGTGGTAATTAGGGGATTACCCTCAAATACACCGCTCAACGTTGTGCAGACTGCGGTTGAAGTGCTTGGCTTCAAAATCCACAAGATCTCTCAACTTAAGAAATGGAAGACAAAAATGCCAATGCCTCTCTTTTATCTACAAATCTTCAACAGCCTCAAAGCTGAAGAAATCTATTCCATAACCGAGCTCCTTGGAACTGAGGTATCCATGGAACACTTCAAAGGTCAGAAAGGTCCCTCCCAATGCTGGCGTTGTCAGGGATTCTTTCATTCATCTGAAGTCTGCACATTACCAAGACGATGCGTCAGATGCGCTGGGCCGCATCAAGCCAAAGAATGTACTAAACCATTTGAAGAACCGAACAAATGTGCAAATTGTTCGGGAAACCATGCTGCTAACTGGCGTTCATGCCCGAAGTTCCCAGGCTCCAAAAACAGACAACCTCCAAGGCCAAGCACCAAACCCAGTCAGACCGTTGACAACACTAACAAATTTAACTTACAACATAATACATTTCCAGTTCTGCCGGCTGCACACACTCCCAGTGCAAATAATACTCGCCCTGGAGTATCATACTCTGCTGCCCTTACGGGTATGCAACAAGCTGCACCCCAAATTCTTCCAAATTTATCGGTCCCCTTAGGAGCTAATTCGACGCTAAATTGCACCGAAATCCTATTGGCAATTATTCAAATCTCAAACCAACCTGGTATTGACCAGAGCAGACTTCTTTTGGCATTCAAAAACGCCTTACCGCAGCTCAGAGTGGCTCCATCTGGTGCTGACGCGGCTTACTATATCTTTGAGAGTTATATTACTCTCCAGTTCTCTGATATCCCCAGTCAGTAAAATTCAATACTTTGAAAGGATTGAAAAACTTAAAACTATGCACCTGGAATGCAAATGGCATTCTATCCAAATTCCATGAGTTTCGAGACTATGTGGAAGAGAAAGATTTTGACGTTATTTTTGTCCAAGAGACCAAGCTCCAGCCAGGGAGAGCTCCCAAGCTTGCAAATTATGCATTATATAAAAATGACAGACAAGCTTCTAATACTCGTGATGTTTATCATGGTGGCACATGTGTCTATATTAAAAATTCAATACCACACAAAAGAATTGACACTCCGAGTATGAGTAAACTCGAGGCAACAATCATCGAAATTTTCATTCAAAATTCGCCCTCCCTTGTAATGATCTCTGCCTATCTTCCACCAGGTGGAAATTTACCTGTGGTTGATTTTAACAAATTGCTCACCTTTTCCAACAATCTAATCATAGCTGGTGATTTAATTTGTCAGCACCAGCATTGGCGTTGCCATAGATCAAACCCTGCTGGTCGTGGCCTTCTAAAATGGGCTCAGTGCGCCCAAATTAAAGTTATTGCGCCGGATTCCCCTACTAGATATGGTTCACGGGGTGCCCCTTCATTCATCGATTTGGCACTCTTTCGAAACATCCCTTTTGGATATCACGTGACTGTGGAAAACTGTTTATCCTCAGATCACAACCCCGTAATCATAGACCTTAATTGTACTATCTTTAATCAAAATTCTCCGGCACTCGTCTCTACAAACTGGGACAATTTTAGTTTCAAACTTAAAAGTAAAAGTTTTCCCTCCCTTGAAATTAAATCCAGCCATGATATAGACTCGGCAGTTGATCACTTAACGACCATTTTAACAGATACTTATAAGGAAGTATCAAAACCCACCCTCAGACCCAATTTTCGTAAATTACCTCAAGAAATTAAACTCAAAATTAAAGAAAAGAATAAAGTACGGAGACTTTGGCAAAGAAATAGAAATCCTGGTTTAAAAATTCAACTCCGTGCTCTCCAAAATGAGATCAAGGCATCATGTGACCATTTCTTCCAATCACAATACACGAATTACATTCAGTCCCTAACGACCAATGATAACAGTCTTTGGCGCGCATCAGCTCGCCTACGCAAACACAAATCTAACATTCCGTCCTTAGCTACGGACGCAGTGGTGGCTCACACAGACGCTGAGAAATCCGAATTAATTGCGGATTCTCTTCAAACTCAACTTACACCACATAATGAAGGAATTTTTGCGAACAGCGCAAGTTCTTTCCCACAGGATGTTGAACGTTTCCTCTCCTCGCCTTTTGCGAGAGAAATACAATATACATCCATGAGCGAGGTAAGTGAATACATTACCAAGCTCAAACCCAAAAAAGCCCCTGGTATGGACTCTATTTCTAATCGTATGATTAAAAATTTACCCACCCATTATCTATTTTTCTTAGTAATGCTTATAAATTTTATGATACAGCATTGCTATTTTCCTCAAAGCTGGAAACAAGCACTTATTGTGCCTATTCCAAAACCAGGCCAGAGCCTTTCTAACCCTCAAAATTATAGACCTATCAGCCTCCTATCCTCGTTATCTAAGATATACGAGTTTGTGTTACTTAAACGCCTGAATGATTTTCTCCGAAATCACAACGTTCTGATTGATGAACAATTTGGATTTCGAGCAAAACACTGCACCACGCACCAGCTGCTGAGGACAGTGGAGTTCATTCACGAAGGGTTTCGTAACAAAATGCTTACTGGCGCTTTATTTCTTGACATAGCCAAAGCATTTGATAGGACTTGGCATATAGGAATTATTATCAAGCTCATACGACTTGACGTTTCGGCCCATTTAATTCATATAATTAATTCGTACCTCACTAATAGATCTTTTTCTGTACGAGTTAATTCTTTCATTTCGACACCCCGTCCAATACTAAGCGGCGTCCCCCAAGGGTCACTTTTAGGCCCAATTTTGTTCAACATTTTCATAAATGACATACCAAAATCACCCAGTATCACTCTTGCACTTTATGCAGATGATACGGCCATCCTAGCTCAACACAAACGCCTTGAAAACTTGGTCCAAATCATTCAGAGTTATCTCTCTAGCCTTGAGCACTGGCTCATCACTTGGAAAATAAAAATTAATGTTGCTAAATGTGCTGCTATGATATTCAAACGTAGCCCCCTCCCGTACCCTTCCATTAATATTAAATTCTTTGATGACTATGTTCCCTGGTCAAACTCTTACAAGTACCTAGGAGTTGTACTTGATTCAAAATTAACCTGGCGCCTTCACATTGAAAATGTTCTCAACAAAGCAAAAGGTGCCAGAGCCCAACTTTACCCATTTTTAGCTCGAAAGAGCAATCTGTCAATTAAAAACAAAATCCTTCTCTATACTTCCATAATAAGACCTGTCTTTATGTATGCATGTACAATCTGGGGTACTGCTGCAAAAACTCATGTGAAAAAACTTCAATCTTTTCAAAGTAAAACCTTACGTATGGCCCTAAACGCAGCTTGGTACGTCCGTACAGATGTGATTCATTCGGACCTTAATATTAAACCAGTTGATTACCTTATCAAAAAACATAGTCAAAATTTATTCCTCAAAATTGAACAGATTGATAACCGAGCACTTCAGCAGATGCCAGCCTACGATCCTACTATTCGCAGCTCACAGAAGAGACCAAGAGCCGTCATTGGCCGAGAGTTCGGCATCTACCCTCCATCTAAAAGGGCAAGACACGCCCTCTCAACATCAGTTCCAGCTCCCGCGCCATGAAGGAAGGAAGTCTCTTCAGCGAGCTGCCATATAATTGCTTATTACCATCTCTACCTGCAACCAAGATCTTCAAGCAAAGTTATCAATCTGTTCGCATAGAGTCACATCTCCCGCAGATTTTTTAAAATCTGCCTATGAATATTTTCAACGCGTTCATATTTATTATTTGCACTATCCTACACAAGCCACATGCCAATGAGCCTATTAATCTTAAAATCTTTCCTCTCCGCTTTCTGCTTTAGTGTTGTATTGTGTATAAAAAAATTTATAAAAACCAAAAAAAGTATAAAATATAAAATACAAAAAAATTATAAAACCTAAAAACTTTTAAAAAATATTATGATTCTTAAGTTTTTATTATCTCATCTCTATCCCTAAACTTTCTTGAGCCAGTGGCTCTCTCTAGTGTGCATCAGGTAATTCACTTATGCAAAATTTTTTCTCATTTCTGCTCGCTTTTAGTAATTCTGATGAGGAGGTAAATGGTTTTGAACCATAGGAACTCCGTAATTTTCAAATCATTGGCATTGGAAGCAAGTATTGGACAATTTCAGGTATTCTCTTAAAAAAAATTCTCTTGCCGTTTAATAGGCAAAGAGGTGGTTTTAGGACATGCAATAGAAGTTGTTAATAGAGTTTTCAAACTGTTTTGAAAATTATCAAACTATTTCTTTCCAAGTGGTTTTAAAAGTACGTCTGTTAAGATAAAATATTTAGGTATTAGGTCCTAGGTAGTCGCTTTGTAAGTGGTGTACGACCCGAAGATCTTTACCACTCTACATTGGATTTCTAGAGTGTAAAACATAAGAAAAGTGAATTAAACTGGCGAAAAACACCAGTACATCATAGTGTCCATTCTTTAGCCGGGCCAAAAATGGAGGAGAGTGAGCCGCATTATGGATTTTAACGTCAAACTAATCAAGTCTAATGCTTAATATAATTAATTGCTAAATTATTGGCCACCAATATTTCATTCCGTTTTAAGGTATGAAAATTTGGAACGTCTTCGTACTATGGCACAATTGAAATAGATAAACATATTAACACACGTGTTAAATTAAACTACTTTGTGTATGTTAGTCAGAGCGGTGGCTTTCTCTTAAATTAAATTTTTGCTGTTTTATCTTTTTCATGGTACTGTTTGTTCACCGTAAGGTCTTATAGGAATTTAATTAGGAAACTCGATTTAAAGCGTGCGCGTGTTGAGGATCCAACATCTGACGTGAAATTGAAATAATTTTAAAGAAATTCTGTACGCTCTATCTTTTTAATGATGTATCACTCAGGTTAGCTTCTCTGAATCCCCGCAGAAAGGTTTTTGTCAATTAAAATATTTCAATAACAATTCAGATATTCTGCTAAATTTTCAAATCTTAGATTATTAATATAGTGATGTGATTCGATCTAGACCAAACTACCATTGTTCAGCAATTTTAAACCTCTGCTGCTGACGGGTTTGCTTCTATAAGCAAGAAAGACCAAACATTTGATTTTCCACCTGCTCTAATAATGCCACGAAACTGCGTTACCCTAGCAAATAATCAAATGGGCAGAAACCATACTCGGACACTTCCTTGGATAACAGGCATTCAGCAGCTACAGAATACTGACTCTTTTCTGTTTGATGCTTTAAAGCAGACAAATCCAAGCATTTAGCCACGAAGGAGCGCACTGCAAAAGATGATATATTTCGGGTTACACAAATAATTTCGAATATCAGTTAAAACTCGTCACCTCCGAAATAAGCAACTCAGATAATTACGTAAGTTTCGTTGAAAATTTTCCGGTTCTGCTCAGGTTTGGCTACTGAAAGAAATTAGTGAACATCCCCTCTAAGAGGGTAACGTGCGCGTTTGACTGCATTATTTCCAGTTTGCAGAAAGTGTGCTTTATATAAGAAACCGCATATACTATATTGCAGATATAGAAAATGTAAGTGATTCTCTCATTTACTTGATTCATTCGGCGAGCCGTTACTGCGAAATACTAATGATGGCTGATGACAAAAATAACTATTCTTACTGTACTATAAATAACTATTACTTACATATTTAAGTAATTAAATAATATTATTAACTTATGATTTTCGAATATAGTGACAGCGAAAGAGAATTATTTTCAAATTTTACATGACATTTTATGCATAAAATTTCATTGTAACTGTTGGTTGTAATTACAATAAATGATAAAGTTAAGATACTATTCAACCTTGAATTTGAAAAACTAATACTTTAATGTCTGCTTCGAGTGAAATGGTTGAAATTCTCAGGAAGTTCTCAAGATGTTCAGGCTCTAATTTTTTTTATTAGTTTCCTTCACTATTGAAAATATTCGCCCACAAACATATGAACTCTCAAATAGTGATGACCAAAAATAACACGTCACTATGAAGTATAACATATAAATCTCTTGCTAGGGCTGATTTATAATATACAGCAAACTGCTTTTTTTTGCTGAATATGAGATAGCAAATCTATGCATTATATTTGCAGATTTGTTGAAACAAACCTACATCGATTGTCAGAAGAGTCAAAAAATGTAAAAATTTTGATTTATTTTCCAAAAATCTTGAAATTTATTTTCGTATTTTTTTAACAAATCGAAAAAAGAGGCTTCGTATTTCTTCCCAATTTTAGTGTTACGTTTATCAAAAGTGTTGATATGTAAATGAGTATATGCGTTTGTCTGGGCTTGCTTTATTTGGCTATTCAGAATGCATATTTTTTATTCCATATCGGATTTCTAAAGAGCATGTTTTAAGTTAAAGACATGAGTCTTGATATTTCTATTCCGCTTCACTTAGGTCTCATTCATACTTGCTTTGGTCCGCAAATTGGACGCCCTTGTTTTGATTCTTCGTTGTTAACGCTGTTTTTGAAGTGGGAATCTATGCATCTCTTATTGTACTATGTCCATATGAGGCCGGTATGGCTTTATTTTAAAATGTAGCTGCATCAAATTCTAATATAATCTTTAAAATAGGGTGAACTAGAGAACAATGTAACAAATAAAAGAACCATTTTTTCGGAAATAAATTCCAAATTCTCTCCGAAGCAATTTGAAATGTCAGGAGAATTCCTAAGGTTTCTCGAATTGAATTTTTTAGCGGCTCATAAGTGAATTAAAAATTTTAGATATAATTTTACTTATTTTTTAATTTCCGTTACACATGGTGCCTAATGATTCATGTTTTAATACATTTATAAGTTATATTAATTAAATTTGCATTGTCCGTTAACTCCAGTTTGAGCCTTAAATGTGATAAATATTACCTTTACGTTAAATCACAGAAATTAAACTCTACGTACCTTAACTCTGATCAACCTTTACTTTATTTTGGATAACAAAAATTGTGTTGAATAGTTAAACCATTGCATAATTTTATACATAATTAGACATTTGTATAAGGCCATTTTGTGTTTAATTGCCTGCGAATGAAGTCTATCAGAAGGCGGATCTATCCATTTGTTGGCGAATAAAAGCTAAGCATTATTTAAACATCTGAGCCCAAATGCAATCTTTACATAAAACTATGCGTATGAAAAAAATATTTACACCAGTTATATATGTAAATAGAATTCATCACTTTTTATTGCAGTCTATATTAAAAAGATGTTCTATAATAATAACCAATGCAGAATTTTCTTCAAAGTGAACTTTACTAATTTGCATTCCTATAGATTTAGTGTGTTGAATTTCACATTTAATAACTGGTTCTTAAATGTACTGTCTGCACAAGAGATAATCATTAGATCATATGTATTCTGAATCTTACACTTTAAAAATCAAAAGAATGCAAGGACTGAAATAAGAAAACACTAGATTCATTGTAACCCTTTCAGTCATTCTCAGCTCAAACCTAGAAAACGAAAGCACTAAAAGATTTCTACTGTTACGCTATATATTTATAACTGCAAAAGAGATGCAAATTAAAACGTAAACAACATATGCTCGCATGCACGGAGATTTAGCGTCACAAGAGAAATAGCAGCTCATTGGTCCATTTTCAAAACCCCTCCCTCAGTGGCTACGCTCATGTGCACTTGTGAAATATGCGAACCGGAGTCTTAGTTGAACGTTTACTTTGAATTCTTGCGAGTAAGGCGGATCTGTCTATCTGTTGACGAATAAAAGCTAAGCATTATTTTAGAAAATTAAATGGTGTAAATCTTGTCATGTAGATTAAAATCTCTTCGAAGCATATCGTGACTGATTTAAGTCCCTGAGCTTTTAAAATGCCTAAAACCATTCGTTTATTTCCATCTGAAACCTTGCGTTGAAAATTAAAGCTAAAAACCTATAATATGTTAAACTTTTAGTAGAACATTTCTTTTATAAGTATTTGAAACTTAAATGCAAGCGTAAAGCAACCTCATCCTCGACATTCTTCTTTTATTACCAGTCATCGTTTTTGATTTGCGTTATGTTTTTGGTTATAAACCACAGGAATGGCTTAGTTTCCATAGTGCTCCTACTAATTAAATTGATATTGTGTCTTTGCGAATGTATGAATTCTGGGAGAACACCAGCAGTCTCCAGACCTACCCGGTGTTCAATTTTTAGAAGCATAACCCTTCAATCTGTTCTCTCCTCGTCAGTTACTTATCTTATTTTGGAGAATATTCTTTACGGTTGTATCACAAGTCAGGCCTTAATGGGACTCTTTCGATAACTGACAAGTGTAGGGATCACTATTGCCTGCTCCAGGCCAGTAATGCATCAAAGCATCGAATGACTTAATCATTTTTTATTTGGATTTTTACCAAACTTACATTGTGATTACATTTAGCAGTTGTTAATTTGACTAATATTTCAAATTTTGAATTTTAACCCGTTATGTTGTGTGTTCACAGTTTCACACGGTTTTTTTTTTATTGTAAAATGGTTTACCCAACTCAAGCGAATATGGTTTGCAATTAGACTCCCTTACATTTTCTGCAATCTGAGGTTAAAAATAGAATGTGATTTCCCAGCCGATCATACAACATATTAGGCTGAAACTTTCTTAAAAATTAGCATTTCATAGGACGAAGTAACACGAAGACTAAAAGCTAGTGGTTTAATCTAGAGGCCCTTGGTGAAATTTTCACGACCAGCCAACACATTTTTTGTTCCGTTAATTCGCATTATTATGAAATTAAATAATATGACAATCATTTGTAGAAATGTTATGAGTTTTAATCGTTTTGAGTCCTCTTCCACATTACATTAATTACCATTAAAAATGAACATGAGTAATTCGTCTGAAAATTTATACCTTATTCAAAGATATAAAGATATGAGACCACAGGTTTGATTACTTATATGACTTATCATTCTATTGTCCTTGTTAATGTACTTTATTTTCACAATTATATTTTATTTTTCTTTAGCTTGTATCTATAATGATGATTGAAGTTTCAGTGTTTTTCCAGTATTAAATTGGTTCGCACATTGATTATAGACATGTTGTTTAAAAAAATAAAATTTAAGGAAAAACAAAACGTTCTAAGAAAATGCAGATCAAGTTTTCACAGTGTGAATCAATTTTCCATGCCTATTTGAGGTCACTTAAATTATGTCAGACTTGTAGTGATTAATACTCGTATTAAAATATTAAAACTGACACTCGGTCAGGTAGGAAATCTCACAAAAACTTTGCCCCTTTTTCTAAAATTGTATTATATTGTTGTTCATTGCTTTTGATCAATATCAGCAATTATCTCTAACGTTTCATGAAAAATCTACAATAACCCTTTATTAGCTTTTAAACAAATGAATGCAGCTTATACAAGTACTTCGGAATTTATTAATTATTGTGTTCTTAAAATTATTAAAACTATTTCACGTTTCTTCATGAAATGCATCTGACATGGAAACAGGTTTCCATTCGATGATGGCATAGAAATTTTAAAATGCATTTTCAGTTTGAGATTATAACTATGACAAAAAAATATAACCAATTTGTTACTCACTAGTTTTCTCATATAGTCTTCCCGCATATGTCATTTTAATTTACTGATGTGTGGAAATCATAAATCGAGCGGGGACTTGGTGGGTGAAGGTTCACCGTTTGATATTGTGCCTGCTTCCGATCTGTCTCTGGAGTACGTCCGTTCAACGTGGTTTGCCTTTGCGAACACGTGCATTGCTTATCTGACTGCATCAGCATTTTTTAATGCTATTTATGGTTTGTATGATTTGTGAAATGCTGGTACGCTTTCACTAATTTATTATTTTCGATTATTTTGGCCTTTTGAGTTTTAAATTATGAAATTTAATACCGCGTGTCTTGCCAAATAGCCTAATTGCTGGTTACTTGTTTTTTGCCATATTACGATAAATTTCGCTTTACTGCGCGATTTAAATTAATCAGATATATTCTCTCTGTTCTGCGCGAATTTTTTGGATTTTATAACGCACGTAGTTACCCCCAAGCTTTCACTTCAGGTGATTGTCAGGGGCCTCGTGTATTTTCCGCCTACACATCCGTCTGTGGAGAAGGCTGTCGAGCCAGGGCTCCATTCCGGGGTGTAGGACTACTGCCTTATGGGCGCTGGATTTCTGGATTTCTCTGCGTTTTGCTTTGGCTTAGCGCGACCATGGAGAGGCTCGTAGAAAGTTACAAATTACAAATACATGAGTTGGAACAACTCAAATTGGATAAAGGTGAACTCACAGAAATTGAAACAAAATTCTTAAATTTTTTGTTAAGCTCACTTGAAATTGTCAATGCACTCCTTACTCAAAGTAAAACTGACTCAGTTTTAAATCAAGATAAGACACAACCTCAAATTCCAACCACAAGTAAAAATTACGAAGAAAATGAGAGGGCACGTAGCCCAATTAATATTCATGATAACGAAATTGTTTCTGAAGATGAAAAAACATTAGATAAAGATACTAGCTCTGACGAAGACTATCCACAACGTTTTGGAGACAAAACAGTCCGTACAAGAAATCCCAGACAGGGTTTTAAAAAGATTAAATTAGATAATTTCACGCAACTCATTTCACCAGTTATCACTCAGAAAGATAACAATGGTACGAATGTACCGCAGGAAAGTTCAAAGAATACTAGTCAAGAATCAGTCATTCCTGAACAACACACTATCTCTGATAACATTGAAATGGATACTTCTAATGCTGATGATCAGCAAAATTCCACTAATGATAATAACACACAGGTCAAAACACCTAAAAAGAACAAACTCCCTCCGATAATTCTCAAAGAAACCAAATTCAAATATAAAGCGTTGACTGGATTATTCCATCAACATAAATATAAATTCATTGGACAGAATATCAAGGATGGTGTTAAAATTATTACTTCTGATCCTGACAGTTATAAGGAAATTGTTAGGATCTTAAAAGAGATGAAAGTGGAGCATCATTCGTACATTTTGCCAGAGGATAAAAATCTCAAGGTAGTAATTAATGGACTACTTCTCACGACTGAAATTGAGGAAATTAAGGAAAGTTTAACTGAATTAAATTATCAAATAATTGAAATAAAGCAAATGTCACGACGTATAGGCGGTGAAGTTCAGAAACTTCCACTTTTCCTTGTTACCCTACCAAAAAATGAAAACTCTAAACAAATATATCATGAACGCTATTTATGCGACCTCAGAGTCAAAATTGTTGAATACAGAGGCCGACAGGGACCATTGCAATGTTTTCGATGCCAAGGTTTTGGCCACACTCAGGCGGGCTGTAACTATGAACCGAAATGTGTCAGGTGTAGTAAAAATCATTATGTAAAAGACTGTCCGGACAAAAATAAGAAAGATGTTCCTTTAGTTTGTGTAAATTGCGGTGGCAATCACACATCCAGTTTCAAAGGATGTGAAAAATTTCCAAAAAATAAAACTGAAAAGCCTAAAACTTTTTCTAATAGAATAGTTGAAGGTAAATCTTTCGCAGCTGCTCTTTCGACTGGTATCTACACAGATACTATTACTGAGGCCAAAAAAGTTTTCACTGATCTCGCTGAACTGGTTTCAGCAATAAAATCCGCTGGTTTTTTCCAGCTCACACAACAAGTTAAGGACTTGAACAGAAATCATCAAGAAAGCAATCAACCCAACAATACAGATAATGGGCCCGCACAGAATTAATAGAGCTCCTATCCAAATCATGATTTGGAATGCTCATAGCATCTTAAATAGAATCCAGGAATTTCATAATTTCTTACTAACCTATGATATTGATGTTGCTCTTGTCACCGAAACGTTTGCGACGCCTTGTATGAATATTAAGATCGCAAATTACAACTGTTACAGATGTGACAGACTGAGTCACCGTGGTGGGGGGGCAGCTATTTATGTTAAGCACTCCTTGCAATCATGCCTGATTAGCGAAGATAGAGATAACGGCTACGAAGCTGTTACAGCTTCTGTTTTATTACCAAATTATGGCATAATTTATTTCATTGCATTGTATAACCCTCCACATATTCCTATTGATGAACATAAACTCGCTCAATTGCTGCCTAATTCAGAACATATCATCTTAGCTGGCGATCTCAACGCGAAGAATGTAGAGTGGGGTTGCAGACGCACCAACAGAAATGGAGAACTTTTACTAGAATTTATTAATAATTATCCTATTTATTTTTATGCGCCTACTGAATATTCCTATCTTCCTGATGACCCTCGAAAAGGAGACATCCTGGATGTTCTTCTTACCACCACTTCAATCCCGATTTATCTTGATGTGAAAGTTGAATTAACTTCAGATCATGTGCCGGTTTTAGCTACGCTTGGTACAAATAAAAACACTGACGAAAGATTTAAAATCACTACGGACTGGAATAAATTTTATAATTTCCTCTTTGAAAACCCTCCGGCTATTAAGCAACTTAAAGAAAATTTGATATTGACTATGCAATTGATGTTCTCAATAATAGTATACTTAGTGCATATAACAGGGCTACTAAGAAAATTCCTGCTGATAAGTACAGTGCTAGATTGCCTAGTAACATTAGAAACCTGATTTCACAAAGAAACAAACTGCGCAAAAGATGGCATATTGCCTGGGATCCTAGGATCAAAAAAGAGTTAAATAAACTGAACAGAGAAATTAAGAAAAGTATTTATAAACACAGAGATGAGTCTTGGAATGCAAAAATTGAAACATTCAATGAGCCAAATAATGCTTTCTGGTCTTTTGCAAGGAATCTTCGAGGTAAAAAACCGAACAATAAACCAATTTACGGTGATAATATTATAGCTGTCACTAACAAAGACAAAGCCAATGTAATGGCTGACTTTTTGGAAAAACAATTTGTTCCTAACCAAGATCCAAGCGACCCTTTATTTTCATATGACACTAGATATTTTGTTCAAGACTGGATTAATAGCCCGAGACCCAAAAACAAGACTAATTATACTTCACCTAATGAAGTTAAGGAAATTATCAAAAGAATGAAAAATAGAAAAGCTCCCGGTTTTGATAACATCACTAACGTCGCCATCAAAAACTTGCCTATTAATGTTATCACGAAATATGTCAGCATTTTAAATGCCTGTCTTGAAAATAATTATTTCCCAGATAAATGGAAAACTGCTAAAGTAATTTTATTACCCAAGCCTGGTAAAAATGCTACCTCCCCGGAGGGTTACAGACCAATTAGCTTACTGCCCGGTCTGGGCAAAATCTACGAGCGAGTTATCTATAAGAGAATCGAGCCTTACATGGATAAGATACCTCCTGAACAATTTGGCTTCCGTAAGAAATTGTCTACGACCAAGCAGCTTGTCCGACTATGTGAATACATCGGTTCTGCACTTTTTAAACATCAGAGTGTCGCCTTACTCATGCTAGACGTGGCGAAAGCTTTCGACCGCGTCTGGCATGAGGGGCTTATTCTCAAGCTTATATCCTTGGATTTTGACAGAGATCTGATATTACTCATTTATTCTTTTATTAAACACAGAAAATTCTTCGTAAATATTGGTAATGACAACTCTGATCCCAGAAGACTCAATGCTGGTGTAGCTCAAGGATCAATTTTGGGACCAATTCTTTTTATATTCTATGTTTCTGATTTCCCTAAAATTTGCACTGACTCAAATTTTTATTTAGGATGTTACGCCGATGATACGGCGCTTGCATATAAATCTCACAATCAAGAACTTGCCATTTGTAAATTACAGGATAAAATTCCAGAAATTGAGCAATGGTGCACGAAATGGCGCATTGCCATCAATGCACAAAAATCCCAGCTTATTATTATTGGAAAAAGGCACTCTAGAAGTCCATTTGTTAATAAAATTAAAATCTTTAATGTTGAAGTTCCGCTTGTCAACAAAGCTACTTATCTTGGAGTTATTTTAAACAATAAATTCACATGGAAAGACCACATCCAGAAAGTAAGAGGCAAAACTATTGCGGCTATCAAAGATCTTATTCCTTTAATCGGAAATAAATCAAAACTTGACCTACGCAGAAAAAGACATATTTATACTGCCATTATTCGGCCTATCTTTTCTTACGCGTCTCCTGCCTGGGCGACTTATTCGAAAAATGATATCAAGAAGTTGCAGATCACACAAAACAAATTTTTAAGGCAAATCACCAATGCTCATTTTTATGTTTCCAATGAAACTCTGCACAGAGACTTAAAAATAGAGAATGTCGAGAACTTTCTCCATAATGCAAATCGAAAATTTTTTGACAAGGCGAGAAACTGCTCGTACATGAATCATTTCAAAGTTTTCGAATACACTGTATTCCCAGAAGATAGTAAAATCAGACCATTAGCTGCCTTCCTTACCAGGGACACTAATTTTCCTACCTAAACTATCTTTCATGAAACTTCATCTTTTGTTTATATTGTACATAAATTGTCGTATTATAACTCGTTTTATTTTGTATTTTGTATTGTATTTGCTCACTTTTTGTATTTTCCGTATGTATTACCTTATTGTTTTTTGTTAATATTTCACGATTTATCGTAACATACCTATCAGGAATAACTTTTACCCTGACACTTCACACATTGCTGCCTCTCCTGGTCTTGGGCTTTTGTTCGTTACTCTGTTTGTGGCGCATGTTGTCACCCCCTCTTTTTTTTTTTTTTTTCACTTCCTATTGCCTTCTATCACTCGGCCCAGACACTGCATATGTCATGTGCCCAATGGGCGTATTTGTCATGAGCCGGACACGTTGCATCACATGCAACATTTCGGCATAATTTGTAATGAATGAATGAATGTATGATGTGTGGAAATCATCATCCAATATGAATATTTGCTTTTGATGAAATTGCTTTGCCTGTTTCAGGCAGAGCGGTGGCTTTCGAGCAAAATATCTTTTATCTATTGCATTGTTATGTACTTACAATTATTTCTTTGGTTTTTATTTTCCGCAAAACCTTTGTGAAAGTTAGTTTAGATGTCTTTTTAGAATGTGTGCGACGATGGTTCTGCTCGTGATATAAAGTACAGGAAATTTTAAGTAAACTCTAGAAATTTTTTTCTAAGGATGCATTCTCAATATTAAGCGTAAATGCACATACTTCAACAAAACAAAATTACGAAATTAGCAGTTTCAAGATTTTAAAATATTTAAAAAAATGATTTAGGATTATAAAAGCTGAATTATGTTTCATTCAGGGGAGCTTTTCAAAATCTGCACAAGAAGGATTTATCAATTAAAGTTTTAAATAACCGTAAATGCTTTCTACAAACTTAAAATAATAAAGTGTATATGCTATTCATTAATATAGTTTCCCCAGGAAAATGTCTAGATTTTTAATTTCACGAAGATCCGCCTGATTCCTTCTTTTGATTCGAGCTGGTTCGAACTCGTAGTAATCAGCAATTTTACCCCTTGGCTGATGGTGGGTCCCCTCGTTACACAAATGTTGATTGATAAAATTAAATTGAGCCCCAAATTCTTGTTACGAAATGCGGAGCAATTTTTTAACACTCAGAATCAATTTTCCTTGGTTGTGGTAGAAATCTCTCAAATACTTCGTTTCTGTTTCTAACCAAATGAATGGTGTTCTCTTCATTGCTACTTATCAATTTTTATAATTTTTATCTGATAACGTGATAAGAAAGTCTGGGATTGTTACTTCTCAATTTTTATAATTTTTCTCTGATAACATTATAAGAAAGTCTGTTAACTATTAAACTTTATTAAATATTAAATAAATGAACGCTGCTTATGCAGGTTCAACTCTCAAATGCTTCAGAAATTTAGCACTTCAAATTTGAAAATATTTCAAATTTCTTCATGACATATGACATGGAACCAATTAGATGATGTCAAGGATTTTTAACCCCTTGCCAGTGTCGCCGGAGTACAGTTTGGGCAACTACTATGCGCAGTATTTGTGCTGCACTAACTGACTTCGGTCACTAGAAAAATTAGTGTTATTATGTCGTAAAGACAAAATTGAGTTAATAAGCACTTTAGGATATTCTATTAAGACGTAATTCACTATTTTCATAATAGAGGGCGCCATTGGTCCTACGTCTTCATCGATTTCATTCGGGGGAAGGCTTCGGCTTGTTCAGCTGCTCAGCTAAACACAGACTGAAGTATTTCAAAAGAAATTTGAAATATTTTGGAACCCGAAGAACTAATTTTCTGAAGTATTGAACGATCCAACCTAAATAAGCTACATTATATATATATATAAGTTGTATTCTGACCGATTTCAGCCGCAGGAAGGCGTGGCTTCTTCAGCTCCTCAGCTAAATACATACGTGTTGGGAACATGGATAAGGTCCATTGTTGGGAATGAGTTTCGCGTTCACACATTTAGTTTCGATTCTTATTTCGGTTGTTTTCACGTTAATTTGATACCAAAAATTTTTCTTTTTGCAATGTCTGATTCAAACGTCGCTGAGAAATATAGTTTAGCTCCTTCTGGATCGGATGACGATATTTCTACAGACGAACATACGGAAAGTGATGATGATGGTGATATTTTTTCCTGTAGAAATCGGAAGCCGTTTTTTTAGATAAACTTCCTTCTGTCTTTCCAAGGTTTTGCGGTCCGGCCAACACAAGTAAATACAGTAGTTGATACCTCGAATTTCACACAAGAAACTGAATATTATGAGCTGTTTTTTTATAACAATGTTTGCACTTTATTACCACAGAAACTAATAGATATGCACAACAATGCAGTCAAAGCCAAACTCTAAAATCAAAAAGCAGAGAAAAATGGGGGTTCCAACGAATAAAAACGAATTTTACGACACTTTGTAAAGAAGCCAGTTGTTGAGATGTTTCGATCGAAAACGAAGTGTGTTGAAATTCTATTCTTCCGCAATGTTATGACATATGTTTCCTTTCAGATAATAAAAAATACCTGCATTTTGTGAACAATGACGATGTGAACCTGCTAACATATCCTAATGCAAAAGTTTATAAAATTTTCCCACATCTTAATAAAATTATTACTTTACTATACATTCCGGATCATGATGCGTTTGTAGATGAAAGTCTGATACTCTGTAAGGGTAGCTTGGGATGGATCCAACACATGCCAATAAAATGATCTTGCTTTGGGATCAAGACATTTATGTTATGCGAGAGAGAAAGGCTGGATAATTTTTTCTATTATTATTTACAGAGTAAAGGGATTAAAGCTTGATAGTTGTTTTGAACATCTTTGTATGTCTGTTAAATTGGTTATGTCACTGATGAAACCACTGCTAGGCAAAGGATATTGTCTGTTCACCGACAATTATAATACTTCTGTATAGCTGGTTGATGTACGGATGCAATAAATTTCCACTGACATGTACGGCACAATACGTGCAATTAGGAAGGAATTGCCATCTGGTTTAAAAAAACAGGTGACCTTTATCTCTTTGAACGTGGAAAAGTGACTGCTATAAAATGATACAATGAAATGGAGATTTACATCATTTCTTAGTCGATACTGCAGAAATATTTGAGTTAAAAGATATGAAAAATAAAAGAAGAAAGAAGAAGAGTAGTTCATGACTAAAACACTATGGGAAATGTTGACAGATTTGATCAACTCGTTATAGAGAAACCACTTGAAAGAAAACGGGGTAAAAAGTTTTACCAAATTGTATTTTTTCATCTCTTGTACCAAGCATAAGGAATTCCTTCTTTGTGCATAATTCAGAAGGAGGGGCGAAATTATAATATGAAATACAGAATAGAAATTGTGGAACAAACTTGCAACAAATTTAGCCAAAGGGTCCAGTTGCTCAAGGCGGCATAACTTTAGTTTCCTCCGGCTAACAGATCGATGCTTTCAGGACATTCCACCCAACGGGAAAAAAATCTACTCCTCCCAGACAGTGTTTTTACGCTATCGTAAAACCTATGAAAGATGGAAGACGATACGACGTCAGTCTCGTATTTATTGCAAATCCCACTCAATATGCACTTCTATGTAGTACCGTGTTTTGGCATATAACACACTCTAGCAGGTTTGAGAAATTTGAATATTCAAAATAATATTGTTGTAATATTGTAGTCTAAATGATATTTAGCTTCAAAATGATGTATTATTTGCTGTAATTCAATGACATACGTGTGAAATCAATTACGTTTTTGTATGGATGTCAAAGTATTAGGTATAGTAGTTATTGAAGTTTTTTTTCTTTTTCTTTATACTAAATAACCATTTTCTGATTTTTATATTGTTATGAAGAACAAAATTTAACAGTCACAAAAATTTTCCACCTGCAGGGATTTTTTCTTAATTTCGAAATTAATATTATTCCAAGCAATTTGTTAGAAACTATTTTTTTCGTATTTTCTTAAATCTTATATAATTTAATCTTGCAAGCACTAATAGTTGCATTCATTGTCGAAGAATTCTGTTAAATAAAATTGCGTTGCCTGATTTCGGCACAGCGGTGGATATGGAGAAAATTGCCTTATTTCTATTGTTTAGTTTTGTGCATTAAACTGCTTCTTCGATTTGCACCGCACAAGCTTTCAAGAACGTAGTACAAAAATTATATTTAGAGAGTGTGTGACGACTGATGTTAAAATTGACGGAATTTCAAAGAAATTCTATAACCCTTACCTAGGGTTGCCTTCTCAAGGATATGCGTAAATACTTATTTTTCAAGTGAAACAAAATTTGGATTTTGAAGACGAAAGCTTTTCAAAAAACATTGATTTAGGCTTTATAAACCTGCATTATGTTTCATTCAGTAGCTCTTTTCTAAAGCTCCAACAAGAAGGTCTTTGTTAAAGTATTTAAATAAAGGCAAAGGCCTTTCTGTTGAACTTTCAAATATTAAAACGCAATATAATATAGTTTTACCAGCAAACGTTTGAAGAAAAAAATGACGGCGAGATTAAATACAACACCTAGTGCATTCTGATTGATTGAACATGCAGAGTAGTCAAGTGATGAATAATGACTTCTAATATTAAAAATTGTCCGAGTAATAAGGTTTTTGTATTTTTTGTAAGATAAACTTTCAAAGTTCATGGAAAAGTACCAAAAGTTTAAACACGATGAAGAAGAATTAATGAAAAATGAAAAAAAAACATAAATTTGTGGACGGGACGATCCGATCCGATCCGAACAAGTATGGCTGGAGTAGCGCCCTAAGCGCGCTGTTCGCTGTTTCCAGCTCATGAGGAGAGCCAGTAGGCACATGACGGTAGGAAGTCTGACGTGGTAGGAGTTAAGAGAATGAGGTGAGGCAGAAGGGGGGCGAGGAAGATGCCGGAAGCCTAGGAATTAGGCCAGACCAGAAGACGCGCCGCAGACGGAGCTGTGCAAGGTAAAGCAATAATGAATTTTTAAGATAAGATACTGTGAAAGTATACTACATGACAGAACGAGTTTGTAAGAATACAAACTCTCAAAGTGGGCGGGACTTAGCCTTGATCAATGCTATGGTGTCCAATAGAGTCACCTGACGAAAACACATTCTGAGTAACTTGAGCAAAGGATATTTATAGCAAGTTATTTACAACACGATACGATTTCAATAAAACTTGAACTTCTGGGATAAATATTAGCAATTTGTGCTAAAAAAATTAGCAAAGATTTTTTAAAACATGTTACGAGTTCTAATTAAACTTGATCTTCTGGGAGAGATAATAGAATAAAAAACGAAATTTCTTGAGTAAACAGAGTAAATGAGTTTAAACTGAATTCAGATGAGCATATACAAATGCATACATAGATGTTTGACTACTTCCAATTATTATAATAGAAAATTGTCTTAGGACGTTTGAAAGGCTGGTTGATTCGGTGATCGTAATTTCCTAGATATCTTATGACATTGTGCTGATGATTATCACATTTGGAGTGAAAATTTTTAGATAATTTGAGAATTGCTTCGTTGATGGTGTTAATCTTGAAACGTTTTCTTATGACGGTGTTCCTGACGAAACATTGAGAGTCTGACATAATTCATAAGTGAATATTTTGTTAGTTTTGTAATTTGGATCTGTGGGTATTGCCGGTAGCAACCCAAGCCGGAACTACATATAGAATTATTGGGCGAACAGATTGCAAATAAATGATTCTTTTAGTAGCATACTGAAGTTGCGATTTTCTCCCGAATAGAGGATAAAGCGCCATAAATGTTTTTTGAGCCTTTTTTTTCACGTAGTCTGTATGTTGACGGAAGGTTAATTTCTTATCAACGAAAACTCCTAGATATTTAACATGAAGTTATCTTCTAAAGATGTCGTTACTGATTTTGATATCCTCGAAATTTTCTGTGAGAGTTTCCTTGCTGAAAAGAACGACCGTTGATTTTTCAGTATTGATTTTTATTTCCCATGTTTTAAACCAGCTTATTAATTTGTCGGTGGATTCTTGCAATTTAATTAAAACCATGTGGGGATTCATAGATTTGCATAGAATGGCTGTGTCTTCTGCATAACATGCAATGAATGCACAGTCCATAATTGGTAGATCTTTCATAAGGTAATTAAAATGCAAAGGTGAAAGAATTGTTTTTTGCGGTGTGCCACCACTGATTTTTCTAATGTTAGAAAGATGATAATTAATTTTCGTTTGAAAGGTTCTAATGTTGAAGAAGTCAGCTATTTTAAGCATAATCTCAGGAGGAATTTTGTGATCAATAAGCATGATAAGGAGGGCATCATACCACACCTTATCGAAAGCTTTCTCAATGTCGAGAAAGAGGCCTGCCACAGTTTCTTTTTTATTGAAGCATTCTCCAATATATTCTATTAGTCTGACAATTTGATGTGCAGTGAAGAAACCGGCTCTGAATCCAAATTGATGCGGGTTGCTGATAGTGTTGCTATTAGTGAATGAAGAGAGACGATGCAGGATGATTTTTCAAGTATTTTTGCGGTAGCTGGTAATAGACTAATGGGTCTATAGCTGTTTATATCTTGTCCAGGTTTTCCAGGCTTTTTTATGACTATTATAATTCCGTGTTTCCACTTCTCAGGGAAAAGGCACAGGAAAGCATTAATGATGATTTTATCAACAGTATGCCTTTTTTTGGGGTAGATTTTTCAGTAACTTTATCATATCCGGCTGATTTTCTTAGGTTAAGATTTTGGATAATGTTTGAGATCTCTCTAGGGAAGGTAGGACTATTTGCAGCAAATTGATGTGCTTAAGAAATTCTTTATTTGCCCGGGAATGGATTCTTCTGCTTGATGTACAGAATGAAGAGAAGGATTTTATTTAAATCGGCTTTCATAATTATCAGCGAAGACTTCTGTGATGTGTTCATTTTTGAGTATGAGGCTGTTATCTTCCTTTATTGGGCCTATGTTTCTAGTATTGTATTGCAGGGCTTTTGCCAATTTCCATGCAGAATGAGCTGTGTGTGAGAGGCTCAGGACAAATTTTTGCCAGTTCTCATCACGGAAAATCCTTAATGTCAATTTTCAGGTCTCTATGGGCTGCATTATATGCAGATTTATCATTTGGGCTCTGTGTACGTTGATAAATTTTTCGTAGTCTATTTTTATGGTTAATTTTCCGACGTATGTAGGCAGGAAGAGGGAATTTTTCGTCATTAATTGCAGATTTGGAGTTATCTATGGCAGAGTGGATGTGCACGTTAAAGTTGTGGATGGTAATATTAATTTCTTCTCTACTTCTTAAGGGGGGGGGTTTGCAGAGGTGTTTTCTTCAATTAGTTTTCTAAAATTTTCCCAGTTTATTCTTGCATTGAGGGGAGGTAGTCCATGTTTAAGGCCATACATGGTGAAATGCACAGGCAAGTGATCAGAGGACAATTCATTGTTGACGTATAAATAAGGTGTTCGTTGTATATTCATGGTAATGAGTATGTCTAAGACATCAGGAGATCCGTATGTGGTGGTAGGTATTCTTGTAGGCTCATTGGGTGCATGGACAGCTATATTGTGGGGGAGAATGTAGACATTTAGTTGAATTTCATCATTATTGTTGCTGAGCGAGTGCCAGTTGCGGTGTTTACAGTTGCGGTCTCCTGCTATTATTGTAGGATGGTTTAGTTTACGGATTGTTTCTAGATCTTGGACATTAGGAGGAGTGGAGGGAGGTTTGTACACTGAAATGAGAAGAAAGTCGACATTTTTACTTGTGAAGATACAGGCGCAGGCCTCAATACTGTTGAAATTGGGTAAAGGATATTCTATGCATTTAAGGTATCTCTTCGTCAGGATAGCTGTGCCGCCTGCTCTATTTGTAGTTCTATTGAAACAAAAACAGTCAAAATTACCATTTTAAATGAGTCAGTGGTTCTCAGATGAGTCTCATTGAGCAGTACTATATTGATGCTATGATTGTTGATCTAATCCTTAATTTCTGTAGATTGTCTTTTGAGCCCATTGAAGTTGTAAAACATAAACTTGGCATAGTTGATATGTTTCAAATTGTAATTATTTCTAGTACTCGGTGTACTATACATTGTTGTATTGGGAAAATATCTTTAGGGCTTCTAGAGCCATACTTAGTCGATCCTCCATTGCTTCCGTTTGGTTATATTGTTGATCAATCTTAAATAGGTCGGTTATGAATAGCTGGAATTCTTCTATAGATCTGGGTTTAACATTATTATTGAAAGTAGGGGCTTTGGACTTGGTAAAATTCTTCCTGATAGTGGGCGAATGATTGATTGTTGGCTTAAGTGTTACTTTTTCCTTATTCCCTTCCCGTGAAGATTTCTCTGTTTGGCATCATTCTGATCACCTTCTTCGCTATTTTTTTCAAAAGCGCGCCAGCTGTTAAAGTGATTGCGCAGTGGATTGAGGAGGGCAGAGACAGAGAAAAGATTTTCTATTACATCATTTTTTTTTTTTTTTTTTTTTTTTTTTTTTTTTTTGACGGAGACTGAGCCAGAAAAACGGAGAAAAAGAAATTTCATGAGACCCTCAAAGCACAAGAAAAATAAAAAGATGTCAACTTTACCGTTCAGCTTGGAGGGCCGCTGCATCGTAGACGAAACAACGTGAAAATAACCTGCACCGAAGAAAGGCGTACTACATCTATAATTTTTGCCAATTTACGTTTTCAATGATGGCCTGTGGAGGGAGACTTATGTCCTACCGGTTGGAAGCTGCAATGGGAGGGAAGCCTGGCCTCCGAAACAATAGCCTTCGATTATTTTTATCAAGTTACCTTTTCTTCTTCTTACAGATAATTTTCCAATTTTCCCAGAGACCCAATTCTACCAAGTCTTCATTTCGCCTGCATCAAGTAATCCAAAAATTTCTATGATTGAATCCATCCGTGAATAGTATACTGTTATATATGTTAAAGAAGGTATGTTATTTTTTTCCGTTGTTTTTTCAAATATTTAGATGACCGGTCACCACCAATGTAAAATGTAACTTGTAATCTTACTCGTTATCACCTTAAATAAACATTAGTTTGATTTTACTTACCTAGTTTTGTAATTATATTTTAATTAAATTTTTACTCTGGACCTTAGTCATAGAATGGGTTACCTGCAATGTTTTTTTCACAACGGAATCTATATTGTCTGATTATAAATGATGTATGATCACCTTGAGTACTCTTGCTAGAATGTTTTTTTATGTTGTATATATCCACACATTTACCCACTACAATATAGGTATTAACATGATTATTCAATTATACAGTCATAATAGTTGGTAGTAACATTTGTAATATCCTATGTTACATTGTTCAATATTGTTCGATAGTTTAATATCATAACATTTAATTTTCAAAATTACTCTTTGTCTCCATGGTGCAATATGAAAACTGCTGCTTTAATATAAAGGTTTTAAGTGACATTTAATTGAAAATGAAGTTTTTGTACGGTATAGAAGACTTTTTATCTTGTCACTTTTCCTGATTGTTATTGCAAGGTTTATGCTAAGTTTCTAACAGTTAATTTTAGTTAAAGCTACTTTCCTGTATTTCTAATTTCAGCTTACAATTTCCTCATATTAATTATTGAGGAAATTGCTGTCCAGTTTCTTATTGCACAAGTTATGTACTTCTAACGTAATAACGTTTTTTGGAGAGCTCTCAGTTTTGTTCTTTATCTAATATTTCTAAATAGAATTTATTTTATTTTAAAACAGTTGCATATTTTTAGAAGTGAATACTTTTTTGCTACAACAAGTTGCAAAAAATCGCAAATGCTCTATTCTTGCGTAACATTTATAATAGCAAAGTGAAAATCTTATTTTTGAGACAAATTTATTTTCTTTTCTTTATTACATTTTATCTACTTTGCATTCCATATACATGTAAATATGCAATTTTGATATATGCAAATACATCAACTAGTTTTTAGTAAAATGTTGAATGTGTAAAGCTTTTTATTTTGCAGCATTCCCACAAAATGACCTTTCAATATTAGAAGATCAGATTTAGCATTTCAATGACTTACTGAATAAAAGAAAATCAACAAGTCATAAATGCGAATTCCTAACCTGGTCAAGATGCTGACTTTAGGAAAGGATGGAACTTCACTTCTACAAACTCTTCTTATTTGGCGCAGTCTTGTGACATATTTATAAGAATGTTGTAAATAAATGATTGTAAAGCATATTTCAATGCCAACAATTCTACCTTGGATCTTATTGGGTGAAAGCAGTCCAAAACTTTTACGGATAATCTCAAATATTGGTAATGATTATAATGTAATTATATCATACTCCTATCAAGATTATTCTGTAACTTCATGAATACTGTATAAATTTCTTTCGCCTGCTGACATTAAAAGAAATTGAAAATGTTTTCTGTTCAGTCGCTTTCTGACATGTAGGTCCTAAAGCCAGTTGCCACAGCCTTGAATTTAATTTCGAAACCTGAAGAAAGCATAGATGTTCGATAAGTGTATAGGCTCTTTGCGCTATGCGGGTGCATGAACTTCTGTAATTTGGTTTGATTTTGTTTAGTTGATTACTGCAAAGCACATTAAGTCCATATATGGACAAGGGTAAGGATGCCTTTGCGGCAGGCGTTCTAAAGGAAACTGCCTTGTATTAACCTTACACATTGTTGAAAGCACCGAAAACGTCAATGCCGCGAACCCGCTCGCCTGGAATCGAATAACCAGCATTCAGCGACTTTATCTTCGACTATATTCTCGGTGATAAGACTCTAAATGATCAAAAGCGTCGGTCATACTCCTCGAATGCTTAAATAGCAAAGGGCCTAGTTGCTGAGTTAAGCATCCTTCGAAGTTTGCCAGATATGAAAATTAAAATCCAAAGAATACATAAGCTCTTTTTGATATGGCATCTAAGGCGAGTATATGTTTTTCAGCACCTAAATGTTTTCTAGTCAAAGTGTACTTTTTGTAAGATGATTATTAGAATAGACACTATTTTCGAGCAGGAATTAAACAAATATTTTAATCACTCTTTCATTCATTTCATTCCATTTCATGTCAGCTGCAAAAAAATTCTAAAAGAGAGATTAAAATAACAAAGTTATATGGAAATGCTGGATTGATAAAAAAAAAAAATTTAAGAACCTACAGTTAAACTGAGATAAGAGACTGCGCAATTAAGGATAATTCGGTGTACGTTTTTCATGTTGATTATGGATCTCAACTTAAACGAGGCATTAGCACTTTACTAAGCGCGTTGCTTTAATTAAATTTTTAGCTTTTAAAGTCTTTAAAATATATTAATTTATAGCATAATGTAATTGATAATATAGCATAATGCAATTGATAATGTAGTTGATAATACAATTTTATCGAGAAAGAATCTGAAAAATTTTCTCTGAAGCAATTTTACCGAGCAAATGCTCCGGATTTTTTTTAAACTTTCAGAATAATTCTGAGATTTCGCAAATATAGTTTTTTTGCGTTTAACAAATAAATTAACGATTCCTGATATATTTATCATTACATTTTAATTTCCATTAGACATGCTCTCTCACATTTCAAGTTAAGTCTGAAACTTAACTTGAATCATCCTTTCCCTAAATTTTGAATCGAAGAAATTAAACTTAATAGTTCAATGAAGTCCCTAATCTTATACGCATTAAACATTTGCATTAGTTCATATTATGTAAGCCATTATTTTCTCGAATGAAATTCCGTCTAGTTTAGTTTATTTTAATACGGTGAGAAGCAAAATAGGGCTATCTGCCAAAGGGAAGGCACGGCTTCGTGGAGCACTTTCTGAAAAAAAAAAAAAACGTTATGAAAACATACACGTTACGAAAACGCCCATGCTGCCAGACCAATCGCCTAGATTCGCGCCCAGGAGAGAACTACCAGTGTAAAGCGATTTAACGGCTCGACCACTGGAGGTCCTGAGACACTCTTAAGAATCAGCAGTTTATAGAACAAAAAAACAAAAAAAAAAAAAAAAAAAAAAAATACGGATCCTAAAAGTTAGTTGTTTGAATCTAGAGGTATATAAGCAAACCAGCGAGTACATTTCTCATTCCGTTAATTAGCATTATTACGACGTTAATTTTTATGGCAAGAATTTGCAGCTTTTTTTAGATGTTAGTGATTTTGAAGCCAGTTTCACACTGCTATGATTGTCATTAAATTAATTGCTTCTCCAAATCTACAAACTGTGATACAAATTTTATCAAAGATGTGATGATACACATTTACACTCATGTCCATAAATTAACGATAATGCAAAATCAGGCAAAGGAAGAGTTAGAAGCAAAACAAATTTGACTAAGCTTATTTATTAAACAAAAGGTAAAGAGCAAGAAAAGATGCTATATGTTTGATATTATTAAAAAATTTAGTGATTTTTTCTCCCTGGAGCAAATTACAAAAAAAAAAAAAAAAAAAAAAAAAAAAAAAAAAAAAAACTATTTACAAAAAAACCAATATTACATGGTTGTCTAAACCAATAATGCATTGTCTGTTAACCAATAGTACACTGTAAGTCTCCCAGACGATGCAATACAGTCCGTACAACGCCTAGACATGCTGAGTATCAAATTATCGATCTGATTTTAGGGGACTCAAAAAGCAATGCTCTCCGAAGTTCCGGTAGACATGTAGGAGGAGGTTGACGGGCTGCAACTCGTCGGCCAAGCATGTCCCTCACGTGCTCTACTGGATTCAAGTCCGGTGAGAATGCTGGCTAGTCCATATGGGTGATATCCTCCGATTGAAGGCATTCGTTTACCATGTTTGCACGGTGAGGACGGGCGTTCTCATCCATAAACACAAATTGTGCGCCCATGGCACCCCGAAACAATCGTACATGTTGTTCGAGAATGATGTCCCGACAGATTTGGCTTGTCATGGTTCCAATTTGAACATGCAGGTCAGTTCTGGAACCCAGAATAATTCCACCCCAAACGAGCACTCCTGCACCACCGAAAACACAATGATGTTTTCTTGGTGGTAACGGGTACCTGGAGCTCTCCATGTGAAAATCCGGCGAGACTCAGACTGCAAGCTAAACCTAGACCCGTCGGAAAACATCACACAAGCCCACTGTTGCGGTATCCACAATGCATGCTCTCTACTCCAGCCTAACCGCAGGCGACAGTGAGTTGCAGTAAGTGCAACGCATCTGACAGGTCTACGAGCATATAGACCAATCTGCTCTAAGCGTCTGTACACGGTCTGCTTTGAAATTGTCCTACCAGTGGCTGAAGAGAGCAGACGAGACAGGTCTGAGGCTGTGCTCCACCTGTTTCTTTTGGCAGTAACTGCCAAATACCGGTCCTCATCCGGCGTTGTATCTCTGGGCGACCACTGCTGTAACGTCTTCTCACATTACCATCATCTTGGAATCGTTGCCAAAGCCTGGAGATGACACTCTGGGCAATTTTAAGTTCGTCTGATACTTCCAGTTGGGTACGCCTACATTCCAGACGGCCGATAATTCTACCACGTAAAAAATCATCCAAATGCGTCCTTTGTGTCATAACTATTCAATTATTGCACTGAAATGCTTATAAAGGCCTGCGAACAATTTTACTTCTTTGCCTGTATTCCTTATATATCACTCTCTTACACTCTCGTCATTGTGACGCACCATCGGTGTCATCTGGTTACTTCTTGAAATTTGTACATGATTCTTGAAGATGTGTGTAGTGATTTTACAGGTGATATATTTATTTTAAAGTTCGATTTCCGCTTGACACCGAATTATACTTAATTTATGGACATGAGTGTAATTATTTATATGACTTGGCATTACAATAGTTGTTAGAATATTTTATTTTCATAATTATATATTTACAAGAGTTTGTGGGAAGATGATTGACGTCTGTGGGAACTTCCGTCACTAAAATAGCGTGCACATCGATTACAGACTTGTTGCTTAAAAAAGGTTTAAAATGAATACCATAAAGCAAAATGAATATGAATTTTTTAATAGTCTGTATCAAGGTCCGTACCCTGTTAAGCTAACTGTAAAGTACCCGTAAATTATACAGTTTTGTAGAGATTAATATAAAAGTAATAAAATTGAGATTTCGTTACGCAGGAAATCCATTTTTACTGTTTTTAAACAAATACATGATATTCTCGTTCATTGCTATCCATCCATCCATACATGTATTGCCAGAAAATATCTATAATCTCGCGATGTTTCTGACGCAAGGATACATTTGCCGCAAGGGTGCATAACATGATAATGTCCAAACCTGTGGCAAACGGTATTTATCACTCTTAACTATGAGAGTAAAAATATCATAACATTTTACTAAGATTTAAGCAAATGTATGCAGCATACAACGATTGTATTATGAGATACTTCGAAAATTTAGACATTGAAATTGTAAAAAAAATTAAATTTCTATATGAAATACATCTGCCACTGAAACAGTTTTTTATTCGGTGACGCTATAGGTTTTCAAAATTATGTTTACTATTTAAGATACTACTTGTTATTGAAAACAAATTGTAATTTCTTGAACACTAGTTTTTTCGTACACTCCTCCGCTATATTTAGTTTGAAATCACGGAGTGATTATGCTGGAAATTTGGGATTACAGTTTGTTTAAAACAAACTGCTTTGCCTATTATAGACAAAGCGGTGGATTCGTAAGAGATAATTAATTTTCTTTTTTCCTGTATGTGTTCGTTGATGTGATGTGGAGGTGATCGGTGATACTTGAAGCGAAAGTATGTAAGTCGCACAGAAATGTCTTTCGCAGAGCGGAATACAATTTAACAAAGAACTGATATTAAATCAGTTAGAAATAATCCCCGTCCATGTCAATACACTTCTGCCATCTGACTGGGAGGTCCCGAAGGGCCTTTGGTAAACCAATCTGTGCAGTGTCCGCACATCACATACGGACAATTGCATGCAATTCGGCAGAAGATAAAACATGTTGGCCATTGACAGCGTCCTTCATGTTGTCAAGCAAGGCGTAGTCCAATCTTCACCCACTTTGCAAGCACATTTCTCGTTCCCAAATCACCATGCAGAATCGCCTGCAATGTTCCTTGCGCAAGCCCTGACTCTTCCTGCATATTGTGGAACATTTTGCGCCTGTTCGCCATGATCAAATAGGACACACCTGCCACATTTGCTGCTGTATGCGATGTTACTTGTCCTCCCGCGCTGTCACCTGTGGCTGCAGTCTCCACTCCACTGCTGAACTTGGTATCCGATCAACGGGATACGATACGCGTTAAGGGTGCTTTGTTCCCGCACAGTTACACCATGCGACGACGGATCTCACAACCCTATATCCCTTCCTTCCATTGGAATCAGGCTGTCCAAATTTGACCGTGATAATCATCTTCCATTTGTGTCTATTTCACTTTTTTCCCCTTCGCATAGTGCAACAGTTTCGTTGTGAGAGCCGTTGTGTCAATCATTTGTGTACGATGCATGTATAATTATAGTTAAATAGATTTTAAAGGCACTGCCTCTTCAATTCATAAATCGACATCAAAAGATGAGTTCCTCAAAAAAAAAAAAATGCCTTTTCTTTCGACGGGCGGAGACTACTTCAGCTTTGTACTACATACCATTTGCTTTCCAGCTGCTTGCCATGTATAACGCTTTTCCAAAACCTCAGCACTTTACTTCAGTTACAATTCATCGTTTGCTTTTCGAACCATATTGCTATCGGCAGCCTATAGGCGGAGGCGACTCAGGTAGAGTTCGGATGATACCGCTTATGTTATTGCACTGACTTCAATGCATTGTTACTACCGGCTCCTAATTACTGACGTCTTCACGAAATACTACTTCACTGTTACTTACGATATGAACTCTCTTCAAAATACTACGAACTTCCCCCTCTACTTATTCATTCTTTTCATATCATCATTTGATCGAAAATCGTACAACTAACTGTATTAGATTAGGTCTACTGCCCCGGTATCCGCAACTCAACACATATTCAGTCGAAAAATATCGTACTGAATACCAAATTCTGTTACTGAATATTAAATCAATGCATTTCAGAATTAAAGAACAGTTAGCTATAGGTAAATTGATATGCAGTTAACGTAAAGGAGAAGGAAAATATTATTATATAAAACAATTTAGCCATTTTTAAATGGCAGAATTGTGCGAAGGGTTTAGCTATGTTTATTTTTACGTATGCATTAACTGCTTACCTTTGAGCTTTTGAAGGTTTCTTTTACCTGCCTGTTAAATCTTATCATTCTCAATTGTATAATCAGATATATATAGCATATATATATATACTGCACCTCTATTTGTTGCTATAATAAACTAATGTTTAGTCCGCAGCTTCTTCTCAGTAATGTAATAGAAGATTACAGTACGTTCTAAGGAAATTATCGCTATATTTAGATAATGCGAGAAACGTAAGAAGAATTTAAAAGCCCTTTTTATTAAGAACTCAATATATTTGAAGAAAAATCACTTAGTTTGGTTACGAAACAATGGCGTAATGCAAAATAAAGAGATTTCAAGTTAAAACTAGGGTAAACTTTAAGTTCTTCTGAAGGCTACATATTGCTATGACTAGCGCGCAAGTTGGTTGAAACCTGTGTACGACTAATGGCAAGAATACAGCAACTCTGAAGAAGACAGCTAACATAAAATTTAAAGTAGTAACATGGCCTTCAGCGGCCAGAACAGGCTCTCACTAAACAGTCTAAAACTTTCCTATAAATACACTTTCTCTCTACCGCACTAAATACGCATTAGCTAAAATTTACATTCTGTCAGAAAAACCGAAATGGAGAACACACAGGAAAGATGCGTATTATAAAAGAAGTGATTAATTAAAATAAAAATGTTTACAGTTTTCATTTAACCTATGGAATCCTATTTCAATAAAATTATTAGATGTAATCCGTCGTATTTAAATGCATATCTACATTTGTATCGTCAATTGATTTCTTTACTTTCATAGAAAACATCGACTCTTGATTTATGATTGTTGTCAGTTCAATTTTTCCTCGAGAATCAAATAATTTCGATTTAAAAACAGCTATTTCGATTCAGAATTATATTGCATTACCCATGGCACCGCACCTGCAATAACACAATCCAGAAAATAAAGTTTCTTTCAACTGCGATTATATCTTTCCAATTGATATATATCCAGCTTGATTCATTTTATGCTATTACACTACGCTATCACATATGATTGTGGCGGTTGCGAATGCTCATAAATGTTATACCATTATTGCATAATATAATTTCATACGTAGTATTTACTACTGAACTTCATTTCTGTATAGTTACTATTATCAATGTTCATACCTGGTTATGTGGTAGGTAACTGTATGTATATGGGTAACATAACAGAACATTTCAACCAATATTGTATGAAACACATATCATAGGAGATGAGTAGCTATCATTGTGTAACATAAAAAAAATAATATGCAAACAATTCTAAATTTCAGAATATTGCGTTGTGTATGCTAAACCCTTTCTATGACTAAGGTCCAGTGTAAGGAATTAACTACAATAATTCAAAGGCTAAGAAGGTAAAATCAATCTAACGTTTATTAATGAGCAAATAGTATGATTAATTTACATTTTAACGAGGGTGGCGGCAGGTTAGCCTTAAATCTGAAGAAACAACTGAAAAGACACTTTACAAATTTAACAATTCACCTTTCCTGTTTGGGAGGCATCAAACAAAATTTTGGGTACTTGATACAGGCGACAATTCAGATGGACACTGTCTCACAGGTAATAACAATTTTTCGTAGTAGATTACTTCTGTAAAAAAAAGTGAGAATTAATAATGTGCAACACATTCGAAGGCCCGGCTTTCTACCCCACAGCCGCTTCCAACCGGGAGGACTCCGGTCTTCCCCGATACGTCGGCCATACTGCAAGTCTGGTGCCTCTTCGCCTTCCTTCTGTGTAGGTTGTTTAATCCTTCATCTTCCCAGGAACCCTCACTGCTGGTCTCCGCTCTGCATCTTAGAAGTCATCTCTCGTTCCTTTTCTTCGAGAAAGTCTCCGTGGCTCCTTCAAAAAGAAAGAAAAAAAAAAGTAATCGAAAATGTTTTCCTCGTCTCCCCATGAAAACACTGCGCATCCACTTTAATAGCTGGCGCGTTTTTTGAAAATTTGGCGTAGAATGTGATCAGCAGGAAACCAAGTCCAGCAACCCAAACAGAGAAATCTTCACGGGAAGGGGTTTCCCGACTACCAGAAGAGCCAGTTAGTGCAATTATTTTCATTCAGCTTCCAAGGCCACACCAAATGTGTCAACAAGCTCCGCAGACGAAAACAAGGGGGGGGGGATAATCTAGCTTCGCTCGAGGTCCCAGTCGACCATGTAGAGGTTCCTACCCAACGAATATTTCGACCTCCTCAAAATACGCTGTAAAACCTTTCCCTGCTCGCCTGTCCAGCAAAACAGGGTCCTCTTTTCGGGAAACTCCAGATGGTGTATCCATCCAACACGTCACCCGCACATATGGTTTTTCGTTTTGGCAAAAGAATTTTCGGGGTGCAGTAAATCCTCTGATAAGATATTCCGAGAATGAATTCCAAGCTGACGGTAAGGGGTGAACATTTTCAGAACCAAGTTAACACAAAAATGACTTTGGGAAATTAAAAATGAAACTACTAATTACACAACAATATAATTCATAAAAAAATGTCAGCACTATATAAATTGTTTCTTCAGCAGCAATGAAAGCATCACTGTTATTATCCAGATTGAATTACAAATACATTGGTTTTACCCACCGCTAGTCAGAAAATATGAATTCGATTAACTTTAATAGAGAGAGGGATAAGATTTAAGTTGCAAAAGTTAAGAAAAAAATTTAACACACCAATAGTGCAGCAACAAGGCTTTAAAATAATTAAAGTTAAAAGCTAAACAACCTTCAGGGTCAAAACAACAGGGAAAAAAAACCAAAAATCTTAAGTCCCTAAACTCAAATTAAAATTAAACAGCTTCAACTCAAGAAAACTTCTAAAGCAACCAAGCCTAAATTTAAAGTTTACAAAAGTTACAGTTTAAACTTACAACCAACTTTAAACAAGAAAACAAAAGAGAAATTAAAACTTCAATTACAGATAAAAACTGAAATAAAAGCAAAACTTAAGTTTGAAAATAATAACGATTAATACATAACAGAAACAAACAGAGCTAGGGCGTATGTTCATCTTTCTTTACTTCATGCTCTAAAACAACTACCCAAAACTGTGAAAATCATAGAAAATGTTTATCAGCCAATGCAGTAAAACCAGTTGTTACACTTTCATTAAATGTTTAAAAAGACATTATCTTTCATTCTATTCCACAATTGCGTCGTTGCTTTTCTACATATCTTCATCTCACACAATCATTAATATAAAATAACCGCAAGATAATTTAGTCGAATTCAAAAAAATTAAAATCCTCAACCTGGCTTGGTGGTATGCATAAATACAAGAACATTTCTAACAAAACGTTTAAACATTATCGTGTACGCAAATCTTAAAATGTGGCCAAACAAAGAAGAAAGTTTATTTAGTAGAAGAGAACGATGGCGAGTTAGTAAGATAGAGAAACAGAAGCTGCATTTTGGAATTATGATCATCGTCTTTTTCGATGGCATTTTTGGAAGCTTTGCGATTTTCAGAGCCAAACAACGGCTGGACGGTTTTACTAAATATTTAGTGCTTTAATTTTCATGCGGTTATCAAAATCATTGTTTTAGTTACGAACTCATTAAAGTTTTGTTTCTTTAAAGGCCAAATGTGCAAGGTATCCTCTACGCAGTTTATTCTCTTACTACATTTCTGGTCATTGACAGTAGAGGAATGATTTCTGAGGATACCTTCTGGAGTGATAAAAACCGAGTGGTCAATATTTGAACATCGGTAGTTTGATTCATGTCGAAACACAAGAAGAAAGAGAACGGATCTTCATGAAGTTAAAAAATATAAATAATTTGCTGACAAAACTCTATGTTAACGCTAAACAAGTGGGACTTACAACGTGTTCTAACATTTTAAAAATTATCAGAAAGACTTTAATGTTATGTAAATACTTATACTGATAATCATCGTCTTGTGGGGCTTTAGAAAAGCGTTTCTGAATGAAAAACAATTCAGCGTTTTAAAGTATAAATCAATTTTCTTGAAAAAGTTTCAAACTACTAATTTATTTTCACTTGAGAAATGTGGATTTACCCTTAAAATTAAGAACGAATCTCTAAATAAGGGTTTTAAAAATTCTTTAAAATTCCGTCAAGTTTACACCAAGAGTTGAACCATCATCAAACGCGCTGAGAATGAAATATCTGAATTACGCCTGTGAGAGCTTTTCCGAGTAACAGCAACTGAAAAAAGAATTTAAGTACGAATCAGAATAAAAATAAGAGAACATTTATCCAAACCCACCGCTTCGCCTAAATATGCATAACAGTTTCATTTAAGAATATAAGTTTTCCGAAATTTAGTTACGGAAGAAAAGTGAAAATCGTTCGTTCATAGTCTAGGTAACAACTACATACAAGTTTTTGCCTATAGTTCAAGTAAGGCCGGAGGCCGCTCACAATTTAAATTTAATTCTAGTAAAGGTGCCGTAGCACTCCGCCCGCAAGCGAAACTGAAGAGGTGCCAGTCATACGCTGAAGAAATTCGTAAATGATGAATTAATTCAAGTTTAACTTCAGTAAATGGTCGTATAAATTATGAGTAGCAGCTGGAGTAGTTTATCGTTGCGAGGAACTTCATCGACTGAGTATGAGCATGGATACGCGAGAGTAGTTAAACGTACATGTGACTGAGAGTCGCAATCTGAGTGGTCAAACATACTCATTATCTACTTATCAGCAATTTTAAAATACATTGAGAAAGGAATTGTACGAAAAAACTGGTAAGTAATGAATTAGTTATAATTTCTTTTCGTAATAAGTATTTCTTCGAACTTTAAACATAATTTTAAAAATGCATGTCATCATGAAATCAAAACCTGTATACATTTCAGATGAGTTTTATGAGGACGTCTGAAATTTTTTGAAATATGAAGTACAAAATTTCCGAAGTATGTGACAGTCCAACCTATCTAAGCTCGATTTGTTTAAAAGTTGGTAAAGGGTAGTCACACATATTTTTCAAATGTTTTCAGCGATAAATGCTAATATTCATCGATAGCTATGACAAGAATATCATGCATTTGTTTATAAACAGAAAGAAAGTATTTGTGAGATTTCCTGTGTGGACAAGTTTCAGTTTTAAAAATCTTATATGAATTTCTACATGTGTGACATAATTTACGTGAATGAACTAGGTGCGGAAAAATTATTCTGATTGTAAAAAAAAATTGATCATCTACGATGGGGCAAAGTAGATAGCGCCACATCTGAAGCGAAGCATATCTCTTCAAATTTCACGATTACTGTGTTTTCTCCGGCCAGTTTTGTAGTCTTGTCGGCCTCTTTTGTAACTTCCAGTCTTTCTTCGGAGTGCCTCCGATATGAAAGACTCTACTTCCATCGGCTTTTACGCATCTTTATATCATGAAAACCTTGAAAGCAGCATGTATATGCGCACATTCCGTCTGTTCCGTCTCTAGGCACTGACTTGGCTTGTTAAACTGTTTAGTTGAGCAATCATTTGATCGACTGGCTCCTGGCATTGAGCAACTTTGACTAGGTGGCGGTCTTGGCGAGTTGCGTTTTTTGATGGTTCGATTTTCACGGCAAATATTAAAACACATTTTAAATCCTTGCCATCGGCAATTCTCAGATTTCTCTGTATCGCATGATCTGCGATACTAACGATGAAGTGCTGCAAGACAGTATTTCCTTTATTTCTGTTGGGCAGTGCGAAAAAGCTTCCTGGTTTTCTGTTAGCGGGGGGTTAACTGAAGCCTGCTATAATCTTCTAAACACTCTTCTCCAAAACAAAACTCCAACGCTCTGGATACAGCTTTGATGGCTAGTCTGTGGTTTTCTGGGAGAGCTTGAAGCATATCTGCTAAATCTGCTCTCAGAGATACGGCAAGATGACAGACGTTTGCTTCGGAATCCCATCCATTTGCGTATTCCATTGTAGAAACCTGCGTTTTGTACACTTGCTGGGACTTTTTTCCATCATATATGTAAACATCTAATTAAAAGCAGTGAAATCTGCCAACAACTAAGTTATTCCTTTATCTCTCTTCTCACCTGTATCGAACTACTACTTCTAACAGCAAAGCTTGTTGCGCGTTTACTGATTGGTAGTGGACTAAATGACACAGAATCGGTGATAGCCTGATAGAATTGACATTTGAAGTTAAAATTGATATTTTAAGAGAAACATTTTATAGTTCCGAGGCGTTCCACAAATATACCCGTAGAGCTCTTTTAAGTACAAGAGTCCGCAATCAGTAATTACCAGAAGAACCTACTCGGAACAATAAATACAACACAATGCAAAGCGAATCTAAAGAGCCAAGTTCACACGGAGATATCTCAATAATTCGAAGTCAGTTCGTAATTGAAGAACTGAGAAATGTTATTACCAGTATTGAATTAATCCTGTGTTATGAGGCAAAACGCGATTTTAAGAGACATGCCAATATACTGCCGTTGATCAGCTCATGACTTCGGAAATTTAATAACGTATAAAATCGAGATTTGACGCCATCCAGGTTCATATAGATTTAATCCGGTCGCAGAAAAATATCTACTACCTTCCATTTATGGAAGGCTTGAATTGGTTTGGTTCACTTGCTACCGCAAAGCACACGAGGGCTATCTACAATCACGCTCTAAATCACATTTTTTAATTGCTTTCCTGACAGCTTTAGCCGTGAACAGCAAAACGAAGAAAGAATTTAACACAGAATCCAACACTAGAAATAAGACAACAACAACTTATTCCACAATAACAGCTCTGCCTGAAATAGGCAAAGCAAGTACGTTTAATTTAATAAAATATATAACACTCACATCTTTGTACATATCTTTAATGTTAAAATATATAGGACGCAAAAGTGTACTTGAAAAGTAGTAAGTAATGAACTAGTTAATTTTGCTTTTCCTCGTGCGTATTTGAATTGAAACTTACTTTCATGTCAGAGGCATTTAATGAAGAGATTAAATTTTTTTTTAATTTGAAGAACCATATTTCTGAAGCTTTTAACAGTCCTTAAAAAGGTTTCTATGAAATATGCTAATATTGATCCATAGCAATGAACGAGAAAAATCATGTATGTGTTTTGAAAGAGAAACGAATAATTTCTGAGATTTTCTGCAAGATCGAATATCAAATTCCTTATACTTATATTAATCTTTACAAATCTGACATAATTTACGTGACTGAACTAGGTACGGAAAACTGATTCAAACTGTAAAAATCTTGGCTGCATTTTGTTACAAGATTTTATTCTAAAATATTTTTTTTATCAACATGTCCGCAATCAAGTTGTCCACAAGACTTCAGTCATCATTCTGCAAGCTGCTGTAAACGTAAAACATAGTAATGAAAATAAAATATTCCAAGTACGTTCACAATCAACAATCAAATATATTAATATTTATATATAAGTTGGTAGATTTTCAAAGGCGTTACTCACCTTCGTTTTTAATAGTAATTCAATTTAATGTAAAACTGGACACAAAAGTATTATAATCATAAAATATCTCCAAATTATTGCTATAAAAATTTGTGTCGTGATTCACTGAAGGGAAAATGTTTATGCTGCTCGCGTAAAATTGCTTTAATGGCTTCAGACTGTTAGCTTTTGGTATTAGTGTATTTTTCGTACTATGAAATGCTAATTCTTTACAGAGTATCAGTCTACCAGATCATGAACTCTACTGTGTTATATCAGCAACCCGAAAATTACATTCTTTTTATTAACCTGAGAATGCTTAAAACGATCGGGGGACTAATTGGCAATCTATGTTCTCTTGAGCTGCGTAAATTTTATTACAAAGCTAAACTATCTGCGAACATACGATTTAATGTCCAACATGCATTTTGATCTTAATTTGTTGAAACACTTGTGCGCTTGAAAACTATTTAACTGTTATCGAAAAGCACGTTTGATGACAATGCAAATAAATATTCATTAAGCCATTCTTGTGGTTTATAACGGAAAATATAACACAAATCTAAATCGATCACTTGTTGTAATAAAAATAGTTGTTACTAATCTCGGTTTTCTGTATCAGATCAAACCCACGAAATTCATCTTTGCAAGGAATCAAGATTGCGCTTTTCCTTGGTAAACACCTTACCCATCATACAGTAAGAGTACGACTTTCCTCGGTTCTACCCCCAATTTTGAAGGATAGTACCTTGCGGTGACGCGTTCCAGAATTTGCGAACCCTTTTTCCTTACATTCAACCGCTTGAGAGAACTTCCGGCTTGTCGAATATTTAGAGTGGCCCATGCCGGACAGACACTATATATTTACAAACATCCATACCTTGTCTGGGATTTGAATCAGGACGTTTCGGTGCGGCACTCAACGTCGCTAACCACTATGCCGGGAGGCATAAAAATAAAACGACAATAATGAGGCTATTCTCTCTTGCACTTGAATTTCAAGTATTTATAAATAAAACGTTTATAGAAAACATATGATAGGTCTACATTAGACTTGAGCCCTTACGTAGCTTACCAGTAGCACAGCCACTATCTAATTCTGGCCGTCAGTTGCAATTACCAGGAGCTACCATGGAGGTACCATTTGAGGCAGTGGCAAACACTCGGCTAGCCGAGCTAAACTCCTTTTAAGCTCCGCGGCACTGAGTTTAAATTTGTAAAACTTTCTAATCTTAGCAAGCATTGTGACACGAAGAATGAGAGAACACCTCTAAAAGGAAGAATTACAGAATCATTTGAATAGTTGTCACAAACCATCCGAACGTGAAATTCCTTTCTGCTTGTCACAAACTCAAAATTTGCTTGTTTTGAACAGAAAGTTGCAGATGGAAATAAATTAATCCTATTCGTTATTTAAAAAGCCCGAGGACTTAATTTAATGACGATATACTTCGAAGAAATTGATGTCTGCGTGACAGAACACCGTAGACGTGGTCCAGCCCTGGTTATATCCTTTCAGGAAACATCGTCGAATTTCTAGGACACCATCCAAGCGGGCGAAGCGCCGCTGTCCCATCCGCGCTTTATACATAACACGGGGCGAAAGAAACGCTCTGTCAATAAAAAGCACGATGTCACCTTTGCAACCGGGCACGACACTGGTCACAACGGTTAAAGTCGCTGTGGTGTTTCATCTGCTTAGTTTGTCAGTCAGCAGATGACCATATGGAGCATATACCTCAAGGAAAGCATCATACCTAACCATGCTTCGATTCCGCTATCAAGGAACAGATAACATAGTACCATGTGGTTTCTGCCGCGCCTGAACTATCCTCCTAATGAACGGAAGTTTTTTTATTCGATGAAGACTAATTATACACCCCATGACCGACACTGCCTAAGTACAGATCCTGCCAGAAACTTAAACAGTTTTCTCACAGCGAACCCCGGTGAGGTGTCAGCTTGACAGTTTTACGCCTGTATTTTGCGGATACAATGCTTAATTTTTACTTCTCGCCAAGAGAAATCTGAGACTTTACTCGCAGGTAATCGAAGTAATCGTTCTTCTTATACTCTACACTTCTTAGACTTTACTTGTTTCTACAAATGTCTAAATATGTAAAATGTGTAAGTTTATGGATTTCACTTAATAATTGAGCTTGATTTATGTAATTCAAAAGTAAGGGAAATTTTGTTCAAATTTAAAGTTCACACTTTCGAGTAGAAAAATGTTGATATACATTATCTTCATAAATTTTATTAAAATAATTTTTAATTGTATTGTTATACAAAATCTAAGATAACAAGTATAATGGAAATTAAAAAATAACGAGAAATATATTGGAAATCCGTGAATTTATTTCGTAGCCGTGAAAACAAATTCATTCGCGAAATCTCTTAAATTTTCCTAAAATTTGCGAAATACGCCGAGGAAGCAATTTCTCAATAAAATTGCTTCAAAGTATGCTTTCGAGATTCCTCGTCTGTAAAATTTCTGTCTTATCTATTACAATATCCTCTAGGTCGACATATTTTAAAGATTATTTTAGAGTGAGAAGGAGCTAGAACTCTAGCTTAAGCTTCGGGATTTTAAAAATGGTACTTCCTCGTTCAAAAAGAAATTGATAATCAACCTAGTAAACAATTATGTCAAATTATCCTTAATTTCGCACCCGATTGTCTCAGTTTAAACGAAGATTCTTAAGATACTGCTCATACCCATAGCAGTTGCGTCTGAGCTCGTATTCTTAACCTCTCTTTTAGAAACTTTTTGCAGCTGAGATGAAGTGAAAGGAAATGGATGAAGCACTGACTAAAATAAGTACTTGAATCCCTGCTGCAAAAAGTTCCTATTTTAGTAATCATCTTAAGATAGTTCACTGTAACCGGAACAATATTTTGGTAATGAAATATATATGTTAGGAGTAAATTCCATATCACACAGATATTCTTCGCTAGACCTTTTTTTTATGTTCTGCAAAATTTTAAAGTATACTTACCTCAGCATACAAGCACATTGCTACTTAAGCATTCGTGCAGTATGATCAAACCTATCAATCATTTAGCGGACTTATCACCGAAAACAATTATCTAAAGAGCACCGGAAAGGGCGAATCACACTCGAGATAGAGGAGAAATTCAGCTCCAGGTTTGCTAAAGAATATCTCAGAGAATGGATCCAAAAGTCACTCAGTCTTTCTTCTATTAATATCCTCTCTAGAGATCTTCTCCTCTATAGCAGTTTGCGCTCACCAGTGGCCGAGCGTTAAAATGGCTGAACGCTGGTAGTTCCCAGCTGTATTCGATTTCAGGCGAAAGGGACGATTTTTTCCATGTGTAACTTTTCCTTTACAAAGCAGTTTCCTTTACAAAGTCCTCTACGATGGCATTCTTCTCCTTAGTCATATGAACTTAGTGCTTTGAGATAGACAACTAAATGAAACAATACTAAAGGATAGAAGTTCAAGTGCCTCTCTGCCGCATAGAAACTATACACGTAACGAGGAGCCGTGCCTTCTTCGGGATTCGATCACGAATACAAAGCTTTGGCAACCGCATTTACTGTCTTCATACCAGAAATGGGACCAACAGAAATATTTTAAAGGTCTTTTGAGGTCAGTAGGTAAAATAAATTTATAGATTATCCCTGTAGTCACATTATAATCATAATGGGAGAACGATATATTTTCATTATAATCTTGATCAACATTTGAAAGTAATAAAAGAATAAAACTGGGTGCTAGCTTTTTTGCAGATTTCACTTTGGCTGCCAAGAAACAAAATTTACATGGGTACGAAACAGAATTAATGGCTTTGATAATTCTATAAAAATTAAAGCAATATTCACTAACACACTCCAACGGTCCTAAATTTTCACATTTGTTTTTTACACTTTTATTACAAACTGTATAATGATGAATGAAATCTCAATATTTAAGAGAAAAAAAATCTTGTAACAAAATGGAGATCAATATTATCGCAGTAAATTCAATTTTCCGTACCTAGTTGAGTCACGTAAATTATGTCAGACATATAGAGATTAATATTAAAACATCAAATTTGAGATATTCTCGTTCATTGGTGATACTGCTGTGCTGTTCTGAGTGTCTACTGCCTGAGAATTACTTCCCAGCATGGACCTTATAAGAGATAGACTAACCCAGAGGATGGGGCGCGTGTTACCAACATATCGGCAAGAAAGAGTAGGGATGATCTGGTTTACTTTAACACTGAAACCTATGGCATTTGTATCACATAACTCTTTTTAATTATTAAATGTGATACGTTGTATACTGATGAGATTATGAAAGCCACATTTTTTTCCAAACAGTATTTAATATATCTCATTGAATCACTTTTTACTGCATTTCGCGCATTTTTTTCACGCGTAATCCTTTTACAAACATCTTTACTTTAGTAAAATGGGAAACGCTCTGAGCACAAAATTTATGAACATAATTTTGCGTAAAAATAAAGTAAAATTAAATAAGATCGATAGTACGTGATGCTTTGAAATAAATAAGGTAAAATTAAATAAGATCTGATAGTTTTTTTTCCTTTAATTTCTTGAACATTTTCAGGAAGTGATTTTTAAAACTATAATAATATTACAAAGCAATTATTTATTTGATTATATCATTAAATTATTAAAACTAAAGTGGATTATTTATTTTAGTAATTTATAAAATTCGGAGCATAAAATTTTCTGAGTGTAATGAAGGGGAAAAAAGATAAAATAAAATCTAGAAGAACTCAGATTTTATATTACGCCCAAAAGGAACTTTTATTCAAAGTTTTGTGTGTTACCTATATTTATTGAATATCATGTTCTTCGCCCGTAAACCACATACATATGCAAACCGCATATCTTTAGAATTTCCGCACTGGAGATAAAACTGTTATTTTCCGTACAGTGCTCGTTCTGAACTCGTTGACTTTCTTAATCAAAAATTTGTTAAAGTTTTACAAAATATGAAATAGATTAAAACAAAATCGAAATTCGGCAGTCCAAATGCCCATGCTCGGGCAGAGGATTACATTATTCAAAATTTTATGGCTCTAGATACTGCCGTTTTTGTAACAGTGCGAGAAGCATACATATATTCATGCAGATTCTTCATTATTTAATTTCTTTAGATATAATACAGGGCGATAATATTTGGTAACAACAATTTGCAAGGAGACACGGACATTTATAGTAAAACAGCGCAAAATGCCGCTTCGAAACTAACAGCCATTCTAGGCTAACGCCGCTTTGGGCTAATAAATTAAATTAACAGTAAATAAAAAAAATTTTATGCAGAACAAAAAATAAATTTTAAAAAATAATCACTATAAAATACAAGCAAAATTAATTATTACGGTTAAATACAATTTTAATATTAGAATTAAATGTATAAACATTTTTAAGGAGTCAAAAGTGTTTATCACTGCGATGTATGAGAAATATGATTGAAATAAAATTCCTTTATAGAAATTGCAGTATAATACTCATCTATAATTTAAAAAAAGCAGCACTGTTTAGAATTTTAAACAGAACTTTCAAAAATCCATTTTTAAATATTTTAGTACTTTTTATTTTCTATTTACACCAACAAAAAGCATAAAAATTGCAAGAGAAAATTGCTTGTTTGAAATTTTTTATTAGTTCAGATTTAAAATACTATTTTCTAAAAGAAGTAGTTAGAAATTTCCTTACAGCTTAGGAAAAGCTATAAAAATATCCAGCCCTGAAAGCATGCAATAGCTTTATAATTATTTGGAACGTTAATTATGCTTGATAAATATGCTAAATTTTTAAAAATCAATCTCAATTTCAAAAATGAAAATATGTAGAAATTCTAATTTGTGAAATGGGGCGCTACAACCAGCCTTTTTCTTGACAATTATACACGCTGCAATAGGCAACCACTGTTAAATTTCTGCAAGTCGTCCCTACTCCTCCAGATGTGATCAAGGTAACAGCCGGGAACGCCTCAGAAGAGGGAGAAAATCCATTTGGGTTAGTCTATTTCTTATAAGGTCCATGCGCTGTGGCTTCTGACGTCATTTTATTTAAAACATAATGCGGTTTAGTATCTACAAATTTTGTGTTTTAAATATTATTTACGGCTGTTAAATATTAAAATCAATTTAATTTTGCACTTTTATTTAAAATATTGATTTGATTATTTATGATACTTTGAATAATTTTATGCCGGGGATAATGTAATAAATGACGTCATTTTATTTTGAAAGTAACGCGTTTTAATGTCTATAAATTTTACTTTTAATATTTATAAATCTTGCGTTTTGAATATTTTTTACGGCTGATAAATATTAAAATACGATTTACTTTTGCACTTTTCTTTGAAAAATAGTGTTCATTATTTACGATTATTTAAATAATTTTATTTCTGCTGAATCAATATTAGCAATGGAGCGCCGTGTCATATGACGTGATTGATGAGGCTAAAATTGGGAAAAGAAAAGTATATAGGAAAGTATTATAGTATCTTCGGAATCTTGAAAAAAAAAAAAAAAAAAAAAAGAGAGAAAGAAAGAAACTTATTTCTGGAAAGTTTTTTTTTTTTTTTTCCAAATTTTTTTTTAACTTTATGATCCGTTCATTTGGCTATAAATTGTTTTATCTACGTATGAAGTTTTTTAAAAATTTTTTATACAGATCCGTGCATTTTATTTTTCAAATTGTTTCATTGATATCTAAATTAGGATTCTGATTTCTTTTTTGGTGGCACATACCAATATTGCTCAGAAGTTATTAGACACTCGGCAAAAGCGCAAGTACGTATTCTTTTATTGCTTTATATATGCATATTCCATTTTCATTTTTTGTAAAAAAAAATAATGCATAATTTTCAGCAATAGCTGTGTTTTATTATTGCCCAGATGTTTTATACTTAAATGATTGTATTACATAATATTACTTTTTTCTCAAGTGCTTCAATTCAAGCAATATTTTAATCATATTAAACGATGGCGCGATGTTTTTAAAGCGGTGTTTTTATTCCGTTTCTTGGCTATAGAAGTAGTAATTTAACCACACTTCACTATTTTATATTTGCAGTCATCCACTGTCTTGAAAAATGATCTTTTCAACAAAAAATTAATATAGTATCTTCAACGATATCCCACATTTTTTTAAAAATTAATATTTTGCTACGCATAACGGCGTTTTTCAAGATGGCAGGCAATTGTAAAATCCACGCCAACTATTGCTAAAAAAATCGCCAAAATTCGTACGGCCATCTACCAAAGTAACACTCGAAATAAAAATTAAAAAAAGAATTAAATTCAAAATTTTAAAACCGTTAAAAACATTGCAATTTAGCACATGTATAAAATGTTTTAAACAGTGGTATATGGCAATCCAACCCCATACAAATGCAACTGACCCCAAAATAAATTTCAGGACCACAATCAGACTCGACCCTTAGTTATATACCATCAATTAGGACGCTTTAGGTCTTTATTCACTTTGCGATCCCACTGCAAATTTTCGAAATTCCAAATGGAAATGGCACCCATAATTTCAATACCATTGTTTTCAATAATTTGAAATTGCGACAGCCAAACATGCAAACCTACGGGTTAACAAAGTAGTTTGTTAATTCAGTTTTTTATTCCCAATTTGATGTGACATATAAATAAAAATTTCAATCTCACCTTTAATAAAAGAAAGAAAATCTAGGCAATAAACGAACGTTAGTCACAGGTAAAAAAAACTGGGAAATTAAATTAGGATACAAAGACCACTTTTGTATTTTCTAAGGAATGCAATACTGATATTTGGCAGTTTACATTCATTTCTGCCAGGAATAAATATTTCATTATTGCTATTATGAAAATTTTATTAAAACGGAACTACATTTATATACGTTTATAATTGTATCATTCGGTTTAGTTTTAACGCAGACTACGAAAAAAGATTATATGGCAGAAAATTTTACCTCGGATGTATTCACATTTTGAATGAACTTGAAAAATCCAAAACTGAAAACATCTAATTGCTGTCATTCTGAACGTATAGTAATAAAATGAAAACAAAATTATGTTTTACAATTACAAACAATGTATGTTTCTACACATTTATAAACATAAGAACGAGTATTAGTTTCTGAATAAGACCATTTTACAAAATTAAAGATATAACAAAAACTCATTTAGAAAGAACACGTTATAAAAAACCTCTCTGATAAGAGCTGTTATTCAATATTTGAAAAGCATAAATGCTGAAAGAAACTAATGTCTGATGCTAAAGGTCATACTAATATTCTTAAAACCCTTCATCCTGAATGTTTTGCATAGATGAGGTAATCAGATTCAATTTCCGTAAGAATTGGCAGGAACATTTGCATATTATATGTCTAACTTAAACAACCGACTGCAGGGAAGACTTTACGGATTCAGAAAACATTCTGTGAGAACTTAAGTTACCATTTGGAAGCAGAAAATAAGAGAGATATTGTGTATTGAAAAAAAGAAAGTTAAAAATAACTATAAATATTAATAATTTTTTGCTTTCTTAGACAACTGCCTATCTTCTTCAGAATAAGATAGTATTTAAAGTTTCAAATCTGAAATTTTGTGATATGACACAATTTCATGCACTCATAAAAACCTGTTAATTTTACATGACAATAACTATACTCAAATATAACATCGAGGGTAAAATATAAAAATTGCTCCCTAAGAATTTGCTGAATTTTGTGAAAGCTGGGACGTAATCAGATCGACAAAGTAGCTTCGCCAGAGATGACGAATCGTTTCGGATTAGTGTGCCAGTTAAATTAAAATTCATTATCACATGTATAGTGTGCCGCTTGTTACATTTCTTTTTAAAAAATCATGATTAAACCCTGGTGTGGATTCAATAACCAGTAATGATTTCAATAATAATTTCATTTCAATAATCTTTTAAAAGACCGGAAATTTCAAACTCCGAATTCTTTCTCATATTGACAAGGAGAATTGAATATACGTAAAAATGTTTAATTATCAAAATTATTCTTTGTCTCCTTGGGACAGTGTGAAAATTACAGCTCTAATATAAAGGTTTTAGGAGACATTTAATTAAAAATTCATGTTTTATATCGTCTAGAACTCTTTTATCTTGTCATTTTTTCTGATTGTTATATTTAAGGAGATGATAGCGTTCATAGGTATTTCGAAAACGATCCATACGCGAAACATTGATCCGTTCTATCTCGAAAGGTCAGGTTTGTTGCATACTACCTTCATTGCCAAATTTAAGTAACCCAATGTATGTGGTATTTTCATGGACCTTATAAGAGATAGAATAACCCAGTGGGCGGGGCGCGCGTCACTGACATGTCGGCAAGAAAAAGTAGGGACGATCTGGTTTATTTTAACACTGAAACCTATGGCGTTTGGATCACATAACTCTTTTTAATTATTAAATGTGATACGTTGTATAGTGATGAGATTATGAAAGCCACAGTTTTTCCGAAAAGGATTAAATATATTTCATTAAAGCACTTTTTACTGCATTTCGCGCATTTTTTTCACGCGTAATTCTTGTACAAACATCTTTACTTTAGTAAAACGGTAAAACTCTAAGCAAAAAATTTATGAACTTAATTTTGCATAAAAATAACATTAAATAAGATCTGATAACTTTTTTTAAAATTTAATGAACATTTTCAGGCAGTGATTTTCCAAACTATAATAACATTGCAAAACGATCATATTTATTTGATTATATGATCATTAAATTATTAACATTAGTGGATTAGTTACTTTAATAATTCATAAAATTTTCTAAGCGTAATGAAAGGAAAAAAAAAAAAAGATAAAATCAAATCTAGAAGCACTCTTTTTTTTTCAAAGTTTTGTGTGTTACCTATATTTATTGAATATCATGTTCTTCGCCCGTAAACCACATACATATAAAAACAGCATATCTTTAGAATTTCCGCACTGGAGATAAAACTGTTATTTTCCGTACAGTGCTCGTTCTGAACTCGTTGACTTTCTTAATCAAAAATTTGTTAAAGTTTTACAAAATATGAAATAGATTAAAACAAAATCGAAATTCGGCAGTCCAAATGCCCATGTTCGGGTGGTGGATTACATTATTCAAAATTTTATGGCTCTAAATACTGTCGTTTTTGCCACAGTGCGAAAAACATACATGTATTCATGTAAATTCTTCATTATTTAATTTCTTTACATATAATACAGGGCGATAGTATTTGGTAACAAGAATTTGCAAGGAGACACGAACATTTATGGTAAAACAGCGCAAAATGCCGCTTCGAATCTAACAGCCTTTCTAGGCTACCGTCCCTTTGCGCTAATAAATTAAATTAACAGTAAATAAAAAAAAAAATCTTATGCAGAACTAAAAATAAATTAAAAAAATAATCGCTATAAAATACAAGCAAAATTAATTATTACTGTTAAATACAATTTTAATATTAGAATTAAATGTATAAAAATCTTTAAGGAGTCAAAAGTGTTTATCAGTATGATGTATTATAAAATATAATTGAAATAAAATTCCTTTACAGAAATTGTGCTATAATACTCATCTATAATTTTAAAAAGAAGCACAATTTAGAATTTTAAACAAAAGTTTCAAAAATTCGTTTCTAAATATTTTAGTATTTTTTACTTATTGACACCAATAAAAAGCATAAAAATTGCAAGAGAAAATTGCTTGTTTGAAATTTTCTATTAGTTCATATTTACAATATTATTTTCTAAAAGAAGTAGCTACAAATCTCCTTTCAGAATAGGAAAAGTTAAAAAAATGCCCAGCCCTGAAAGCATGCACTAGCTTTATAATTATATGGAACGTTAATTATGCTTGATAAATATGCTAAATTTTCAAAAATCAATCTCAATTTCAAAAATAAAAATATGTAGAAATTCTAATTTGTGAAATGAGGCGCTACAACCAGCTTTTTCTTGACAATTATACACGCTGCAATAGGCAACCACTGTTAAATTTCTGCAAGTCGTCCCTACTCCTCCGGATGTGATCAAGTCAAGCCACCAACGCCTCAGACGAAGGAGAAAACCCGTTTGGGTTAGTCTATTTCTTATAAGGTCCATGGGTATTTTACAGTATAATTTGGTTCTTTCTTTACAAGTCATCCCACTCACTTACTTTCTCAAGACAAAGTCAGCCTCACCTACAGCGCTTCCATGGTGGAAGGGTCACCTTTCCGTTCTGGAAAATGTCATAAAGGCGTCCATGATCACGCTCGTCTCTGAATCCGCCTTTGATGGCCGCTACACTTGAAAATGGTGTTTTTTTTTTAAAATATTGGTTTTTTTTTTTTTTTTTTTTTTTTTTAGTGAATGTAAGTTAACAAAAGTAATTTAATACTTAGAAATTTGATAATAAAAAGTAAATACATTAATATATGAATAATAATATAAACACGGTAAATAGTTATGTTATGTTATGTAGAAGTGAGGGGGATACCTAATATTTACCCTAAGTAAGCAGGTACTATAAATAGTATTAATAGTATAAATATTAAAAGCATGAATAATAGTAAATAATAATAAAAAGCAATTCAACAATTTAATAAATTAAGCACTTGTGGCGTGCCACGGAAATACCTAGTGTCACGCGCGTCATTGGCTTGTCATCCCTGTTCTAGGCAGACTGATCACATTGTTTGTCTGACAAGCCCCTTTGGATGATGCGATCAATGGGACCGAAATCAACAGTTCTCACTAATACTGAACTGCCGTGACAAACAGTTAATTTTTTAGCTGTGGTCATCTGAAATGCTCTTTACTTTCTACGTATCTTAGCCAACTGGAAAATAGACCATCTGCGTGCTGTTATAACTATCGATTCTGAAAGAGAAAGAATGCATTAGTTTAAGGAAATGATAATGTATACATTTCACATTTTCAGAAATAGTTTTTGTGCTATTGAAAACAGGCGAAAGAATGTTACTTTGTCAATGAACGTGAACATTACAAGGGAATAAAATTCGTTTGACTTGAATGTAAGGATTCAGTTTCCTTAGGGCAGCTCGTTGTGGCGTAATATTACTTGCAGGAAAATTCAAAATTCTCGCGTATTCAACGTTGGATATCAAGAAATGAACGTTATTTAAAAGAAACCAAAAACATAAATAAAAGTGTATATGAATAAATTAATTAAAATATTAAATTAAAAAATAATGTAAAAAGATAAAAATTTGCGGTGGAAACATTTTAATATCTTCTAGACAGATTACTATCAAACATATGAAATTTTTATTTTAATAGTAAAGTTAATTAACCATTAAAATTTAAAAATTAAAATATTTTAATTTTAAATGTTAAAAAGTGTGCATGAACTGCATATTTTATGTGTACGGTTTGAGCTTGTATTTATTATGAAAAAAAAAAAAAAAAAAAAAAAAAAAAACTTATAACCAGTTTGTTACTCATTAGTTTTTCCCTACATTCTCTCGCTATATAAATTTTAGAAACTTCAGAGCCTCGTTATTTTCTTTACAATAATTAGAGGTCTTAAATCAAACTGCTCAGCGTATTTTAGCTAGAGCGGTGGATTTCGCTTAAATTGAAATTCTGCTATTTCCTTTTTATCCGTGGGCTTGTTCATCGAAAAATCTTTTAGGATTTTCGTTAAGAAATTCGATTTAAAGTGTGTGTCAAAAATTTAACATCTAACATGAAATCAAAATAAGTTTGTAGGAATTCTATAATCTTTATCTAGGGATACATTCATTGATGTTTCATTCAGGGTCGCTTTTCTAAAGCCCCGAAGTAAAGTTTAAACAATTAAAATATTTAAATAACAGTTTAGGCTTCCTACTAAACTTTTAAACCTTAACACATATATTGTAAGCCTAACTTGGTAAGTATTAATATAGATATGTTAGCAAAGTTTCGTACATTTTATCAACACGAAAATCTGTCCTATTTCTTTCTGTGATTCGACCTGAATCAAACTATCAGTTTTCAGCAAATTTAAACCTCTGCTACTGGTGCGTTCGCGTCTATAAGCAGAAAAAGACCAAATATTTAATTTTGCACTTGGTCTAATAATAATACACGAAACTGCATATTTACCCAAGCAAATAAACAAACGGACAGAAACCAGACTCGGACACTCCGTTGAATACAGGCATTCAGCAGACAGAGCATATAGAGTTTTTTCTGTTTGATGATTTGGAGCAGAGACGTTTGAGCATTTAGCCGCCAAGGACCGCACTGGGAAAAGATAATATAATTTCGAATATAAGTGCCAACTCGTGAGCTTCGAAATAAGCAAATCAGATTACTTGCATATGTTTCATTTAAAATTCTCCAGTTTGCTCAGGTTTGACTGCTGAAAGAATTTTTTTAACTTTCCCTCTAAGAGAGAAATGTAGGAGTTTGACTGTGTTATTTATAGTTTGCTTAATGAATGCTTTATATAAGAAAGGCGTATATAACATATCACAGATATAGGAAATGTAAGTGAATCTCTCATTTACGTGACCGATTCGGCGAGTCGACGCCGCGCAATACTAATGATGGCTGATGACATAAAATAACTTAAAAACATATATAATAAATTAAATAATATTCTCAATTTATGATTTTTTAATATAGTGATAGCGAAAGGGAATTATTTTCTTATTTTACTTGACATTTTACGTATAAAATTTCATTGTAAATGTTTGTTGTAATTACAACAAATCATAAAGTTAAGGTACTATTCGACCTTAAATTTGAGAAATTAATACTTTAATTTCTGGTTCGAGTGAAGTGGCTAAATTCTTAGAGATTTCTCAAGACGGTTATCCGATGTTCTGGTTCTAAATTTACTCTTAGTTTGCTTCCCAATTCAAAATATTTGCAAACAAACATGCGTACTGCCAAATAGTGGTGACAAAGAATATATCGTGACTATGCCTTGAGGCATATTTATCTCTTCCTAGTCATAATTTATAAAATCCAACAAAGAGATGGCATCCATTTTTCCTTAAATTGAATATCAGATAGCAAATCTGTCCATTATATTCGAAGATCTGTTGAAAACACCAATATCGATTTTAAGTAGAGTCGAAAGATAAAAAATTTTTATTTGTTTGTTAAGACATTAGGTATTTTTGTAGCAGGATATGTCAAAAATGAGCTGTGCCCTCGCCGGGAGTCGAACCACGAACGTCTCGAATACCCGCCGAGAGTGCTGACCACTGCACCGAAGGCACGCTAAGAAGGCGGGGGAGAAATACCTTATACAGTCTCCCCTTTTAAAGGTCGAGTGGCGATGAGGGGACCCAATCGTCAAATCCTGGTAGTGGAGAATTATCATCCACCAAAGCTTTTAGTTCAGGCGCCACTGTAGGGTCATTAGGTATTTCTTATAAAGCAGGAGAGATAAAAAATTAGCAATACCCTCACCGGGACTCGAACCACGGACCTCTCGAACACGCACCGAGCGTACTGACCACTACACTACGAAGGCATGATAAGAATGCGGGAGAAATACCTTATGTCTTTTCCTAAAATTTTTATTTTTATTTTTATTATATTCGTGTACAAAATCAAAAAGAAAGGCTGCATATTTCTTCCCATTTTTACGGTTAGGTTTATCAAACGTGTTGATAGGTAAATAATTATACGTGTTTATTTAAGCTTGCTTTACCTGGCCATTCAGAATTCATATTTTTTAATCCATTTCGGCGCGCCGAACAGCCATTCTATCAAGTTAGGGTTTTGATATTTCCCTCCGCTTCGGTCTCATTCATACTTTTGATCCGCCAATTACGCGCTCTTCTTTTGTTAGTCAAAAGAAGCGCTGTTAACGCTGTTATCGTTGTTAACGCAGTTTTTGAGTGGGAATCTATGCACCTCTTATTGATCAATGTCTATATCAGGATGATATGGCTTTATTTTAAATTCTAGCTGCCCCTAATTTTAATATAATCTTTAAAATATGTTGAACCAGAGGAAAATCTAACAAATAAAAGAACAATTTTATTGAAAAAAAAATTTCCAAATTCTCTCCGAAGCAATTTAAAATGTCAGGAGAATTCCTATTAAACTGAATTTTGTTAGCGGCTACCCAGTGAATTAACAAATTTCAGATATATTTTTACTTATTTTTTAATTTCCGCTACACATGATGCCTAATGATTCATGTTTTAATATATTTATAAGTTATGTTAACTAAATTTACAGGGATAATATATTTCAGTGTCTTTTTATTCCAGTCTGAGCCTTAAATCTGATAAAACATTACCTTAACTTTGAATCATAGAAATTAAACTCTACTTACCTCAACTCTCATCAACCTTTAATTTTGGATAACAATTGTGCTGAATTGTTAAACGATCTCCATAATTTTATACGTACTTAGACATTTGTTCAAGTTCATATTATGCGACCCATTGATTCTTCAAAGAAGTGAAGTCTAAGTAGAACGTTTACTTCGGTTGCCTGCGAGTGAAGTCTATCAGAAGGCGAATCTGCCCATTTGTTGACGAATAAATGCTAAGCATTCATTTAGTAAATTAATTGTGTAAATCTTGTCATGTAGATTAAAATCTCTTCGAAGCATATCGTTACTGATTTAAGTGACTGAGCTTTTTAAAAAACAAAAACATTCGTTTCTTTCCGGCTGAAACCTTGCGTTAAAAAATTAAAACTAATACCTATAATATGTTAAACTTTTAGTGGAGCTTTTCATTTAAGTATTTCAAGTATTTGAAACTTAAATACAAGCGTAAACAACCTCCTCCTTGACATACTTCTTTTATTACCTGTCATCGTTTTGAATTTGTGTTATGTTTTTGGTTATAAACCACAGGAATGGCTTAATATCCATAGTTCTTTTACTACTTAGATTGATATTGTGTCTTTGCAAATGTATGAGTTCTGGGAGAACACAACCATCGACATCGAGCAGTCTCCAGACCTACCCGGTCTTCAATTTTTAGAAGCAAAACCCTTCAACCGTTCCCTCCCCGTCAGGTACTTATCTATTTTGGAGAATACTCTTTACGGTTGTATCACAAGTCAGGCCTTAATGGGACTCTTTTAATAACTGACAAGAGTAGGGATCACTATCACCTGCTCCAAGCCAGTAAACTGACCATGCATCAAAGAATCGAATGACATAATCATTTTTTGTTTGGATTTTCACCAAACTTGCATTGTGATTACATGTAGCAGTTGTTAATTTGCCTAATATTGCAAAAGGTTAGGATAATTTTTAATTTTAACCCGTTATGTTGTGTGTTTACAGTTTCACAGAATTTATTTTCATTGTAAAAACTAATGTAAACTTTCATTGTAAACGCTTGAGTTGTTTTACCCGACTCAAGCGAATATGGTTTGCAATTAGACTCCCTTGCATTTTCTGCTATCTGAGGTTAAAAATAGAATGTGATTTCCGAGCTGATCATGCAACTTATTAGACTGAAACTTTCCTAAAAATTAGCATTTCGTAGGACGAAAAAGCACGAAGACTAAAAGCTAATGTTCTTAATCTAGAGGCCCTTGGTGACATTTTCACGACCAGTCAACACATTTTCCGTTCAGTTAATTCGCATCATTATGATATTAAAAATTATGACGATCATTTGTTGAAATTTTATGATTTTTAATGGTTTTGAATCCTTTTCCACATTACTTTGGTTACCATTAAAATGAGGAATGCATCTGAAAATTTATGTCTTATATTTAATTTAATATATTTATAAATTTATATCATTGTATTGTCGTTGTTAGTATACTTTATTTTCACAATTATATTATATTTTTCTTTAGCTTCTATAATGATGACTGAAGTTTCAGTGTTTTTCCAGTATTAAATTGGTTCGCACATTGATTACAGACATGTTGTTTAAAAACATAAAATTTAAGGGGGGGGGAAACCTTGTAAGAAAATGCAGATCAACTTTTTCCCACTTTTTCCAAATTTTCATGCCTATTTGAGTCATGTAAATTATGTCAGACCTTGTATTGATTGATATTTAATCTGACACTGGGTCAGGCAGAGGATCTCACAAATTCTAAAAAGTGTATTAATTATATACACTTTTTAGCAATGATGTATATGTGCATTGCTTTTGACCAATATCAGCATTTATATCTGATAACTTTTCATGAAAATTCTGCAATAAGCCTTTACTAGCTTTTAAACAAATGAATGCAGCTTATACATGTTGTGCTCTCAAGTACTTCGGAATTTATTAATTATTGTGTTCTTAAAATTATTTAAAATATTTCACATTTCTTCATGAAATACGTCTGACATGGAAACAGGCTTCCATTCGATGATGGCATCGATATTTAAAAATGCATTTAGCCCTCGTGTATGATGGCATCGATATTTAAAAATGCATTTAGCCTTTACCATTAATTATTATGGTAAAAAATATAAGCAATTTGTTACTCACTAGTTTTCTCATATTGTGTTGCCATTTATGTTATTTAAAATTGTAGATGGGTACGAAGAGTATGATCTTCCCAAACGTTTCTAATGAAACTGCTTTGCATATTTGAGGCGGAGAGGTGGCTCTGGAATAAAATAGCCTACATTTCTTTGTTTTGTGCTTAAAATTGTTTCTTTTGTTGTTATTCCCCGCAAAAACATTCTGGATATTAGTTTAGATATGTGCTTTAGAAGCTGTGCGACGATGATTCTGCTCTTGATGTAAAGTAGAGGGAATTTTAAAGAAATTCTAAAAGTTCTTTTCTGAGGATGCATTCTTATTATTAAGCGTAAATGCACATACTTCAAGCAAAACCAAATTAAGAAATTATCAGTTTCAAGATTTTAAAATATTTAAAAAAGTGATTTTCGCTTAAAAAAGCTGAATTATTCAGGGGAGCTTTTCAAAATCTACACAAGAAGGATTTATTAGTTAAAGTTTTAAATAACCGTAAATCCTTTCTACAAACTTAAAATGCTAAAGCGTATATGTTAATCATTTATATAGTTTTCTCAGGGAAATGTCTAGATTTTTAAATTTCCACGAAGATTCACCTGATTCCTTTTCTTGATTCGGCCCACCAGCGGCCGAGCGGTAAAGTCGCTGAACACTGGTAGTTCGGTCCGAGGTTCGAATCCCGCGAACGGGCTGGCTGCATGGGCGTTTTCGTGGTTTTCCCTATGTGTAACGTGTATACGAGCCAGTTTTCCTTAGGAAGTCCTCCACGATAGAGATAGCCTGAGATAGCCCTCGAGGCTTTGCCATAATCACACACACACACACCTTCTCTTGATTCGAGCTGATTCAAACTTGTAATATTCAGCAGTTTTACCCCTTGGTTGATGGTGGATCCTCTCATTATACAAATGGTGATTGAAAAAAAATAAATTTAGGCACATATTCTTGTTACGAAATGCGGATCGATTTTTTTAACACTCGGAATCAATTTTCCTTAGTCGTGGAGGAAATCTCTCAAATACTTCAATTTTGTTTCTGCCCAAATGAATGGTGTTCTACTTATCAATTTTTATAATTTTTCTCTGAGAACGTTATAAGAAAGTCTGTGATAACACTTTATTAACTATTAAACAAATGAACGCTGCTTATGCAGGTTCAACTCTCAAATGCTTCAGAAATTTAGCTTTTCAAATTTGAAAGTATTTCAAATTTCTTCATGACATATATGACATGGAACCAATTCGATCATGTCAAGGATCTTTAACCCCTTGCCAGTGTTGCCGGAGTACAGTTGGGCGACTACTGTGGGCAGTATTTGTGCTGCCCCTAACTGACTTTGGTCACTAGATAAATTAGTGTTTCTATTTCGTAAAGACAGAATTGAGTTAATAAGCACTTTTAGGATATTCAATTAAGACGTAATGCACTATTTTCATAATAGTTAGCGCTTATTGGTCCTACGTCTTCACCGATTTCATTTGGGGAAAGGCCTCGGCTTGTTCAACAGCTCAGCTAAACACAGACACGTGTTGGGAATAAAAGTTTCGCGTTCAGACATTTAGTTTCGACTCTTATTTCGGTTGTTTTTGCGTTAATTTGATACCAAAATTTGTCTTATTTTGCAATATCTGATTCAAACGTCGCTGAGGAATATAGTTTAGCTCCTTCTGGATCGGATGACGATATATCTACAGACGATCATTCGGAAAGTGATGGTCATAGTGATATTTTTTACTGTAGAAATTGGAAGCCGTTTTTTTAGATAAACTTCCTTCTGTCTCTGGTATGTTTCCGTTCAGGCCAACACATGTAGGTGCAGTAGTTGATACCTCAAATTTCACACAAGAAAGGGGAATATAATGAGTTGTTTTTTTGTAACAATTTTTGCACTTTTTTACCACAGAAATTAATAGATATGCCCAACAATGCATTCAAAGCCGAACTCTAAAATGAAAAAGCAGAGCAAAAATGTGGGTTCCAACGAATGAAAACGAAATAAAAATTTATCTTTCCTTGCATATTTTTTTGAGAAATCTCAAGAAAGCCTCTTTGGTAATATTTATAAATAGAATTTCTTCTATATTAAAATATTTATAGGTTTTAGAACTGAAATTTGCAGTTTAGTGAACAAACAACACTCTATTTTTGTACAAGAATTATTGTACTAAAAACAAATGTTGATATTTGGAGCCACATTTATTTGTTTGTTTTTATCGTACGTTAGCTGTTTCTCATTTCCTATACACGTAAATATACAAATCCATTATAATGTAAACTTATCAGCCAGGTTTTAATAAAAATATATGCTTGAAAATTCGGTGTAGCGGATTTTTATATTGCGACATATCGACGACTTTTTGTTCGAGCATTAGTTGGTTTTTAGAATATTCACGATTTACTGAATAAAAGAAATCAAGAAACTTTAAATGCAAGTTTTTAACGTGATCAAGCTACTGACTTCACAAAAGTCGACATCATGGAACTTGACGTCTAAGATCTTTTCCTTGTTGCGCAGTCTTCCTATATATCTATACGAATTTTCTAATTATGATATTGTGAAAGATGCGTTAATGGTAACAATGCTAACTCCGACTCGTATAGACCAAAAGCTGTCCCAAACTGTGGAGGACAGTTATAAATGTTGATCATAATTATAACGGAATTATATCATCCTTCCATTATGCTTAACATGTAACTCACGCGATAATCTGTAAATTTATTTAGCTGACTGATGTGAGAAAGAAATTTTTTTAATATTTTCCGTTGATTCGCCTTTTGTCATAGATATAGGGAAGTCAGTCGAGACAGCCTTGGTTTCGTGCTCGAATCCTGAAGAAGGCATGGATGCTCGTTAAGTATATAGACTACTTGCATCACAGAGGCAACAGAACACTATTGTTTAAATTGGTTTTGTTTAGTTAATTAAATCAAAGTACAGTAGGGCTACCTAAGTGAAAGTACGCCTTCGTGGAAGACATTCTAAGGGAATCTGACTCATATACATGTTATTCCTAGGGAAAACCTAGTAAACGCCCATGCAGCCAGCCTGTTCGCCTGGAACTAACCCAGGTCGAAACTGCTAGTTTTCAGTGATTATACCGCTCGACCGCTGATGGGCGCTAAATACTATCGAAGCGAATGTCTTCGAAAGAAGATCCAATGTCCCATCATCGGACATGGGATGAGAGAGCTTTCCACCCTTTCCCTGAAATATTCTTCAGCAAAACAGGAGTAGAATTTGACCTTTATCGCGATTGAAATTCGCGCAGTCTGGTGTTCCTTTGACAATGTTCTCGGTAATAAGAAAAAGCTGTAGGTTTGCGTATATCAAAACTTTAAAATATATTGAACTTTTCTATTACGATATATTAAAATATATCCTAATAGAAAGATTGCAAACTTATCGAAAAACGAGCTCAAAAATTCTCTTAATATTTTTTGTTTCGCAAATTTTAGAGAATACCTGAGATTTCGTGAATGTAATTTCCTTTCACGGTCAAAAAATTCACAAATTTCAGATATATTTTTCATTATATTTTACTTTGCATCTTATATTCTCAGTCATACATTATCTTTAAAAACATTTAAAACTTATATTCATTAAACTTACCGGATAATATATTTTAAAGTTTATCTACTCTAATTCTGAACATTAATTCTGTTCAAGCTTTGCCTTTGTTTTAAATCACAGAATTTACTCTTAATTGTTAACTCTCACGCAGGCACCAATTTCTTCGAAACCTATCGTGACTAATTTCATTCCCTGAGCTTTCCAAGTAACGAAAAACATTCATTTCCATGTGGAATCTGTGGTTCAAAAAGGAAGGCAAAGGAATTCTGTGCTTCGGACAAGCATAAAAGAATTTCATATTTAGAGTGTTTCTGAATACTATTTATAACTTTCACTACAGTCAACAAAAGCAGTTTTCTAAACTACAACAAACTAAGTAACTATTACGAACTGAGAGGTTTTCCTCCTTTTATACAATTTTAAAATCGCGCGCGAGAATTTTCTAGTACTTTCTCGAAATAAAAAAAAAGATATGTATTAGTACATGCACGCGCTCTTGTATTTTCAATTTTTCGGCTTAGCTTTCTTTTAATAATCGTCACGCGCTGCACTGCGCGGGAAATAAAACCATTTAATTTAAAATTCAACTAACATAAGCTATTTAAATACCAAATCCGTAACACTGCCCTCTTCCCATGCACGTCCCGGGCAGTACAATCCCTGGACAGGAAGCTAAACTTACAACTGTGCCATAAATGCAATAATAAGCATTACATTAGAATAATAAACAACATGAACAATAAATGCAATAAATAAAACAAATCAAATGCTATCAAATACAAATCAAATACTAAATACACATTTAGAAACAAAAAGACCATGGTCTTACAATATTTACATTACGTACTATGGCCATAGTAATGAGCTAACCTGTTGTAATAAACGACTTTAGGTTTAGAGTTCGAAGATTCGCGGATCCCAACCACGACGTCATTCAGCCTGTTTATGACTGTGTGCGGACCATCCCAAAGTGACTGTCATTTAGGCCTGACTCCTTTTCGTCGAATTGGGTTCCACAACCACACCTTGTCTCCTTTCTTGGATCTATGTCCAGTAGCTCTCGTGTTGTATCTGGACTTCACCTTCTCCGTCGCCAAGTTCACTCGCTTTCGTGTGGAACGGTGCATCACTTCAAAACGGGCCTTGACCTTGGATGTGTTCCTCAGGCGATGAAGGCGCATCCGTATGGCGACCAAACAGGCAGACGAAGGTCTCGACCGAAGAGCTTCTGGGATGGATAATAGCTGGTAGTCTTGCGTTTCTTTTCGACCCTAGTATGATTTCGGCAGCTTCCCGAACTGGGTCTTTCTTACAAGGCGTCGTCATTTCCAGGCGAGCATCCCTGTTGAGGATGGATAGTCATGTCATCAGATGCTGAAAGCAGTTTGTTGTTTTTCAAGTCTACGGAAAAATTCTATATCCTTAAAAAGTTCAGTCCGAGTGTGCATGGATCTGTAATATCCGCCACATATGCCGTGTGATGGTAGGCGGCACTTCCAAACGTGATGCTCACGTTTAACGTTCCAGCTATGTCGATCTTATCACCAGACTCAGTCTGAAGGGTAACACAGGATGGCGTCCAAATAAGTTTATCCTTAAATTGTTGAGCCTAATCTTTCCGAATGATCGTAACATTAGCTTCTGTGTCAATGATCATATTGCAAGGAACTCCGTCGATATGCCCATTGATGGATAATCCATTGCTGTGGCCACTTACTGCTGAAATGATGAGCCCTTTAAAAGGGTGTTTTTCATTCTCTGGCAACCTCAGTTCCTCGATATGGTCGCTAATTTGTTTCCTGTGGATTATCACACAGAATGTTATGAAAGATAAATGTTAATGCTGATGAACAGCAAACTCCGAGAATACCACACATGAATTTAGAAACAGAAACTAAGGTTTCGTGAGATTTTCTGCACGACTAAGACTCAATTTTTATATTCTAATACTAATCTTACATACATTACAGACAATGACTATAAATTATGACAAAATTAAGTCTGACATAGTTTACGTATCTCAGCTAGGTTAGGAAACTTGATTCAGGCTGTGTAAACATTGATCTGCATTTCCGTAGAAGATTATTTTTTTAAATTTAAATTTCATAATCAACATATCTGTAGTCAATGTGCGAAATTGTTTAAAGCCAGAAGTTCCTCAAACTTCAATCATCGTTATACAAGCTCCGACAAAAGTAAAACAAAATTACGAAAACAAAATATTCTAATAACGATTGTAATGGAAAGTCATATGAATAGTAAAATCTGTATCTTCCTATCATTGAATAAGAGTTGTATCCCAGTTTGTAAATTTTCAGAAATTTTTATTATGAATATGGAATCATGAGTCTTCTATAATAGTGAACTCTGGATATCCCTGCTCTGTGCTAGAGATGCTGAATGACTGTATTCAAGCAAGTAACCGAGAATAAGAAACATCCGTTTCTTTAATTATTTGCGTCCGTAAATATGCAGCTTCCTGTATTATTGAAGCACGTGGAAAATTAAATATTAAGTCTTTTTTGCTTAAAGTGGGCCACCAGAAGCCGGCTACCAGAAGACGAGAGGAAAAATTGCTGAACACTGGTAGTTTGATCCAGGACGCTTCACCAAAAGAAATAGGTCTAATATTCGTGAGGATTAAAAAAATAGACTTTCCTGAGGAAACTACATTAATACTTAACACGATGCATTTACAATACGTTTCAACATCTAAAAGTGTAGCAGAAAGTCTTCACAGTTATTTCAATAGTTTAAAATGTAAAACTTTCCTGTGGGGCCTTTAAAAGCGCTCCTGAATGAAATTTCAGCTTTTTAAAGCCTAAATCAATTATTATTTGAAAAAAAATACGAGCTCTTCAAATTGTTAATTTTGTTTCACTTAAAGAATGCGCATTTACGCATATTATTGAGAACGCATCCCTAGACAGAGATTTTAGAATTTCTTTAGAAATCCGTCCATTTTACATCGTATTGAATCATCGTCACACACATGTAACTCAAATTCCTGACTACTTTTGCGATGAAAGGAAAACTGAACCTAACAATGTGAATACAAAATGAACAGTAAAAATAAATAACCACGTTTTATTCCAAAGCCACCGCTCTGCCGAAAAGAGGCAAAGCAGTTTGATTTTAAAAAATTGCTCCAAGAAGATAATTTGTACTGTAAGTTTCCTTCTCCGGATCCGCACAAATATTGTCGGAATATCGTGCAGGGCTCGACGTCTTCCGCTCGATAATAAGCAAGGTAAAGAAGGCACGTGACGTTAGAAAATGCCGGATACAGTAAAGTGGGGGTCTAAGTTGGGTAAAAGGGGAGTCGAAGCAGCGAGGGCCAACTAGGAGACAAAGATTAGATCATGATAATTTAAGCATACGTAAGTAGATACACTGCGAGACAAATTACGCAAAAAATACGAGTTAAAAGATAAATAGGAAAAAGTTACAATAAAATACTACTGAAATTACAAGATACATAAAGGATAAAATAAGCTAAAATAATATATGCATGAATATGCACAAAAATTAGGTAGGAAAGTTTGAGTCACGGGGGAGGTGGGCCGCGAGGGGTCTAATATCCGAGTCTATTTCAAGAACTTCATAATTGAAAACATTAATCTGCTCCAGGTCCGGGTATTCTTGAAGAAGTTGCCGTTAATTCTATGAAGAAATTTATAGACAGTCTCGATCTGGACTTTATGGAATGTATTGTAAGTATTCATAATTTTAAATTTATGTAGCACGCATGTATAAGAAAAAACTAGCAGGTAATAAATTGGGTTATCAATTTGTGTCATATCCTGTAAAATCTCAAACTCTAAATATAATTTTAAAAATATTTTTTAAAAAAAAGTATTTTATATTCTTTTTCCCATCTAATTTTAAATTTTAGCTTTTATGTAGACCTAAAACATGTAAGATATATTTTCAATTATTAATATTTAACCAAAGAGAAGCAAACTTATTCTTTGTGTTTTAAGTCAATATATGCGCTTCCAGTTTGGATGATTTCAGCGGGAAATTGAATTTATTGATACCAGCTTTGATTCAAAGAGGTAATAGATTTGAAAGTCAAAATAATCCCGTCTAATACGTAATATAAATAATTGTTAATTACTGACAACCAGTATTTTATCCTCCTCTTGTGATATAAAATTTGGTAATTCTTGCAACTTTAACGAAATACCAATTTCATATAAATCTGTATTGCCTCTTACAGGTAAAGCAGTGGTTTTAAAAGTTGTTGATATAGTCTTCAAAGTATATTGGAACTTCTCAAAGACTTTATTTTTTTTTTCAAATGATTTTAGAAGTATGTTAAGTTATGCTTTAATATAATAACTTTTTCGCCTCCTGAAAAAAAAAAATTGCGCGTTAATTCATATAGTATATATAGCAGTCTCTAATGTTTTGGTTTGATGAAATAGAAATGAAATATATGTGAGATTTCCTGTACGGCCAAGTCCGAATTTTAATATTTTGGTATTTCGCAAATTTGACATAATTTATGTGACTAAAATCTATAAGGAAAATTTATTCTGTGTGTGGAAAAAGCTTATCTCAATTTTACAGCAAGATTTTGTCATTAAATTAATTTTTTAATCAACATATCTGTATTCATTGTGGCAATATAAAAATATATTTCAGTAATATTAAAACATATTTCTTAAAATAAAAAATTCTAACAACGATTGTATTATGATACCATTACACGCCGAACAAATACTAATTTAGAAATCAAACAACAATATAACACTGATTTTTGTTGTTTGACTTCTAAATTAGTAAAACGATTGTATTGCCAAGTCGTATGAATAATGAAATCCATAACTTCAAATGTGTGAATAAGATTTATGTTACAGTTTGTAGAGTTTCAAAGGCTTTACTCATGTCCGTTCTTAACATTTTGAAGACGAGATGGCCATTATAGTTGTCATAGAGTCCTCTCTTTGAAAAGGCGGGGTTGTCCACTTTAGTGGGGATGTCTTTTTCCCCCATTTTCTAGGCTGAAAAGTGGGGTGAAATGTCAAATTTGACGTCCCTAGAGTTTTAACCACTTATCTCTTTCAAAGGTCTTCCTTTTGCGACATAGATGCACCCCTCCGAGAATCCATTAAACTACACACAAAAATTTGTGTTGCAAATAGGAGGTGATTTCTTAAAGGGGGGAAAGTCTTCGGTTCAAGATTCCCCGTCCTTTGGTAGCTTTTACTGCTATCAAAGCCCCGGCCTCAAAAGGTTAATGGTAATCAAAATAGAGTGAAACAGAGCTCAAAATCATTAAATTCTTGCCATGATAAATAATGCCATAAAGATACTAAATAACTGAATGGAAAATGTGCTTGCTGGCCGCGTAAGATTGCTTCAATAGCCTCCAGTTTAAGAATATTGCCTTATAGATTAGTGTATTTTTCGTAAGTAATAAAATTGGAAGTGTTCTGTAATCGGGATCGACAACAGAAATGGATGTATGCATGTACATATGGATAGATGTGTTCATGTATGGATGTAGATATGGATGGATATGTTAGGTTTATTAAAGGTCAGTTTGGAATTGGAATTTGAATTTATATGTTACATCAGATTGCGAACAAAAAACCTGCACTACGAATCTACTTTGTTAACCCGTACGTTCCATTGTTTTGTAGTCAAAGCACTAGTATTGACACTAAGGATTATTTAAAACATTGGTATTGAAACTAAAGGACGTGACTCCATATGGAAGCTCTAAAAATGACACTTGGGTGGCGAAGCGAAGGAAACCTCTAACCGTTTTTCGTTATATAGCTAAGGGTCGAGTCTGTGATTGGAGTCGTAAAATTATTTTTTGGATTCCTTTGCATTTTAATGGAGTCTCATTGCCCTAAAGTTTGAATACCACTGATTTAAAACGTTTTATATGTCCTAAATTGCAATGAGATTTTATATGTCCTAAATTGCAATGTGTTACTATTTGGAATTTGTTTCTAATTTTAAATTTATTTTGTGAAATAATTAATTTTTTTATCAAAATTTAGTTGATAAGTAGCAAACGTTACATTCCGCAAATTTCTCATTTAATTTTCATTTTCTTAAATATTGAGTTTTATAGACTAATGCTATCTTTGCTTGTCCTTTGCATCAGAACGGATATGTCATGCAAAGATCCCTCCGAATTCATGAGGAAGTTTTTGAAGTATAAGAGATATCCTTTTTGAAACCGGCTCAGTTACAGACACTCTAGCCTGAAAATATAATTTGCCTCCGTTTTCAGATATGCGTACATAAAGTTATCAAACAATTTAGACATTTGTCGAAGTTTTGTTATTAAGCTGTTAATATAAATTATTGATTTCAAGGTGCACGAATAGATTCCCACTTTAAATCAAAATTAACAATGAATCATTTTAAGTCAAAGCACCAAGCGCGTACCGTTACATCGGCTGACCATCAACATAGACAGAAGGGCTATTTGACGATCCGAAATGGATTGAAATGAAATGCTTTCTGAATGGTCGGAAATGTAGGCAATTATTTCTATTTAAACGCGCTAGACAAACATAACCCTAAAAATTGGAAAAAAACCGCTTTACTTTTGATATGATACAAAATTATGATAATAAATTTCAAGATTTTCGAAAAGAAAACGGTTTTCTAAAATTTTTTGCGACTCTATTTGCAGTCGTTAAAGTTTTACCAACAAATTTTCAAATAAATTCACAGAGTTTATTTGAAATTTTCAAATAAAATTCACAGAATTTCTCTCTGACATTTAGCTCAAGGAAAAATTGATTTCAACTCTTTTTCCGAGTTTAATAAATCATGCCTACCGAGATATAAAAATGGCTCACTGTCAAGTAATGCGTTATTCAATGTCATCACCATTTGTCAGTACGTTTATTTGCCAACAAATACTTTCAATATTGAGGCATACTTATGAGTAAAATTAGAATCAGAACATTAGAGCAAGGTTTTCAGAACTTGGTAAGAATTGTAACCACTTCAATCGAACCAGACATTGAAGCGTTAACGTCTTAAATTTAAGTTCGAATATTATATTAATTGTATGATTTCGTATAATTAGAACGAAAATTTAAAATGAAATGTTATGTATAAAATGTCAAATAAAATTTTGAAATAACTCCATGTTGATGTGATCACATTAAAAGAATCGTAAATTAATAAAGATTCTAGATTACTTAAAAAATGTTTAATTTAAATTTTTGCAGGGGCGGCTTGCCATGTGAATCGAGCAAATCACTGATTCACTTAAATTTGCTGTATACGCGCTTTCTTATATATATAGTGCGCATAGAACAAATTAGAAATAAGGCAGTCTAAGCCATACATTTGTCTCCTAGAGATGAAATTAAAAATTTTTTTTCAGCAGTCAAACTTGATCAAATCCCAGAGTTTTTAATTAAACAGACATAATTATGTGATTTTCTTATCTGGTGTCTCACGAGTTGCCTCTGATATAGAAATTATTTCTGTAACCCAAAACATCTCATCTTCCAGTCTGGCTTAGGGAAGCTAAAAGTTTGTACTCATCTGCATTACAGTGTCAAAACGTAAAAACTTCTATGCTATAGTCGTTGAATGCCTGTACTGAAACGAGTGACCGAATAGAAGTTTATGTTTCTTTGATTTTTTCCATTATTACATTTTGTCTTGTTATATTGTATTATTGGAGCAAGTGAACAATTAAGTATTATGGCTTTTTTGCTATAGAAGCGGTGGTGAATGTCGGGGTTAAAATTGCTGATCACTGGTATTTTGATTCTGATAGAATCACATGTAGAATTACAACGGAAAAGTTAAAAAATGTGCTGAAGAAACTATATTAATACATATCACGTTAGACGTATATTGCGTTTTAACAAATATTGTCAAAAAGCTTTTACAGATAGCAAAAAAGTTTTAGCTGAAAGCTTCCTCTTGGAGTTATTTTGCGATATTGTTGTTGAACTAAATTATATGGTTTAAGTGCGAACAACATGATATTCAATAAATAAAGTTAATACACAAAACATATAAGAAACGCGCCTTTGAGCTTAATGTAAAATCTGAAAGCTTTTAGATATTTTTTCCTTTTGTTTAAACATTATTATGAAAATAAATATTCTAACAATGATTGTAATACCAAGTCATATAGATAATCTAATCTGTTTCCCAAAATCCTTTAATAAGATTTATATAAGTGAGTTTGTATATTTTCAGGGGAAATACTCATGTTTATTTTCAAAGGTAATCAAAATAATTTGAAACTGCGCTTAAAATCATTAAAATCATAACAGTTCTCCAAATTCTGGCTGTAAAACTGTCAGATTGCTTCAACCGTCTCTAGTTTCAGACTACGTTCTTATAAAATCAGTGTTTCTTTTACGCTAAAGGTATAAAATGGTAACAAATAGATGTTTAAATTCAACCAAAATTTAAAAACCTGCGATGTAATATTTTCTGCCATATAATTTCAAATTCACAATGGCTTTATAGTATATTTTTTAATCTGCATTGAAAGTAAACCTGATGATAACATTAACATATTCTAAGAAGAGATAATTATGAACGTATAAAAATGACTCCTTTTTAAAAAAAAATTTCATTACAGCAAAAATGAATTTTCGTTCGCAGGTTTGCAAATTTTCCGTCATATCAAAAATGAATAATAGCTGCTAAATATTAGACTCCCTGTATGTTTAAAATTACTCTTTGTATCCTAATTTAATTTCCTGGTTCTTTACCTGTGACGAAGTTTCTTTGTTGCCTAGATTTTTCTTTTATTAAAGGCAAGTTTAGAATTGTAATTTGTGTCACATCGGAGTGCGAATAAAATACCTGCATTATGGAACTACTTTGTTAATCTTTGGATCATGGATCGCGAATCATCACTTAACACTAATATCAAATAAGTGAGTTTTCACCAGGAAATCAAACTGTGTCCCAAGGATTTCACGTTAATTTAAATGAATAGGTGCTAACGCAGCATTATTCGGAAGTGAAAGTAACATAGGTAACAAAGTCGTACCGTTACAGCTTTCTTAGCTTTTAAAATAGTGTTTTTTATTCCTTTATTTACAAATTCAATTAATGTTGAATTTGCATTTATTTAAGCTTTTAAACGGAATTTCACTGTTATTACTAAAACTAACAACATATATTATAGTTTCAGGAGTGGAGTTCCGTTTCCCTGTCTGTCAGTTCGATGGCCATCAGTAAGAAAAATAAAAATAGTTTAGGCAAATCAATAAGAAGAAACTGTATAAAGTGGCAGCCACCCGTCGAGGAAAAAGTGAAATTAAGTATAATATCAAAATCAATGTGTAAAAGGAATCTTATACGAGTAAAAAATGTTAAGAATGTGAAATATCATCGGAGCATTCTTGCTTTACTCTACGAAATGTTGAGCAGCAAAGTGTGTTGATGCAGTTGTTTGGATGTGCGAAAAATGAATAGAAAAAATTTCTGCCTTGAATATGATTTGAGCGCATATGGTACCGATAAGGCATTATGCACCGGCATTCTCTAGAATACCTAGGCATTTTATAAAATGCCTGGCGTTTTTAGGCCAAAGTATGAAATTTGGGAATTATTTTATACTTTACCTAGGCATTTTTATACTACACCTACACATTCTATATAAAGGCAAATGATCTTTAGGCAAAGTAAGGAAAAAACATCATTATAAGGCTATTATTTCACGGATATTCATTCCGTACAAAATACAAAAGTTATTTTTAAAAAAGTAATAAAACACTTTAATTAGAAAACATTTTCAAAATACGTGAAAAAATAGTCAAAGGATCGTGGCACACAATAATAAATATGTGTTCGTTCTCTATCTTACTGACACAGGAAATCAATGAGATCATCCTGAAAACCGGAATTAAGTTCAGAAAAAATCAGAGGTTTCACAGCGGTACCTTTTTAAATACGTTTTTAGTTTCTCTGACAGGGCTCACACAGGCATATGTCAGTATCATAGGGTGTAACTTTTTTTGTATTTGGTCGAAAGTTCTTTCAACAGTCTGTCACGTCCTCCGTCTCCAATGTGTGAAATGTCCTCCGTGCCAAGTGAATTTCATGAATTATGAGAAATAACTCATTGTCCGAGAAGTAATACTGTGTAGTACTGACGCCTTCTTTAACAGGATAAATGCGTTAATTTTTGTTTTCCAGAAACATACGTTATAGCGATCCAGCTACCAGAAGTGTCGTGGTCCTCCCTTATTGGTCATTTTGGAGTTTTCCTGCATCACTTATACTGCATCACTTCTCGTAAGAAATGTCTGTTGGATTTTTCTATAAATATAAGTTTCGGTTCTTCGAAACGAATCAGAGGTGTATTTCATACTTTGCCGGTTTGTCATTTGGTATTATATAGAATGCCTAAGCAATGTGTGAAATGTATAATCGTTTCATACATTGCCGGTCAATTTTCGGCATACAATGGAATGCCTAGATATTCTGTTAAAATGCCGGATGTCATGCATTTCCAATAACATATATTTTAAGGTCTGTGCGAATATATGAATTGGGGATGAACGAGGGAGCGTTGATCATTTCTCTAAGAGTTCTGCAGAACTGATTTGGATATGGATTTTGGCAACATGTGCCCACAGTTGGTTAGCATAAAGTAAAAGCGGTCAAAGAATAGATCTATAAAAGATCAGTTTATTATGACCTTGTGATTCATTCTTCAAAGTAGTTTTCTCGTTATTGAAAGTTTGATGTTGATTTTTTGGACAGTTTGTCTTAGAGATTGATGAAAATTTAACTTTTATCTAGGATAACGTCTAGATATTTAACTTCACCAACCCACGTTATCTCTCCCCCAAACAGAATTGCTCTTGCTGAAGATAAGTTGGAGTTTCTTTTCGAAAAATAATTGCTTTGTATTTATCGGTATTGACCGCGACCCTCCAAAGAGAGAGCCCTTTTCCCAGAAGATTGAGATAATGCTGTAGTAAAAGCCGGACTGTTGTAATTGCAAGAGGTTTGGCTAATAATTGCCGAGTCATCAGCAAAATGGTCAATGGTGTCTGTTGATCTTTCGCAATATCACAGGTATATGTGTTAATATCTTACCAGCAGAAAGTCCGGAGCCGTGGGGCAAACCAGAGAAGGTATTTCTGGCAGTTGAAACAGTATTCCCATTTGATAGCAAATTTTCCACTGTTGAGGTAGCAAGCAATTAATTTAATGAGTAATCCAATGAATTGATGCAATAATGCAATTAATTTAATGAAAGAACGTTTAGCTTGATGATATTATAGATGAGTCCCCGTGCAATATCCTATCAAACGTTTTCTCAAACAGAAGAAACCATCAGTGATGTAATACATGACGCATGGTAACTGGTGATTTGTACTGTGAAGATGTTCGAATCCAAAATCATCTTCAGGGGTGCAAGGACTGTGAGGAATAATCTGATTGATATGATAAAAAAATAATTTTTTCTGCAATTTTTTAAAGCTGACTGAGAAGATAGTTTTTTTAAATATAGAATTTTTGATAAGATTTTAATACACGGAAGTCGCTCGGAACTAACAGTTCACAACAACAAAAGACAGCTGATTCTCATTGACTCTAAATAAGATCGGACAGATCTTATTTAGGTTTAGGCATTTAGATTTTTGGAATATGGAAATTCCAGAATTACTGGAAGAAATCTCGAAATTACTGGAAGCCATATGAGAGCCGAATTAGGGTTGCAGGTAATATAGTGATCAATTACATTTATTCAGTTACTATGTTACTGTGATACATGGACCTGACCAAAATGTCGTCACGTTTGCCGACTTTTGTCGATTTCTTGCTACATTTGCGACAAAACTAACTCGCGAAAACCGCTACTAGCTTGGCGATAACTTGTCAATTTAGCGAGACAGCAGTCTACTCAATGCTAAATAGACTTGCACCTGCATTCTTTGTACCGTCAGAGCATCCTCCCTCTATATTTTCATGTTATATTACACAGAAAACTAGAAAAAATACAACAGTTCCACATGCAGTTGCATCAAATCATCTATATATGTACAGAACTCGTAACAATATTTATTTCATGATTGTTCGAAATAACTACCAAAATTTACAAAAAATTTTATGTGTAAAATATCACATAACATGTCATATAATTTCAAGTTGCTGTCATTACATTTAAAAATATCAGAACTTAGTAAAGTTTTGAAATGACTTAACTTTTTCTCCACAGCTACCCCTAGTGATAGGAGTCCAAGAATGCAGTCGCACCCGTGCCTTTACCCCTTAGGGGTGAAATTCTGAAATTTATTCTAATAGCCAAACTGCAGTATATCCGAGAGTTTTCAATGAAATCTATGCAGTTATGTGATTCGCTTGATTTGGGAGATTACGAGTAGCTTCTAATATTAGAAATTAATTGTGTCCGCCAAAATATTTTGTTTTTTTCCAGTGTTGCCGCGGGAAGCTAAAAGGCTGGACATTAATGCATCATACAGAAAACAGCACCTATGTAATAGCTGCTGAATGCTTATAATAAAGCGAGTATCCGAGATTAAGTTTTGTCTCTTTGATTAAACCAGGATAAATATGCACTTTCGTGTATTAGTGGAGCACGTACAAAATTAAATGTTTTGCTTTAAGTGAGGGGACACATCATCAGCGGATGGGTAACACTGCTTAACAGTGGATGTTTGATCCAGATCGAGAACGACATGGGACGGATGTTCGTGAAGTTAAAAAATATAGGAAATGCCCGACAGAACTATATTGTTGAGGGCGTACGGTTTCGTATTGGATTGAATGCACAAGTCGATAAAAAGTTAATAAAATTCATTCTTATCAAAAAAAAAAACAAAATGCTGAATTATTTCCTCAGCGATATTCGTACATTATCACACAATATCTCACGGTAGTTATACTTTGAACTGCTAAAACGTTAAATAGAACACCATTAAAAAAACGCAGAAAAAAAACTAATCTCATCTCCCCTCGAAAGAAAAAATTCGCTACAATCAACAACAAGAACTAAGTAAACAACAGCTCACTAAAACAATTGAGCTGGCTTCTTTAGTTTTTTAAATCGGCCGCGCGATACGATTGTAGCAATTTCTCGAAAGCAAAAAGAGTAGAATTATGGTTACAGTTAAACACACTAGTCAATTACATTTATTCCAATTAAATATAAATTAAAATAGATATTTATTTATTAAATATTAAATGCATGTGCTCTTGTATTTTTAATTATCCGACATAGCTTTCTCTTAACATTCGTCACGCTCTGCCATGCACTGGGAATAAAACAATTTAATTTATAATTCTACTAATATTAGCTATTTAAATGCCAAATCTGTAACAATATTAATAGATTTAGAATTCTGAATGTAATGTATGGTTATAATATGAAGTTTGAGATTTTTGAATGTAATGTAGGCTTTGGTTGAGTTAGATTGGGATTTTTAGCCAAGTTTTGAATTGTTTTGTTTGACAAGGACTATAAATTTATAAAAACACTATTGTGTATTAATTCATTAGAGGTTCAGCGTCAAAACTCTGATTTCACCTGACTGTTTTGCTCATCGTTTCATCATGGAACGTATGATTGATTTCATTAGCGCTGAAATTACGAATCTGCAGTGCATAGAGGAAGCAGATGGTCCTCTTAGTGAACAAGATGCCAGGGATCTCCTATTTTTTCAAAGACTAAAACTTTTCATAGAAAATGAGATCACCCAGAAAAGAACCGCCGCTGCACCGAAGCCTAATATCCCTGCTGCTAAAATATTTGATGATGAATTTCCGACTCTTGGTCAGATCAAACCTAACGCTCGAAGAGCCAACAGCCCAGCCCGTTCTGATGAGGAAGGCTCCAAAAAATATAAAGCCCTAGACGAGGATAGCAGCGATTCTGATACAGGACCCAGAGGAGACACCACCATACGTCTAAGAAAGCCCGTCCGGAAAACCAACTCCTCGGATAATTCTGATTCGTCGAGAATACCGCTTCCGGAGACGACTGCAAATGAAACTTCCGAAAATATGGAAACGGTCCCTAACGAAACTCCAGCTCAAGACGCAGCCAATCTGGATGTAGCACCTTTTAAAAGAACACCGCCGATAATAATTAAAGACCAAAGGAAAAATTTCATGCAACTCAAAGCCTTATTAATCGGATATAACCTCTCCACTAACAGAGATTACTACGGACAACTTATTAGCGGAGGAATTAAAATACATGCTCACAATCCTACCATCTACCGCCAAATCATTAAAGTACTCAAAGATGCAGGTGTGTTTTATCATTGTTACGAACTGCCAGAGACCAGATATGTAAAAGCAGTCATCAGAAGCCTCCCATCTTATATGAAATCGGAAGATTTAGAGGAAGAACTCAGAGAAAAAGGATATAGTGTTATCAGAGTCAACCAAATGAAGCGTCGCCGTGACGGAGAAATAATAAATTTATCACTGTTCCTTGTGACTTTAAAAAGAGAGGAAAAGAGCAATGCCATCTTCCATGAACATTTTGTGCTTGGAATGAAAATCAAAGTCGAAAGTTATAAAGGAAGAGCTGGGCCCTTACAGTGTTTTCGCTGTCAAGGATTCCACCACTCTCAAAGTAATTGTCATCACGCCCCGCGCTGTGTTCGCTGCGGTGAGGAGCATGAATCTTTCACATGCAAAAAAGATAAAACTACTCCTCCAAAGTGTGCGAATTGCCTTATGGAAGGACACACAGCAAACTACAGAGGATGTGAAAGATTTCCTAAGACGAAAACTTTTTCTCAACCGAAACCCTTCACAGATCGAGTCATCACAAACAAATCATACGCTGAAGCCTTAAGCTCTGGATTAGCCCCTGAATCTCTCATGGAAGCTAAAAAAGTGCTTTGTGACTTACGGGCCATCGTTTCCATCATTCAGGAATCTGGAATAACTCAAATCTTTAAGCAATTAACTACTGATAAAGCTTCACTTCCTGACAAAACCCAGCAACATGTATAAAACTACCAGAACTGTGAATCCCATCCGTTTTGTCATCTGGAATGCCAATGGCCTCCAGAACCGTTTATATGAACTTCATAATTTTCTACAGTATCATGATATTGATATCGCTGTGATTACCGAAACGCATGCGCAACAGTGTCACCGTCTCAGGATTGCAAATTATTTACTTTACAGGTGTGATAGAATTAGTCACCGTGGTGGAGGTGTTTGTATATACGTTAAACGCACGTTACAATCATGTTTAATTAAGAAAAGCAGAGACTTTAACTGTGAACTAGTTACAGTTTGTGTGACGCTACCAGTTTTTAAAAATATTTATTTCACTGCTCTATACAACCCGCCTAATAACAGGCTTAGTGATAACTTATTAAATGCTTTTTTGCCAAGTGATATCCCGACCGTCCTTGCAGGGGACTTAAATGCAAAGAATACTGCCTGGAACTGTCGACGATCCAATGCAAATGGCAAAATATTATATAATTACATACTTAATAATCCTATTATAATTCATGCACCGAATGATTATACTTATCGTCCAGGTAGACTCGAGTACTCTGATATATTAGACATCGCTTTGTCTACCACTACTATTCCTATTACTACTGAAGTACTTCAAGAACTCTCATCTGACCACCTGCCCGTTATCGCTTATCTGGGAATTAATAGAACTGAAGCTCGTACTCTTAACACAACTACTGACTGGTCTCTTTTTGAAAATCTTATGAGTGATCGTATTATTCCTCTCTATAACCTTAATACAGTGCAAGGAATTGAAAATGCGGTTTCTGCACTTACTGAAAATATTAAAAGTGCTATTGCTGAAGCAAGTGACACTAAACCACTTAAAGATAATAGCCTTCGACTTCCTAATTACATTCGCATCAAGATTAGACAACGCAACAGAATGAGAAAATCCTATCACGTGACCTGGGACCCAAGAATAAAACGCGAAATCAATAAACTTAATAAAGAAATTCAGAAAGACATAAAAAATTATAGAGAAGAATTATGGTGCGAGAAATTAATTAGTATTAACACTAGAGATGGGTCATTATGGACATTAATTAAGAATCTTAAATCTCACTATACTACAAATCGCCCTCTTACCCATAATGGAGCTCTCGCAGTCACTCATCAGGATAAAGCAAATGTGTTTGCGACCTACCTAGAGGAACAATTTACACCCAATGAATGGCCAAATAATAAGGACTTTGAACATAGCACATTGACACATGTCAAAGACTGGTTATATTCCCCCACTGCTAGAAACTTAATTAAATTCACCAATCCAGCTGAGATTAAAGAAATTATCAAGAAACTTCATCCCAGGAAAGCACCGGGAATAGATGGCATCACAAATAAAGCTATGAAATGCCTTCCCAGAAAAACTATCGGAATAATAGCAAGTATTTTTAATGCTTGCCTTACATCCTCATACTTCCCCAAATCATGGAAAACTGCTAAGGTCATCTTAATACCAAAACCTGGAAAAAACCACTCACAAGCTGACGGATACAGGCCCATTAGTTTACTGCCTGTATTAAGTAAAATATTTGAAAGAATTATTCTCAGCCGAATGAAAAATTATCTTCAACTTCTTCCGCCGGAGCAGTTTGGCTTTAGAGAGAAGCTCTCGAGCGCAAAACAACTTCTTCGTATTACGGAGTATTCTGGAGCTGCTTTACATAACAAATTGAATGTTGTTATCCTCATGCTGGACGTAGCGAAAGCTTTCGACCGCGTCTGGCATGAGGGACTCATTGCAAAACTAATCAACCTTAATTTTGAAAGAGAAATTCTTCTGATCATCCTCTCATTCATCTCGGACAGGACTTTTAAAGTGTACGTGAAAGGAGCTTACTCCTCAGAACGTAATATGCAAAGTGAACTACCTCAAGGGTCTTGTTTAGGCCCTGTACTCTATTTATTTTATGCTGCAGACTTCCCTAAACCCAACAGTAACGACTCTATCTTTGCATGTTACGCAGATGATACTGCCCTGGCAGTTAAGTCTGCGAACATTAACTTCGCTATTAAGAAACTACAAGCCTTCATTCCAAGTATAGAGTCATGGTGCGCGAATTGGAAAGTGAAGATTAATGCTCAAAAATCTCAATTATTGATCATTCGCAGAAGGAAAAGAAATAAGCAACTGAAGAATCACCTTCTCCTCTTTAATGAAAGAGTTCCTATAGTGAAAAGTGCCAAATATCTCGGAGTCACTCTTAATGATCGTCTTACTTGGACTGACCATATCAACAATGTTCGAACCACTGCACTACAAATTATCAAGTGTTTGCTTCCTATACTCGGTAAATACTCTAGAATGGATTTGGGCAAGAAAAGACTTGTTTATCTCTCCACAATTAGACCTATTTTGACTTATGCATCTCCTGCCTGGGCGGCAGCCAAAGACTCAGATGTGAACAAACTCCAAATCGTTCAAAATAAACTCCTGCGTATTATCACGAACGCACACTATTATGTCCGCAACAAGACCCTCCATGAGGACCTCAAAATTGATACCATCGCGGTACATCTGCGGAAACTTAACGATAAATTCTTCAAAAATGCGCAGGAATGTAACTTTATGAATCATTTCAACATGTTTCATTATGAAGTTCTCACCGATGATCGATTTCTTCGACCTTTCGCAGCTTACATACTCAGTGGAAACGAAAATTTCCCCACCTAATACCAAGTTAGTGGAAATTTTGATCTGTACATAGTGATTTTACTCTTATTTTCCTTTACTTTACTCCAGAATACTGCTTTTCTTCAATATTCAAGAAGCACTTTTAAAAGTCAGCGCCTGGGAGAGTGACCTCCCACGTGACCTAAGAACTTGAGTTCTATGTTCAGCCTTGTTGTAGGATTTTCTGCATTTTTTAGGACTGAAATTTCTGGTATTCCTTATATTTATCATATTGAAGAACATGAGAAAAATAGTGATTTTTCGCTATTGCAACCCATTATTTAATTATTTTACTCTTTTCATCAGTTTTGGACAAGTTTACGCTAAGCGAATCAGAATGCCTGATTCCGCTCACGTGATATGTGACTTATTCTAAGTATACTCTGGGATAGACATTTTGAATTTGTAATATATGTATTTTGTGTTAACATTTGTTCTGCATTTATTTTGTTATTTTGTAACTTTTACTAATATTATTGCTTTCCTGAAACATCTTCGACTGTTATAATGAAACCATGATTCTGTTTACACCACCCCCATCACGTTATCATGGACTCAGAATTTCAACTTACAGGACTGCTAGACTGTATTATGTGATGAAATTTGGTTTATTCCATATGTTGTTACTCTGATGATTACTAGAAAAATTTCCCTTTTATGTAATTATTTCTGCAAATTTGTACATTTAAGGTTTTCTTCAGCATTTCTAACCTGAAATCTCGCAACGTATTAACGACTTCTTCACACCTCACGTGACAAGGTAGTCACGCCCTCTCAACATCTGCAATCCTGACTTAGGTCTCACTCATGTATTCTCCTACTTTCAGCGCTCTATAGCAACTAACTCAGACAGCCGGAACAAAACTTGCAAATCCTGCAAGTTAATCAGCGGCGCATCCAGCGGTACTTGGAATGGAACAATATTAATACTTAATATGTTTTCACATTAGAGTAGGTTAACTTATAATATGTTTTTACATTTGAAAGTTTAGCCGGAGGGTTTTACTATTCCTGAAATATTTTGATTGATATAAACTTCCAGTCGGACTTCAGAAACGCCCTCTTGAATGAAATTGAATCCAGCTCCTGAATTCAGCTTAATAATTTTTGTTTTAAAGTATAAAAAAATTTGGTGTTGCTAATTTTATTTTACTTGAGGAATCAGATTTACGCATATGCTTCAGACTGCATGCTTAGATAAGGATTTTCTTTAAAGTTGAATTGTCGTCACTCACGCTGTAAATCAAACTTCTGATGTAAGTTTTTAAAACGTTTTTCATTGAACAGCAGAAGGAAAAAGAAATATAAAATTAATTGCATAGCCACCGCTCTGCCTTACTTAGGCAGCGCAGTTTTATTTAAATAAACTCATCTAGAATATTTGCAACCAACGCAGACTTTTTCGCACTCTAAAGTACATATACCACAAGAGTATACTAGGAAAATAGTGATTAACAAATTTATTTAATATTTTTCAAAATACAAGTATAATTTATAAACTGTGAATATAATTCTAAAAATTCATGGCATCATCGAATCGGAACCTGTTTTGATGTGAGATATATCTCTTGAAGAAATTTGAAAAGTTTTGAAATTTAAGAACTAATTTTCCAAAGTATCTGTTACGTCTGACAGTCCAATCTGCATGAGTTTCATTTATTTGTTTAAATTTTAGTAAAGCGTTATCACAGTGTTTCATAAAAAAGTTGGGAGAGATAAATACTAAAATTCATGGATAGAAATGAGGGGAATATTATGCATTTGTTCAGAAGTATTTGTGAGATTTCCTACATAGTCAGGTCTCTGTTTTAGTAATATTAAATTAATCTCTACAAGTGTGTCAAAATTTACGTGACTCAAATAGGTACGAAAAATTGATTTTGAATGTAAAAAAAAACTTATTTGTATTCTGTTACATGATATTTTTCTTAAATTATTTTTTTTAATTAAAAAGTCTGTAATCAATGTTCGCACTGATTTAGTACCCGGAGTTCCCAGCAATTTCACTCATCATTATATAAGCAGCAATAAATGCAAAAACATAATTTTGAAAATAAAATATCCTAACAGCGATTGTAATGCCAAAGTCATATAATTAGTCCCATCTGTTTTCTCAAATCTTTCAATATGATGTCTATCACAGTTTAGAGATTTTCAAATGTTCATTTTTCACTCATGTTCATTTTTAATGGCAATCAAAATAACGTAAAACTACACTTAAAAAGATTAAAAGTTCTACAAATTAACTGGACGAAAAATATATTCGCTGTTCGCGTATGATTGCTTCGACAGCCTCTAGGTCCAGCTTGCCAGACGGGTATTCCACAGACAGATAATCGAGAATATAGCATAGCATTCTACATGAAAAGAACGCAAATTTCGTGCTATTTTCATGTAATTCATTGATATTGTATTCAAACTTGGGCAAAGGAAAAATAATATCATTTTGAAAAAATCTGGTTTACAGATTTTTAAATACGTTTGTTTCCCACTGTTAACTAATATTATGATGTATAATATATTAATAATTAGTGAAATGAAGTTTAGGGCGTTCATATCCCTTACATGGTATTTTTAACTCTGCGTTTGAGCAAAAACAGAATATTGTTTATTTAAGCGATAATAAATATCATGCAGTAACATTTCTTTATTGTACATTATTTTTCATCATCACTTACGAGTCGCAAATTCGACTTTTAAACAATCCGTATTGGTGTTTTTCTTGCTTTTAAATTGTTTTCGTATATAAATAAAGTAAATTACTGCTCGGATGATTCATAAGTTCTGTGAAACTACCAGTATTCAGCAATCCTATCCACATGACCAATGGTGCGACTCAGTGTTACAAGAAAGAAACAGGTATTTAGAAGTAGGAATGATTTTCGAAACGTTTGCTTGAACAAAATTCAAGACACGATAAAAAATAAATGCCCGTATAAAAATGTTAATGTTTCATGAAAATGTGCAAGATGATTTTAGATGTAAGGGCAATTTTAATTTCCCTGGCAGATTCATTAGGAAGTTTTATAAATGAAAGCTTTTTCTTTTAGGCTGCGACCTATACATCGAGCATTCACTGCTACACAGTAGCAAGTTTTAACAAGAATCATACAGTTGTCCAGCCGACCGACAGTAAAATCATTGAAAATTAATGGTTAGATCTGGAAACAAACCTCAGGGAAATTTCTCGCTTTTTTTCTGGATTTTCTCCCCGTGTTAACATTAATACGAGCCGTGTTCCTTAGAAAGTCCTCTACGAATGTGTACCTCTTTTTATTATAATGAAACTCGCATATTAATTATATAATCAAATAGTTCGTGAACTGATAAAATACTTCTTCAGTTTACTGCTAATACAAAAACTCATTAGGGGGGATCTGGGAAATAAGTTCATTGAGAATCTTCGAAGTATGTCAATAATCCGGAAAGTCGTAACGTTGCGTGCGAAAACATAATCATAAAGAAACATTTTCATCCAGCGATCCTAAAAGCCGGAAATAACACAGATATTTAAATGGAAATCGAAGACGTCTTTTACAGGGAATTCTAATTTTGAAATAAGATAAAATGCAAAACTGTTTGCTATAAAGCCTTATAAAGCTCGTATTTCGAGAATACAGTTACATTTATAGAACATCTAGTGTAAAATTATATTTAATGATAACATTTGATCTAACCTATATTTCTTCTATATCGGTAACCGCTTATTTAATTTGCGTTTCTTACAAGACTTTTCTATAGTTCGGTTTCATACAATGTTCTTTACACAACCGTGTAGAAAGAATCACTAAAAATGTTAATTTTGCTTTGTGTAATACTGAACTTTGAAATTAGTATTTCTCAATTATGGTGTAATCTTTGAGAATAGCACAACTTTATGTTCCATAGAGTTTTTAGAAATTGAAATTTAAAATCATACGCGTCGATCTAAATCACCGGTTCTCAAATTTGTGGTACATGTAGCACTGGTGGGGGGTGCATTATAATATTTTTACTGGTGAAATTTTTACAAGAAAAAATTGAATGCAGTTCTTTATTGAGCGTGTAACGAGCCATAGGCTAACCTATCTATAATAATCATGGAGGTAGGAAGTCCTTTCTTACCTCCATGATAATACTATGTCATCGAGGGGGGCATCATAACATTTCTCTGCCCTTTGAGGTCGCATTGCTACTCACTTCGACCGAATATTGGACGCTCTGGTTCTAATGCTTCGTTGTTAAATCTAGTGTTTATTAGGAATCTCTCAGCGTCTTTCTGCGCAATGATATGAATACTCTGTATTAATAATTTTAAAATAAAAATGTTCGATAATTTTCTAAAACTCTCTGATAGCTTTATATTTGCATGGCTGAGGTAATTAGTATTTTCAGACTGTTTTTCACCAATCCGATTTCATAGAGGAATATCTTCTACATTGTATGCACTGTAAATGGGTTCGCATGGATTTACTACATAATACATAAGCATTCTGATACATGGGCACATTAGACCAAGACCACATTAGTTTATGAAACTAATATTACGTAAAATGAAAGGAAGCATTTAGAGAATCCAACGTTTACTATTGATTAATCAAATATTTGTAAAAGAATTAATTAATTCAAGAAGTAAAAATTCAACTTAGAAACAAATTGAAAATTTTCATCTGCGCGCCATCCTCTGATTATGATAATAACTTAACTGCAATGATAATGTATAAATTTATTTCCCTTTGGCATATCAAAATTTTTAAATGTTTTCTTTTGAGGCGCTTTCTGTCATGGAAATATGGACGCCGGTTACCATAGCTTTGGTTTCGTGTTGAAGTCCTGAAGAAAGCCTGGATGTTCGTTAAGTGCTCTTTGAAATCGTCTTTGTGCCATGGAGGCACTAGAAATTCTGTCGGGGTGTTTTAAATGACTATGGCAAAGTACTGTAGGGCTATTTGCCTAAGGGGAATGCTTTCGTTTTGGACTTTCCAAGGATACTGTTCTCGTATACCCTTCACACATACGATAAAAACACTCATGTAGTTAGCCTATTCGCCTGTAAACAAAGCCATTCCGGAACTACAAATGTTCAGCCATTTTATCGCTCGGCCGCTGATGGGAGTAAGCTACCATCCAGTCGAAAATATTCTACAAAGCGTCGTAATAGGAGAAGGGTTGGAAAGCCTTTGGATTCGTCCGCTGAGATGCTGTTCAGCAAAACTGGAGAGGATCTTCCCCTTTGCAGAGAGTATAATTCGCCCCTTCTGGGGCTTCTTCGGCGATGTTCTCGGTGATGAGACATCTAAATGACGTTTATGCTCGACTCTACTCCTCGGAAGTTTAAGAACCAAACTGCCTGGTGGATAATGTAAGCAACTTTTGAAATTTAGCAAAATATGAAATAAAGATTCTTAAAATTGATTAGGTCATTATTTCATCCAGTTCATTTCACTTCATGTGAGCTACAAAAACGTTTTAAAGAAAAATCATTTTAAAGGTTACTGTGTAAAAGTTCACACAGGAATGAATTTTTTCCATGTCTCTAAGGCATTTGATAGAGTACGGCCCAATGGCCTTATATTCAAACTAATAAAATTAAATTTCTCTGTTTATCAAATTCGATTAATTGCGTCCTGTCTCAATAACCGGTATTTCACAATAAAAATTCATAACACTCACTCTTCTGCCCGCCGCATTACCGCAGGTGTACTCCAAGCTCCTGTTCTTTACACCCACTTTACAATATTTACACTGATTATATTCCTAAAGACCCACGATGTCTCTATATGATTGAATTGCCCCAATTATAACCAGCTTAATTGGGCCAATTCACACAAATCTTATTCCTCTCCAACTAAAAACCTACGTCACGCCACTTGAACACTGGCCAACCCTTTGGAGAATAGGAATTAACATATACAAATCAAATCAAATACATACAAATTAATTATATTTCTAAAAGGAGATTCAAATTACGCCACCCACAGCACCCCGACTATTTGACGATGACATCGAGTGGGTCACCATTGTAAAATATCTTGGTGTCTCACTGGATTGCAAATTAACTTTCAAAAACACGTTTTTGCAACATCAGGCAAATTTAAACCACAACAGCCTCAATGCAGTCGCTTTTACGTCGACACAGTGTACTCTGCATCCCAAACAAAATTACCCTACAAAGCGATTCTACTCCCAACCCCATTATGTGATATTCCTATTCGGGGAAACATGGCAAAAAAGCATCTAAAAAATTCAAATTTTGCAAAATAAACTTCTGCGTGTAGTTGTAAATGCGCAATGGTACATTCCAAATAACACTATAATCACAAATCTCAACATTGACACAACGATTATAGCCATACACTTGCTACAAATTCCTTCCGTATGGTACAATTTCTCCATAACGCCGAAATCTCGAATCTTCGCTGTTTTCCTTCCCCCTTGATAAAAAAAAAATACCCAGCTCACACTTTCATGCCATAACACAGGTCACTACACGGATGACACCATAACAAGTAACTTTAGTGCTAAGTTAAAATTTTACTTATGTATATCAAATAGGTATTAGAAAAAGAGACAAAATAAATCGCACTTATAACGTGCGTGGTCTCCGCAACCCAAGCCTCGCCGATTGATGCACGGTTATTATTGATTATCTCTCTGTCTAGATATAACATCAATCGAAACGCAGTAAAAGAAGCCTTGCGCACTGACACTATAATCCAGCATACGATCTCATCACTAAACCTTTCTCGTCAAGTAAATCAATAACATGCTTTGCCAGGCAATAAATTCGTAAGGTACACAATTTAGTTTCGTAATAATTTCTGAAAGTTCAAAAATCAAAGTCCTGCCCTGCTTTTAAAGAGGGTAAGCAAAGTCTGTAATCCTGCTTTGTCAGAAAATACTAAACCACATATAAGTTAATTTTGAATAAAACGAAAAAAAGAATGTATACATACCCACCATTATAACGAATTATACACATTAATTTTAGTCATTTCACGACACGAGAACTCTTATGACCGCCCTGCCTAAAAGCTTGAAACAATCAGATTGGGGCTCTACGTCAAGTGACTATATCGAAATACTTGTTACTCCTCCTCGACGAACGCTCATGTAATTTGCTCAGTGAATGTTAGATATCTCACACCGCACCTACTCAATTACTTTCAGCAACAATTTATTGATTAAATGATCTTAACTCAGCTTACTGTTTAAGAATTTGAACTATTGCATAAGATTGATTTCCCTGACTTGCCACCGGTGTTTTCTAATTTTTTCATCCCCAGGACGCGGCACGCAAGATAGTGTGCCTTTGAATGAATATAAAAAGATAAAGTGAAAGCTCAAGCGCCAAGATATTTACTAGTATATACTCTTTTGTAGCAGAGGCCAAAAGTGAAACTGACGATCCAGATCCAGAACTTCGGACGTACCACGGTGCATTTACAGCTGCTCGCAGACACGTCATTTGAATGAAGTAAATCACTGATTCACTTAAATTTTCTGGATATGCACTTTCTTATTTATTTGAGGAGCTTTGGAAAAAAGTAGTCAAGCCGTTACATTTCTTTTTAAAAAAAATTCTTTCAGAAATCAAACCTCAGCCAATCCGAGTATTTTTAATGAAACGTACACAATTTTGTGATTCGCTTATTTAGTAGCTCACGATTTCCACTACTGATTGAAAAAAGTTGTGTAGCCAAAAATATTTCATCTTCATGAGTATATGGCGCAGGGAAGGTGAACGGTTGCACTCTTTTGGATTTAAGCTTCAAAGAAAAACCAGCTTGTTTGATATAACTGCTGAAAGACTACATTCAAGCGAGTATCTCAGTGATTATTGTTTCTCTGATTATTTGTTACAGTATATATGCAGCTTCGTGTATTATTGAAACAGGAGGAAAACTAAATGTTATTTCTTTTTTCCTTATAGTGCAGGAACCTATCAGCAGCGGGGAGGTAAATTGCAGAACTCCAGTAGTTTGATCCAGGTCGAATCCCAAAATGAAAAAGAACAGATCTTCGGAAAGGTTAAAAAATGTAGAAAATTTGCTAGAACAACTATATTGATAATTAACACGTAGGCTTAGAACGCGTTTTCATATTTGAAAGTTTAGCAGCTAGCCTAAACGTGTTTATTACACGTTCTGTGGGGCTTCAGAAAAGTCTTCTGAATGAAACATGAATGAATGTGTGCTTAGCTAAGGATTTTAGAACTTTAAATTCTGTGAATTTTACGTCAAGTGCACAGCCATCGTAACACACGCTTTCATTCAAATTTCCGAAATATTTCCTAAATCGCTTTGCGGTGAAAAATAGCGTTAAAAAATAAAACAATTAAAATATATGAACTTGAGTTTATTCGAAAGCCACCGCTCTGCCTAAAATAAGCAGAACAGTTTAATTTAACAACTTCAAAGTTAACAATCTCAGCGATGCTTGCATTTTTAAAATACATAAAGCACAACAGTGTACGAAACAACTAGTGAGTGCCAAATTTTTTGCATTTCCTATCATAAATATTGTAATCTGAAGCGCTAAATATGATTTAAAAAATCCATCGCACCATCGACTCGACGTCACATCAGATGCATTTCAAAAGAAATTTGAAATGTTTTGGAATCTGCAGAACTAAATTTCTGAAATATTTGACAATCCAAACTATATAAGCTGCATTCACTTTTTAAAGGTAAGTAAACTGTTATCACAGGGTTTTTGAAACTTTATCACAGATAAATACAGGTACTGATCAACAGCAGTGAAGGAGAATATCATGCATTTGTTAAGGAACAGAAATGAAGTACTTTCCTGAGACCAAATCAGAATTATAATCTTTAACTGTTAATCTCTACAAGTTTGGCTTACATTACGTGTCTCAACTCGGAATGGAATATTGATTCTAAGAGTTTAAAGTGCATCTGCGTTTTGTTATAAAACATTTTTCTTGAATTTAATTTTTAATCAACTTGTCTGCAATCAATGTTCGTACTGAATTAATGCCAAAAAACCCTGAAGCTTCAATCATCGTTATACAAGTTGCAATAAAAGTAAAACATAATTATGAAAATAAAAGCTTCTAATAAAAATTGGATTCTAAGTCATATAAATAAGCAAATCTCTATCTTCAAATCTTTCAGTAAGGTTTATATAACAGCTTGCAGATTTTTGAGAGACGTTATTCATGTTCGTTTAATGTTCGTTAATCAAAATAATGTAAAATTGAACACAAAGCCATTAAAGCATTACCATTTCTAGAAACCGTTGCCATAATAATTAATGCCAGATTAATTCTAATTAACTAAAATGAAAATGTATTCGCTTTTCACGTAAGATTGCTACGTTGGCCTCTAACTTCAAGACAACTTGATTATGGGGTTAGTGGTTTTTCTTACTATGAAATGCTAATTATGAAACTAGATTCAATGTAATATAACATGGACTCTACTATGTTGTATCATCAGCATTTACTTTGTAGACTCAAATATAGCAAACAGTATTGGAACTTAATTTATCTTCTAGTTTTATATAAATATTTATACACATAAAGTTGAATTCAAATTTAAACAATTGATTGGAAAACTGATTGGGAAACAACTTATTGGGAAACCCTACACATAAGCTCGTGCGTGTTTTTAGCTTGCCAGTAAGTCGTGCGTGGTCACTATGTAATTTTTTCTCTGAGTTGAATATAGCAGTAACTATCTTTTCTTGAGGCAGTGGCGGACACTTCACTAACTGAGCTAAATTAGTACTTTTGATTTATGCCACATTGAGTTTAATTTTATATGATTTGCCTACATCAAAATGTAAGTGTTAGTGAAACATATAAATAGTTGTCGCAAACTAACTTCCTAAATGTGAAACTCTTTTATCTGCTTCCGAAACTCAAAATAATTTTAACGTTTCCAACGCAAGGTTTCAGCTGGAAGCAAAGTGTTTTTTGCTGTTAAAAAAGCTCAAGGACTTAAATCGGTCACGTTATGCTTCGAAGAAGTCTTTATGTTCACGACAAAATTTACATCTTTAATTTGCTAAAAGAATGCTTAGCTTTTATTCGTTAGCAAATGAACAGATCTGCCTTCTAACGGATTTTACTCGCAAGCAATCAAAGTAAACGTTCTACTTAGAATCCAGTTCTTTGAAACAGAAATGGGTCGCACAAAATGGACATAGACAAATGTCTAAGTATGTATAAAAGTATGGAATTCGTTTAACTATTCAATGAAGTTTTTGTTATCCAAAATTAAAGTATAGGGTGATCAAAGTTAAGGTAAGTAATATTTAATAGCTGTGATTCCTTGTTAAGGTAATGTTTGGTTACATTTAAGGCTCAGAATGGAGTAGAAAGACTTTGAAATATATTATCCCTGCAAATTTAATTAATATAACATATAAATTTATTAAAAAATGAATCACTTCCCACGATGTGTAACGGAAATTAAAAAAACCAGTTTATCTGAAATTTTTTAATTCACTCGCTAACCGCTAAAAAATTAAATTCGCGAAACCTCAGGAATTCTACTGATATCTCCAATTGCTTTGGAAAGAATTTGGAAATGTTTTTTCTAATAAAAACTGTTCTTTTGTTTCTTACATTATCCTCTAGTTCAACATATTTTAAAGATTTATATTAGAAGAAGATGTAGCTAGAATTTAAAATAAATCCACATCAACCCGATGTGGACATGGTCCAATCAGAGGTGCATAAATTCCCGATGCAAAAGCAGCGTTAACATCGAAGAATCAAAACAAGGGCGTGAAATTGGCGGAGGAAAAGAAGTATGAAGGAGACCTAAGCGAAGCTAAAGGGAAATATTAATTAATTGTTATTAATTAATTAATTTCAAAATTACTCTTTGTCTCAATAGCGCAATGTGAGAATCACTGCCCTAATATAAAGGTTTTATGCGACATTTCATTGAAAATCCAGTTTTTGTATGCTATAGAAGCCTTTTATCTTGTCACTCTTTCCTAATGGTTACCGTAAGTTTTTTTTTCTAAGTTTATAACAGTTAATTTTAGTTAAAGATACTTTCCTGTCCTTCCTAATTTTGACTTAAAATTTCCTACCAGAATGTGTTTTTAGAATCGCGTTTAATGCAAATGAGTAAGAGAGTTATTTAAGCCGAAATTCCACTGACTTCGTTTTCCTCAGAGCTTCGCCTCAGAGTTTCTGACTTGCAAGCGTTCGATATTTGACTACGTCTCTCTCTAAGCTGTTAATAAGCTCGGCCGTATTACAGGCCTTTAGTACTTCGCCAGCTTATGAGGTATTTCGGGGCCAACTACTTAGAATTTTGATAGTTTCGGCTACATCTTTTTAGTTAAGTTTTATTTCTGATTACTTTGAGTTCGAGCTCAAGCAGAGGCTTTGTTGTACGCTTTGAGAAAGGATCCGACTGTACACTCATATTTTGAAGAATAATGGGTAATTAACCCTTCTTGAGTTTACGTCTCTTTTCATGAACTAAAGCGATTATTCGCTTAGCTGTTCACGAGGTTCCTACACATTTAGTTGTCAGGTAAAAGAGAGGAACATCACATTATACTTAGAAAATCAAGTTATCTGAATCGAAAATCAGGCTCTAGCGTTTATAAGTGCTCTAATTCGCGAAAAATCATTCCGCTTTTTCTCCGAATATCAAGTTTGTTCCGTATTCAAATCATCATACATTCGTATTCAAATTAAAGTAACCGAAACCGAAAATATATCATTGTCTGCAACTTAATTTGGGTTCTTTCTTTATATGTCATTCCACTCACGTACTTTCTCCAGAAAAAGTCAGTCTGGCCTACAGGAACTTTCATACTGGAAAGAGCATTAGTCACCTTTCTGTTCGGGAAAATGCGATAAAGGCGCCCATGATCGTGCTCGTTTCTGAATCCGCCTTTCATGGCCGCTAGACTTGGAGAAGTTCTTTTTCAGAATATTTTTAGTAAATGTAAATTAATAAAAGTAATTTAATACTTGGAAATTAAGTAATAAATAGTACACATAGTAATATACAAATAACATAAATAGAATTAGTTATTTATATGACTTGGCACTGCAACATTTGTTAGAATATTTTATTTTCCTAATAATATTTTACTTTTACAAGAGTTTCTGTGAAGATAATTGTGGTCTGTGGGAACTTCCGTTATTGTAAATGTACACATAGATTACAGATTTGTTGTTTAAAAAATTAACTTTAAAAACAAAACCATAAAACAAAATGCAGATTAAATTTTTAACACACCGAGTCAATTATTATTTCAGTATTGTAGAGAATAATACTTTAGTAATACACTGAGACTTAGTCATGCAGGTAATCTCGCAAATACTTTGTTTCTGAACAAAAATGCATGATATTCTCGTCCATTGCTGTTCATCCTTCCACGCATGTATTACCTGGAAATCGCAGTGATCTTGCGACGTATCCTGCCCAATGATATATTTGGCGCAAGGGGCGCATAACATAAAAATAGCCAGACCGGTGGCAAACGGGATCCAAAATGAAAAATAAAATGGATGACTATGCGTCAAGCAGCCATCAGCATTTATCACTGATGATGACTAACTATAACAGCAAACCTGTCATAACACTTTACTAAGTTTTAAAGAAATCCATACAGCGTATAACGATTGCACTGCCAATTACTTCGGGAATTTAGACCTTCAAATTAATAAAAAAATATCAAAATTCTACATGAAATACATCTGTCACAGAAACAGTTTTCGATTCGATGACACTATGGATTTTCAAAATTGTGTTTACTGTTTATTATCAAAAATTGTAATTAATTACTTGCCCAATAACTTTTTCGTATACATCTGCGCTATATGTAGTTTAAAATCACAGAAAGCTTGTATAACGTAAATTAACATTCTTTATCTTTTAAAAAAAATTGCTTTGTTTATGATAGACAGAGTGGTGGCTATGTAGCAAATAATTAATTCCTATTTCTAATTCACTGCTTTGATGTGGAGGTGATCGGTGATACAAAAATACACAATGTCGTACAGAAATGAATTGCGCAAATGCTGCCGCAAAGCAGAATACAATTTACAAAAAAAATAAAAAAATAAAACAGTGCATCAGTTAGAAATAATCCCCATCCATATCGATACAATTCTGCCATCTGGCTGGGAGGTACCGAAGGTGCTTTCGTAAACCAATCTGTGAGGTGTTGGCGCACCACATATGGAGAAGTGCATGCAATTCGGTAGAAGATTCAACATGTTGGCCATTGACTGCGTCCTTCATTTTGTCAAGCAAGGCGTACCCACTTTGCTGAGGTCTACCCACTTTGCACGCACATTTGTCATCTTTAAATCACCATGCACAATCGCCTGTAATGTTCCTTGCGCAAGCCCTGTCTCTTCCTGCATCTTGCTGAAAGTTTTGCGCCTGTTCGCCATGATCATATCCGACACAGCTGCCAGACTTGCTGCTGTATGCGATGCTGCAGGTCATCCTGCGCTGTCCGAAGCTGGATGTGTTAATCATCTTCCATCATTGTTGCCCAAGTTCTCAATGACGACGGAGAAAGGGACGGGCTCTGATTTATACCTGTCGCTTGCAGCCAGCTCCATCTATACATTCTGAGTAGCTCACGCCCCCTTGTGTTTATTTCACTTGTTTTCTCTTCTCATACGGCCTACCAGCGACCGAGCGGTAAAGACACTGAGGACTGGTAGTTCAATCCGAGGTTCGAATCCCGCGAGCGGTCTGGCTCCATGGGTCTTTTCGTGGTTTTCCCCAGGTGAAACGTGTATACGAGCCAGTTTCCCTTAGAAAGTCCTCCACAAAGGCATCCCTTAGGCAGATAGCCCTCGAGGCTTTGCCGTAATTAAATAGCCAACCTAACCTAACAATTCGCTTACTGCAACTGTTTCGTTGTGAGAGTCGTTGTGTCAATCATTTCTGCACGATACATGTATATTTCTACTTAACTAGATTTTAAAGGCACTAATACTTCAATTCATAAATCGACATCAAAAGACAAGTTTCGCAAACAAAAATGCCTTTGCTTTAAATCCGCACAAACCAATCAATAACTTCGACGGACGGAGGCTATTTCAACATTGCATTACGTTCCTCAATTACAACCTTTCCTTCCGCCTACCATGTAGGACGTTTCCTCACCAGGTCAGCAGTTTCAATTACACCTCATCGACTACTTCTCGAACAATATTGATTTCGGCCAGCTCCTAGGCGGAGGCGACTCACATAAATTTCGAATGATGTCGCTTATGTTATTCCCCTGACTTCAAGGCTATCTGCACTGTTACTACCGTCTCCTAATTACTGACGCCTTCACGAAATGCTACTCCACTGCTGCTTATGATATGAACTCTCTTCAAAATACTCAGAACTTCCCCCCTCTACTTATCCATTCTTTTCATATCATCATCTGATCGAAAATCGTACAACTAACTGCATAGATTAAGTCTACTGCCCCGGTACCCGCACCTCAACACATATCCAGTCAAAAAATATCGTACTGAATACCAAATTTTGTTACTGAAAATTACTGTAACGCATTTCAGAATTAAAAAAGAGTTAGGTATAGGAAATGAATCTGCAGTTAACGTAAAGAAGAAGGAAAATATTATTATATAAAACAATTTATCCTTTTTAAAATGGCAGAATTATGCTGAGGGTTTAGATAAGATTAATTTTAAGTATGCATTCATTGCTTGCCTTAGAGATTTTGTACGTTTCCATTCTTTTATTTTCCTATTTAAATAAATTTAAAACTTATATTAATAAAATTTACGGGGTGATATATTTCTGCGTTTATCTACTCCAAACCCTGAACCTTAAATCTGATTCATAATTACCTTAATTATGAACACCAATTAGAATTAAGCACAATTATTAATTGAACTCCATAATCTTTTACCCATTAGGACATTTCTAGTACACATTGTGCGAGCCATTACTTTATCGAAGAACCTGCGTCTAAGTAGAACGATTATTTCGATTGCTTGCGAAAGAAGTCTTACGGAAGAGCGATCTGTTCACATTTTGGGAATAAAAATTAAGCATTTTATTCAGTTCTATTTTCTATGCCTATCGGTTATGGTCTTAATCAGGCCAAATGGAACGTTTTAAGTTTTCGATTCGATGACACTATGGATTTTCAAAATTGTGTTTACTGTTTATTATCAAAAATTGTAATTAATTACTTGCCCAATAGCTTTTTCGTATACATCTGCGCTATATGTAGTTTAAAATCACAGAAAGCTTGTATAACGTAAATTAACATTCTTTATCTTTTAAAAAAACTGCTTTGTTTATGATAGACAGAGTGGTGGGTATGTAGCAAATAATTAATTCCTATTTCTAATTCACTGCTTTGATGTGGAGGTGATCGGTGATACTTAAATCAAAAATACACAATGTCGTACAGAAATGAATTGCGCAAATGCTGCCGCAAAGCAGAATACAATTTACAAAAAAAAAAAAAAAAAAAAAAAAAAAACAGTGCATCAGTTAGAAATAATCCCCACCCATGTCGATACAATTCTGCCATCTGGCTGGGAGGTACCGACCGAAGGTGCTTTCGTAAACCAATCTGTGAGATGTTGGCGCGCCACATATGGAGAAGTGCATGGAATTCGGTAGAAGATTCAACATGTTGGCCATTGACTGCGTCTTTCATTTTGTCAAGCAAGGCGTACCCACTTTCCGAGGTCTACCCACTTTGCACGCACATTTGTCATCTTTAATTCGCATACTGCAACAGTTCCGTTGTGAGAGTCATTGTGTCAATCATTTCTGTACGATACATGTATAATTCTACTTAAATAGATTTTTAAGGGCACTAACTCTTCAATTCATAAATCGACATCAAAAGACAATTTCCGAAAACAGAAATGCCTTTGCTTTAAATCCGCACAAACCAATCGATAACTTCGACGGGCGGAGGTTATTTCAACATTGCATTACGTTCCTCAATTACAACCTTTCCTTCCGCCTACCATGTAGGACGTTTCCTCACCAGGTCAGCAGTTTCAATTACAGCTCATCGACTACTTCTCGAACAATATTGCTTTCGGCAAGTTCCTAGGCGGAGGCGACTCAGACAAATTTCGAATGATGTCGCTTATGTTATTCCCCTGACTTCAAGGCTATCTGCACTGTTACTACCGTCTCCTAATTACTGACGCCTTCACGAAATGCTACTCCACTGCTGCTTATGATATGAACTCTCTTCAAAATACTCAGAACTTCCCCCCTCTACTTATCCATTCTTTTCATATCATCATCTGATCGAAAATCGTACAACTAACTGCATTAGATTAGGTCTACTGTCCCGGTACCCGCACCTCAACACATATCCAGTCAAAAAATATCGTACTGAATACCAAAATTTGTTACTGAAAATTACTGTAACGCATTTCAGAATTAAAGAAGAGTTAGGTATAGGAAATGGATCTGCAGTTAACGTAAAGAAGAAGGAAAATATTATTATATAAAACAATTTATCCTTTTTAACATGGCAGAATTATGCTGAGGGTTTAGATAAGATTAATTTTAAGTATGCATTAATTGCTTGCCTTAGAGATTTTATACGTTTCCATTTTTTTATTTTCCTATTTAAATAAATTTAAAACTTATATTAATAAAATTTACGGGGTGATATATTTCTGCGTTTATCTACTCCAAACCCTGATCCTTAAATCTGATTCATAATTACCTTAATTATGAACACCAATTAGAATTAAGCACAATTATTAATTGAACTCCATAATCTTTTACCCATTAGGACATTTCTAGTACACATTGTGCGAGCCATTACTTTATCGAAGAACCTGCGTCTAAGTAGAACGATTATTTCGATTGCTTGCGAAAGAAGTCTTACGGAAGAGCAATCTGTTCACATTTTAGGAATAAAAATTGAGCATTTTATTCAGTTCTATTTTCTATGTCTATCGGTTATGGTCTTAATCAGGCCAAATGGAACGTTTTAAGTTTTTAAACATCGAAAAATATTTATTCTTTCCCAATTGAAACCTTGTGTTCAAAAATGAAGGCAAAGAAATCTCGAGTTTCGGACGAGCATAAACAAAATTTCACCTTTAGGAAGTTTGCGAAAGCTATTCATAAGATTCATTTATTCCTATCCTTCTTTGTTCATGCCAGAAGTTTGGTTCAGATTAGAAGGTTATACAAATTTAAACTCAATGAGGCAGAGCTTAGAAGTAGGAGTTCAGCTCGGCTAGTGGAGTGTTCGCCATTGCCTCATTAAAATATAGTTCCTGCCAAATGCACCTGAAGGCCAACATTAGATAGTGGCAGTGCAACTGGTAAGCTACGTAAACGTTTAACTTTAGTGCAAAAGTCCCATATAATTATTTTTGAACTAAACTTTATAAATATTTCCAATTGAACTACAAGAGAAACTGCCTCAGCTTTGTCATACTATTTTTATACATTCTGTTTTATGAATATTTTACCTGCTGCATGAGATCTTTGCAAATATCCGGGCGATTTTAGACCTCAGCTGCTGGTGGGTTCATTTCTATAAGCAAAAAAGACTAAAAGACTAAATATTTAATTTTGAACATGCTCAAATGATACACGAAACTGCATATTTACCCAAGCAAATAATCAAACGGACAGAAATCAGACTCGGACATTCCCTTGAATACAGGAATTCAGTAGTTACAGTATACAGACTCTTTTCTGTTTGCATCTCTTATCGAATATCTTAGGAAACTGAAGCATTTTGTTTTATTTATTTGTGATAATAATAAATCTTATTCAATTTTCATCACATTTGTACATTCACTTCAAACGAACCCGATGTATATACCCAATATCAGATATCCTTCCTCCAAACACAACGCTTGTTAATGTGTAAATAAGTACTTATGTATTAATAAACTGATATGTATACTAAAATGTATTAATAAAATACTTATTAAGCAGTTTTAATCTGTAACTGTGCACTGAATAACTGAGCAAGAGTGAAATAAGTCTTAAGTTACTCTTAAGAGTTAGGTACTCGAAGCGAAACGAGTTGCGAGATATCACTTCTTATATATCTTTCTATTCATCCCTCATCGTATAGAGAATGTGGATGCTGATGATCGTGAGCATTCAGGTGACGATATATATACAACGGACAAAGCGAACTTCTCATTCCCCCCTCGCAATGCGAGTTGATTGCAAAAATTTCGTTCTCTATCATACTATCGTGTCATAGCTACAAGAGGAGAATATTTTGTAGATTTTCATTGAATTAAAAATAATTTTTTTGCTACATTTTAGTACCTTAGAGGGATTTTTTTTGTTTGTTTTGAGGTTTGTATTGCACATCGCATTTAATTTAAAACTCTATCAGTACCCGTTCGGAGCTCCATATGGTATTGTATTGTTCGCAAAACTAAGGAAATTTAGTTTCTAAAAATCTGAAGCATCCTACGCAAATAAAGAAAATTAGCCGGTTAGTAAATATTATGTCCAAAGGAACGACTTTTTCTCGGTGTCGTTTTTATTTTTCAGTAGTGGTAGAACAACTGCTTGGAGTAAAGATAAAATAAACAAATTCACAGAGTTAGCAACAAAATAATCAGTGAAGGATTTCCGTATAAGCTACACAAGCTATAGCTTAGAGCCCCCACATTTTTGGGGGCACCCCTCAAAAAAAAAATTCAATAGTAGTATAAATATCGTATAACAGACTTATAAAGGGTCCCATATCTCAAACAGCTTAGGACCTTATGAAGTCTGAATACGGCTCTGAAAATAGTTGAACACACGCTAATTTACTGCGCACGAAAGTTTTCCTAGAAGACTTTGTCCACTTTCGAGAGGACTGTATAATGTTGCCTGGGTAGCACCCGGCGTCGGAATATTCCACCACGGGTGCGCTCCCATCATAGAAGTTATGGTGGAAATATAAATTTTAAATTTGCTATTAATATTAAATTTTATATTAAGCAAAACACATACTTTGACTCAAATCTTGAGTGCTGTTCCTGAAGAAAAGTTTCCCTTGCCTTACTAACCTCGAAATTGACTGCGCTTTGTTCACAGCTTTCTCCTCCTTTAAAATGTTGCTTAGTTTAAACTTTTTAACAAAGGCGCAGCAAGAACGCTTTGGATTACTAATTTGTATCTGATTTTGTTTACATTTTAATTCATTACAGATGGCTGATATTGAGATAAATACATAAACTGAACGATAGAGTTCCTTAGTAGGTTATTTTTTCCTAGTTACCCTACAGCAAGATATAAATTTTCTTACAATTAACTTTTTGTGTAATTTAAAGCCTTTATTTCGAAGATTTTGTTTTATTTCGAAAAGGTACATATACACTATTACAAAACATTAAACTGCTAAAAAAGCGATCTCTACAAATATATAGGGAATATTTCTGTCTAATCTGAAAGTTACAAGGTGAGTTATGTAATACATAGTTTCGAAGGTTAACCTTATATTGCAAACATTTTGCCTGTAAAAAATTGGTTACTAAGAATGTTTCTGTTAAGAATGGTTTGTTTTCTTCCAAACATGTACTAATTACTATTACGGAATCAAAACCCGGTAATATCTGTTTAAAGTTTTTTGATGTGACCATAAGAAATGATGCCTGTATGCTCAATATTGCTCAATGTTTACGCAATGCTCAATATTTACGTTCCCTATAAAACGCGCTTCTTCTAGGACATTTTTTTCATCTGAAGGACTCGCTTCTTTAGATCCCAAAATTCATTGGTATGTTCACACATTTTTTCCCTGGGCGGATGCCGCCCGAATCTGGGAATGAGCGAGCATAGATCGGGTATCTGAAAAGTGACACTTTTTTGAAAGTTTAAAAGAACCATTTCTTGTTTAATTTAGGAACGAAGTTATCATTACCGAAAATAGACTTCATAAACGTTACCACCACGTCGAATTCCTTTTCGACGTCTTTACCACGCCTTGCATTACCTGGGAAAGATGCTTAACGAAGTCTCTTCTTTGCTTACTTATCCAAAAAGAGAAGAGGTTTAAAATTCTAAAATTTCTTGTTGAGCCTTTTAGTTCAATGCCTGATATTCGGACTTTAATTCCTAAAATTTATAGTGATTCCATGTGCATAATATTTTCACTTGTAACTATTCTTGCATGCATTCCAGGTTAACGCCTGCATTGTCGTCTGTATATCTATCTGTCTATCTAGCTTGTATGCATATATTTTGATTTTTATAATTTATTATTAATATTATTATTTTTATTTTTATATTTATTTTAAAATTTGTTGTTGTTCAAAAACTCAAGTGGAGCCAAACTTAAGGCAGTACTCTATTTTAGTTCGAATATTAATGTTTTAAATTATTCGCCCTTTACGAGTCAAATTGAGGCATTAAAAACGAATAACTAATTTGCATTTTCATATAGTGTTTATTTAGTTTTGATTAGAAGAGGAAGCTAGTTATTAACAAATTTATTTAATATTTTTCATATAATAAGTATAATTTATAAACTGTTAACATAATTGTAAAAGTCCATGGCATCATGGAACCTGAACCTGTTTCGATATCATATATATCTCATCAAAAAATCTGAAAATTTTTGAAATTTAAGAACTAATTTTCTAAAGTAATTTGACAGTCCAATACGTATATGCTTTATTTATTTGCTTAATACTTAGTAAAGCGTTATCGCAGTTCTTCATAAAAACAGTTGTGATTTTATGAAAAAATGCGATAATTGATGGATAGAAGTGAGGGGAATATTATGCATTTGTTCAGAAGCATTTGTCAGATTTCCTGCACAGCCAAGTCTCAGATTTAATCCTTTTAAATTAATCTCGACAAGTCTGTCAAAATTTACGTGACTCAATAAGGTACAGGAACTTGATACTGAATTTTAAAAAAACTATCTGTATTTTGTTACATGATGTTTTTTTAAATTAAATTTTTTTAAAAAAGGTCTGTAATCAATATTTGCACTGATTTAATACCTGAACATCCCAGCGATTTCATTCATCATTCTAGAAGCTGCAGTAAATGCAAAAATATAAATTTGAGAATAAAATTTCCTAACAACGATTCTAATGCCAAGGTCATATAAATGACACACACGCACTCAACGTCAGCGTTTTACGAATTTCTAAATCCCAAAAGTGCCACTGTAACTTGAGTAATAGAAAACGACAAATTTGCTAGAACATAAACTTATTCATCTATGTACAAGTCCCTACCAACGTTACTTTGTAGAAACAGTAAAAAAAAAAAAAAAATCAAACCACAATGCAAAAATCAAAACACTTAATATTTCCATTAATTTAAACATTATAAAATTGACGTAAATTATTAAAATTAGAATTTTAAGCAAAAAACAAAATAACAAATTAAATAATGCACTTACTTTTGCCCTGCATTTCTAAGCAAAAGGGCGTTTGCCCACGAGGGCTTTGAATTTCGTCGAAAACTTTAAAAGTCCGTTTCGCTTTTCCAATTGTTGCCACCAAGTATTTGGAACTTGGAACTTTGCGGTTATACTGGCTTTCAGCAGGAAATTAAAGTCCTGCTCTTGCCAGTTCCTGATGTGATCCCATGTGGGGCCTGACAGAGTAGAAACCTGAAAGAAATTTTCTCTCGTGGAGGTGCCCACCAACGGCCGAGCGGTAAAGACGCTGAACACTGGTAGTTCGGTCTGAGGTTCGAATCCCGCGAACGGGCTGGCTGCATGGGCGTTTTCGTGGTTTTCCCCATGTGTAACGTGTATACGAGCCAGTTTCCCTTAGAAAGTCCTCCACGAAAGGCATCCCTCTCTTTAGGCAGATAGCCCTCGTGTGCTTTGCCATAATTAAATACACCACCAACATCACCACCTCTCGTGGAGGTAGAAGTGTGCTGGAGAGAGAGAAAGGTGGTGTGGTGTGGTGTATTTAATTATGGCAAAGCACACGAGGGCTATCTGCCTAAAGGGAGGGATGCCTTTCGTGGAGGACTTTCTAAAGGAAACTGGCTCGTATACACGTTACACATGGGGAAAACCACGAAAACGCCCATGCAGCCAGCCCGTTCGCGGGATTCGAACCTCAGACCGAACTACCAGTGTTCAGCGTCTTTACCGCTCGGCCGCTGGTGGGCTGGAGAGAGAGAAAGAGAACAAGAAGCACTTTGCTCCTGTACTGCTACATCTTGGATGGAATCCGCCAAGCACGGGCCGGAGAAAGAAACTTAGGATGACCTGTGCAGGATAGCTCGAATACTAACTGTTCATTCGTCGGAGGCAGTCACGTGGGAGGTCACCCTTCCAGAAACTGACCCCGATCGATGCTGCTTGAAAACCAGAAAACTGGAACTTAGAATTCTGGACTCAAGAGGTGGGCGGAGGTTTTCGTCTTCAGCCAGGATTTCGTAGATAAGAATGTACGTGAAATTAGCGGGATTCACATTGATAATATTATTAAAAAAGTTGTTGTTTATTCTGCTGAGATAGTTCTGAATAGTATCTATTTTCAAGTCGAGTGGAGGGTCCTATTCCAAACATAGTAAGGAGCTTTTGTGATGATTCTTAGCACCTTATTTTGAAGCACTTGGAGTTTGCTAATGTCGTTTGCTTTGTAGTTTGCTCAGGCTGGGGAAGCATACGTGAGAATGGGTCGGATTACAGTTTCATAAATCCTCTTTTTCAGTCTGAGGGTGAGGTTTTCATTCTTTAGGAGAGGGAAAAGCCTGAAAATAATCCCGTGTGCTTTTCCGCTTACTCTAAGCATATGATCCTTCCAATTGTAGTTTTTGTTAAGGGTAACTCCCAGGTAATTAGCTTTATCAACTGTAGGGATGATTTTGCCAAAACGTTTAACCTCAGTTCTGACCCGTTTCCTCTGTCTGCGATTTCGAATGAGTAGAACCTTGGCCTTTTCTAGCTGAATGCACGTTTTCCAGCGACTGCACCACCCCTCAATAGCAGGGATTTTGGCCTGAATTCTTGACAAGGCATACTCTGGGTTTAGAGATTTGGTGGCTATCGCTGTATCATCAGCGTAGCTGGCTGCGAGAACATTTGTATCCTCGGAAAAGCATGGGAAATCGTTGGTATAGATGATGTTAAAAAGCGGGCCTAAAATTGACCCTTGAGGAATACCTGCGTAAGTAATTTTGACACATGAAGTTGCATTTCCAACTCCAACGGTGCAAGTTCTATTTTCAAGGAAGGACTTGATAATGAGTATCAGATTTCTGGGGAAACCGAGATGAATTAGCTTATAGATTAGCCCTGGATGCCAAAAGCCTTTGCCACGTCTAGCATCAGGATAGCAACACTCATTCTGTTGTGCATAGCCGCGCCGATGAGCTCCGTGAGCCTGACTAACTGCGTTGTGGTCGAAAGTCCTTTCCGGAAACCGTGCTGGTGATCAACGAGAAAGACCAAGTTTTCTTGCATTCTGAGATAAATAATACTTTCCAGGATCTTGCTTATGGAAGACAGCAGGCTGATGGGTCTAACGTTTGCCGGGTAATCCTGTGCTTTCCCTGGCTTAGGAATCATCAGGATGCTTGCTTGCTTCCAGAAAAGCGGGAAATAATTTTGATACAAACATGCATTGAGAATGCCTGTTAATTTGCATACGGTCTTAAAAGACATGTTTTTCAGCATCTGGTTCGTGATCTTGACCTTTCCTGGAGCTTTCTTTAATTTAAGTCCCTTAATAATGTTCTGCACTTCGTGCGGCGTGGTTAGTTTGATAGAAGGTTCCGTAGAAGGGGAGTGCAGCCATTGATCGTTAAGGTAATGAACTTGAATGTCCGAACTATGATCTGAGGGGAAGGAATTTGGAATGAACTGTTTAGAAAGGTGTTCCGCAAAAAGTTCCGCTTTGTCTTGATAGGAGTAAGCAAATCCGTTATCCCCCATTTAAGCGGTTTTCTGGCAGAGCAGGGGCGTTTTAGTGTCCTTGTATGACGCCAGATGGCGCCAGGTTCGTCGTTGATCTTTTTCCATCTTATCCTGCCATAAGCTAGAACGATGGTCCTGAATCTTTTGCTTGATTTTCCTATTAAGCCTGTTAATTTGAGTTTTGATAGCAGGATCCCAGGTGACATTAAATTCCTTTCGGAGATGATTTCGAAAGCAGATTATTTCACAAATATTGGCAGGAAGCGTGTGCTCATGTCTGACACTGTCAACCTCATTCGTAGCTAGGGACTTACCAGAATGCAGGTACGAAGTAAAGTCTGTTATAGCACGTTCAATATCCGAAGTGCTTTGTAACAAGTCACATTTAAAATCAGTGGTCATGAAAGTATTATGATAAAGATTCCAATCAGTATGCTTAATTCGCGGTAGGTTCTTAGCATTTTCCACTCCAAGGTAAGCAAGCACAGGTACATGATCAGAAGACATGTCACATGTTACCGTAATAGCCATAGGAATATTGAACCTCGTAATAAAAATATCCAGAATGTCAGGCCGATGGTTGAGCATATTTGGCCTATAGGTAGGCTCATCCGGCACATGCAGAAAGACAGGGTAATTACACACAAAATCATGCACTATGCGTCCATTATAATTCGAGTTGCGGCATCCCCAGCCGAGATGCTTGGCGTTTAAATCGCCACCTAGAAAGGTGGGGGAGTCTGAGTTAATAAGTCTATCCAGAATTTCAGCACTGAGCTTGTTCCCAGGGCAGGTATGCACCGCACAGAAAGTGACTTTCCCAATGTCGGGTAGATTCGCCATCACTTTAACACTTTCCATTCCATCACAAGTTTCTGAACTTTTCGATATGAATCAAATGTCCTTTAAACATAAATGAGCACTCCGCCACCACGGTGGTGGAGTCTGTCACTATGGTAGCTGAAATAATTGGCTATCCTTAAGGAGTGCGAAGGGTTAGCATGGGTTTCTGTAATTAAGCAGATGTCTACGTCATTTTGCTGGATAAATTCATGAAGTTCCGGTATCTTAGAGGTAACGTTCTGCGCGTTTCAGAGCAGGATCTTAACAGGAGAACTTTGCCGGGAGGTGGGATTATCCATGGTTCGGGGAAGCTGACCTGACTGTGTCCTCTATCATAGAGGCGGTAGGAAGTGCCTTCGCTACATCAGCAAACATAGAGATGGCTGTTGTGAGCTTTTGAATTACCGCATTAGCTTCGTCGAGCTTTGCTTGAAGCTCACTGAGTTGTGGGAAGGTTGCTTGTGGCGCCATCTGTGGGGGAGTAGCATTACTATTATTGACTACTCTATCTGCATATGATACGCCTTTTTGCACAAAGGATGAGCGAGGCTTGGGGTAGAACGAAGAACCTTTAAAACTGGCAGTATGAGGAAGTCTGCAATGACAGCACTTTGGTGGTACATCCTTGGGCTTGGTGCAGTCACGAGACTCACACCCCTGATCACATTTGACACACCGTGGTGCGTGACGGCATTGAATTTGAGCGTGGTCTTGGCATCGGAAACACTGCGTGATACCGCGTCTACCTCTGTATCTTTCAACTGTTATCCTTAGCCTCATAAGATACTTTAGATTATTAAAAATGTCCTTGGTTTTCTCATTCCTTTTTAGCAAATCAGGAATAGAGGCATGGGGGCAATTTCAGGACCTTTTTGGCGAGACATTTGTACAACCTTTTTAACAGCGTATCCTTCTGCAATGAGAGCATCTTGGATATCCGTAACTGGGGTGTCAATCGGAAGGCTACGAATGACGACTTTGATGTTTTTGTCTTCAGCAAGCTGATATGAATGAAATTTAATCTTTTTGTCGTCAAGGAGGTCCGTGATGTTACGATAAGTCTTACTGGAATTGACTTTGATTTCGAATTCATCTACGGCTTTCATCTTTGCATTAAATTCACTGTAGCCGGAGTTATCCAATAGATCAGTAATATCCTTCCGTTTCCAGTTTGAATCCTTAATGACAATCGGCGGAAGCTTCGAACTTCTTTTCGGAAACTTAAATTCTTCAGATACATGAGCATCACTTATTTGCCCAGCCGGGCACGTGACCTCATCTGTATTTCCGATAGGCCGCACCATGCTTTCCGTCAGGGACGTACTTGCAGCTGGCTTCTCGGAGGATTCACTAGATGGCGCCACTTTAGCGTGGCTACTGGTCGCCACTTTAGATGGGTTTGTGGAGGAGATTTCATTCGGCATTTTGAATGAATCATCAGCTTTTTCAGCCCTCCATTTCATCCTGCGTTTTACTGCAACATCGCTTTGGGTAGTTGAGTGAGTACTCCGTTCAGTGCCATGGGTATGAGCTTTTTCGGGAGGAAGCTAAGTTAGCACATGGTATTTGTTTTTCAAATCCAATTCGGCTGACTTTTCAGGGCTGAGCGGCCGTTTAACACTGTGGCTGGGGGTAATCCATTCCATGCTTGAATCCACATCGTTAGAATGGTTAGACTCAGATTAAGAGGCCAAATCTCTTTCCGTGTTATGTATTATATCCATAAATCTGTTCAGGAATGCCAATTCAACTTGCTCATAGGGAATCAGGCTATCATTCCTGGAAGCCAGTGCATGAAAGCGATCCACAATTTTCTGAATAATTGACATTTTCCAGATCAAGTCCAAGTCAAGAAAATTAGAGCTAGGCAAGAAATAGGGCACGCAAGGACCTTTTAGAGTCCCCAGAATACAATGTTCAACGGGAACAAACCTTCTGCATGTGCCAACAAGTGCAGAAATATGCGAGCAGTTAGCAGAGTAACGGCAATCAAAAGCGAGGGGAAAGAAAAACCCAAACAAACTTTCGTTTAACCGTTCTCGTCTCACCAAGTATTATAGCTCTGTATTATATTTAAAGAAATTAGGTAATTGTGGAATCTGCATATGTGTATTTTTCTCGCATTGTGATAAAACAACGGTAGCTAGAGACATCAAATTTTGAATAACGTAATCCTCCACCGAATAAGGGCTTCTGGAAGTTCTAATTTGGAATTTGTTTCATAATCGATTTTATATTTTGTAACGAAATGTAACGAAATGAGGTCGTCTTTCTTCTGAAGGTAGGACCGATGTTCATGACGAACAAAGAACAGGTCGGCCATCTGTGATCTCTGATGCCCTTCTTCAGAGAACAGAGGAAGCAATTCTTGCGAATAGACGTCTCAAATTGAAAGAATTGCATCAGACAATACCGGAAGTGTCAATGGCAATTCTTTATGAAGTTTTGACTGTCAAGTTAGGGTACAGGAAATTGTGTGCGCGCTGGGTTCCAATAAGCGGCAACCTTCTATGACTGTGGGATACAAAAGCTTGTGCACCGACTTAACAACTGTTTGGATAACGGGAGTGATTATGTCGAAAAATAATAAATAATCCAGTTAATAAGATGTAACTGTCGTTTTCTAAATAAATGCTTTTTTTAAGGAATGCGAGCCATTGTATCTTTACTTTTCGATATGCCCTCGTATATAACACTTCTTAAAACCAAAGGTATTTTTCCTCATTTAGAGTGGATGGTTATAAACGCACCAGAAAGGTTTTATATTCCAGTCATTTAAGGCAAATTAACTAATTAAAGATATAAATACATTCCAGAGTCTGCAGATCAAACTTAAAGGTTTGTCATAGCACTTCTGTATTAGTCAGAATTGTTGACTTCTCTCCCATCGTCCCTTGTCACTTGTCAACTGGGAAACCATCCAATGTCCAACTTCTCCAAAACCACATGTCAGGCAAACAATATTATTGGTCTGCCTAGAATATAATTAGTCGAGCAATTAGCGCCCCAACTTTCACAACATGCAGCAAATACATAAGATGTAATTTTTATAATTTTACTTTCGATGTTCTGTTTGAGGATTGTTGATGTCATGTACAAGCAAACAAGTTTTGAAAGGGTGACTAAAGTTTTTTGCCGAATATATCTGAATTAGAAATGGGGCGATAAATTAGCCAAATATCTGAATCCTATTTTTTTATCCTAATTTCTATTTTTAAATAATTTTTATAAATTTTTAGAAAGGGTTTTGATTTGTAACCTATACAATTTTTACCATCATCTTAAAGTAGGTGTAGTTCTAAGCATACCTGCAAGAAATTCGAGTTTTTTATTCAAAATGTTCTAAGATATACTCGAATTTACATATTTTCGGGTTCTGAAATTTCGCATCTTTTTTTTTTTTTTTTTTTTTTTGAGCGATAATAACGCCAAATGTGGTTTAGGGATTTTTGTTACAGTGAATTCCCACAGCTATTTTTGACCTTAAATTTCAAATAACTTTTTACGGAAAATTGATTATATGAAATTTTTCCCCTCAATGAGGCGTAAGAAATATTTATTAATACTATATGAAACGTTTTTTTTAATTAATAATATAATTCAAATTTTTAATTTTTCTTAAATTTCTTTCTTCTTTTTTCACTTCCTTGTACGAAGTAAAAAGGAAGTATTGTAATCGCGAAAAGTTTCTAGCAGCATATTTCAACGAAAATATCCATTTTGACCGCTATCCAATGCAATTTAACAATGTTTTTGCGTGATATCTGTACGTAAGGGCAGAATAAAAGACTCTTTTCCTCCAAAAAAATTATAAAACTGGTTAGAAATGAATTCTGAAGAGAATTTTTCATGGCGTCTGTACGAACGTATATGTATGTACGTAAGTACATATCTCGCATAACTGAAAAACGAGTAGCTTCAGAATGTTGAAATTTTGTATATAGGACTGCTATAACATGTAGATGTGCACCTCGTATTCTGGTTGCAATCGGCCGCATCAAACGTATATAAATATATTTATATATATATCCACTCTGTTACCCGGCTCAGTGATCTCAGTTTCTTTACGCTTATATGTTTGTAAATTGTACGTTTTTTGCTTTAAAATGATTGAATTATGTTGTTCTTATCTTCCGGTTAAGGTTTTTATGCCTTTAGTAAATCTGTATGCAATATTTTGAGAGCGGCACTTAAACAGCTTTAACATTTTTAATTATCAAAAATGTTAAAGCTGTTTAAGTGCCGCTAAGCCTAATAATTTTTTTGATGGTGGCCATTGCTTGTTTACATTTGAAACAGCAGGATATTGGATTTGTTTCCAATCTAGAGAAACTTAGCTTCGCAACAACAAAGATAACGCCTTCATTTATTATTGCGAATTAAATCATGCTTAATCCTTTCTTGAATTTTTTTGAGGAAATCAGTGTTTAAGATTTACTTCGTAATTTTTAATACATATATTTTGAGCTTTTATATATTTTCGTCTTGTCGCGAAGCGAGAAGTGAATTAATTGAATGAGAAATACTCAGTCGTCTGTGAAAAACTGTTGCTTTCCTGTTTTGTTTGCTTAATTTCTTTCATACATCGTTTTAACTTTATTATAGTATTTGAATAGAACATGTGGCAACGATAATTCTTCAAATGATAAAAATTTTGTGCATTCAAAGTGTCGTTATGGTGAACAAATATAGTGAATTTTAAAGAGTGCATTTATTCTATTGTGGTTTATGCGCTGTCGACGAAGTAGATTTAATTCAATCCAGTCAAGTTAAATGAAATTCAAGAAAAAAATGCGTGTAATTTAATATTCCGTACAATTAAGTCATGTGGTGTACACATCAGATTTTTTTAAAAAATATTTGTGAGAGTAAATTTTTACCTTTCGTATTATCGTTTGCTACTTTACTTTGACTTCATGTAAACTGAATTCTCTAAAACTGAGAAGGTTCGTTTGATGTTTATTTTCACAATGTTTTTAAGCAAACGGGTTTGTTTTTGGTTTGGTTTATTTAATTATGGCAAAGCACACTAGGACTATCTGCCTAAGGGGAGGGATGCCTTCGCGGAGGACTTTCTAAGGGAAACTGGCTCGTATACGCGTTGCACATGGGGAAAACCACGAAAAACGTCCATGCAGCCAGCCCGTTCGCGGGATTCGAGCCTCGGAACGAACTACCAGTGTTCAGCGACTTTACCGCTCGGTGGCTGGTGGGCCCTTAAGCAAACAGGACGTTGATAGTTTGAGTCATATCCCAGCTTTAAAAATTATATACATAAGTATAAATTTTTCCATTAATCTTCTTCGAAAGAATCATTTAAGTAGCTGATTTTCTCTCGTGTTATAGATTGTATGAAAAACATGATCTTTAATATGATTTAGATTGTTTTCAGCCCATATAATAATCGGGTCACTCGGTGGTACAGAATAAACACTTCTGGACTGTTTTATTTCTTTGTCATTTAGCAAAAAACTTTTAATTAAAATATTTATCATTTGGACTTTGCTTTAAGTTTATTTATAGTTAAAATGCCTAGAAAATGAAAAGTTGGCTTCAGCTGAAATTCACTTGATCTACTTGATATTTTAAAAAAATTGACAAGAATGCAAAATTTATAGAAGTGTAACAATCAAAAAATCTTAATTTTCTTGTCTGAGCACTGAAAATAAATGCAGAAGGAAAGAAGAAAATTAGGGAGAAAAGTAAGCAAAAATTTGAAGGGAAATATGGCTGTCAGAAATACCAATGTGCTTTGAAAAGTTGAATGCTTCTGAATATACTTTCAGAATACTTCAAGGAATTTGGCTGTTCCAAGAGAAAACACTTGGACGTGTACGCCAGCAAATCAATTGAACTTGCTATCATTGCAAATTAAAGGGAAGAACGACTAGTTTTCGACTATATGTATAAATTTAAATTACGTTATAGAACATCATATCATCGTAAACGAAGAATCCCATGATTCCTTAGTCAAATTATTTGAATATTCAGAAATTTATCCAGCGATGTATTTTGTGGATGTTATTTAAAGACGTTTCTCCTCTTAATGAAACCAGTCTTTCCTTTCATCTCATGCTTTAAAACGCTTAGTCTCTAAAGACTGATAAAGGCTCGGACTAAGTACTGATGAAATGGATTTAATTTGATTATTCAGTTCAGGCGAAGCAGGGCTATCTGCCTAAAAAGAGGGATGCCGTCTTGAAGAACTTTCTAAGGGAAACCAGCTGGCATACACATTACAGGGAGAAAAACCACGAAAACGCCAATGCAACCAGCCCGTTCGCTGGGATTCGAATGCTGGAAAGAACTACCACTGTTCAGCGACTTTACGCTTGGCCGTTTGTGGGCCTTTATGAAATGGAAGGCGGTAACTTTATTTTAAATGAATGTCAGAAACACCAAAATATTTCGAAAAGTTGGATGCTTTTTATATACTTGCAGTATGTCTGAAGAAAAAGAGCAAGCCATTAAGAAAAAAAAATTTTTTTGCATAGCATTTATTATTTTTTATTAATTTAAAACTTTTCAATCTTATGATATTTGATTCTTGCGATTTCAAAAATAAAAAAAAATAACTAAAATATGAATAACATTTTAAGAAATTAAATGTAGAATGATAAAATTGTGTAAAGCAATGAGTACAATGTTAAAGCTAAATAAAGTATTTATTCCTCCTTCTTTAGCGACCCTTCGTGATGTAGTGATCAGCACATTCAGCGCGTAATTGAGAGGTCCGCGGTTCGATGCCTGGCGAAGTCGTTTGTTAATTTTTCATCTCCTTTGCTTCCAAAAAATACCGAATGTCTCTACAGCTATGTAAAGTAATACATGAAAGTCATCCTAAGTTAAAATGTTGGTTATACATCTTTCTCCTTTATATATCTTTTCTGAACGGAACATTGAAAATCGTGTTAACTGTGCTTTACTGTATTTTATCTTTTAATATATTCAGTTTTCAGATGCATCGTAGTCTGGGACACAAAGTGTAGTTCCGAAAGAAACGCAATTCAAATAAATAAAATGAAATCCTGAAAATTTAAATTAATAAATATATTTAAAACTTACAGTAATTTCCCATTACATTCCTGAGAAGGAGCTGCACACTAAACATTAGTTTATCATAGCAAGAAATACTGGTGCAGTATATATACTCGTATATATATATATACCTGATTATACAATTGAGAATGATAAGATTTAACATGCAGGTAAAGTAAACCTGCAAAAGCTTAAAGGCAAGCAATTAATGCATACTTAAAAATAATTAAAATTAATGCATACTTAATTAAAAATAAACATAGCTAAACAGTCAGCATAATTCTGCCATTTTAAAAAGGCTAAATTATTTTATATAATAATATTTCCCTTCTCCTTTACGTTAGCTACATATCAATTTCTTATATCTGTTTGCTCTTCAATTCTTAAATGCGTTCATTTAATATTCAGTAACAATAGTTGGTATTCAGTACGATATGTTTCGACTGGATACGTGTTGACGTGCGGATACCGGAGCAGTAGACCTAATCTAACACAGTTCGTTGTACGATTTTCGATCAGATGATGACATAAAAAGAATGAATAAGTAGAGCGGGAAGTTCTTAGTATTTTGAAGAGAGTTCATATCATAAGCACCAGTGGAGTAGCATTTCAAATATTTTGAATACATTTGAATACGTCAGTAATTAGAAGCGGTTAGTAACAATGCACATAGCATTGAAGTCAGTGGAATAACATAATCGACATCAACCAAGCTCTACATGAGTCGCCTCCGCTTGGACACTTGCCGATAGAAATATGGTTCGAGAAGTAGGCGATGAATTGTAACTGAAGTAAAGTGCTGAGGTGGTGGAAAAGCATTCTACATGGCAGGCGGCTGGAAAGAAAAACGGTGTAATGAGATATGTAGTGCAATGCCGAGGTAGTCTCCGCCCATCGAAGTTAGCGATTGGTTTATGCGAATTTAAAGCAAAGGTATTTTTGTTTGTGGAATTCGTCTTTTCTTGACGATTTAGTGCCTTTAAAATCTATTTAACTAGAATTATACTTGGATCGTACAGAAATGATTGACACAACGGCCTTCACAACGACACTATTACACTTTGCGAAGAAAAACAAAAGAAATAGACACAAGGGGGCGTGAGCTACTCAGAATGCATACATGGAGCTGGCTGCAAGCGAACGGTATAAGTCCGCTCCCGTCCCATTCGCCGTCGTCATTGAGAGCTTGGACAGCATTGATGGAAGATGATTATCACGGTCAGCTTTGGACAGCGTGGTTCCTACCGAAGGAAGGAAGGGATATAGGGTAGTGAGATCCTTCCTCTCATGGTGTCTGTGTGCGATAACAAATCACCCTCAAGGCGTACAGTATCCCGTTGGTCGGCCAAGTTCAGGAGTGGCGTGGAGACCACAGCCATAGGTGTCAGCGCGGGAAGACCAGCAAGATCGCATTCAGCAGCAAATGTGTCAGATGGGTCGGATTTGATCATGGCGAACAGGCGCAAAACGTTCAACAATATACAAGAAGAGTCAAGGGTTGCGCAAGGAACATTGCAGGCAATTTGTGCATTGATTTGGGTATGACAAATGTGAGTGCAAAGTGGGTGGACATCGGACTACGCCTTGCTTAACAACATGAAGGAAGCAGTAAATGTCCAACATGTTCAATCTTCTGCCGAATTGCATGCAAATTGTCCATATGTGGTGCACCAACAACTCACAGATTGGTTTACGAAAGCCCCTTCGGTACCTCCCGGCCAGATGGCAGAAGTGTATTGACATGGGCGGGGATTATCTCTAACTGATGTACGAGTACTAACAGCTTTTTGTTAATAGATTGTATTCCGCTCTGCGGGAGCATTTGCGTCATTCAGTTGTGTACGACCTAAATGTATTCGCTACTACTCTCACCAATCACCTCCACATCACAGTAGCGAGCAGACACACAGAGGATAAGAAAGAAAGAACTATTTTCTACATACCCACCGCTTTGCCTGTAATGAGCAAAGCAGTTTGTTTTAAATAGCATATGCGGTAGTTACCGTGATTTTAAGCTACATATAGCGTTAGAGTATATGAAAAAACTAGTACGTAATAAATTACAAATTTTAATGATAAGTATAATCTTAAATAACAAAAGTGATTTCGAAAATCCATGGCGTCATTTAATAGTGTGTGTGTGATTATGGCAAAGCCTCGAGGGCTATATGCCTAACGGGAGGGATGCCTACGTGGAGGACTTTCTAAGGGAAACTGGCTCGTATACACGTTACACATGGGAAAAACCACGAAAACGCCATTGCAGCCAGCCCGTTCGCGGGTTTCGAACCTCGGACCGAACTACCAGTGTTCAGCGACTTTACCGCTCGGCCGCTGGTGGGCACGTCATTTAATAGAAATCTGTGTCCATGACACATGTATTTTGTGGCATATCATAATCGGACTTAAAGCCGGCTCAGAGGCAAGCATCGAAGCGCGCGCAGTAAAACGAAAAAGCCTATAATGCGAGTAGAGGTAGTTATGGAGAGTTGTAGATATAAGCGTGTATGCGAGTGATGATATATTTTGTATATATAATAAAAGTAACATGTAGTTTAAAAAAAGAGTGTGTCTTGTGAAATAATTACCCACTAAAGGACACACGGTAACTGCCGACGAGGATGTGTGATTTAAAAAAAAAATGTGCCTAATGCAATCTCAATAAGGATAGGGGGGATTCCTCAAAGACGGCTGAAGTTAAAGCTTCTATAATCATTTTTTCTTTCGGAAGATCATGGAGCAGCTTGTAACTGAGTTGCTAGCGCAGAATAGAGCTCCAATGCAGAGACGTATTTCAGTTATTACTCCGCAGATGGACAATTCGAAACGTTCGGTTCAGTTAGAAAAATATAATGAACACGAAGAACGGTTTGATTTCTTTTTGAAAAGATTCGAAAGTTATTTATATATACAAAATGTTTCACAGGATAAGCGCGGGAAAGTATTGATTTCTAGTTTGTCCGGAAAAATGTATAGTCTCTTAAAAAACTTGCTGGCTCCTGATAATCCTTCCGCTAAAGATTACCATGTGTTAGAAACATTAAGAAATCATTTAAATCCTAAGCCACTTATAATTCCTAGCAGACATGTATTTTTAAATTGAAAGCAGCACGAGAGGGAAACAATCAGTGTGTGCATGGCAGAGTTAAGGTCACTTGCCATACCGTGTGCTTATGATCAGAATATGTTACATACGATGTTGCGGGATGTATTTATTAGTGGGCTTAAAGATGGAGTTATTCTGGATAGAATTTTTGAGCAGGATTATATCAGTTTATATGAAATTTTATAAATAACTTGGCCCACCAGCGGCCAAGCGGTAAAGTAGCTGAACACTGGTAGTTCGGTCCAAAGTTCGAATCCCGCGAACGGGCTGGCTGCATGGGCGTTTTCGTGGTTTTCCCCATGTGTAACGTGTATACGAGCCAGTTTCCCTTAGAAAGTCCTCCACGAAGGCATCCCTCCTATTAGGCAGATAGCCCTCGAGGCTTTGCCATAATTGCACACACACACACACATTATAAATAACTTTTGCAATGGAAAAAGCGTTAAAATGTGCAAATGAAATAATTGGGAAACCATTGGAAATTAAAGAATTTAGTGCCAGGAATAAAGGTAGTCAGTCGGCTAAGTCAGTCGCTCCAAAAGAAAAAGTTTGAAAAACAAACCTTCGCAGCTAGAGTGCTAAAGGCAAATTGTGTTCGCGATGTACGGGGACTGGCCATGATAGAAATTCTTGTAAATTTAAGACACGCATCTGCAGATTATGTAAGAAAATCGGGCACATTGAGAGTGCATGCTACAACACTAAAAAAGCTAAAAAAATGAAACCGAAACAAAAACAATTAGATGTAGGAAAGGAAAATACAGTTCCTATAAATAGCATAAATTCCAGTGAGGTGAAAAATAGGAAACCGCCCACAATGGTCCAAATGAACATAAAAGGAAAACCGGTAGCTATGGATCTGGATACAGGGAGTGCAGTATCGGTAATGAGTTTAAAAAAATTACGGCAAATTTCGAAAAAGAAAATTAAAAATACAAGTCTGTTATTTAAAACATATAATGGAGAAAAACTGATACCTTTAGGTTTCACTGCAGTTAAGGTAGAATATAAAGGTCAAAATAAAAACTTAAATCTTTTTGCATTGTTAAAGAAAACCTTGATACAATATTTGGTCGAGAATGGCCTTCAGAGATAAGTTTAGATTGGTCTTCAATAAAGGCTCACAAAACAGTAGTTTAAATAAATTATTTGAACAATATAAAGATATTTTGGACAGAAAATTAGGAGAGATAAAATGTTATGAGGTTCGATTTGAATTGAAGCCAAATGTTTCACCAAAATTTTGTAGAGTTAGGCAAGTACCATTTGCATTAAAGGGTCGGATAGATGAAGAAATTCGTCGCTTGGAAAAAGAAGATATAATCGAAAAGTTTGAAACTTCGGAATGGGCAACTCCAGTAGTACCAGTAATTAAGCCGGACGGCTCTTTACGTCTTTGTGCCGACTACTCGGTGACAGGAAACCCAAATACTGTTACGCATAAGCACCCTTTGCCGACCATTGAGGAAGTATTTTCATGTTTGAGGGGGGAAAAACATTTTTCAAAATTTTATTTTAAACATGCTTGTTTACAAATGAAAGTACACCCCGAGACTCCAAAATTGCTAACAACAAAGACACAGAAAGGATTATATAAGTGTAAGAGATTAATATTCTGGCTAAATGCAGCGCCGGCAATCTGACAACGGTACGTAGAGACGGACTATTCCACGAAATGGAAGAGTGTAAGATCTTCATAATGATGCGCGGATAACAGGCGCGGATGATGAAGCACATATAAATACTTTAAAAAAGTTCCTCCAGAAATGTAAAACTCACGAACTAAAATTAAATTTATAGAAAAGTAATTTTTTTAGGATGAGATAAAATTTTTAGGTCATAAAATTGATGCTAATGGTTTACATAAAACTTATGTAAAAATATCAGCGATTTGCAAAAGACACAAGACCCAGAAATGTCCAGGGAATTCAAAGCTTTTTGGGATTGGTTAATTTTTATGCAAAATATTGCTCTAAATTAGCGGCAATCGCAAATCCCTTATATCAATTAACAAAGAAAAACTCAAAATGGGTTTAGACGAAGGATTGTCAGGAGGCTTTTCTAAACATTAAAAAATAATTGTGTTCACAAAACATTTTGATACATTATATTTCATAATGTATCAAAATTGCCCTTAACATTGGCAACTGATGCATCAACAGTAGGGTTAGGTGTGGTACTTTCTCATAAACTTACTGGGGGAACAGAAAGGGCAATTGCATATGCTTCAAGAACATTGACTGAAACAGAGAAAAATATTCTCAAACCGATAAAGAAGCTTTATCAATCATTTGGGGAATAAAAATATTTTTTCTGTACTTAAAAGCAGGAAATTTACGTTAATTACAGATGATAAAACTCTTGTTGCAATTTTCGACTCAAAGAAAGGCATGCCAGTTTTAGCAGCAACAAGACTCCTACATTACGCTTTGGGCTTTACAGTCATTCAAATTCGATATTATTTGCCGTAAAAAAAGAGCATGGTAATGCTGACTTTCTATCACGATAGCTGACGAACGCAGAACAACTGTCTTTTCAGGATGATGAAACTATTTTTCAATTACAGCAGATTGAAACTCTTCCAATCACGGCCAGAGATTTGGCTAAAGAAACTGAAATTGATGCAGAACTCAGTCCTCTGCTACGAATACTTCAAATTGCTGGTAAACCGAAAGGAAGGGAGGTGGAGTACAGCGTCTAAGATGTCTGTATAATTGTTGTGTAGAGAATTTGTCTGATAGCGGTATAAAAACTAGGTGAATGATTTTCTGATTTATGGAAATTTTAATTTTATTTGATTCTGAATTATTTATTTTAAGGCTTTAATTTTGGGGAAAAACAGATGCTTCTGGGATTATTATTTAATTTAAAAGAATATTATTTATTTTCTTTTATTTGCAAATTTTGTACAAGCTTTGATTCATTGTGAAAGAAGCAGGGAAAGGGAAGCAATTTTTTGCCAAGTCATGATTTCGCGCGCTTTGTCCTTTAGAATGTTCTAGAAGGAATTTCATTGATAGTTGACCTTAAGAGAGGAAGTACGTGACAAAAAGATCAAAGGTTGCTACTTGTCTTTCAATGTAAGTCATTCAGGTTTTTGGTGATTGAGGGTCCGGTTGTTTGGCTAAGTGAAGAAGGGCGCGCATGCGCGATCACCCTTATTTCCGCATTCAGGGCTTGAAAACGCAAATTTTGCCAAAATTAAGGGGGCGATAAGTGAAGCCATAGTGGGAGCCTGCGTTGGTGAAGGAGACGAAGGAAATTCGAGTTGGAATGACTGACTCACACTCTCTTACTGACTTACGGGCTTGCTGGACTTTTGGGACGTGACTCTTGAAAACCGGCTTGAAAGAGATAGGCAAGATGTAATTCACGACGAGAGATGTTTCCCGGCGGGGAGCGGCAAATATGCTCCCCGGCCGCGTTTTGGTTAAGAGGACTCTCTTACTGACTGGCGTGTGGAACTTACTTGAGACGTTACTCGTGAAGCTTGCTCTTGGGATGAGTAAGAACAGGCGAGCCGTAATTGCCTAGAATAAACGTTTCTGGCCGGAAGCTGCAAACACGCTCCCTTGCCGCGTTCTGGTAAAGAGGCGAAATTTGAACGAGTTACCTGCGTGTTGACTTAGGACTTTCAGGATCAAGCGGATAGCCGTCCTGGGCAGCAGTGCTCCTGTTTCTGTTTTACAGAGGTAAAATTAGTTTCGTCACTATGAAAACCAGTTACCTGCGTGTTGACTTTAGACTTTCAAGACCAAGCGGATAGTCGTCCTGGGCAGCAGTGCTCCTGTTTCTGTTCTACAGTGGTAAAACAACGTCGACATTATGAGAACCAGTGTAAAGATGAGCCCGGCCGACGTCAACGCTTATTAAGATACGAGTCCTCCACTTCAAGACGTCTTTACCAGATAAGTAATTTTTTTTTTTGGATTGAATTCTCACGGTAATCTATATAACATTGGTGCCGTGACCTCTGCTTAGTGGGGGATCAGATCGAGAATTGAATTTGGATTTTGAATTTACCTATTTTGTGTAATTTACTGTTTTAATGAAGGAGTTAAGTCTATGTGCTAGGATTAATTAGTTTTGATTTGTGTTTGCTTATTTGTTAATACGAGAGTGATAAATTTGGAAAATGTGTGTGAATTTCAGGAATTTTGGACTTTAACGTTAGGCAAACAGAATTGAACTTTAAAATTAGGAAAAATATATATTTTAATGTAGCAGAATAGGTACTGTACATTTTTACTGTTGAAAATCGTGTTTTCTGGATGTATATTTTGATTTCTGATACAAGATGGAAAATGAATTATTTCACGATAACCCTATGCTATTTGTGTATCCTTGTATAAAGTTTCGAGTGCTTGTCTTTAAAAACTGGACTCATTTTATGAGCACTTCTAAGAGAAAGAGATTAAAGACTCTAATTATTTTACTGAATGAGATAAGCCATAGCTATGCGTAGCTAGAAATTTTTTTTTGTGTGTGTTTTTGCTAATTATTTTACGCAGAATCTTGTGAAATGTGTAATTGTGAGGGGTAACGTTAGAGAAATTTTTGATTTTTTGAACTAATTAAATATTAATTTGTGAAATGTATGTAATGTTTTCATGATTATCTAGCGTAGTATATTATTACTTTTTGATTTACAATGTTTTGATATGATTCCAGTATATTGTGTAATGTGATAGAAAATTTAAATTAGTATTGAGCAATGAATTTTATAAGTTCTTAAGGCATAATGATACAAATGAATGAGTTAAAAAAAAATTGAAGGTTATTTTTCATTGCAAAATTCTGTTTTAAAGTGAACATGGGTTAGATTGGAATTTTTGCCTGAGATCAGCAATAGTGATGTTTGCATATTTAATTTTTTTTTTTGGATTGAATTCTTCAGCTTGAGTGAAGTTCTAATTAGTTTAATGAGTCAGAGTAATTGAGATTAGTTATCTTCTGAGTTTTAAGTTTGTGAAAAGTTGTCATGTGAGAATTGTTTAAACAGTAGAAATTTAGTCTTGTGAATTGTAGAAAGTGAAGTTTAATGAGAATTTTGTGACAACGGGAATTTGTTTTGTGAAAATGTTTGAAATAAGTTTGAGAAGATTAGTTACTTTTGCTCTGTACTCATGTGTGGGAATTTTCTGTTGATTACAAGTAGTTTGTCTTGAATTTGCTAGTGAATCGTAATAGATTAGATTTGAGTTATTGAATTTTCTTTCTTGGTTGGACTTGTTGTTGAATTTGGGGTTAATTCTTGTTTTGGCTTAAGTTTTGTATTTGAATTGGTAGTATCAAGATAGTTGTATCAGGTTTTTGTTTTGTTTTGGTGGTTTCTGCCAAGGTCCGTAAAATGTAAGTTCTCTGATGTTTGGTTTCTGTGGAAGAATTGAGATTTCTGTGGTCATAGGAAAATAGTAGAATTTGAGTTATGGATTTCATCTGTGGGATTTTTAGGGATTTTTGAGTTACGAGTTATGAGTATTTTTTTTTAGTTTAGCACTTTTGAGAACTTTGCATTTGTTGCTTGCAGTTAGGTCTTGCGTGAAGTTGTAATGTCCTGAAAGCTCGTTTTCTTGTAAATACTTGCACTTCATGGTGGCACTTGACCTCTTACACCGGGGCAAACAGGAACTTGTTATCTGAGAAAACTATTGTATCTTTTTCATTGTGTTGGTTCAGGATTGTAACGTTTCAGTCAGCGCACTTTTCTTTCCGAGATAAGAGATCGTATGTTCTCTTTCAACGTGTCTGGAGGTTTGCTTGATACGTAAAAGTTTGGGTCTGTCATTTATAATACAGCGTTTTTCTCAGCTTACATGGACGCGGTAAAGAGTTACTTTGTTTCTTTTGTTTGGGTGGAGGTGTTGCTGAAGGCTCCTTGCTACTTAGGTTACTATACAACGTTTTGGAAGAGTCTGATGCAGAATAGATCTCAGTTTTTGCCTAAATTAGGGGGTTTGTTTTGAATACTTTGTTGATTTGTGATATTTTATTTAGTGTTCTAGTAACGTGCTTCAGTCCAGCTTTGATTGATTTCTTTGACTAGTTGAATTTTTTTTTTTTTTTTTTTTTTTTTTTTTTTGTGGACCTAATGGATTTTTAGAATTACTGAATTTTTTTGGTGTTGTCTTACTAAGGGGACTTAAGTTTGGTGTTGTTACTCACTAGTGTTTACTTTAAGGTTTGAAAATTTTTGTAGCGACACTTCACTCTTGCTGGTTGATTTTTTTGGCTTGATTTGAATTACAGTGAAATATTTTTGACTTGATATGGTTTAACATAATGACTATTCGTGTATTTGTTTAGGTATTGCAGTTTAAATTTTTTTTTAAGTATCACTGATCCCATTGCTCATTTAAATTATGTACGAAATTTTTACAGTTTAATTGTATTTTCATTTTATGTGTATATGTGTATCTTGGTAGTATTTGTAAATTTTTGGCCAAACGTTATTTTGTACATGCATTAGTATTATTATTATTATTTTGTGTGTGTCTTGGATAAAATTCTAATTGGTATTTGTACAGCGTATTCATTATGTTAATTCTCGGAATTGATTTTGTTGGATTGAATTTTTGGACAATCACGTTTTCTTTCTTTCTGATTTTTTTGTGCGGGGTATTTTCGGCTGGTTTCGAGGTTCCTTGTGTTGTAACGTTCTTTTCTTTTCTAATGCTTGGCCCTGATCAGGCCGCTTCTGTTCTTAGACGTGATTGTTTGGGATTCATTCCTGGAAGTTATTCAATTTCGTAGTACTTAGGGGGGTCTTTAGTCTTTGTTTGAATACGTTCATGTGACATATTTTATTTGGAATTGTTTGAATTATTAGTGTGTTTATTTTCTCAGGAATGTATTTTATGTATCTGCGGCGCGTTAATTATCTTATTTTTATTTATTTCATTTTTTTGGTGTGAACAATTGGATTAGATTATTTCTTTCTTCGGGTGTGAGTATCCGAACACATTCAGTGGCTTATCTATCGTAAGGGAAAAATTGACAGATAAAGTCTTCTTCAACTTTGAAAGAGTGATTGTTCTTCCTTGGTCGAAGGTGAGACGTAGGGGGGTGAAATCTGGTTTCTTTTTAGGTCAAGTTTCTTGGCTTGTATTCTAGTAAACGGTCAGTCAGCTGTTTGTTTTTTCGAGCTTTGTGATCCCCTACTAAAGCTATTGTGGTGCTGAGTTCTTACATTCCGGGATTGTTGCTTTCAGTTTCTCGCGTTGAAGGCTGCAGGGGGGAGTTGCTAACACAATGATTTCTAACTACAGGGTTTTCCCTCGCTTGCATTAACAACTCCGTACTCATTTAATGTACTCCATGATTGTGCTCAGCAGAAATTGTCACAATAGCAGAATGTGCTCGACCTCAGGTGAAATTGTTTACATTAATGGACTGAAAAAGAATGAATAGATAAATAAACGTTCAGAAATGTGGCCACACAGAGACTGCAACACTAGTGTAATGTAAGGAACTGAAAAAAAAAAAAAAAAAAAAAAAAAAAAAAAAAAAAAAAAGGGAGAAATTATTTTTGTCATAAAATTATTGATTGATCTTAGACATATTTTGTTTGTGATTAACGCCTTATTTTTTATTTTTATTTTTGTATGTGTTCTGAGCATTTCTAGGTTTAATTAATTAAGTGATTTAATTGATGTTTTTGATTAATTGTTTTTGATGATCTTCCTTGAGTATTTTAATTAGTAATTGCTTTGATTAATCTTGTTGTTTTACTTGCACATTTTGGACTTGAAATTTAATGTGTCAGTAACGTCACTGTTACCAAGGAGTCGTGTGAAATATTGTAAAATTATGTTATCCTTTAGCCTTATTGCACGGTATGAGTCATGGTATTTCAAGAAGTGTCTGTCTTCTAAATTTTGGTAATCCAGAATTTGATTCCTTAGGGGAAAGGAAATGTTGTGTAGAGAATTTGTCTGATAGCGGTATAAAAACTAGGTGAATGATTTTCTGATTTATGGAAATTTTAATTTTATTTGATTCTGAATTATTTATTTTAAGGCTTTAATTTTGGGGAAAAACAGATGCTTCTGGGAATATTATTTAATTTAAAAGAATATTATTTATTTTCTTTTATTTGCAAATTTTGTACAAGCTTTGATTCATTGTGAAAGAAGCAGGGAAAGGGAAGCAATTTTTTGCCAAGTCATGATTTCGCGCGCTTTGTCCTTTAGAATGTTCTAGAAGGAATTTCATTGTTAGTTGACCTTAAGAGAGGAAGTACGTGACAAAAAGGTCAAAGGTTGCTACTTGTCTTTCAATGTAAGTCATTCAGGTTTTTGGCGATTGAGGGTCCGGTTGTTTGGCTAAGTGAAGAAGGGCGCGCATGCGCGATCACCCTTATTTCCGCATTCAGGGCTTGAAAACGCAAATTTTGCCAAAATTAAGGGGGCGATAAGTGAAGCCATAGTGGGAGCCCACGTTGGTGAAGGAGACGAAGGAAATTCGAGTTGGAATGGCTGACTCACACTCTCTTACTGACTTACGGGCTTGCTGGACTTTTGGGACGTGACTCTTGAAAACCGGCTTGAAAGAGATAGGCAAGATGTAATTCACGACGAGAGATGTTTCCCGGCGGGGAGCGGCAAATATGCTCCCCGGCCGCGTTTTGGTTAAGAGGACTCTCTTACTGACTGGCGTGTGGAACTTGCTTTGGTCGTTACTCGTGAAGTTTGCTCTTGGGATGAGCAAGAACAGGCGAGCCGTAATTGCCTAGAAAAAGAGGTTTCTGGCCGGAAGCTGCAACCATGCTCCCTTGCCGCGTTCTGGTAAAAAGGCGAAATTTGAACCAGTTACCTGCGTGTTGACTTAAGACTTTCAAGACCAAGCGGATAGCCGTCCTGGGCAGCAGTGCTCCTGTTTCTGTTTTACAGAGGAAGAATTAGCCTCGTCATTATGAAAAACCAGTTACCTGCGTGGGTGTTTTCGCAAATAGTGCCCAGACAGGATGAGGTCTTCTGAAACTTCCATTTTGTGACAGTAAAAATGAGCCCCGTCGACGTCAACGCTTATTAGGATACGAGTCCTCCACTTCAAGATGTCTACACAAGATAAGTTTTATTTTTTTTTGTGTTTGAACTTTAAGTTTTTTCAAAAAAAAGTCCTTAGAATGTAAAAACAACGTCGAATCTTAAAATTAATTATCAGTCTATCAATTGTTTCCCTTTCCCCTTTTAAATTACCAGACACACCTTAAGTTTTTTTATATGAATTTAAATGAAAAAAAGGGTAAATGGCAAATTGATGACTTCTCCTTAGACTCTCAGATGAGGTTAAGATTTTTTTTATTGCGATGTAATTGAATAAACTGATATTTAATCTGGAAACCTATTACAGTATGTTTTCTTTATATGTTTAATATGTTTTTCCTATATATCTTGTATATGTTTTTCTTATGTTTTCGATCCTCTCACGGCGCGGTCTCGGGATGCATTTTTTTCACAACGCAAAAAATGCTTTACCTTTTCACTATACGATCACTAAAAGTTTGGTAGTTGGGAAATTCTTAAGAGTTTAGTTTCCTCCCTAAGAGGAAGTAGATACCTCTCACGGCAAGTAGTTTCATATTTAACATTTAACATATAGGAATTTCAGATATAACATAATGTATGGTGAACGCGTTTGTATTCCGAAACGATATCGTGATAATCTTTTGAAAGAGTTGCACCACGGACACTTAGGGACTGTTAAGATGAAAGCAATTCCTAGATCTTACGTATTTTGGAATGGTATACATAAAGATATCGAAAATACTTCCAAAAACTGTTCTGAATGTGCAAAACAAAAAATAGATCCTCATAAGGTAAACGTTCATCATTGGGAGTACCCAAGCGCTCCAATGGAATGTATTCACATGGATTATGTAGGACCTATTGAGCATATGTTTTTGATGATCCTCAGTGCTGACTCAAAATGGCTAGAAGTCTATCGAATGAAATCAAGCTCGACTTTCAAAGTGTTTATGGGACTTTTTGCACGATTCTGATGACCAACATTGTTAGTGAGTGAAAACGGGCCACAATTCACTTCACATGAGTTTAAGATATTTCTACAAAGTAACGGAATCAAACACAAAACTACAAAACCATTTAAACCGTCTAGTAATGTGCAGGCTGAAAAGTATGTGTTTACAGTAAAACAATCTTTAAGAAAAATGCAAAATTATCCAGGAGCTTTGAAACAAAAACTCAGTACATTTTTGACGCAATATAAGAAAGCTCCGAATTTAACTACTCTGCAGAGCCCTGCAATGGTAATGCTGAATAGAGAAATTCGAATAAGAAATAGATTTATGGAGACAGAATTCGAAAAGGAATCTACGAGTTTGCAGACCGAGGATATAGAGTAGGAGATAGAGTGGCAGTAATAACTTATCGCCAAGGTGATAGACGATGGAGATTTGGAACCGTCCAATTCAAGGATGGGCAGCTGCATTACACCATAAATGTAGATGGGAAGCTATGGCGACGACATATTGATCAGACGCGTGATGGAAGAACTGTAACAGATGAGGGGTTCATACGTCCACCTCCAGATCTCGTGATTTCCAAAGAGCCTGATAAGAGTGGAGTTCTAGAACCATTCAAAGATAATAGCCACCAGGCAGATGAGTCTGTGTCGTCCTCCGAGGCCAAGGTTGTACGAGATGTTCCATCCACCAGACCTGTTGCTGATACAACCAGGTTACCAAAGAAACCAGCAGTGCCATAAACTTTGCGACGGTCCAGTAGAATTCGACGTCCCCCAGATAGACTGCAGTTATAATAAAGGGGAATGAATGTGCTAGATGGAGAACTATCGATGTGGTATATTGTAATCGGACTTAAAGCTCGCACAGCGCCAAGCATCGAAGCGCGCGCAGTAATAAGAAAAAGACTGGAATGCGAGAAGTAGTTATGAGAGCTATAGGTATAAGTGTGTATGCGAGTGATGATATATTTTGTATATATATTAAAAGTAGCATGTAGCTTAAAAGAGTGTGTTTTGTGAAATAATTACCCACTAAAGGATACACGGTATTTTTCATGAAAAAATGGAAAATTTTTTTAAAAATTTGAATGTCTAAATTTCGAAAGTATTTGACAGTACAATCGTTATACGCTGCATTCATTTGTTTAAAAGTTAGGAACGTCTTATGAGAGGTTTACTTTTACAGTTAAGAGTGATAAATACAGATGGCTGCATGACGCATAGTCACCCATGTTTCTCCATTTTAGATACCGTTTGCCACCGGTCTGGACATTATTACATTATGGGCCATTGAGCTAGATACATGGCGAGATTACAGCAATTTCCCGACAATACATACATGGATGGATGGATAGCAATGAACGAGAATATCATGCATTTTAGAAAGAGAAGCGAGGTATTTGCGAGATTTCCAGCATGACGAAGTCTCAATTTTATTGCTTTTATATTAATCTCTACAAGACTGACATAATTTACTTGTACCTTACAGTTACCTTAACAGGGTACGGTAACTTGATTCAGACTGTTAAAAAATTTCATCTGCATTTTGTTTTATGGTTTTCTTTTAAACTTATTTTTTAACAACAAATTAGTAATGAATGTGCACACTGCACTGTTTTTAATGACGGAAGTTCCCACAGACTTCAATCATCTTCAAACAAACTCCTGTAAAAGTAAAATATAATTATGAAAATAAAATATTCTAACAACTATTGTAATGGCACGTCATATAAATAATAAAATCTGTATCATCAAATCTTCGAATAAGATTTCTATCACACTTTTTATATTTTGAGAAGCAATTAATTTAATGGCAGTCATAACAGTGTGAAACTGGGTTCAAAATCACTAACATCTAAAATAGCTGTAAATTCTTGCCATCAAAAGTAATGTCGTAATAATGCTAATTAACGGAATGAAAAAGGTATTCGCTGGCCACGTAAGATTATTCAATACCTCTAGATTCAAACAACTAGCTTTTAGGATGCGCGTTTTTTCCGTACTATAAAATGCGTACTATAATATTCTTACCAGCGTTTCGGGACCACCAGTGGCTGAGCTGTTAAATCGTTGAACACTGTCCGTTCCCTCCTGGCCTCGAATCCAGGCGAACGGTCTGGCTGCATGGATGTTTTCGTAGCGCGTATGCGAGCCAATTTTTTTTTCAGAAAGTGCTCCACGAAGCCGTGGCTTCCCTTAGGCAGACAGCCCTATTGTGCTTCTCACCGTACTAAAATAAACTGAGGAAACTTGACGGAATTTCGTTCGAGAAAATAATGGCTTATATAATATGAACTGATGCAAATGTTTAATGCGTATAAGATTAGGGAGTTTACTCAACAAATTAGTGTATAACTTCTTTGATTGAAAACTTGGGGAAAGGATGACTGAAGTTAACCCTCCGGAGGTTTTGAAAGAGATAAGGTATTGTTTTGTAAAGCGTCAGCAGCTTTGTCAAGAAATTGCTTTAAAAAGCGTGGAAGGTTCCTGTCAATGTATCCACCGAAAGCGTTAAGCAGTTTTTTTTTTACCTCCCTACACCTGCGGAGAATCATCCAGATGAACTCATTAGTGTCGGCTCTAAAAGTATCAATCACTGTCAGAACTTTGCTCTTCGGGAGTTTTCAAGAAGTAGAATGCTTCGAAAGCGATCTGCCCTTGTAACAGTAATTGTTCGCTTTATGCTATGGATTTTGTTATGAAATGAAAATTTTGAGGGAAACTGAAAAATCAAGACTTTAAAAGAAAAAAATATATATATGTTTAATTTTTTTCCGTTCATAAACCTCCATTTTTATGCATGTATACATGTGTGTGTGCATGTTTATATATATATATATATATATATATATATATATATATATATATATATATATATATTTTTTTTAAATTTTATGGAAATCAATGTGCATATGGAAGTAATATCAAAATATTTTTGTGTTTCTAATACCCTTCTCTTTAGTTATTGAATTATATATCCTCTTATATACGATTGCTTGCTAGGATAAAAGGAGTATTTTCTCACTAAAACAATATGATTTGCGATAGTTCCCAAGATAGTTTACTTTTTTAAATAAAGTAAAATGTCTTGTTAACTTAGAAAATTTCTTATTTTATTTGCAAGTTCGAGTATTTTTGATGCAGAGTTTATTTGAAGCTACGGATATAAATAATATTTCACAATTTACTTGATATAATAACAGAACTAGTTAACTAAACATGAAATAAAAGACTTGTTTATTTGCTAATCCATAATTAGAGACGTCTAAGTTTTTGTCATGCAATTTTACGCTTTTGTGTATAGCCATGAATAAGGAAAGCCGCTAATTTATTAATTGTGCCATAATGATATTGTTTTCTTTAAACTCTAAGAAAATATCAGTACATTTTACTATTCCGCTGCTTATTTTCTTTTTTGGGGGGCTAGGAGCAAATAAACAGGTGCTCTTAGAAATTCCTGCGTTGAAAACTTACACGAGCATTATTGAAAAAAAGCATCGGATTTTGACAGATTGATTCTTATCGTTTTATTAATCTCTATAACTTTAATTCTTTATCTTTCTATGTATATAGAAAAAATTAAACAGAGACATTAGCCTAATGCTAATAATGCTTACTTATTTTTTTTAATTTTATTTAATTTGACTATGGCAAAGCACTCGAAGGTTACCTGCCTAAGGGTAGGGATGCCTTCGTGGAGGAATTTCTGAGAGATACTGTATCATATACATGTTGCAAGTGGGAAAAAAAAAAGAAAACACCTACGCAGTGAGCTCGTTCCCCGAAACTCGAATTATCAGCCGAATTATCAGCGTCAGAGACTTTATTGTTCGTTCGCTGATAAGCCAACGCTCTTGATGCGCTTTATTGAACTTATCGGTATTACTTTCAGTGTAGTTACCTAATTCAGAAACATAAACTTTTATATACATTTATATTTATAATTTGGTTTTCGATATAATGAACTAAGATTTCCCAGAATTCTATACATTCTTAAATTTCATTTTTCAGTATTATAATACGCAGTTATTTTTAAAGGGTATAAATGGTGAAAGTTTTGAAATATGAAAAGAAAAAAATTATGTTTGCGCTCAAAAAAATGCAAATGATAACGAATTTTAAAATAACATTGTGTAGATCTGATCATGATTAGATTCATCTTCTTTCAGTTAGGTTATTTTCAAGAATATTGATGTGTTCAAGAATACACATGATCAAAGTGCGAATATTAGAAATTATATAAAACATGCACTGAAGTAGAAGTAAGCAACAGAAATTCAGTTAATTTCAACGAATAACCTGGGATAACATGATCACAATCTATTTGAATATTTAAGAAAGTCTTGGCAACATGTTTGCTTCCTATAAGCTCATATTTATTTATTATTACGTACATGTGTGACTGTTATTTTTTATACAGAGAATGTTTTTCCCATCTAGGTTTTGGAACAAAAAAATAAAAGATTTTAATTTCCGTAAAACAAAATACAAAACAGGCATTCTAAGGCAAAACTGAAGTGTAAAACTCTTTTTATTCACCAAAATTCTCAATATATTTCTACTTCAACTAAAAGAAGCAAAATTAAGTTTTGTTCACATAGCTGGCTGCATCAGTTAGAAATAAATATATAATGTTTTATTCCTTCTTTCCTCTAAGAAGCTAAAATTCAACAAGATACAAACAAAAATTTTACAAAACAAAACGCGTAATTTATTTATTTTGGTTATAGTTTGTACTATTTGGATATTGCGGAACATAGGAGAGCTATTTATTGCAAACATACCACGGCTGCCATCGTGAAGAGCTTTCTAAGGGAAACTGACTTTGCACGAAATACCTATGATGCAGTCATCCCATTCACCTATGTTCGAACATAAATCAAACTTTCAGCAAGTGTTTTATCATTCGGCTATTAGCCAGGTTCAGCTAGACGAAACCAATTCAAAACTTTTATTCGCATACAGTAGAGACACTCTCAATAACAGAATTCTAGTCGTACTATACTTCTTGTGCTCTGTAGTTAGCTAATTTTAATGCAATTAGCAGGTAATATCGATATTAGAAAACTTTTAAAATAAATTACACTTTCGAATTTTGTTTCGCATCATTCTAAATTTTACAGTGGGAGCCCAGTTATACGAACAGAAACACCTAATAGTTATATAGGTCCAGGGGGTACTGACTCATGGATAGCGGGAAAGAAGTTTTTTTCATCAGTGGTGCCATATATAATACGGGGATGACCACGCACATTGCCTTTCATTCTTATCGTCCCTCCTCTAATTTTCAGCGCATATCCTGTTCTTTCTTCTAGCCCTTTTACGTTACCGCTTCTTTTCAACCTTAAACCTATTTGAAAATACTTGATCTGTTTTTAGAAATAGAGGCTAAACTTTTCTCAGTATCGTAAGAGAAAGACGTTCAATCAAATCAAAGAACGAATTTCTGTGAGTACAATTTTGTAGGAAAATCTTCTGCAAAATGCGTCAATTTTATAATAAATATGTGCATAATATATGCTAAATTTAAGAACGGATTTTATAGTCATATATATATTTACAAATTCGTTTTTCAGAATCGTAGTTTTTTTTTTTTAACCCCAAAGGGGCGCTAGGACAGATGGGCTACTAGTCTCAAAACGGCATTTTATAGCGTTTCACTATAAACGACGATTCAACTTTTAAATTGTTGCCACCAAATATTATCGTCCTGTGTATTTAAAGAAATTAAATCATTAAGAATCTTCATGAATATATGTCTTGCATTATTAAAAATACAGTATCTAGAGCCATCAAATTAAGAATAACGTAATCCTTCACTCGAATATGCACACTGGAAGCTGGAATTTTTAAGTTCGAATTTGTTTTATTATGTCTTTCATACTTTGTAAAACTTTGACGAATTTTTGATTAGGAAACTCAACAGTTTCAAAGCGAGCAGTGGTAACACTAATGAATAAAATATTTTTATCTCCAGCGTGCGAGACTGTTTATCGGAAATTCTAAAGATATGCTGTTTTTAAATATTTTATGATATTGCTGTTGAATTGGAATTTATGTGCTTTAATTGCAAACAACTTGGTATTTAATAAATAAAGGTAACACACAAAGCGTGAAAAATAGTCCCTTAGGGCGTAATATAAAATCTAAAAGCTTCTGGATTTTATTTAATGTTTTTAATTTTATAATTTCTTTTTAAAATCCAAATGAGTGTTAGTACAGAAGGGCTCTTAGTTTTGAAACGGCATTTTGCGTCGAATCACTTTAAATGCCCGAATCACTTTTCAAACTGTTGCCACCAAATATTATCGCCCTGTATTTATTTAAAAAAACTAAATAATAAGAATCTACATGAACGTATGTATGTTTTTCGCATTGCAGAAAAACAACGTTACCTAGACTCATCACATTTTGGATTACATAGTCCTCCACCCGAACAAGAACTCTTAGAAGGCCGAATTTAGAATCTGGAATATGTTTTTATTGTCTATTTCATATTCTGTAAAACTTTACCGGATTTTTTATTAACAAACTCAACAGTTTCAAAGCGAGCAATGGCAACACTGTAAGAAATAAAACATTTTTGTCTACAGCCTGCGAGCCTATGTATCGGAAATTCTAATGATATGCTGTTTCTAAATATTTTTAGCCCAAATTAGCGTTAACCCAAATGCTCTCGAAACATGTATGTATCTGTAAATGAAAAAAATGCCCGTTTGGACTAATATAAAATCTGTTTTCATTTTTTTATTTACTGTTTTGGGTACTGAACCCAGTTTTAGAAAACTTTTCAACCAAATATTTTGCGCTAGCAGTATTTTCTTATTTTTTATAAAACGTTTTAGAAAAGTTTAAAATAAATGGATCTTATATCAACAAGTTAAAGAAAGTGCGTAACTGTCATAAGAAAAACTGAAGCAAGGAGGATAAAAAGTTTCACAGGTCGTATTTAAATTAATCTACTAATTAGCTTATTATAAGAAAAAGACTTTTTTTTTTTTTTTTTTTGCGATGATAATAATAGAAAAATAATGGGAATAAAGATGCCTGCAGGTTTCTTTACGGCGAAATAAATAGTTTATATTAAAATAAATTTAATAATCATTAATTTTAATAAAACAGAATTATATTTGCATGAGATTTGCATATTTCATAAAAAGCATGTGCATATTTGTATCCTGTATATGTATGTGCATATTTGTATGTAAAATAGTATCCTATTTTATTTCATAAAATAACAAGCATATATTTATATTATATGCAACAATGCCTTTAATACATCAATTCACCAAATGCACATGATATATATATTCTCTTTTTCGAGCTTTTATAAAAGGAGAGTTATATAAACCATTTAGTAGGAATGAAATTTTTAACAGCTTCAGCTGATATTATGATGATGCATTATAATGTTGTGCTGCCGTTATTTACTTTCTTATACAACTGAATGAATTTTAAAATATTTATTCATCTTCTTTAATTTATTTCATAGCTCTAAAATTATTTTCGATTATATTTTGGCGAAATAAATAGTTTGTTTTGAGAAGGAAAAATTATATTTCAAATGATTTTATCATTTCTATTTTAGAATAAAGCCTATTTAACTGGGAACATCTTAAAAAGAGTACAAGCGGTTATGATTTTAATGTAAGAAATTAACTGAATAAAATTAGGTTTTCAGTTATGGACTATTTCCTCTACGAATGCAGGGAAGACGTGTGAAATTTAAGTGTCTGCAAAGCTATTGTGCGAAAAACCTGCCATTGAATGTGCTGTTCTTTACCTTGCTAAAGAAAATTTAGAGAAATAAGACGGTTCCTAGCACTTATAAAAGATGCTGAAACGATCGAAAACCGTGTTAAAAACTTAAAAATTTAGTTAGTGCTTGAAAGTAATATTTGAAATCTCTCCTGCAAATATTTTTGATTAAAAATATATATCAGTTAATTTGCGTCAGACGAGTATGGATTTCTTATTCTAATAGCACACTGAAAAACATATTATTCATTGACATATTTATTTCTTTTGCAGAACGAAAAAAAATTTGCTCCATACATTTGTAATAAAATGAGTCAAAAAACTGTCGTTTGGCTGAAGCTATTTTATTTTTATTTATTTATTTATTTACTTGAAATTGGAACCATGGTTCTGCCCAGAACGGTGAAAAAATTGTTTACTCATGCAATCTTTTTGAAGCATGTGTACTTCACAACTATCAGGACTCTACTAACAAAATTAACTTTAATTAACGATAATTGCACATTGATTTAGTGAATGCTATATCTTTTTGTTACTCTATAATATCAAGAATACATTTTTAGAACTGGGAAAGAAAATTATATGTAGAATTGAAAGAAAATAGGAATTTCACAAATTTTTCGCATTTTACAAAATATTTAAATTTATTTTACGGGAATACTGACCACTCTCAAGACAAGAACCTTTTACAAGTCACTAAGTCTCCAACAATTCAGATTATTCAGATTCATGTTTGCAAAGAAAAAACAAATTTTGTTATACAAAAAAGTGTTACCTTTATAAGTTTCGTGGTAATAAGGGTTTTAATATATTACATAATAATGACGACAATAATTGTCACATATAGTCGGCCTATTCGGAACTATGCGGATAGGTCCCAGATGAGAAGTCCCTATATTAGGCAGGTGGTAGGTGACCAGTCGAGCATCTCCGAGATGTAAATTTACGAAAGTGTTCGCATGCCCAATAAGTTGTTCCCCACGAAAGTGTTCGCTGAATACATAACATGTTAGTCATACGTAAGACAATTATTGGCCAGTACTCTGCAAAACTTTGGAATTCCTTTACATGTAAAGCATTTTGTATAACCACTAGAAATATTACACGCTATTAGAGTACTGCTAACGAACACAAACACAAAATTGTAAATTGCTATTAAGTTTAATTGTAATTAAAAGAAATAAAAATTAATTTTGACTTGATATTAAAAACTACCTAAAGCTCCTACATAATGAGAAATTTGGGAGACCTGCCGCCAAAATCTTCCTACGTCTTCCGATTGTTCAAAAAATACGAAAAGAAAATTTATTGGAAGCGAAAATGTCATTAAGATCATATTTTTTTCAAAGTTTGTACATAAAATTGTTTGTTAATTTTTTACTCAGACACTAATTGATTAATTCCAAAACCGGTCTTTAAATTTATTAAGAACAATCTAATAAATGCAATAAAATTTCTGGGAAGGGAAACACTGAAAAGTCTAAGACAAGAAAGACATTTTAATTGTGAAGTGTTTCTGCAAAATATTTAAAGTAAAAACAAATACAGGCAAATCATTTTTCAGCTTAAAACCATTTTATCTAAAAAAACATTTAAGAATATTTCTAAAAATAGATGAAAGTGTTAAATAAAAGGAGAAAAATGACTCAAAATTTACACGGTTCCCTTAAAACTATGATTCATGCATATAATTTATTATAAGTTGTGTAGCCAAGTTAATTGCCATATATTAAACAAGTTCCATTTTATTACTGCAATCCAACTAAAAAGACTTTTAAAGAAAATTAAAATAGTTCGTAAGAATCTTCTCATTCTTTTTTTCCACAAATAAACACATAGATAATATCGTTGCAGCACATAGGTTCAAACCTCTGCCACACAACTTTGTCCGTTTCCACTGTTTTCTCGTTTTTGACATAAACCCCAGTAAGCTTCATTAAAATTCCTTGCAGGAAAAATATTGTTTTAGTGATATTTTTAGACATTATTATTACAAAATTAAACAAACTGGTACAATTTCTTTATTTACTGTTTCATGCGAAAAATCAGGATCAATATATAAAATATATATGATTGAAATTTATAAAACATACAATCAATTTAATGAAACAAAATGCATGAAAATGTTCTTTCTTTAGAAAGATTTAATAAAATTTTATAGTACATTTCAATCACATTAATGTTACCTTGAATATATCAGAACTCTGGGAAGCGATGAAAGCCATTCGAGCAGGGATGACTCCTTCTGCCAGTTTTAGAAATCGAAGAAATGAAATCTTTCATCAGAATATTCGTATTTTTAATCATACAAGCATTCGAGAAGCTGTGTGCGCAATGAAGGAAAACAAATAAGCGCAATATATTTATCAGAGCTTCCATAGCTTTTATACAAATATAGTCCTCACCTATGGCAACCGTGAACTTCTGTTATAGTAGATAAAAGACATGATAACCTGTATGAATTCCTTGTCGAGTTGAAACTTGTTAAGTTTGTAAATAACCCCTCATGACAGACGCGGTAGAACGCTCTCGCCACGTCCAGCATGAGGATGGCAACTGTGTGTGTGTGTGTAATATATGGCAAAGCCTCGAGGGCTATCTGCGTAAGAGGAGGGATGCCTTCGTGGAGGACTTTCTAAGGGAAACTGGCTCGTATACACGTTACACATGGGGAAAACCACGAAAACGCCCATGCAGCCAGCCCGTTCGCGGGATTCGAACCTCGGACCGAACTACCAGTGTTCAGCGACTTTACCGCTCGGCCGCTGGTGAGCCGCTGAGGATGGCAACACTTTGCTTATTGCGGAATGCACCTCCGCAGAATTCTACCAGCCGCACTGATTAGTTGCGGATAATGTTTGCCTGAAACCGAATTGCTCCGGCGGTAACAATTCCATGAACGCTTCCAGCAGGTCGGAAAGAAACTTTGAAACAGGCACGCATTTCTGATGCTAGTGAACTTGACGATAGTGCTGAAGTACATATTCCTTGAGAGCAGCGTTACTAATAGTGTCAAAGCCTTGCGAATTCTAAGTCTTTTGATGTTATTCTGAACTTCCGCAGGTGTAGCCAGTTTTGGGCAATTACGAGTCGAAGGGTCGGCCAGTCTCTTACAGTAAAACAGACTTCGTAAACAAATTTATCCCGGGGAGAAGCGTCAACTGTGTTTCCAAATGACCGGCTAGATCTGGCGTCTTGTCTTTGTTATCGAGTGCAGCCCTCGTATCCGTGACGATGGGCCTATTACAGCCATACTGATTTTTGAGCTCCTCAATGAAGGACCAAAGAGAACCCTCATTGGGAATAAGATTGCGTAATTTCTCTTTCCACAGATCTTCTCTATGCTCTGCGATACTCTTTTTAATGTGTCTATTTAACTTATTGAGCTCCTTCTTAACGTGCAGACTCCAGGTGAGGTGCCAACGCGAATCGTACGTGGTGGGTTGGCAGTATTAACAGTAGTGGGCGGAGCATATGTAGAAACTGTGTTGCACCAGATGGCGCTGTGTGCGCCTGAATTCCTTTTAGTAGTTCAGAACTTTGATGACTGTGAGTGATGTAACAAGAAATTACATTAAGTGCGAACTGCGAACTAAGTTTATATGTGCTACTTTATTGTAAATGTGTTTATTCTGTCGTCAATAAAAATTGGATAAAATGACAAAGGCGAGAATTCTTGCTGCGTCTTCTTTATTATTTGATTATTATTTGATTTAATTAAGCGAAATTTCTTTATTATTTGATTTCAATATTGAGTTTTAGAATTATTTAGCGAATGCGACAAAGAATGTATATGCGTATTTACAAAACCTTTTGGTGCCGAAAATCCGGGAAGACTTTTAGATAAAATAAATTGGGAATTGAATACTGAAAAAATTATTTAGCGAATTGAATAATTTAAATCTTTAGAAAAGATTAGAGCACCTGTCAGACGCGCGGCAACTGACACTATGAAATTGTTAGAAACTGAAATAAACAAACAGGAAAGATCAGTTGATTTAATTGATGAACCTTTAGAGAAACGTTTAAATAAAAAAGCTAATTTAAAGTATCTTAATGAGGAAATTCTAAAACTGTGTAAAACGGAAGAAATAGAAAAGGAAATCGAAACACAGGAAGAATATAATGATAATATCATTACTTGAAAAATTCGAGCGAATAGAATCCTGAAAACCAAAGAAAGCGAAGTTGTTCGAGAAACTGAAAGAACGAATATTGTAGAAAATAGAAGTGAGCAGCAGAATACAGTAAAACTTCCTCGCTTGCAGATACCTCAGTATGATGGCAATATATTAGGGTTTAACGAATTTTATTCTCAGTTTGAAGTAGCTATTCATAAAAATGTGAATCTTAGTAATGTAGAGAAGCTGAATTATTTAAAATCGTACTTAATAGACGAAGCTATCAAATTTTGAATAACTTAGTTCTTCACCAACCTCTGGGCATCTGGAACCTTGAATCTTGAATTTCCACTTTGTTTTTTTATTATCTATTTAATATTGTTTAAAATTTAACGTATTTTGTATTAAAAACCTCAACGATTTCAAAGCTAACAGTGGGAGCACGGTAGGTAATTAAACATTTTTATTTCCAGCGCGCTAGACTGTCTGTCGAAAAGTCTTAAGATATGCTGTTTTTAAATATTTTAGCTAAAAGTGTTACTAGCCCAAATGTTCTTGCAACGTGTATCTATATGTAAATGAAAAAAAGGAACCTTTGGGCATAATAAAAAGTATGAAGACTTTCAGATATTTTTATTATTATTAAGATAAATTTTAAATGAATCAAAAAACTTACTTTGGCGCACATCTTCCTTATCTTCCGGCAGAAAAGAGACCATTGTCTTACTATCCTCGAACTCTATTCTATTATTCAGAGCCTTCGTTATTTATTCACTTAGCGTTTTTTACGTTAAGTTACTGAATTGTATCAAGGCTTCTGTGCATCTGTTTTGAGAATAATTTAATTTCATATTATGTTTTTTGTGAATATTTTAATAACACATTTTTGCATAATTTAATATTGTTATGATAATTTAATTTTGTAAAAGCTATTTAGATTTGTCTTATTATTAATTTGTCTTATTATTTGTCTTATTATATATATTAGATGTCTCAACGCCGGGCGGAATGTTTCGGCCACCAGAGCTGTCTGCCTGTCTGCGAGATTTTATTTCGCAATGCGCAGATCATACGCGCAGCTCGTATTTTTGCTCTTGCATTCTTGCAAACGGCCCAACAGCGGCCGAGCGGTAAAGTCGCTGAACACTGGTACGTTGGTCCGAGGTTCGAATCCCGCGAACGGGCTGGCTGCATGGGTGTTTTCGTGGTTTTCCCCATGTGTAACGTGTATACGAGCCAGTTTCCCTTAGAAAGTCCTCCACGAAGGCATCCCTCCCCTTAGGCAGATAGCCCTAGTGTGCTTTGCAATAATTAAATACACACACATTCTTGCAAACGCTAATTGTAACCCTCTCGCTTTGCTTTGTGCTGTGTTGTGTTCTAAAGTTGAAACTGCCGAATAAAGGTTAATCTACAGTCCACTCACATTAATGTATTCTTATGATTATTAACTTAAATTTAAGATTCCGCTACGCTACATTGGTTTAGATCAATTTATACACACATCCACTGTTAGCGAATTAATGTAAATATTATGAGTAATTATTTCATTTATGTAAAAAATAGAACTGTATCTTTCTTCATCAAATGAAATGGTTTTCGAAAGGGAAGTTATAATTTTTGGCGATATGAGACATTACCTCTATTCGATAAAATTTTGTTGAATACGTGATATTGAAAATGATGTTGAGAGATAAATTTTATGTAATTATTTATGAAAGCTTCTAGCTTTATTTGCTGGCTAGACTAAAGAACTTGAATCATGTTGAAGGTAGCATAATCAATCATCATTCAATAACGATGGAAGTTGTTAATTAAACTGCCGAAATTTGCTGCAAATCTCAGTTTACATTTCTGAAAAATAAATAATATTCTCTACTCTTATTAAAGAGGTTTGTTTCATAAATCATTCCGTTTAGCATTTAGCTTTAAATAAGTACCTGAATGAAATATATCTGAGTCTTATATATAGCCTAAATTTTATTTTTTCTAGAACGCTCCCCAAACTAATTACTAACTGCACGTCAACTGAAAACCCGTGTTGGTTTAAGCATACATTTTGAGAAAAAAAAAATGTGTAGATTAGGATTTTAGAATTTCGCTACAATTTCCGTCAATTCTAAATAAAATGATTTGTCATCACTCACAATCAAGCTTCGAAATATACCGCGAACACACATTATAGGCTGCGAACAACATTCTAAACACAACTTACACAAAAAACAAATATAATATATACTTTAAAACCACTGCTTCGCCTCAAAGAAGCAATGCAGTTTCTTTTAAATAATTTCAGAGGTCGATGCACATATTGCCTTCTGGAGAAATTTTTTCAAATATTATACAAGAAAAGACGAAGAAAAAAACTGGTGGACAGCAATTTGATAGTAATTCATATTTAATTATTAGATTCTATTATATTTGATATTAAAATCCGTTACTTCTTCGAATCAAATCTTTTTTTTTTTAAAAAAAAAAGTTTTTCATCCACGCTTAAAATGATTATCTTGAATTTAAAACTCAAAGAATAAATTTGCTCACTTTTACACTTACCAAATCTAAAATTTAAAATTATAAATATATAATAAAAATAATACAGTATGCTAAAAATATTTTAAATGGCATTTAAGAATAAAACATTAGGAAATATTAAATTTTAGAATAAAATAAAATAAAAATTGAAGTATTAAAATATACTGATTTTTTTAAATGTTAACAAAATGCAACGAATCTTAATATCATGCAAATTATTTATTAAAATTTTAATGCTTCAAAATCGGCACGCCAAGGGGTAGTAGTTTAAAATATTAAAATTTGAATAAATAAAGAGTACAAACATAACGTTTTTTCCACTTTTTAAGCACCAACAAATCTAAAAATAAACAACATATCCCCCCAATAGTGGGCCGAAACCGTCAACAAACTTCGGCCTCTTACTCAGGCTAGAAACGCGGGCCCTTTGGTATCACAGTCGGCTCCTCTAACCACTACACCGTCTGGGCGGTATAAAAATAAAATATAGTAATACTAATAATAATAATAGAGATTGATAGATACACAGATATGCATTAAAAAAAGCAAGCCTTAATCCCGAATATAATGCAAGAGGAATTAGAAGAACAACATATGAGAAGCAGAATATTTTAAGAATAAATGTCAAATTTCTGCCATTCAACTTACCTTCAACACCAGGAAAAGCAACAGGAACAAAAAAATTTGAGCAACAGGAAAATTCAACAAAAGGAAGATTTTAGCATTTTAAAATCCATTCCACCTTTGGAAAAACAAAGCAATGCTTCACACACACACACATATTATCAATGAACACATGCTATCAAGTCAATTGTGATAGCAAACACTACGTAATAAAGTAATCAGGTAAAAGCTACTTATAGGGTCTGAGTTGACACTTTTGCTACTGTTGAGTGAATCGTCAGACTTATCGTAAGTCGGAAAGCGTTAGCAACGGCTGGCCGGCGCCCAGAGTTTTGAAGGACAACAACTTGGAGGTACGGCACTCATGGTCTCCCACCCCTCTTCATAACCAATAACTTCTTGAGAAGACTTTCGGATCGCCGTATATTTTGAATGCCCTCTTACCACAAAGACACAATATATTTACAATCATCCATGCCTTCTGCGATATTCGAACTCGGAGACTTCGGTACGGCATTCAGCGTCTTAAACCAGCGGTTCTTAACCTATGGGTCGCGACCCAAAATTGGGTCGCGAAGCATATTTTTTTGGGTCGCGCTAAGTCAAATTAAAAAAAACTTTTAATATACAAAAATAAGTAATACCAACACCTACTAGAAGAGTTTTTTTCTAATACAAATTATTCTCTAAAACAATGCATTGGTTTTACCGCTCTTCGCGAATGGCCTTCTAGAAGTGACATCCAATTTTTGTCTTATAGCTTTCATCTATGAGGTGTTGGTAATAATCACGCCATTGCTTTACGTGCGCGCAGACACAATAAGGTTGTAAGTAACATAGTCATTCTCCGGTAGTGACACCTTTTGGTAAAAATTAAAAGCGCTTTCAATCAGCTACTTTTATTTCGACTTTTAAGAAAACGGGGAATTTCCGTTGGTTGTAAACATGTAAGCAGATATTATCGATTTAACTCGTGTGAATAAAGAAGTAATAACGGAAAATTGTATTCTGTTAATTTCTTTTTGCATATTAATGATATTTACGTAAAAATGTTGCACTCCGCTGCAAGTTCTTTGTCAAAAACTCGTTTCTGTGTATTATGTTGTGAATAACAGTGAAATGTGTAATAATCATGAAACGTGAATACAAGCATTTTAGAAACAATTTTTGTCTGTTTATTAAAAGTGGAGTGATCAAGCTGCAGTGCGTACTGTAAAATTGTAATCACCCTAAAATGGCAAAACGTGAATACAAGGAAGCATTTTTAGAATTGGGTTTACTTGCATTTATGATGGAGGAATGAACAAGCCGCAATGCGTCTTGTGCAGTGAAATACTAAGAATGAATCGATGAAACCGAACAAACTTAAAAGACATTTTGATGCAAAACATAAAAATTTTTCCTTTGAAGGAAAAGATCGTACTTTTTTCGAAAGAAAAGAAGCCGATTTAAAAAGACAGCGTTTAGATGCACCAAGTAGTAATAGTTTTCTAATTTCTATCAAACAAGCTACACTTGCTTCTTTTTATGTGGCTTGGCATATTGCAAGACAAAAGAAACCCCATAATATTGCTGAAAAACTTATAAAACCAGCTGCTATTGACATGGCACGTATCATGTGCGGAGATGAAATTTCAAAGATATTACAAAAGGTACCATTATCAAATGATACAAATCGTTTACGAATTAATGATATGTCGTTTGATATTAAGAATCAACTTATTTCTGCTATAAAAATTGCTGGTTTATTTAGTATTCAACTGGATGAAACGACAGATGTAAGTAACGATGCTCAACTAATGGTTTACGTGCGGTATCCAGGGTTAACAGATATACAGGAGGATTTTTTATTTTGCAAATCAATGTCAACAAAAACTAGAGGTGAAGATATATTTCTCATTGTCGATTCGTTTTTTAAAGAAGAAGGATTAAATTGGAATCAGTGTTTCAGTATTTGCACCAACGGTGCAGCTGCCATGACAGCATCTCAAAAGGGTTTTTCGACAAGAGCAAAACAAATGAATTCACAAATTTTATCGGTTCATTGTTTTTTACATAGACAAAATCTTGCTTCAAAAAATTTATCGCCCGAATTAAGTATCGTTTTGGATGAAATTGTTACGGTAGTCAATTTTATAAAATCAAGAGCTCTTAACTGTAGAATTTTCCGCGAACCGTGTTCAGAATTTGGTGCAGAATACGAACATTTATTATATTACTTTGAAGTTAGATGGCTGTCCCGGGGCAAAGTTGTTCAAAGAGTATTATCATTGCGGACAGAAGTCGGATTTTTTTTGAGAGAAAAGAAACACGCATTAGCATCTAAATTCTCCGAGTTGAAGTGGATTACTCAAGTTGCTTATTTGGCAGATATTTTGTTTGAAATAAATAATCTAAATACGTCTATGCAAGGACGTAATCATACTATTATTGAATTAACTGAAAAAATTACATGTTTTAAAAATAAACTCAAATTATGGAGAAATAAGGTTGAAGTAAAGAAACTTGCTTCATTTCCGACTCTTAATTTACTTGTTGAAGACAAGAATATTAATATCACAGATTTTGAAATACAGAAAATTATTATCAATCATTTAGAAAAACTAATAGCAGACTTTGATCGGTATTTTCCTGCAGACCATGTTTTTTATTATAATTGGGTTCGAATGCCATTTGATTTTGACGTAAGTGATTTGCATGAGGAATTTGTTAATATTAATCAATTTCAAGAACAATTAATAGAAATTCAAAGTGACCAAGCACTTCGATACAATTTTTACAAAAACACTCAATCTTTATGTGCTTTTTGGTTAAATCTAAAAACCGAAAAGCTAATAATTGTTAAAGAAGCCCTAAAAGTATTATTGCCCTTTTCAACAACATATATGTGTGAGGCTGGTTTTTCGGCTCTCTGTGTAATCAAAAACAACCACCGGAACAAGTTAAATCCAGAAATAGATTTAAGGTGCTCCTTGACAAGCATTCAACCCAGGTTTGCAGATCTTTCAAAATGTATTCAAGCACAAGGTTCTCATTAAAAGCGTATAAAATGTTATTATAAGATTAAATTTCAATTATTTTTAAAAAGGTTTAAATTTATTTAGTTTTGTCAATAAAAATATTAAAAACACTTGATTATTTATTAAATTTTTTGGGATCAAAAGTACTTTTGTTTAACTTTATTATTATAAAAAAATAAAAAATTGTAAGTTAAATAAGTCATCATTGTAAGATTAAAGGTTTTTACAAATATGCTCTAAAATAAAGCAATGAAAAAATATTGACTTTTTTTGGGTCGCGACCTAAACATTTTTCTCAAATTTGGGTCGCGGCTCAAAAAGGTTAAGAACCACTGTCTTAAACCACAATCCCGGCTGCGCTGCGCCCCCCCCCCCAATATTTAAGGAGAGGAACCTCTGGGTGTACGGGACCGAGGATCTCCCAACCCTCTATCCCTACTAATAATCTCTTAGGAGGACATTCCGCTCGCCGCATATTTAGAGTACCCCATGACGGATAGACACTATACATTTACAAACGTTCATGTATTTTCGGGATTGAAACCCGAGGCATTCGGTACGGCAGTAAGCGTCGTTAACAACTGTCACTCTTGAGAGGCATAAAATAGTATGCAAAGATAAGGCTGTTTTCACTTCTAGTTAAATTTAAGGACATGCATAAACAGTTTAGTTCAAGTTAAATATCTGATAAGTCTACACTACAATTAATCTGTTACTTAGCTTACCAGTAGCACATCCACTTTCTAATTTCGCCCTTCAAACGGAATTCCCAGGTACTACCTTTTATTGAGGCAGTGCCCAACCCTCCACTAGCCGAACTAAATTCCTAATTTTAAGCTCTCCCGCAGAGTTTAAATTTGTATCAATTTCTGATCTGAGCAAAAATTCTGACATGAAAATTGAAGAAACGTACACCTCAAAATGTAGCAATTAGTAAAACTTATGAATAGGTATAAAAAACTTTCTAAATATGAATGCCGCACCGAAGCTCAGAGTTTATGATATCATTTTTGAATCCAGTGTTTCAGTTGGAAATGAATGAATGATTTTCGTTATTTTAAAAAAGCTCAAGGACTTAAGGTTCTGACTCGGAAGAAATTTGTTTCTGCATAACAAGAGTTACGCCTTTGATTTGCAAAGTTTTGATTTTGCTTAGTTTTCCTTTGTCATGAAGCGGACAGATCTCCCTTCTACAGGACTTCCCTCGCAGGCATTCGAAGTAATCGTTCTAATCAGAATCTAGTTCTGCACAATACTGACTTATACAAATGTCTACACTGGGGATCTTCAAACTTTAGCACATACAGGTTGGCCAGTCACGATATGCTTCGAAGGAATGTCTATATGTATCGCATGATTTACGCCTTCAGTTTGCAAAAAGAATGCTTAATTTTTAATCTTCAGTTTGCAAAAAGAATGCTTAATTTTTATTATAATTAAGTATATCTCTTCCGTAAGACTTCATTTGCATGCAATGTAAGTAATCTTTCTGGTTAGGCACAAGTTCTTCTATAAAGTAATGTAAGATGTCTAAATGGGTGTACGATTTATGTAATTCATTTAACAATTAAGATTAATTTATGTTGTTCAAAGTTAAGGTTGATCAGATTTAAGGTTCACTTTTTGGATTAGAAAAATAGTGAAATATATTACCTCCATAGCTTAAATTTAAATACGTTTAAAGTATATTTAAGCATGAATCATAATTCAGCATGTATGATGGAACTTATAAGATATGAATTGGAAATTTGCTAATTTATTTGGTAACCGTGAAAATGAATCTTATATTCGCGAAATCTCATGAATTCTCTTGAAATCTGTGAAATACATCGAAGCAAGCTCTTCATACAAATGCTTCGGAGAGATATAATTCAGCATTTTTTTTTAAATTAAATAAATTTTTTGAAGCATTATTATCTGCAAGCTGTTATTTTGTTTCACTTGAAGAATGTGCACATATGCATATTCTGGAAATTGTATCCCTAGACAAGGATTTTAGAATTTCCTTAAAATTCGCCAATTTTACATCAAGTTTTTAATCATCGTTACAAATGCTCCAAGTCCATTTTCCGAAACCTTTAGCAGTTGAACGGGAGAATGAAGAAATAATATAAGTGCAAACCGTAGAAATAACAGAACTGCAACTTATGCCAAAGCACCCGTCTTCCTAAAGCAAAAAATGCAGTTGGATTTAAGAAAATTTTCCTCAGTTGTTTGGCCATTCGTTGTAGTTTTAAACTATATACAGCGCAAGCTTATACGAAAATAAATGTAGCTAACAAATTGACTAAAATTTTCTATAATAACTATAATCTCAATACCTCCATGTAATTTTAAAAATTGATGGCATCATCAAATTGAAACCTGTTTCCATGTCAGATGTGTTTCATGAAGAAGTTTGAAATTTGAAGAGCGAAATGTTCGAAGCATTTGACAGTCTGACTTGTATAAACTGCATTACTTTGTGTAAAAGTTAATAAAAGTTTATTACAGATTTTCTGAAAGTATTATCGCAGATAAATACTGTTATTGATCGATAGTAATGAACGATTATAGCATGAATTTATTTAGAAGGAGAAACAAAGTATTTGTGAGATTTCCTGTCCTGCCTTGCTTTGAAGCATTTTGAAAACACGATAGCTAGAAATAAAGAAGTCAGGTACATTGTTTGCATGCCTTGGATATAGGCTTGGAGATAGTTTTGAACTGGCTAAACAAGATTGAAGAATTCAAGAACACTGTAAGATCTTTGATAACTGTAGAAAGATTAAATGATTATGAACATGTATTTGATGATAGGGAAATAGAAGGGCATTATCGAAAAAGGTCGAATTGAATGAGTCTAAAAAAAACTGGGACATTTTACTACTTACCCCACTGACCCGTCTTTTAAAGAAAATTCCACCACTAAGTTTCGACCAATTTTTGATGGTTCTGCTCGACAGAAAAGTTTTAATTCATTCAATGATTGTGTAGAAAAGGGCCCCAATCTCACTGAAATGATACTTTCAATTTTGAATTGTTTCAGATTCCCTTACATTTCTCTCATAGAGGTGAAATTAAAAAAATTTCTTTCAGCAATGAAACCTTAGCAAATCCGAGAATTTTGAATGAAATGTGCACAATTTTGTGATTCGCTTATTTGAGATCTCACGAGTTGCCCCTAAAATATCACATCTTGATATTATGCCTTAGGGAAGCTAAAAGTTGGACACCTCTGCATTAAAGCTTCAAAGAAAAACCAGCCGCTATGATGTAACTGCTGAAAGCCTACATTCAAGCGAGCATCTGATTATGACAAATTTCTTTGTCTTTGATTTTGTGTGCCAGGATAAATGTCAATCTTCGTGAATTATTGGATCGCATGGAAAATTAATGTTAGTTCTTTTTTACTTACAGTGGGAGACCCATTAACAGCGGAGGTGTAAATTGCTGAACACCGGTAGTTTGATCCAGGTCGAATCACAAAAAGGAAAAGGACGGATTTCGTCAAGGTAAAATTAAATGTAGAAAATTTGCCAGCACAAACTAACATAGATCTTTTTACTTATAGCTGGGAAACCATCAAGAGCGGAGGAGAGCTCACGTGCCTTTAGTCACACCCCTTCCTACATTTGAGCTTCCTGCACTGCCCAGCTCATGCATTTTTCTACCTTCTGCGCTCTTAGTAGCATCTAAATCAAGACAGCCGGAACATAGCACGTAATTATTGCGTGTTAATCGCGGCTTAGAGAGGAATTTGAAACAGTGGAGGAGTAAACTGCTGAACACCGATAGTTTGATTCAGGTCGAATCAGATCTCAGCTTACCAATAGCACATCCACTAGGAAAAGGACGGATCTTCGTGAAGGTAGAAAATGTAGAAAATTTGCCATCACAACTAACACGTTAGGATTAGATCACGTTTTTATATTTTAAAGATTAGCAGCAAGTGTAAACTGCAATTTAAATACTTTAATTCATAAAAACCTTCCTGTGGGGCTTTAGAAAAGCGCTCCTGAATGAAACATCAGTGAATGCGTCCCTAGATATGGCTTTAAGAATTTCTTTAAAATTCTATCAATTTCATATCAAGTGCTCTGCTATCGACTTTAATTCAAATTTTCAAATTAAATGTAAATATGTTTCCAACAGCAGCACGAAAATGTTATACAATACAAATGATAAAATTGCAATTTGTTTGAAATCCACCGCTCTGCCTAAAATAAGCAGAACAGCTTGATCTAATAATTTGGAAATGTAACGAGCATGATCCGTCTTTACTCGCAATTTTAAAATACATGAAGCGCAAGAGCGTACGAGAAAACTAGTGAGTAACAAATTGGTCGCAATTCGTACTATAAATATTGTAATCTGAAACTCTAAACACAATTTTTATAATCCATGACACCATTCAATCGAAACCTGTTGTCGACATATTTCAAAAGAAATCTTAAATTTCCTGGGATCTGAAGAAATAAATTTCCGAAATATTTGATAATCCTTATTTAAATAAACTACATTAATTTTTTTAAAGTAAGTAAACAGTTATCGTACAATTTCTTGAATGTTTATCACAGATAAATGTTGATATTGATCAATAGCAATGAACGAGAATATAATACCTGTGCTATGGCGCAATGTCATCCATAAAATTTCCATCATTGTTTGTTCCATAGTTCCATCCATCTTCCACGTGCTCCAGTAATACACGATGTATATTTAGCCTGGAAAATGATCAAAGAAACTCAAAGATCTCATACTGGGATACTCGCTTAGCTAGCCTGGGTCAAACTGCGGCAAGATGAGATATTTTGTGCTACCAGTATAATTTCTACTAAAAGGGACAACTCATGATCTCCTAAATAAACAAATCACATAATTGCGAAGGTTTCATTCAAAATCCCCGATTTCACTGCTGAAACAAATACTTGAATTTCACCTTGCTCATTGTGTACTCTATGTAAGAAAAGAAAACGCATATACAGAAAATTTAAATGATTTAGTTATTTATTTCCTAACACGAGCAGTTAGTGCCAAAACTAACGAAAGCTGACGACCAAAAATAATTTTAACTAATCTAAACGTTATTAATTTATGATTTTTAAACTAATAACACTAAAATCCAGTTATTTTAACATGTTATTTTCATTATGTGCACAAAATTGTAAATGTAAATTTTGGTTGTGGAGAAACTAATCTGGTTTGATTGAAGTCGTCGTTACTCTCACAAAGTTCTCAAGATATTCATGCGATATTCTGGTTCTAATTTTACTCTAAGTGTGAAAATACTTGTTAAGAAATATACTAGACTGCCAAATAATGATCACATGCTTCGCTATACAGTGATGCGTTACTGATTGTCATCATGATTTGGCAATACATATATTTGGGAACAACTATTTTAATAATGAAGCATTCTAAGAGTAAAAGTAGAGCCAGAACACTAAAGAACCTTCTCGGGAACTCACTGAGAATGGCAACAACTTCAATCGAACTATATTATTAAGGAATTAGTGTCGCAATACTTAGGAATACCTGGGTCAGGTTATTAATTCTATATTAGTTTTGCAATATTTAGTTAGTTAGGAATAGTTAGGCTATTAGGAATAGATTCGCAATTTTTTGGTCGAATATGATATTAATTTTATGATTTTTTGTAAGTACTACCAAAATTTACAATGAAATTTTATATATGAAATGTCAAATGAAATGCCAAAATACTTCTCGGTTGCTGTCACTATATTGAAATAATTATAAATTAATAAAACATTTAAATTACTTTTATGTATATATTAGTTAATTTTTGACCTCATCTATTGCTAGTGTTAGTTAGTGACGGCTTGACGTACGAATCAAGAAAACCACTTAAATTTTATACGTATGAGATTTCTTATATATAGTTCACTCCGAGTAAATTTGAAGTAACGCAGTCAAACCAGTACGTTTCTCTCCAAGAGGTTAAATTCAAAAATTTGTTTCAGCATTGAAACCTGAGCAAATCCGAGAATTTTCAATGAAACTTATGCAGTTATATGATTTGCTTATTTGGGAGATGAAGAGTTGCCACAGATATCAGAAATTATTAGTGTAGCAGAAAAAATCTCATCTTCAGTTAAAAAGGTTGGACTCCTCTGTACTGAAGCATCAAAGAAAATAGATGCTCTATGCTATAGATGCTGAATGCATGTATTCGAGCGAGTATCTAAATACGAGAAATTTCTGATTCTTTAATTATTTGCCAGATTAAATATGCAGCCTTTTTTGTATTATTGGGGCAAAAAATTAAATGCTAAACCTTTTTTGCTTATAGTGGGCATTGACCAGCAGCCAAGTGGTAAAATTGCTGAACAGTGGTAGTTTGGTCCACGCTGAACTACAAGACGACATAGGATGGATCTTTTTGAAGTTACCAAAGTCAGACAGAATATATCAAACTCAAGGTCAGGAACCTAAAAATGTGTTCATTTCAAAAGTAATGGACATAGAATGCCATCTAGTGGCCTTCAAAAAAACGTTCCAGCTTAAAATTCGTATACGCATCACCCGTCCTCTGAATGCAGTCTATAGCGGTGCGTGGATGGGACGCCCGGCTGTAAGAGACGTTCTTAGGGAATGCATATATAGAACGCCCGTTCTGGAAAGGTTAACTACAGAATCACGCAGATGAAATAAATGGAGAGGAATTTATATTACAGCCGCCGCTATGCCAAAATGAGGCATCGCAGTTTTATTTACATATCTGAACAAATCATGCAATGCATCTACCGCTGTCTATTTTAAAATAGATATAGCGCAAAATTGTACGGAAAAACTGGTAAGTAATGGATAGTTCAAATTTTGTTCATAATAAGTGTCTGCCAAAATTGTAAACACTGTTTTAAAAATCCATGTCATCATAGAATCGAAACTTGTGTCAGATGCGTTTCCTTAAGAAATATGAAATTTGTAGAACCTGAAGAATTAAATTTTCGAAGCATTTCACAGTCCATACTAATAAGATACATTCCTTTGTTTAAGAGTTACTAAAGAGTTATTAGATATTATTTAAAAACGTTCTCAGAGATAAATGCTAGTATTGACTCATAGGAATAAAGGAGAAATTCATGCATTTGTTTGGAAACAGAAATGAAGTATTTGTGGGATTTTCTGAGTGACAAAGTTTCAGTTTTAAAACTTTTTTACATACATGTGTGACATAATTTACGTGAATGAATTAGGCGCGGAAAATTTATTCTAAATGAGGAAACTTTTTTGTTCTTAAATTTAATTTTTTTTTCAATCTACATGTCTGCCATCAATTTGTGCACACAATTTCAATTATCATTACAGAAGCTGCAATAAAACTAAAATTTAATTATGAAAATAAAATATACTACTGCGATTTTGGATGCCAAGTCTTATCAATAATCTGTATCCTCAGATTTTGAATGAGATTCATACCAGTGTTTTAAATTTTCAGAGGTGTTACTCATGTTCGTCTTTAATGCGAATCAAAGTAATATAAAACTGGATTCAAAACCATTAAAACCTTAAAATATCTCTAAACGTGTGGCATAAAAATTAGTACCATAATACTTCAAATTAACTAAACGCAAAATGTATTCACCGGCCAGGTAAGATTTCTTCGACAACCTCTTGTTTCAGACCGCTGACTTACAGGATTAGTGTTTTTTGTCTTATGAAACGCTAATTCGTAACAAAATTTCAGTTTAATAGATCGTTGGTTTTATTATGTTGTATCATCTAATCAGAAATCCCATTTCTTTTTAGCCTAAGATAACGCAAACCGCACGGGAAACTGGTTTGCAAACAATAAAACTCTTGAGTTGGGTAAAACTTATTACAAATTTAAATTATCTGTAAACACTTCATCGAACGACTAGCATACGGAATTATCTAAACCATTTGAAGACATACTGCGTTCAGCAACTATTTAACTGCAATCAAAAATCAAGTTTGATGAAAATTTAAATAAATCTAAAACGGTCACTTGTATATTAACTAAAATAGTTGCTGTTTTAAACTAATCTGGCTTGTCTGAATCAGATCAAACCCACGAAATTCATCATGGCAATGCGTCAAAATTGTTCTTGTCGTTCTCAAGAGGCTTGGTCAACGTACAAGTAATAATGCGACTTTTCTCATTTACGCCCTCAGTTTGAAGAATAGGGCCCCGGTGTGAAGTATTCGAGGATCTCCCCCACCCTTCTTTTCCTACTGCAGTCACTGGAGAGTATTTTTTGGTTTAACGGATATATAGAGTGCTGTATGCCGGTCTGAGCGTATATATTTACAAACATCTATGTCTTTTCCGGGATTTGAACCCCCCTTCTGTACGGCAGTCAGCGTCTCTAAGCATTATTCCTGCTGGGCGGTGCTTCCAGTTTTGAAGAAAGCAGCCTGAGGTACTGAACCGATTAATTGTCTTTCACACTTCGTTTCCTACCAAAAACCTCTTGAGAGTTACGTACTCTCAAGAGGTTTTTGGTAAGCCTGGTCTTTCGCTAAGGCAGTCAGCATCCCTAACCACTATTCCAGTTGGGAGACATAAAAATAGTGTGACAAAAATGAGTTTGTTTTGTCTTGCAATTAAGTATGAAACATTCTTAAACACACCGTTCAATTCAACATTAAACATCTGATAGGACTGCTAATTTAAATTTTAATTTGTATTTACTTATTTTTTTATTTGCATATTTATACGTAATTTTGAAAAGGTGTATGTAATGCTAAGCCAAATTTCAGTGCCTTTAGGAGAATAAAGATGAAACTCTGTGTTAACCCCAAAGATTAGAGATGCTCAAACTAATGAAAAATCGGTAACCTAATCGGCATTTTACTTTTAAAGACTTTAAAAATGCTGGCAGTGTTTAGGCCAGACTCTTTGTGAAATTGATTCATAACTTTAAAAAAATTCCAGAAGACCCGAAAGTTAATTTCTGTTTGAGGTATTTGGTATATTAATCTACTTGTTAATTTGGGAAGGTACAACAACGGCAGGAATTGTGGCATTGGGAACAGTATCCACATTTTGGGCAATAGGACTTTCAGCAGTGGCCGGTTTAAGGGCCTCAGCATAGTTAACGCCTGGTTTTATTGTAGAATTTCTTGGACTTATTGAGACACTCGTAGTGGTTACAATTGCCAGTTTTGTAACGAAAACCACATTCTACACATCTAGGTGCCACGTGGCAATTCTCGGAAGACTGGTCGCACTTCTGAAAATTGTGGCACTAGGGTACTTGATTTTGCGATACGTACTTTTGAAATTTAATACAAAAAAGCATAAAATGAATAACATTTTATATACTATCAAAACCGTCGTCAGGAATGTGTCTGCGCCTGAAATAATGGCATCGGAGCCCTGGTCTTATATTTGGTGAGCTGTATTTTCTTATGCTTATATTATATCAAATTTACCGTACTAAATATACATCTGAGATTGAGGGTAGACCCATTAAAAGAACCTTCATAGGCTTTTTATGCCAAGGCATGATAACATAATGTTCAATATTTTTATTTAAGAAAAAACTATTAATTGTACGATAATCATCAGAAGAAACCGGCTTAACTTTGAGGAATTCACCACTGAGGCATCTATAAGTCTAGATAAGTCTTTGCGAAAGGCGTGATAATGAACACCTTGTGAGTAGCCATTTTAGAGGATCTTAGACTGATTCGGCTGCTGCTGCACGCCTCGACCTATAGGGTTATTACTAATAGCAATATTTACATTTACATTATTAACACCATTTTTACTAGGATTAGGGTTGTCGTTAACATTGTTATTTTTAGCGTTATTTTCAGAACTAATATTGCAATTTTTTTCAGTATTAATAGGAGTGTAGTGCACATCAAGATTAGCAAATCTATTTTGTAACATTAAGTGCGACTTAGGTTTAACTAATTTCATGCCTTTGGTTGTTTTAGTCGGGTTTTTAAAATCGAAGTTATCATCATTAGAAATAGACTCATTACCATTAACAATTATTTTCGTTCGTTACTGGCATTTAGAATAAATATAAGCGTTCTCTGCTTGAGAAAAGACAATCGCACTTACCCATTATCTACATTGTACAGTAGATTAATATTCCTTAATTTTCATGAAATTATCCTGGTGAAAATGTTGCTCACAAGCCTGAAGTTTATAAGATTCAGTAAATTCTAGTAGTGCAATACAGAACCGATACTATCCTTAGACGGGCAAGCGTTTTTTTCAATAGGGAGAGAAATAATTTTCAGATTTTCGATGAGATTTCGATGATTTTCAGATAACACATTTCAAATGTAAAGTACTTAGAGAGCCCTTTCCCTGAGATGGTTAAGCGGAGTAACTGTGGGAGATTCACAGCGAAATACGAGATGAATCTTCGATAACGCACGTGAAAAAGATCTCGAAACATTGTGGATATTCTGACCATCTTATAGGGCCACAAAAAACATCATCGCGGTCCGCCATTTGCCCACTAAAATATTTTAATTGATAAAACCTTTTGCTGCAGCACTCCTCTATTAAACATAATTCAGTTCTTGAAAGCATAAATAAATTAATTTTTCAAAAATGCTAAAATCTTTTCCACACTGTAAATCAACCTTGTCAATTACATTTCAAAAAGTTCTTGGGGTCAACAGCTAGCTGAAGAAACAGATTTAGCACAGAACCAAGCAGACAATTAAAAAAAAAAAAAAAAAAAAAAAAAAAAACTACAATTTAATCCAAAGCCACCGCTCTGCCGAAAATAGGCAAGGCAGTTTCATTTAAAATTACGCGGTAGAAGTGGGAAGAACATGGATGTTTCTGCATGCTAAAAATTCGTATACCACAGGAGTGTACGAAGAAACTAGTAAGTAACATATTCGTTATATAAATTTTCCATAATAATAATAACCTCAAATATTATATATAATTTAAAGGATCTATGGTAAAATCGAATCGAAACCTGTTTCTATGTCACATATATTTCATGAAGAAATATGAAATTTGAAGAACGATTTTTTCCTAAGTATTTAGTGGTCCAATCTGTATAAGCTGTATTTTCCTGGAATTTTTCATTACACGTGAGGTGGCGTGGGCAATCCAATATAATTCTGAACCCAAATGACTGTTTTCAAATGGGATCTATCAGATCTTCGAAAAGAAGAAAAACTGAAGTCAATCATTAGATCAAAAGTCAATTCGTTCCCTATGAAATCAAAGGAAACGCTTGACTATGCAAATGTAGATAAGCCCTGAAACATGAAGGATATCAATCTGTTTACGTAGTCAATTTGTCGACATGGCATTCTATAAAATAGATGAAAATTGTAAAGAATTTGTTCATTAATTTACAAGTTGTATGTTAAGCATCTTTACTGTGATTTCTTACTTAGCTTTTCCCTTCCAGAATGTAAACTTTAGCTCGTGAGTTTTTAAAAGAGGTAATATTTAAAAGGAGGTTTTTGACTGGAGCGGGTCCGGCTTGCTGAAAGACACATTACTGTTTGAAATTCTACGTTAGTCGTTTTGTCTTCAGCTTTGTTTTTTCTTGACAATAGTGCTTCTCCTCTCCATATAGGTTTCAGCGGACTTAGCGCTAATTATTCCTGTGTAGCTATTGGACTAGCTTAAGATTTTGTTTAGTTTTAAAGAGTGTAGTATTATTTTACCTTGAGCTTTGTGTGGCAACAGATGTCAAATTTGTATTTTTGTAGAATAAACTTCTTTTCTTGTGTTTAAATATTTACAGAGATTATTTAGGTAGGAATGAGTTTATGAATGGACAAAATGGTGAACATTTACTGTCGTGTCTAATAGGGCCGCCAGTATAGCAAAAAAGACCTAATATTTAATTTTCCACTTGCTCCAGTAATACATAAAGTTGGATATTTATCATGGAAAATAATCGAAGAAACACAAACTTCTAATACTACGACACTCGTTTGAATACAAGCATTCCGCAGCATAGTGGATCTGTTGGCGTTTTGACGCTGTAAAGAAGATGAGTCCAACCTTTTAGCTTCCCTAAGCCAGACAGGGAGAAGATGCGATATTTTGGCCTACAGAAATAAGTATCTAATATCAATGTCGACTCATGACACCCCAAATAAACAAATCACATAATTACGTAGGGTTCATGAAAAATTCATGGATTGGCTCAGGTTTGACTGCTGAAAGGAATTTTTGAATTTCTTCTCTAGGAGAGAAATGTACGGGTTTCACTGCGTTATTACAAATTTGTTCACTGTGTGTTACGTATAAGGAAGCACATATATAAGAACATTAAAGTGAATCAGTGATTTACTTAATTCATATACAAGCTGCAACTGCCGAAAAATAACTTAAAAATATATTTCAGTAATTTTAGACTCTTTTTGTTATTTTATGATTCTGTTTACGTGATCACAGCAACATGGAGTCACTTCAAAATTCCATTTGATATTTTATACGTACCATTTTGATTGTAAATTTTGGTTGTAATTATAAATCATACAATTATAATATTCTAATGAAATCTGAGAAACTAATGCTTTAATGTATGGTTCCATTGAAGTGGTTGTAATTCTCAGGGAGTTCTGAAAATGTTCCTCCGATATTCGGGTTCTAATTTTACCTTTAGTTTACTACTGAAAATATTTGTTCACAAATACACCTACTGCCAAATACCGATCACGATATGGAACGCATGACTATGCAGTGACATACAGTTATGTCTGTAAACATGATTTATAAAATTCCAACAAAGAAGCGTCATTAATGTTTCATTGAGCGGAATGTCCGATAATAATTCTGCGTATTCAGTTTGATAATTTGATGGCAGTATCGACTGTGAATAGAGTCTCAAAAATAAAAAAAAGTAATTTCTTTTCAGAAAATTTTAAAATTGATTTTCATATTCTTTTATCAAATCAGAAAGCTGCCCATTTTTAAGTTTATTTTTTCCAACTTGTTGAAATTAGATGTATTTTTTCACTCTAGTTTTATCTGGCTATTCAGCACGCATTTTATGTCAGTCCAGTTCGAAGCGCATGGAAGCCGGTCCGTCCATCTTGAATCCCGACGGCAAAGACTAAATATATTCTTGGGGTGATGTCTTAACATTTCTGTGGCTTTTCGCTTTTCTCTTGTGTCGCATTGATCCGCTGTTTGGACGCCCCTGCTGTATTCCTTTGTTGTTAATTTTGCTGTTCATTCGGAATCTACCCGCCTTAAAATCATAAAGTCAAAAGTTTTGATTTTTTATAGGTTTTTTAGGGATTTTTATATACATATATATATTTTTGCATTTTATATTTTTATAACGTAAATAAAACACAAAAGCAAAAACAGAGTGGAAAGATAATAGAGATTAAGAGGCTCATGGGCATACGGCGCTAAATCAGAATGTAGTAAAGTTGTGAAAACGCGAGGAAGTAATTCAAGGCAGAAATTAAGAGGGCATGATGCGATTTTTAAAAGAACGCATTGATAACAGTGCAAGGAAGCCCACTTTTCATTTGAACTTCAGCTAAAGATGGCAGTTTGGCATAGTCGGGGAGTAGTAGCGATTTTAGAATATTGAGACGTCCAATCCTTCACGGCGCCGGGCATGCAACTGAAAAGGCGAGGCTTGTCTACGCCTCTAAGCAGCAGGAGAGATACCGTAGTCTCGACCCTTGGCTCTTAGTCGTATTTGTGAATATCAAGATAGTAAGTAGGCAGAAGGCTGATAAGACAAAGCGTAGATGTTGTAAATTTTAAAACATATTTAGTGCAAGAGTATACAAAAAAATTAGTAAGTATCAAATTGATTATACTTATAGGTATAATCTCAAACATTGTATTAGTTCAATGTTTTCAAAAAAATATTTAAATTCTCAAATTGGTAATTTTGTTTCACTTGAAAAATGTGCATTTACGCAATACCCTGAAAATGTTCCTTAGATACGGGCTTTCAGAATTTCTTTAATATTCCATCAATTATACAGCAAATGTTGAATCATAGTCACATACACTCTAAACCAAATTTTAGTATAACGCACCTGAAGCTTTTCTGGTGGACATAAACGTAAAGAAAGAATTCTAGATGCATAACTAAACGGTAGCTATGACAGATGTGTAATTTATTTTAAACCCACCGCTTTTCCTGTAATAGATAATACGGTTTGAAATAAAAACGTTTGAGACAGGTAATACAGCGTACTTAGGGGTGTGTAATCTTAAACTATATGTAATATAATTTTAAACTGTGAATATAATTTTAAAACTGTAAATATAATTTTAAAAATCCACACCATTATAGAATCGAAATATGTTTCCACGTCAAGTGCCTTTAATGAAGAAATCCGAAATTCTTTGAAATGAAGAGCTAATTTTCCGAAGTTTTTGAGAGTTTAACACGCATAAACTGCATCCATTTGTTTAAACGTTAGTATCACGGATTTTATCAAAAGGTTACTAGGGATAAATGTTAATATTGATCGATAACAATGAACGAGAATATCAAGCATTTGTTTAGAAACACAAAAGAAAAATTTTCGAGATTTACTGCACAGCATATTCTCAATTTTGATATTTTTCTATGAATCCCTACAAGTCTGACATAATTTACGTGACTCAACTAAATGCGAAAAATTTTTTCTGTCTCCATTTTGTTACAAGGTACATTTCTGAAATTTAATTTTTTAATCAACATGTCTGAAATCAATGCGCGCTAGGATTTAACGCTAGAAGTTCTTTGAGACTTCAGTCATTACTATAAAAATTGAAATAAAACATACTTAGGACAATAAAACTTTCTAATAACCATTATAATGCCAAGTCATATAAATAATGAAATAGATATGTTCAAATCTTTGAATAAGGTTTATATCGCAGTTTCTTGATTTTAAGAGGCGTTACTCATGTTCGTTTTTTAATGGTAATCGGAATAATGTAAAACCGAACTCAAAACCCTTAAAAACTTAAGATATCTCGAAATTCTTGAAATCAAAATTAATATCATAGTAATGCTACTTAACGGAGTGGAAAATAGATTTGCTGACTGCGTAAGATTGCTTCGACGCCCTCTGGTTCAGACTACAGACTTATAGGATAAGTGTTTTTATCGTATTAAGAAACACTAATCCTTAACACACTAGCAGTCTAACAAATCCTGGACTCTACAGTGTTGTATCATGAGTTCGAAAATCATATTCACTTTATTAACCTGAGATAGCTCAAACCTCGAGACTAATTTTCAAACTATATTCGGTTGAGATGGGTAAACTTTGTTACAAAGCTGAATATCTCTTTGAAAGCTCAAACTAACGCCTAAAATTAAAAATTATCCTTATCTTCTGAAGAAAGTCTGATCTTGCCAACTATCAACTGTAATTACAAAGCAAATTTGATAAAAATCCAAATAAAGTTCAGGAAGCCATTCCTGCGGTATATAACTAAAAATATGACACAAATCTAAAACGATGACTTGTTGTAATAAAAATAGTTGTTGCTGTTACTAACCTCGCTTTTCTTAATCAAATGAAACCCCCGAAATTCATCGTTACAGGAAGACAAGATTGCGCCAGTCGTTGGCAAGTATATTATATATACATGAGACTTTACGAATTTCCTCAGTTACGGCCTCAAATTTGAAGGCGATTACCGCGAAGGAACGTGTCCGGGGGTTTATGATCCCCCCTTCCCCTAACAACCAAGAAGTAAAGCTACGATCTACGAGAGTTCTCGGCAATACGTTCGGAAACGTATTCCCCAACAAATTATGAATTTGAAACTACTGTACGATGTATTTGATTCTACAAACTTTTATTCAGGCTCTCAAATTTTCACTAGCTGCTACGGCTACCAAACCAGAGATCAAATAAGTAACAAAGGTTGAAGAAAATTAATACCGACACATCTGAAGAGACATAATAGCGAGAATATTTCATAATACCGCTAATGCTGGAAAATATTAGGAATACTAAGAACTGACTAATTTATTGTCCTAAATATATTCACGCACACTGCGTAGGTATGCCATTTTATGTATGTGTAAAATTTATTATTAGGTTTAATCTGAGTCTTCCACGCGCAGTGGAAATTTCGGCAATTCTTGATCCCCATGCTTATCTGTTTTTGGTTTTTTAAATGATCTCCATCTTCATGGAAAGGTCATAGAAGAAAACACAAATTCACACGAAATCGGCCTATGGTTCGTAATGCGGCATTTTTTTCAGTTCTTGCAAGCTCACTTTATGGGAACCTTTAGCATTTCGAATCTATCGTTATTCAAGCCTCCACTGTGTATTTAATTAGCAATGTCTCCAACAAAGCTTTGAAACGCATCAGAAGCTTCAAAATTTTTAAATGTTATATAGCCATTTTCTTATATTTACCTTATATTTTGTTGCATTCAATTTTCTAATTTTTATTAATGTTTTGACTACTCGTGTGCAAGTCTTAAAAAATTTTTAATCATGTACATACACTGTCGAAAACTTAATTGTAAGGATCACATCGAAAGAAAATTCATCAACTGCCTTTTCCAATTATTGACAGTTATTTCAAATTACATTAAAGAAAGAAACATCTGAATTATATCTCAGTTGTGCTTTCAGTCCTTACCTATTTCAGTCGTTACCCTTGCTATTCATTTACCAAAAATGACCTGCTCAAAATCCCAACGAGTGCAAAATAAATATCTGCACATCATTGCTAACTCACATTTCGAAGTCAGCAATCAAAGATTACACGAGGACCTCAGTATTGAAATTAATAATAAGTTTGTAATAAAAATCAATAAAAATTTCTACAGAAAAGTTCCTATTTGTAAGTCTCTCATAAATTTTAATTTGTTTCAATACAGAATTCTATGAGAGAATAAAGAATTACGTCCTTATGCTGAACATCTCTTGAGAGATTTAAATTTTCCAACGCAACTCTACGCATACTCTCCTGTATTTGTATAAATTGCATGTATTTATTTTTCTGTCTCTATTTGAATTCTTTGCATTTTATGCATCTATTTTCATTTCTCCTATGACTTTAAACACATCATCCAATCCATTAGGACTCTACTTTGATCGCTCAAACTTAAGAGAAAATATTCTTCTCTACTTCACATTTCTTAAATTTTCTTCTTTGGGAGTCTCACTTGATATATTTTTATATGAAGCATCTTTAGGACAACATAATTATTGAGCCGGAAGCTTTGTGTATTCGCAATATCGCGGTATAACGTTACCTTTACCGATCTTTATTCATCCCAGTTTCTTCTGTTTGGTATTTTACATATCTCCAGGCCCCTATATTATTTCTAGAACAACCGCTGAAACTCATTAGTACATCGGGATAAAGGTCTTCAAGCTTTTTCCATCACCTATTCTTCGGAGCATTCACCTGACCAAACTTCAAGGTCATGGCTTTGTATACATTTCTATTTCAGCGTATCGGGCCATAGGCTAATCTATCTATAACGATATGTCATCGGGGTAGCATTTTGACATTTTTCTGGTGTTTCACGCTTACTTTTGAGGTAGCAATTGTTACTTGCTTAGGCCGCGCATTGAACACTCCGGTTTCAATTCTTCGTTGTTAAATCTAGTGTTTATTGAGAATCTCTCTGCGTGTTTTTGCCCCAGACTTTAATACTCTGTATTAATCATTTAAAAATGAAACTGTTCGATAATTTTTTAAAACTCTTTGGTAGCTTATCAGGTTCAATGTTTCTTCTAACCTTCTTCGGAAACATACAATGACCTGACTAGAACAGAGAGCTTACTAAAGCTATGTTCACTGATTGTAGTAAGTAGACAGGATACAGACGAAGGGTATACAAAACCCTTTATTTTTTTCTTTATATACAATGACTTCCGTACTTCGGAATACAATGACCCTCCACTCGGGGTCTAACTTAAAAGATATCAAAATAAAACTAAACTCTAATTTAACTTTAGAATAAGATTGGCCTTATAATAACAGAAAGCGTATGTAGCACAGAGACTGTGAACACTACAATACGTTTAATTTATCAAGAGGATTAAAACCTCTGGCCTGGAAGGCAAAGTAGCAACTGCGTAACTTCTAAGGTAAGCGGCCTGCTTCGAACTCACGGCTTCCTCTCTTCTGCTTGGCAAAAAGGCCACACTTAAATACTTGGCGTTCGCCAGACAACTTTGCATAAACTCCTTCACACTTATAATTCTGGCCGGAAGTAGAAAATAAGAAGTGATAGTAAAGATTTAAAATAAAATAAACGTTAGTAAAACTTAAGATCCTTACAAGCTTTATATTTGCATGGCTGAGGTAATAGTATTTTCAGACTGCCCTTTACCAATCCAGTTTCACAGAGGAATACCTTCTACACTTTAAGCACTCTTAATGGATTCGCATGGATCTGCTATATAATACATACGCATTCGGATACAATTTATAAACAAAGACTACATTTGTCTGTAAAACTGATGTTAAGTAAAATGAAAAGAAACATTTACAGAATTCAACGTTTACTATTGATCAATTAAACATTTGTAAAAAAAAATAATTAATTCACTAAGTAAAAAATCAAGTTAGAAACAAATTGAACATCTTAATCTGCGTATCATCCTATCATTATGATAATAACTTAACTCTAAAGATAATTTATAAATTTATTTGCCTTCGGGATGTCAAAAGAATTTAAAAATGTATTATTTTAAAGCGCTTTCTGGCATGGAAATATGGAAGCCGGTTGCCATAGCTTTGGTTTCGTGTTCGAATCCTGAAGAAGGTGTGGGTGTTCGTTAAGTGCTCTTTGAAATCGTCTTTGTGCCATGGAGGCACGTGAACTTCTGTCGGTTTGTTTGGTATTTTTAGATGACTATGACAAAGTAATCTGGGGCTATTTTTGCCTAAGGGAGGGATGCTTTCTTCTAGGACCTTCCAAGGAAACCTTGCTCATATACGCTTCACACATACGATGAAAAACGCTCATGCAGCGAGCCCATTCGCCTGTAAACGAAGCCATGGCAGAAATACCAGTGTTCACCGATTTTATTGTTCGGTCTTTAGTGGACGTGTGCTGCTATCGAGTGGAAAGTCTTCTAGAGAGCGTCATAATAGGAGAAGGGCTGAAAGACCTTTGGATACGTCCCTCTGAGGTGTTGGTAATCAAAACTGGAAAGGAACTTCTCCTTTACAGCCAGTATAATTCGCCCCTTCTGCTGCTCCTTCGGCGATGTACTCGGTGATGAGACACCTAAATGACGTTTATGCTCGACTCTACTCCTCGAAAGCTTAAGTATCATATTGCCTGGTAGATAAGGTAAGCAAGCATCGTTTGAAATTTCCCAAACATGAAGAAAAGATTCTTAAGTATAGCAACTTTAATTCAGCATAAATGTAAGCAATTATTTGGGTCACTATTTCAGCCAGTTCCTTTCACTTCATTTGAGTTGCAAAAACGTTTTAAAGAAACAAGTTTAGATGGAAATTCTATGGCTATTAACCCTTTTCTAAGTATATGCGGCTAAACTGAATTAAGCGACTGTGAAATTATGGATAGCTTGATAGAAGGTTTTATTACGTTCATTATCAGTCTCATTTTGAACGAAGGAGTAGCATTTTACGAATTACGTTGCTTTAGCTAAAACTGTAGAATTTGTCTGATTCTAAAGAAATCTCTAAAATATATTGAAGTGTAGGATAATTGTGCACCATAGAAAAGGAATTTTATCGGGAAAGAATCTCAAAAATTTTCTCGGAGTATTTCGCAAATTTCAGGACAATTTCTGAGATTTCGCGTATATATAACTGTTTTCGCGATTACCAAAAAATTGACAAATTTCAGATATATTTGTCATTATTTTTTAATTCCCATCATACATGCTGCCTTACATTTTATCGTTAAATATAATTAAATCATATAATTGAATTTATTGAAATAATATAGTATTTCAAAGATTTATCTAATCCACAGTCTGAACCCTTACGAAACATTTTTACCTTAACTTTGGATCACAAATTTATGTTGAATTTTTAAATGAACTCAGTATTTAGACATTTGCATATGTCTATATTATGCGAGTCTTTATGTTCTCGAAGAACTTGAGTCTAAAAAGAAGGATAAATTCAAATGCCTACGAGTGAAGTCTTACGGAAAGGGAATCTGTCCATTGTTGACGAAGAAAAAAAGATTTCCTTTTCAAAAAGAATGCTTAAATTTTATTCGTCAACTAATGAAGAGATTCCCTTCACTCGCAATTAATCAAAGTAATCGTTTAGTTAGATTAATATTCTTCATGAAATTAATGATTCGCACAACGTAGACCTATACAAATGTGCAAATAATAGACTTTCATTCATTTCCACTTGTAAACTTCGGTTTGAAATGAAGGCAAATTTATTCCACTTCTTCTACCTAGTTTGTTTCTTTATCAAATAGTATTTCTCTTCGTAGAAATTAAGCCCAAATGTATTTTTCGAAAATTAATAGCTTTGGATTTTTTAGCTCTGACCGCGATTCCCCAGAGCGTGAGTCAGTTTCCCAGAATACTGAGGTAATGCTATAGTAGAAGGAGGGATATTGTAATTGTAGGGGACTGGTTTTAGTTGGCGTGTGGTAAGTTGAATAGATCAATCGTCATTTGTGGATCATTTGGAATATTATAGGTATATATGTTATATAAATATGGAGAAAGACAGGAGTCCTGGGCAAACCATTGAAGTTATAGTAACTTAAAGTTATCGTTAATATGGTAGTAGTAACCATATTAACGATTCTACTGTTTCAAATCAATAGTACGAAAAAAAATAATAATCCTATAAGCCTCTGGTCTGAAAGAAAATGCTGTCGAAGCAGTGTTACTCTGCCAGCGAATGCATTTCACTTTCAGTTAATTAGCATAATATGACATTAATTTCTATGGCAAGAATTTGGAGAAATTTTAGGATTTAAATGGTTTTGAACTCAGTTTTTTATTAAATTTATTACCATTTAACGAACATGAGTAACACCTCTGACGATTTACAAACTGTAACACAAATGTTATTTAAAAGTTTGAAGGTATAGATTTATTATTTATATGAGTTATTATCATAATCTTTGTAAGAATATTTTATTTTCATAATTAAGATTTACTTTTACTTTATTTACGTTAACTTGTATAATGATGATTGAAGTTTCTGTGTTTTTCTTCATTAAATCTGTGCGCGGATTGATTACAGACATGTTGATTAAAAAAGTAAAATTGAAGAAAAAAATACCTTCTAAGAAAACGCACACCCCTTTTTTCACAATGTGAGTCAATTTTCCATACCTGTTTGAGTCACGGAAGTTACGCTAGACTTGTATTAATACTAAAATATTAAAACTGAGACTTGGTCGTGCAGAAAATTTCACATATACTTCTTCTCTCTTTCCAAAACAGATGTATGATATTCTCGTTCATCATTGATTAATATCAGCATTCGTCTCTGATAACTTTTTAAGAAAATCTTCCGCCCACTTCTGTTCTATGCTTCAACTACTACGCCCACGATATTCTGTTAGCGTCAAGACACGGAGGAAGGAGGACGCTACAGCCGTAGCACCTACGAGGAGAAATTTATGCCAAAGGTTTTATGCTACAGATGTGCTTAATTCCTTTTACGATAAGAAAGTTATACTTCAGATATGTTAAATCACTGTTTTTCCCAAGTTATGCCACTGTTACATACTGCTACACTGGATGTCATTAAGCCCTTCAAGTGCACAGGTTTCATTCCAATATTTGGATTTATTTTTCAATTTAGGATACCTACTAAGGAAAGATATAGATGGGTAAAGACTTCAGGGTCGTATACATATTAAATAAGCGAAGATCTATGATCTATGACCTATGAAGGAAATGAATGAAGCTTATGAGGGTTGGGGTGGTGTCAAATGTTTCGAGAAGTGCGTCTTAAAATTTAAAAAAATCAAATTTCTTGATGAAAGTCGTCTGACATAGAAACACGTTTCCATCCGATGATGCCATCGATATTTAAAATTATATTCACAATTTTGAGATTGTAATTATTATGATAAAATTATATAACCAATTTGTTACTCACTAGTGTTCTCATATACTCTTGTTCTTTATGTACTTTAAAATTACAAATAACTACATTTTGTGTTACAACTTTCAGGGCTACAAGGTGCAGGTATTATTAATATAAATATTTTAATATGGATACATCGCACAAGCTGAAAACCTTACATTACTCTAATAACTGCATAGATATAAGCGATAAGCGACGGAGGACGTGGGTACTGTCCCTTTACCCTTTGGGTTAATCAGTACAGCACCACGTCCACCTTTATCTTACATTTCATATTACATTATATATTACGATACATGATTTACATATTGCATTATATACTACATATCAAATTAATATCTTACCCTAACATTACATTAACTTATTACATTAAAATTCTTTTCTAATAAACCCTATGTTGGTACATTATAAAAGGGTTATTTTGCACAGGATTCGCATTACATTATATACGGGGAAATTAATGATACATAGGAACATTATACGCAATAGGGGGTTATAAGCATGATACGGGTTAAATTATTCACAGGAAATTAGTTATACACAGGTATTGCATTATACAGGATAAATTATACACATGATAGGCTTATGCACTAGATGCATATTGAATTGTCATCTGGACCATGCCAACTGTACCCGTTACACGATACACTGCCTACATCGTTATGCATAATACTATTATAAAGTTTGCATTCACATTGTTTCAGTTGGGCTTTGCATAGTGTATCATGTTGCTTATTAATCAGTACATACTACATTACATATTACATTATATATTATGATACATATAACTCTATTACGACTACATTACATATTACATTATATAATACGATACATGTGACACTATTACGATTACATTATTTATTATGATACATATGACACTATTACGATTACATTACATATTACGATACTTGGCTTACGTATTAGATAATGTACTACATATCAAATTAACAAGATAGTTTATCAGTACATACTACACTAAATATTATATATTGCGATACATGCTTTACACATTAAATTATATTCTACACATCAGATTGACAAGACGAAATAACGCCTTACCTTAAAATTACATTAACTTCCCAATACTTATTGCATTAATTTTCTTTCCTAATATACCGTATACTGGTAACAGATACATTATCATCAGATTGTAATAATGTTGTTTTGCACTGGCTGCGCATTAAACCCAGGATGCGCATTAAATTATACACAGGGAAATTAGTGATACATAGGAAAAACATTATGCACAGAAGGGGGTATATACATGATGCGTGTTACGTTATACGCAGGGGAATTTGTTACGCACAGGTGAAACATTATGCAGGATAAATTATACTAACTTATACGAATGTGCATATTACATTACTCCTTATAATTAAACCGGTAAGCTTTACAATGTTATTCTGTACCGAAGTTCTTTACACTTATAATACATTGCTTAATCATTACATTAACATATTTACCATGTACAAAAACATATAATGGATTACATTGTCATTCCTAATATACATAGATTACTTTTGCATTTACAGTTAACATATTACTGCAGGATTTTGCATCTGTGCATTTCTCCATTATTTACATTTCGCACCTTTGAATAGGTCGCGCTATATGCATGTGATTGTATTAGTACGCGTAGTACATGAACTGTCCTGCATTGCGTAATTTGCCAGTATTGACACATTGCTGTTCTATTGAAGGCAGTTATACGCGCTGCAAAGTGCTTAGTTATATGCACGATAACTGACCTCAGTGCGTAATGTTCATTACTGACTCAGTTCATTTGCAATATTTACAGTTTTAGTTTGTGAGCTGCTCGTAGCACATCATGCCGATAGTTATATATACATGGAGTTTGTATGACATGGTTTTTAATTTACACGATACATGGCACATGGTAAATGACGTTGCACACTCCACCTTGCATTTGCATATCATATCTTAGCACGTTTGTTTTAGATTAGACATAAGCCTGTGCCCACGTTCAAACCATAAATCTGCAGAAAGCCTGCGTATTTGTAGTTGGAATTGGAAGGTGCAGATCTGCTGTAAGCGGGCATTGGGTAACATAATGATCTGGGGTGCCCATCTCACCACATATACAATGTGCATTTTGTGCGATCCCGTGTTTTTCATAGTACACGGGGAAAGGACCGTGTCCGGTAATGTATCGGACCATTTGTGCATGCACTATGAGACGATCTGAGTCTACCGTAGGGACGTGATAGTGAGCACGGCGTTTTGTCTCACCAGTATACCATTCCTCCTACCAAACGGATTTTGCCTTGTGTTTCAGACTTTTCTTTAAATATGAAACTGGCAATGGGATGGTGATATATCCCGCATTGATGTTTCTTGCAGCCTCCTTTGCAAGTTGATCTGCTTGCTCGTTCCCTCTGTTGCCGACGTGGGCCTTAGTCCATCCTATCCTGGTGTTCAGATGGCTGTGGTCGCGCAGATGTGTCTGAATCTCTGCAATCAGTGGGGAGCTGTGCGCAGGGTTTACAACTGCATACAGCGAGGAGAGGCTGTCTGTTATAATGAAGCTGTCTCTTTGCCGATGTTGGATTATCGTAAGTAGAGCTTGTTTGATGGCCATTACTTCACTCTGGAACACGCTGTTGTGTCCAGGTGACCTTTCCATTGCGCTATTGTGCTTTGCTGTCTGAGGGCAACATAGGCGCAACCTGTATTTTCATCTAGTTTTGACCCGTTCGTATAATAGACTAGATCATCTTCCTTTACATTGGTGTTTTGCTTTATGCTAATCTTTACTCCCTGACCCTGCGTTGAGGGGTGATCGGCAAGGCGTATCATCTTTAGTTCAAATTCGGCTGGTGAGTATAGCTCGTCTCTGAAGGTGGTTAGATTGCCGAGTTGAGTGATCTCCTAATAGGCTGCTTCCTTTTCTACGCTCAGGTGGAGCGGTAGCTATCCCGCTAGTACGCATAACGCATTTGTAGGGGATGTTCGGAAGGCCTTGGTGACATTCAGGAGAAAAGGCCTTTGTATGCTAAGTAGATGATTCACTTTGCGGCCCTGCATAGGCGCTGACCAAATAGCCGTTCCATAAGTTATAACTTTCTCGGCTACTGTTGTGTAAAGCGTTTTCTGGATATAGGGATTGAGACCCCATTTATAGCCCTGCATATATCTTAGTTGTTGGGCTAATCTTGCAGTTTTCTTTTTCAGCTCCAGCACATGGGGGAGCCAGTTTAATTTGGTGTCGAAGAGGATTCCTAGATATTTCAGCACTGGAGTGATGCGGAGGCGATGTCCGTTTAAAGTTATCCTTGGCTGTCTTGCCAGCGATCCGCCTTTTTTTGAGACGAGCAAAATTTGGGATTTGGCCTCTGATATTTGAAGTTTTAGGGCTGTGCATCTCTCCTGAAAAGGGGAGCAGGATTCGATTGCATTGGCCTGGAGCTGTTCTTTGGTCCTTCCTTTGACGATTAGGGCTGCATCGTTTGCGTAAGCAATGATCCTTGTATGGTCAGGCCATGGGTTGTTGAAGACTCCGTTGAAGGTTATGTTCCATAGGAACGGTCCGGCGCATCAGCCTTGCGGGCATCCCTGTGTCTGATCTTGTAAAATCTCCAGCAAATAAGCAAATAGTATGTTAGCTATTCGGTGCGATCTCATCAATCGTTGTATGCGTTCTAATGTGGGATTTGCTTCTTGTGTTGGTGGAGAGTAGATTGAAACCAGCACCACTATTAGATTTAGTACATCTAATAGTATTGCTACAAAGTCCCTTTCGGCTGCTATCATTAATGGTGACCATTTGGGGTAGCAGTTTGCTATAAATGCTCTTGGTGGTTGATCGATATCTTTTTTTTTTTTGATAAATGCTCCATTGTAAGGGGAAGCACACTGCTTTACCATTCCTGCAGTATGGTTCTTGACCTAAGATTTCTATTCGTTCTTCTGCAGCGTAGAGAGCTGTCTGCGATGTTGCTGCACGTGCATGCTGTAGATTGATCTGCAGGCACCTGGTTTCTGATTGCCGTTCCGACTGCATTATGTTAACCTTTTCTAGAAGGATGGCCAATATATTGGCAGTTGTATTCCCTGTTTGAATGAACGGGGTTGTCCACTTTAATGGCCATGTCTTTTTCCCCCATTTTACAGGCTGAAAAGTGGAGTGAAATGTCAAATTTGACGTCCCTGGGGTTTCAACCACTTATCTCTTTCAAAGATCCCCCTTTTGCGACATAGATGCACCCCTCTGAGGATCCATTAAACTACACACAAGAATCTTTGTTGCAAATAGGAGGTGATTTCTTAAATGGGGGAAAGCATTCGGTTCAAGATTTCCCGTCTTTTATAGCTTTTACTGCTACCAAAGCCCCGGCCTTAAAAGGTTAAGTGCATCCTTTGTCGTTGATGGATCTTTCATCTGCTTACTGTTTTCACCTAACGAGGTCGTGCAAGCTGGTCTGTCATTAATAATCCATATTGCTGCGGATTGTATCGACTGTCCGTTGGTAGACTGGGCATTCGGTAGCATAAGTCGGGTGAAAGAAGTTGTACCTTGTGCCCCATCTACAGTTTGAGTCCCCACAGTTAATACATGAGGGCAGCTCAGCTGTACAACCTCTGGTTGGATACGGACCGGAGCAGAAGCCGCAGAAGACCTTCTTTGACCTGCATGCGTCTTGACTGTGCTGGCAGCGATAGAATCGTCTGATGCCAATGAATTCAGAGATGCCATGGGATTGCCATGCAGTGAAGATGCGTCGGGGTTTGGTTGCGGCGGCAACTCCTTCTGCTGCGCATTCGATAATCCACTTGACTGTCTTTGGTCGCCTTTCTTTAAGTCGGAATAGCGCCTTGAAGAGGTTAGACGATGTTCCCGTTGTTGTACTAAGCTCGGAGATGATCTCCTCCGGCTTTGTGCTCTCAGGAACGTTGTGGATGGCAATCCTCGGTCGTCGTCGTTGGCGTCTCTTGACGTCAACATCTATGTTGGCTTTTCGTATATGCTGTTGCAGTTGGTCAAGTTCCTCTGCTGCCTGGCAGAATACCTCTAATCCTCCTTGTGGCGTAGGTTGGATCTTTTCCATTGTGACTGGGATCTTTGTAAGGGGAACTTTTGCTTGTAGTTCTTAGCTCTTCTTTCCTTAGCTCTCCAGTGGGTTTCTTAGTGATGGGCTTGATTATGATGCTAGGTATTCTGAATTTACGCAATACCTCAGCGAACGTCGGAATGGAGGTAGTGGACTGCGAAGTCAGAGCTGGTTCGCTATTGAGCTGTTGCACAGGGTGGGTGGAGGCGTGAACTGCTTGACAGCACACAAAGGTAGAAGTATTAGTGCCTGTCCCTTCAGTTACTGGCTTTGGTGCGTATGCTGGTCCTGCAAGTGCTAATTCTTGTAGGACATCTAAGGACTTTTCCAATTGCTCCCTTAAATCTTGGGTTAATAGGAATTTACTTCTTCGAAACGTTGCAGAGATCTGCCGAATGTTTCCTGCTAGGACGGCTACACGTTCCTCGTGCGACAAGTCCGATGCCAATAAAACTTCAGGATCTAAAATGCCTTGTGACTGGGTATTCTCTGTGTCTGTTGGTTGAAACGAGGGACGCGACATGTCAGAGCGGATACGTTGATTCTTGATATACACTGATTAAAAAGGCCCTTGTTATGTTGGACACTAAGGTATGCAAGGTGGGAAAATGCGTGATGTAAGCACTTAATATCACAGTGTGGCACCACCAGTCATATGCTTAATTTATGATAACACAGGACATTAAAGTAAGTGAATCGGACAGTACACATCAAGTGGTGAGGATAGCAAAGTTTGTAAACAAGAAAATGCACTTTGAATGTATGTAAGAATGTAATTTTACAAGTATGATAGTAGGTAAATGGGTAATTCAATACAAAATAACAACAGTATTTATCATTTCAATACAGAAAAGCAGCAGTATATATCTTGACATTCCCAGGAGATATGCCAGAGGCTCGGAAATGAGGGGGGTGAGTACTGATGCGCACGTCCTACGTTAGGATTGGAAAGTGGGGGAGAATCTACGGAATAATTAGTTAATGTGTTTTAGGGTAAGTCAGGAGGGCGCAGGGGTATAAGAGGGAAGCTGGGTTCTGTAGTGTAGTTTAGAGACTATTACGAGTGCTGATTATTGGAAATTAGAAGTGAAAAGGAGAGACAAAAGGTTAATTAAACTCATTGAAAAATGTATTAATTAGTATAGATTTAAGGGGATGGTGGTAGAATGAAGCAGGGTAAACAGAAGTGGTACGGTGGAGTTACTACTATTAGTTGGGAACTTGGAAGAGAAATAAAATGCTAATAAAGAGTAATTAAAAATAGGGAGAAAATAAATTTGAAGGGAGGTTCTAAAGTGTTATATTGTTGAAAACCTGAGGGCAAGCTGAGAGAGAGGGACTGAAATAATTACAAGACTAGGTGGATTAGGAGGGAAGATATAGCAGAAATAAAAAGTGAAAAATTAAAAATAAAAAGGGTAAAAAAAAAAAAAAAAAAAAGATGGCACAAGGAGAGGGGGAGATTTTTTAGTGGTGTAGTATTAAAGCTTTGGATAAGAGATTGGAGTAGCAACAAGAATAAAGTTTCTAAGTCTGTTAGAACACGAGTTATAGAGGAAGGAAGGTATTTAATATGATTTTAATATTAAAAATTGAGGGGAGGGCTTGTAATTTTGAAACTATTGAGTCATAGGTTTTCGGAAAGAGGAGGAAGAGAGGATTAAGACATTTTAGGTTTGGTTAGTATCTGGGGGTTTGGGGCTGAGAAATAGAAGAAATTAAGTGAAATTAAACGAAATTAAAGCTAATAATTTTTTTTGAGGGGTAACTAATAGGAGAGACTTAATGAAAGTTATTTATTATTGAAAGGGAGATCTTTATTACTAGGGGGATCTTTTATTAGAGTTTGGTGTGTCTAGTACTATAATTAAAGAAGGGGGGCTTAGGGTAAAAAGTCGAGATTTAGGCTTAGGAACCTCTGGTGATAATTATAACAAAAGTTGTCTATTTACTTTGCCCGACTAAGGACTTAGAAATTTTTGTAAATGCTGTTGCACACTATACAGTACATGATGGCAGACACAGTATATAAAAGCAAAAATTTCAATGTGAGATCAATGTTAATTGCAATTAAGTACAATGCAGAATTTGTCCGACTCCGGACTTAGAAATTTTTGTAAATGCTGTTGCAAACTATACAACACATGATGGCAGACACAGTATATAAAAGCAAAAATTTCAATGAGAGGTCAATGTTAATAGCAATTAAATACAAGGCAGAAGTTATATCCGAACTACATGGACGGACCCTTCGCAGCTGAGATTTTGGCAGGGTTGGCAATATGGTCGTCCTATTGAGGATAAAAGAATTATATGACTATATATATATATATAGTCATACAATTCTTTTATGTGTTTTATGTATATATATATATATACATAAAAATGCGATACTGATTTAAAATCTGTGCAGATGGAAATTCTAGGATTATTTTGAGCAGAGATATTGGTTTAGGTATTTAAGCAATTTTAGCACTTTGAAAGTATCATACAGTATAACAATAAAGTATCATACAGTATAACAATAAAGTATCATACAGTATAACAATAGCATTAGCGTTGCATGTATACTAAATAAATTAAACACAGAATAATGAAAAAAGAATTAAAATAAACACATAATCAGATGGAACATAAAACAAGGTAAAAGTTATTTAGATGAGGATTCTACTGTAATTACTAAACAAGATATGAATGTATTAAGGATTACACATTTTAAAACTGGTAGATTTACCGCTGAATTGAACGAATAATTCTAAGTCCTATTATCAAAATTTGAGATTACACAGTTAGAGGCTATTGAAGTATTTAGGAGGTAGATTATAAGAACCCTACCTTAATCTTCTTTAGATGGGATTCCTGCGATGATTATATTCCAAGATATCGATTTTTAAACTTTTAAGCACTTTGTGGCACTGCTGGAAATCACTAGATTCTTATGCCTACTACGATAACCACGTAGTGGCTCCGCGGCACCCTTCCGTCGCAGTGTCGATTTAGTTGGTTGGCGCACTCACCGTAAAGCTGCTGCTGCTTGTTTTCCCTTGTTGATGGCGCAAAAACACTAGTAACTCAACTCGCACACACACATATGAGGTATCCAAATGTACAGGAATACTTCGAGCACAATTTAATGAAGGAATTATATTCGTAGGATTAAAATCGCTTCGGGAAAATTCGCTTTTTCGGGAGCACACCAAAAAGACGTCCTACCTGAATTCCGTTTCTCTTCTCTCTAGCCAATTGATATATATATCCAGCTTGATTTATTTCATGCTGTCACATACCGCTGTAACATTTGAATTTTGCTGCGAGAATGTTCTTAACAAACAGAGTTATGGCGCATGTTCATCTTTCTTTATTTCATGCTCTAAAACAAGTATCCAAAATTATGAAAATGATAGAAAAAGTGCATCAGCCAGTGCAGTAAAACCACTTTCATTAAATGTTTAAAAATACATTAACTTTCATTCTATTTCACAATTGCATTGTTTTTTTCTACATATCTTCATCTCATACAATTATTAATATACAATAGCCGCAACATAATTTAGACGAAATCAAAGAATTTAAAATCCTCAACCTGACTAGGCCGTATATAGAATTAAAAGGATCATTTTCTTAAGTTTCTTCTTAAGTTAAGACTGATAAATACAGATGGGTGCTTGGTGCATGGTCATCCATTTTTTCTCCACATTAGATACCGTTTGCCACTGGTCTGGACATTATTATGTTATGTACCCTTGCGGCAAACGCATCACTGAACCAGATACATCACGAGATTAAAGATATTTTCCGGCAATACATGTATGGATGGATGGATAGCAATGAACGAGAACATCATGCATTTGTTTAAAAAGGAGTAAGGAAGTATTTGCTGGATTTCCTGCGTAACCAAGTCTCAATTTTATTACTTTTATATTAATCTCTACAAGACTGACATAATTTACGTGTACAGTACAGTTACCTTAACAGGGTACAAAATTGAAGTAAAGTGCTGAGGTGGTAAAAAGGCGTTATACATGGCAAGTGGCTGGAAAGCAAATGGTTGTAGTGAGGTATGCAGGGCAATGCTTAAGTAGTCTCCGCCCTTCGAAGTTAGCGATTGGTTTGTGGGAGTTTAAAGCAAAGGCATTTTTGTTCGCGGAACTCGTCTTTTGATGTCGATTTATGAATTGAGGAGTTAGTGCCTTTAAAACACATTTAACTAGAATTATACTTGTATCGTAGAGAAATGAATGACACAACGGCCCTGACAACGAAACTATCAGACTTTGCGAAGGGAAAACAAGAGAAATAAACACAAGGCGGCGTGAGCTTTACAGAGTGTATAGATGGAGCTTGCTGCAAGCGAACCTTCAGCGCCCGTCCCTTTCGCCCTCGTCATTGAGAGCTTGGACAGCAATGATGGAAGATGATTATCAAGGTCAGCTTTGGACAGCGTGGATCCTATGAAAGGAAGGGACATGGGGTAGTGAGATCCATCGTCGCTGTTTCCGTGACAGATGCATTTCATACAGAAATTTGAAATTTTTTAAAATTTGAATATCTGAATTTCCGAAGTATTTGACAGTACAATCGCTATACGTTGCATACATTTGCTTAAAAGTTTATAAAGTGTTATGAGACGTTTATTCTTAAGTTAAGACTGATAAATATAGATGGGTGCTTGGTGCATGGTCATCCATTTTTTCTCCACATTAGATACCGTTTGCCACTGGTCTGGACATTATTATGTTATGCACCCTTGCGGCAAATGTATCATTAAACAAGATACATCACGAGGTTATAGATATTTCCCTGCAGTATATGTATGGATGGATGGACAGCAATGAACGAGAACATCATGCATTTTTTAAAAAAGAGTAAGGAAGTATTTGCTGGATTTCCTGCGTAACAAAGTCTCAATTTTATTACTTTTATATTAATCTCTACAAGACTGACATAACTTAAGTGTACCTTACAGTTACCTTAACAGGTTACGGAACTGAAGTAAAGTGCTGAGATGGTAAAAAAGCGTTATACATGGCAAGTGGCTGGAAAGCAAATGGGTGTAGTGAGGTATGCAGGGCAATGCTTAAGTAGTCTCCGCCCTTCGAAGTTAGCGATTGGTTTGTGAGAGTTTAAAGCAAAGGCATTTTTGTTTGCGGAACTCGTCTTTTGATGCCGATTTATGAATTGAGGAGTTAGTGCCTTTAAAATATATTTAACTGGAATTATATTTGTATCGTACAGAAATGATTGACACAACGGCCCTCACAAAGAAATTCTTAGACTTCGCGAAGGAAACAAGAGATATATACACAAGGGGGCGTGAGCTACTCAGAATGCATAGATGGAGCTTGCTGTAAGCGAACGGTCGGCGTCCGTCCCTTTCGCCATCGTCATTGAGAGCTTGGGCAGGAATGAATGAATATGATTATCAAGGTCAGCTTTGGACAGCGTGGATCGTATGGAAGGAAGAGACGTAGGGTAGTGAGATCCATCGTCGCTTGGTGTCAGCGTGCGGGAACAAAGCACCCTTAGGAGTACCGTATCCCGTTGGTCGGATACCAAGTTCACCAGTGGAGTGGAGACCGCAGCTTAAGGTGTCAGCGCGGGACGCGTAATGGCAGACCGCACATTGAGCTGAACAGTGTTAAACGAATGTCGCATACTGCGCATGCCCAGAAAAAAAATTTGGCGTAATTATTATGTTGGCGCGATTTGAAAAGAAGATAAATACGGTATACGGTATATGTACCGCCATCTGATTGTAAACAAATTTGGCGTTTAATTCTTCGTAGAGTATATGTTCAGTGGAATGTAATTACTGTGCTGAAATAAGATTTTTTTCCTGAACTGCTCCAACAACTGGAATGTTGAAGGATACGATCAAGTATAAATTCTATTAAAAGGTGCATAAAATGGGTAAAGGAAACCAGCTTAAATACAGGATTTACCATACGTTCCATTCGTACATACGTAAAGAAAAACAAAGGAATATAGCAAGTGTGTGTACATAACATTGAAGACATTTTACAATTCCTCAATGCTGTTTATTTAATTCTTATAGAATATAAGAAAATGAAAGCGGAATATACGTCAACATACTCAGCGAGAAAATCCAGTTTGCAATTACTGAATTATACCATGTAAACAAATTACATCTAAATAACGAATTATTACGCACAACGTATGTTAACAAATATTAAATGCACTGTTATTGACAAACTAAAAAACTAAAATAAAGAAAAATAGGCAAGTGCAATCGTTATGGAGGTTAAAATAACTAATAAACAAAGTTCCACACCATTGCAGTTGTACATATCACTCGACAGCCATGGAAATCACGAATAAGCTAGCGTAGGGTTGCTTAGTCGCCAATATTTCACCCCGCGCCAAAGGTACACACACCATTAAGCATGCGCAGTAAGCGAAATTCGCTTAACAGTGTTCAACTCAATGTGCGGTCTGCCATTACGCGCGCGGGACGACCCGCAACATCGCATATAGTAGCAAATGTGGCAGCTGTGTCCTATCTGATCGTTGCGAACAGGCGCAAAACGTTCAACAATATGCAGGAAGAGTCAGGGCTTGCGTAAGGAACATTGCAGACGATTGTGCTTGCTGATTTGGGAATGAAAAATGTACGTGCCAAGTGGGTGGACATCGAAATACTCCTTCCTTGACTACATGAAGGACGCTGTCAATAGACAACGAGTTCAATCTTCTGCCGAATTGCATGCAGTTTCCATATGTGGTGCGCGGACACTCCATAGATTGGTTTACCAAAACCCCTTCGGAACCTCCCAGCCAGATGACAGAAGTGTATTGACATGGGCGGGGATTATTTCTAACGGAAGTAATACCAATTTGTTGTTAAATTGTATTCCGCTCTGCGAAAGACATTTCTGTACGACCTAAATATATTCGCTTCAAGTATCACGGATCACTTTCATATCACAACAGTGAGTAGAAATAGGGAAGAAGACAAAGAATTCAGTATTTGTTACATATCCACCGCTCTGTCTATTATAAGTAAAGCAATTTATTTTAAATGCCTAAAACAGGAGCACGTTTATTTCCGACCCCCTCTCACTCCCCGGCTAGACCGTTCAACGCCTTGTGCTCTACTGGGATAGCCGGCAAAGTCGCGTGCTAAGCAGCGACAGCTCGGCATAAGAGTATAAAAAAAAGTGACTACATCTTGTGATCTATCCCTGATTTTAAACCGCACATAGCGTAGGAGTAAACGAAAAATCTAGTGTGTAAGAAATAATTACAATTTTTTTGTAACAAGTAGATCTTTAAATAGCAAACATAATCTTGAAAATCCATAGCGTCATCGAATCGAAAACTGTTTCCGTGACAAATGCATGTCATTACATCGAACTCGATTGACTGGGGTCATAAAACATTTTCGGCTTCGTATTTCTCAATTCCTTTTACGTGATAATAAGTTGCACAAATATGATCTTTGCATGTTCTTTCCAGCAGGAAGCATATATATTATATAGATGAGTTCATTGGAGGGTTTTGAAATATAGAAGACCTTTCAGAAATCGGCACTCTTAAAAACAGTCTGAAAAAAATAATTTTCTTATTTTTGAGACATGCAAAAATAAGTCTATCAAAAATTTAGAAAATTATCTCACAGTTTCATTATTAACCTGATAATATAAATTATGAAATTTAACTGGCAGTTAGGTTCCTACTGATCATCACGTATTACATCGGAGAATTAAAGCAGAGTCATCCAATGCCCGCGGACCAGAGCAACACTGCAACCATAGAGGTGAGAGCGAACCTCCAGACAAATATCAAGAGGCTGGCATCCATGAGGTATTTTAAACTTGCGATCGAGATTTAAGGCTAGCTTTCAACTTGGGCGAGCGGGCTATTTCATGCTCCGCATTAATTTGAAATAAACAATATTCTGATAAAGATAAAGCCAATCGAAATAAATGTATTCTGTATTTATATTTCAACACGCTAGACAAATATAAACCTAAAACTGATAAAAAATACGCAGGATTATGTTTTGATTTGATACAAAAGTATGAAAACAAATTTCAAGATTTTAGGGAAAGAAATCAAAATTTTTGTAATTCTATTTATTGTCGATATAGATTTTGCTAATGAAGTTTCAAGTAAAAAAGACAGAGGTGCTATATGACATTCAGCTCAACGAAAGAATGATTGATTGCGACACTTTGTTGGAATTGTATAAATCAGGCCTGCTGCATGTTAAATATGCCACACTCCATAGTCATGCGTTATTCCCTGTTATCATTATTCGGTAGAACATATATATTCTTGAACAACTCCTTTCAGTAATGAAACACGCTGAGAGTAAAATTAGAACCAGAATATCAGATGAACACCTTGAGAACTCCCTGTGAAATGCAACCACTTCAAATGAACGTGACATTAGTTTCATTTCTTCAGTTTGAGGTCAGTTCTATAATAGTGTTGCGTGCGTACGGATTCGTGATGGATAGAATGCACAAGTCGATAAAAAGTTAATAAAATTTATTCTTATCCCAAGAAATAAAACAAAATATTGAAATTTCCTCAGAGATATTCGTACAATATCGCAGTTTCTCACAGTAGTTATATTTTAAACTACTAAAACGTTAAATAGAACTCAATTCAAGAGACAGAGAAAGCTAATCCGATCTCACCGCGAATTCGCTACAATCAATAACAGCACTAAGTAAACAACTGAACTGAGATGTTTTGCTCCGGATTTTATAAGCTATCGAATCATGTACAAGAACATTCTGGTAAAATATATTTTCTGGAGGCTTCTAGAAAGCAAAAGAGTACAGTTACCAGATATATATTTATTAAATGCGCGTGCTCCTGGATTTTTTTTCCTGGATTTTCTCCTGGAATTTTGGGGTCTGCAATCCTAGGAAAGTACGCGGACAGCCAATGGCCTAGGGGCGGCAATTCTAGGAAGGTATACGGCAGCCAGTGGCCTAGGGGCGGCAATTCTAGGAAAGTACGCGGGCAGCCAATGGCCTAGGGGCGGAAATTCTAGGAAAGTATGCGGGCTGCCAATGGCCTAGTAAAGGCCCTTTCCACGAGCAGTAGTTATTGTCTATGGCAGGAGTCATGCCTTTTATGTTAAGAGTTCAGATAAAAAAAAATATTTAAAACCTTGTTGAGTCTTCGTCATACTATTTCAGACATAGCGATAACTGGCTAACCTGTCTAGTAGGATTGTAGGACTTAAATTCTGTTTTCATAGGAATTGCAATCTTAGAATTAAACTAGTGTTTTTCCCCCTGCAAATAAAGCTTCAGATATTCAGCGTTTAGACAAGAGTTTTATAAAAGTTTTCAAATAGCATTGCAGAAAAGATGTTATAAAAATCTGATGTGTACAACACATGACTTCCTTGCACGGAATATTAAATTATATGCATTTTTCTTAGATTTCATTTAAACTTATCGGACTGAATTAATCTACTTCGTCGTTAGCGCATAAACCACAATAGAATAAATGCATTCTTTAAAATTCACTATATATGTTTACCACAGCGACACTCTGTCGCTAGCTTCATTCAATAGCGTTACATTTCATTCATGTTATAAATCAGAATGCATATAAATTTATATCATTTAAAGAATTATCTAATGGTTGCCACATGTTCTATTAAAAAAATCTAATAAATCTAAAACGTTGTATAAAAGAAATTAAGGAAACAAAACAAAAACAAACAGTTTTTCACAGACGATTCAGTATTTCCCATTCACTTCCCGACAAGGCAAAAATACATGAAAACTCAAAATATCTATATTAAAAATTAAAAAGTAAATATTAAACACTTATTCCCTCGAATAAATTCCAGAATGGATTAAGCATGATTTAATTCGCAATAATAAAGGAAGGCGTTATCTTTGTTTGTTGAGTAGCTTAGTTTCTCTAGATTTGCAACAATCCACTGTTGTGCCAAGTTTGAAATGTAAACAAACACGTCCATCATCGCAAAAATTATTAGGCTTAGCTGCACTTAAACAACTTTTAAATTATTGATAACTTCACAAATATTGCATGCAGATTCACTAAAGGCATAAAAAACGTAACCGGAAGATAAGATCAACCTAATTCAATCATTTTTAAAGCAAAAACTGCACAACCTACAAATATATAAGAGTAAAGAAACTGAATCCACTGAGCCGGGTAATAGAATGGATATATGTGGGATGGCATCGTTCATTATAATCGGATGACGCGACAAGCTGTGAGAATAAATCTTTGACTTTTCCGATGATAGAAGTCAGACGATTCCGCCATTAAGACGATGACGCGACTGAAAGATGTTTGCATCTAAAAAGACGATTCCTTCTCTTCATTTGTAAATAATCTCACCTATTTCCTTCTACGTATGTAATTACTTTGTAGTTTGTAGCAACTATTCATGTTTCATTAAATATTCAAGTTTTACATAAATCGGACTAGTTTATTAGCCCCTAGACAGCCACAAAAGGAGTAAGTTTACAATATATTCCTAGACAGTAAGTACCGATTCTACAGATTTGGGCGCTCAGGCCGCGATGAGCCTAGGAAGAAGCATAATGAATATTACAAAAGAAGAGAAGTAAGTTTTGTTTCGATTATTTCCACATTTTTACTTCTAAGAATAGTGTTCCATGATACTGTGAATTAAGATGACTACCTTAAATTCTATTCCTAGAATTTCAAATTCTTTAAAGACTGGGCCTACTAAGTCAATTAAACTTTTACATCAAATTGTGTTTGGAATTTTGGGTGATCGAAAAAATAGAGCTAGATTGCATAACTTTTGTCGTTTTCCATCTGATTTTAATATTGAAGAAACAAAACACAAATTACTTAAAACTCTTACTGCAAATGATTTTATTTCTGTGTGTAATTTGTTACATCTTAATTATGACTAAAATCCTGATAAAACTGTGATTTAATATTGAATAGTCTTTGTGATTTTAAGCTTTTAAAATCCGAAAGTGATGACGATGATGAGGTATCTGAAAACGAAAGTGTTTATGATTCTGATAAAAATGATGATATTAATTCTGTTCGGTCAGAATCACCTCCCATAAATAACTCAGTGGATGAAAACATTATAATGCCTAGCAATATTTCCTTACATTTTCATGATATCTTAGAAACTGTTTCTGAATTTAATGGCACTGATACATATACAGTTGAATCCTTCATTGGTGATTTAGAAAAATCTTTTAAATTATTTAAGTTATCAGAATTACAGAAAATTGTGTTTGCTAAAAAACTGCTTACTGGTTTTGCTAAAGTATTTATTAGGTCTTTGAAGGGTATAATATCATGGGACAACTTAAAAGAAAATCTTTTATCTGAATTTGGTTCTAAAATAAACAGTGCACAACTTCATAATTTGTTACAGAAACGACACTTAAAACCTGGTGAATCACTTTCCGAATATTTAATTACCATGCGTGAAATAGTCAGTCGCGGTTCTGTTGATGATTCATCAATTCTTGATTATGTAATCAATGGGATACCAGATCAGAGTAGTAACAAAATTGTTTTGTACGGGTGTAAAAATATTTCTGAATTCAAAGAGAAATTAAAAATATATGAGAAAATTCGCGTTCCAGATACGAAGAATAAGGGTTATTCAAGTACTAACACACAAAATAAAACACGCGCTGTACCTAGTAAGATTAAAGAGCCAAGGTCTTATAATTGTGGAAGTTTAGGTCATAAGTCGAATTTTTGTAACAATAAGAGTAAAGGATTTAAGTGGTTTAAATATTATTTGTTTGGACACAAAGCCGTAGATTGTTCGAAACCATCATCTAAAAATATCCAAGATGCCAAAGCTGTTACTCCAATAACTCAGACTTGTCAGAAAGAAATGCATAAAACTGTTAATTTAGGTAATTTGCAAACTGATGCTTTAATAGATACTGGTAGTCAGGTAACGTTAATCCGAGAAGATATACGTAAGAAGATAGGTTCTCCTGAACTGAAGTCGGCAGAGCTACAGTTAACGGAATTTGGCAACAAACCTATAGAGAGATTTGAAGGTGAATTCCAAATCGATGGTTCTTTATTTAAATCAAATATTTGCGTCATCGCAGAAAATAAGAAATCTGATAGTGATTCCGAAGGGCATAAAAATGCTCGTTGCAGTGGAAATGGTTCTGAAGAAGGATATGGAAAAGTTGTTAATTATGTGTTTTACTTCCAAAACCAGAAACTAATCCTGTTAGTATAGTTCCTGTTACAATACAGAATGTGATCAAACTGGATACTTCATCTACAGTTAAAGCAAGTGGCATTGATTTCCTGATTGTGAATTCTGACGCCGTCCCGAGTGATGCAGATTCTGATATAAGTAAAAATGATGCTATTAAAGATGAATTTGAATTAGTGCAAAAAGGAAACTCAAGCACAATGCAATTAGCTCTGAAGGCAATGAGTAGAAAAGCCACTGCAGAAGGAGATTCTGAAGAGAAGAATTTTCCCGAACAAGAGTCATTTGCTAAAGAGGATGAATCAAATGCGAATTCTACTAGAACAATTTCAGTAAAATACCTTGCAATAGAGAAGCAAAAAAAGCCACTGGAGAAGAAGAAACTACAGAGACTACCGAAGAAGAAGAGAAGATTGAAAAGCAGAAATCAGTCAGAAAACCTGATCACAACGACGCTGATACGGAAAGCAAAGACGGAACAAAAGAAATTAAAGAAGGTGAGAAAAAAGAAGCGAAAAAGCAGATTCAAAAGATCCAGGAAGAAAATTGAAAATCTTTGATAATGAAATACCGATTTTGATGATTCCTGATTTAGACGTTTTTCTCGACTAGACGAATTTCTCGCGATTTGACTAATGGACTATTATTTTAAAGACGTGAACTAATTTAAGAAGACTGAAGATGATGTCTAAGAATGAAATGTATGAAGGAAGACGGCTTAAAGAAGACGATTTTAAGAAGACGCATTCGAATGACGGATTTTGAAGGTATCTAAGATGCATTCAGAAGACGTATCCAGACGGTATCTAAGAAGACGCATTCAGAAGACGTATTCAGACGATGTTTAAGAAGACGTAAATACGAAGACGAATCCAGACGAATTGTTCCAGACAACATGAAAGGAAGAGGTGTTTGTAAAATACATGTATTCAGATAGACTGTTAAAGTTGAACGAACACTGAAAGAGCATTTAAGAAGAGCTAACGCCGTTATTTCTGAGGATGTTAAGATGATGAGAAAAGATGGCTGAAATAAACCTTTTAAGACGACTTTTCCCTCAATAGTAACTAAAAACTTTTTTTTTTTAAATTTTATTTTTCAGATCCCTAGATGTAGATGGTGGTGCTACGAGAATGCGAGGCCGCATTCCATCAGAATGGACGAGCAGTTGTGGGATGGCATCGTTCATTATAATCGGATGACGCGACAAGCTGTGAGAATAAATCTTTGACTTTTCCGATGATAGAAGTCAGACGATTCCGCCATTAAGACGATGACTCAACTGAAAGATGTTTGCATCTAAAAAGACGATTCCTTCTCTTCATTTGTAAATAATCTCACCTATTTCCTTCTACGTATGTAATTACTTTGTAGTTTGTAGCAACTATTCATGTTTCATTAAATATTCAAGTTTTACATAAATCGGACTAGTTTATTAGCCCCTAGACAGCCACAAAAGGAGTAAGTTTACAATATATTCCTAGACAGTTTTATGCTGCCTATTGCATTTTATATACGTTTTATGCTGCCTATTGCAACCCAAACACGAGGTGCACATGTACACGTTATAGCAGTCCTATATACAAAATTTAAACGTTTTGAGGCTACTCGTTTTTGAGTTCTGCGAGATACGTACGTACGTACAGACGCCAAGAAAAATTCTCTTCAGAATTCATTTTAAATCAGTTTTATAATTTTTTTGGGGGAAAAGAGTCTTTTATTTTTTCCTTACGTACAAATGTCACGCAAAAACATCGTTAAATAGCATTCGATATCTGTCAAAATGGATATTTTCATTGAAATATGATGCCGGAAACTTTTAGCCATTACAATACTTCCTTTTTACTTCGTAGAAGGAAATAAAAGGAAATAATATGAAACGTCAGAGGGCATTTTTAAACGTTTAATACTTGTAGATATTGTACTTCGGAAGAAATATAATAAATATTAATCCTTTTCTTTTAACTTTGACACTCTTCAGACAATATAAATGATTCATTATTCCATAAATCAGAATTTCATATTTTTTATTTTTTAATTTCTTAATGCCATTTTACTAGATTTATACTAAAGATTTAATATGCGGAAAAAAGCCAAATATGCAATCGCTGAAGTCCCGACAAGTCCGGATCTCGTACTTTGTACAGTATATAATTTGGTATTTACTTTTTATGTTAGTACGTGTTCATTAAATCATTTTAATTCTGGGAGCTGCATATTTTTGAGCTCTCAGTTATATTTCAGTTATATTAGTATTGTTTGAATACAAACTGTGTTGCCAGGCGACGAATCTGCTTCGCGCGGGGGAAATTTTATGAGCAGTATGGATTTCATCTCACTATGAAATGAATAGAAACCAGAGAGTTTACCTGTAGAGTCTCATAACATATTATAAAAATAGCAGCTGCTTGATCTGTTAAAACGCTTTCTGTTTCTATTTCTTAGCCTTGAAAAGATACTTTTATTCTGTTTTGCGCTGTTAGGGACGTACTCATCAGTCGTGCGAATGTGGAGAATAATCCAGTTGAGTTGATCTTCTCTGATATTTCAATATCCCATTCTGGAACGGCAGTTGAGTTTCGAAGAATGAAATTCAAGCACAAGGTTTTACTTCAGGTTTTGTATTCAGTGTGAAATTTTGGTCAGCTGTGTATTATACCAGTAAACAAATATACACTTAATTGTATTTAGCTGCATAGTGTCTGTTTTAAGGTTTCTGTATGTATACCATTTGGAGGTGAACCAGGGAGTATTGAAATTTTCCCAAAGAGCGTTGTTTTGCAAAACCTGAATTTGTTGAATGCTTTCGGCAGCATGACCGCAGACTAAGCTAGAATAAAACTATGAAAAATTTATGCAAGATCTATATATTAGGAATTGCTCTGTTATTTCTTCTTCCAACTAATGGTCACATTGCTGCAAGTGTTATGTTGAATTTATTTTTGAACAGTTTCTCTTAGCTGTTTGCGGCCCACCAGCGGCCGAGCGGTAAAGACGCTGAACACTGGTAGTTCGGTCTGAGGTTCGAATCCCGCGAACGGGCTGGCTGCATGGGCGTTTTCGTGGTTTTCCCCATGTGTAACGTGTATACGAGCCAGTTTCCCTTAGAAAGTCCTCCACGAAAGGCATCCCTCCCTTTAGGCAGATAGCCCTCGTGTGCTTTGCCATAATTAAATACACCAACTTAGCTGTTTGCGAAACGTTACATTTTATCTAGGATAATTCCTAGACATTTAACTTCATCATTCATGTTTGTATCATTATCAAATACTGTTGCTCTTGATGCAATTAAAGTTTGAGTGACCTTTTCTAAAAATAATTGCTTTGTATTTTTTAGTATTGACTGCGACCCTTCAGAGCGTAAACCAGTTTCTCAGAAGATTCAGGTAACGCTGTAGTTTAAGCAGTACTATTGTAATTGAAGACGCTTGTTGATAATTCAGGTGCCATCCGCGAAAAGAACAATCGTCATCTGTGGATCATTTGGAATATCATATGCATACATGTTATATAAATAAGGAGAAAGAATTGGAACCCTGAAGCATACAATGAGACATATTTCTGGCAGTAGAAACCATATTCACGATTCTACCGTTCTAACTCTACAGTACGAACAAAACACTAATCCTATCAGCCAGTGCTCTGAAACAAGCCGCCATCGAGGCAATCTTACGCGGCCAGCAAATACATTTTGCTTTCCGTTAACTAGCATTATTGTTAAATTAATTTGTCTAGCAAGAATTTGGGGAACGTTTAAGATTTTAATGGCTTTAAGCCCAATTTTACATATTTTTTATTGCCATTAAAAACAAACATGAGTAACGCGTTTGAATATTTGCAAACGGTGATATAATTATTATTTCAAAGATTTGAAAGTAGACTTGGTTATTTACGTGACTTGGCATTACCATCGTTTTCTTCTGCAGCTTTTATAATGGTGACCGATAGCTCAAGGAACTTTCGGCAATAATTCAGTACATAAAAAATTAAATTTAAGAAAAAAGGTCTTGTAACAAAAAGCAGATGAATTTTTTTCATAGTCAGAATCAATTTTCCGTACATAGTTAAGACACGCAAGTTATATCAGATTTTTAGATTTAGTAAAATCTGTGGTAATCCTTCACAAACATTTATACAAACGAATGCGCCTTATACAGGATGGACAGTGAAGTCGTCCCGAAAATTCGTTCTTCAAATTTCAAAGATTTCTTCATGAATTACATCTGACGTGAAAAGATGTTTCAAATGTAATGGCGCCATGGATTTTCAAAATAATGATTACTGTTGGAAATTATGTTTATTATGGAAAAATTAATAAGAAACTTATTAATCAGTAGTTCTTTCGTATACGCTTTCTCTATATGTATTTTATATTACGGTCAGGATGCTAATTTACTGAATGATTGAATACTTGTTAAACTAAACTGCATTGTCTATATGAGACAGAACGGTGGTTATGTAATAAATTGTAGTTTTATTTATTTATTTTTGTTTATTTATTTTATTTGTTTATTTATTCTTTTTTGTTGTTGTTCATTGCAAAAGCGACTGATCTTTGGAATATGGTAACAGGTAGTTTGGCGACATTTTGGAGGCGATAAAGGTTACTACCTAGGACTTTGGTAATAATGTGAGAAGTACTCAGTTCCGATTACGCATTATTTTGTGTGAGGGAAATGAGACATCATGAGATATGTCATGTGACATTAATGGACGAATTACAGCTCTTTAATCGGAAAAGGGGGTAAAAATATCGGTAGTAATATATTATTTTGTATTAAGCTTCATTGTGTGTTGTGTGAAATAGTGTTGATTAATTTTCGGATTTCATGGCGCTATGTAAAGTGAAAGAAATTAGCAGTAGTACTGCAGCCGATTGGAACTCTTTCTGTAGGGAAGTGTGCGTGCCACGTAATGAAGATTCTGAAGAAGATAAGTAAGTTAGTATTTTTAATCATTTGAGGATATTATTTTTATGCATTGTTCTAAATGTAAGGAGTAAATAAATTAATATGGTATTATGGAAAATTGTTATTAGCAATGATTTAGTTTAAAGTAATTAGGATTGTAATCTAATTTTTATTAGTTTAATGTATGTGCTTATTTATATTTTAAGTAGTGTTTTTTAATTTAATTATATTTTAATTTAATGATCGTGATTTTCTGAGTTATATGTTTGCAGTATTTTGGAATACGTTTGAGTAGAATACGATGAGTATTTTCATGCATTTTCGTGAAATTTTTCTAATTTATGAGAAAAAAGCAGTGTACATGGATATAATGAAGAGTGTGCGCAATGCCATTTTTGTGCAATTCTGGGATATTTTTTTTTAAGTAAAAATAAGTCGACGTGTACATGGTTTAATTATATTTTAATTAAATGATAATTATTTTGTGAATTATATGTTTGTAGTAATTTGGTTTACGTTTCAGTGGAAGTAAACGTGCATGGAAATAATTTAAATATTTGAGACTAAGTATTTGTAACCATTTTTAATGTTTTGTTATAGATTCGTCGGTGACGTTTATGATAGATAATTTAGAGGTAAACGTTTTTGGATATTTTTTTTATTTCATACGTGCAAATGTTCATCTTTGGAAGGGGTATATACTTTTTCGCGATCACGTAATTTCATATATGGCCTTTTTACCGAATTTAAAGATTCACAAAATTTTCATGCATTTTCGTGAAATTTTTCTAATTTATGAGAAAAAAGCAGTGTACATGGATATAGTGAAGAGTGTGCGCAATGCCATTTTTGTGCAATTCCGGGATGTTTTTTTAAGTAAAAATAAGTCGACGTGTACATGGTTTAATTATATTTTAATTAAATGATAGTTATTTTGTGAATTTTATATTTGTAGGAATTTGGTATACGTTTTAGTTGAAGTAAACGTGCATGGAAATAATTTAAATATTTGATACTAAGTATTTGTAACCATTTGTAATGTTTGCGGTATGAATTCGTTGGTGACGTTTATAATATAATAGATAATTTAGAGGTAAACGATTTTGGATATTTCATTTATTTTATACGTGGAAATGTTCATCCTTGGAAAGGGTATATACTTTTTCGCGATCAGGTAATTTCATATATGTGCTTATATTACCGAGTTTAGATTCACAAAATTTTCCTGCATTTTCGTGCAAATTTTTGTAATTCATGAGAAAATAGCAGTTTAGATGGATAAAGTAAAGAGTGTGCGCAATGCCATTTTTATGCAATTCTGGGATGTTTTTTTAAGTAAAAATAAGTCAACGTGTACATGGTTACTGTGTATGTGCGATTTTGAAAAACGCGGCAAGGAGTTTGCGATTCTGCACTTTTTCCCAATTTTGCAGTTAATATTTGTCATGATTAAGCAGTTTTGTTCCATAAAATTTCTAGCATAAGTGTAATTCGGCTAGGAGATTGTTGGGAAAAGTGTTGAGTAAATAAAAAGAAAAGAAATTTGTCTTTACTTCGTGAAGACAAAATGGCGGCGAAAAAAAAATAGAGGGTTGCTGTAGCAGAGTTGGTCCCCAAATTTTCCCCAAAATATCGCCAAGTTACCATAATCCAAAGAGGAACCGCAAAAGCTTTTAGGAACGAACTTCGTACGTTTGATTTACAGCGCGTGCGAGGCTGATTAAAGACTTAAGTAAAATTAGCAGAATTTTAAAGAAATTCTAAAATCTTTATATGTAGATGCATTTTCAAGAAAATACATAAAATCACATTCTTATAGAGAAAATAATTAACAGTTTGAAGATTTTTAAATTTTTGAAAACATTGACCCAGGCTTTAAAAAGTTGAATAATGTTTCATTCAGAAGCATATTTCTAAAGCCTCACTTCCGTAAGTTTTAATAATTGGAGTATTTAAAATACTGTAAAGGCTTTTTGCTAAACTTTCAAATGTTAAAACGTATTTTAAATGTGTTACGTAGTAATCTAGTTTTGTCAGCAAATTTTCTTCTTTTTTTGACTCCACGAAATTCTATCCTACATCCTTTGTTGATTCGAGCTGGATCAAACATCTAGCGATCAGCAATATCATCCCTCGGCTGCCGGTGAGTTCCCCACTGTAATCAAAAAAATAACTTTTAATTGTCCATGTACTCCAATAAATCACGACGCTGCATATCTATCCAACAATTAATAAAAAAATATCTGACCACATGAATTCCTTGTAGGGAATATCCAATTTTACGTATTTTGTGCTTCATTTCATTTAAACGTTGTTCCTGGAATTTCATTATTACATTTTATTATACTCTCGCTTTCGGAATTATGATACTGTCTTGCGTTCACAGTCTAATTTTAAATTCAAATTTTCGATGTGTGGAAAGTTGTTCAGAAATTATAAACAATGAAAAATTTACATATTGTGTATTATTTGTTTGGTCCATATCCACAGAAATTTACTTCTCTAGCAGTTCGTGTGTGAGTAATCAAAATAAAGTATAAAAATAAATGCTAAATAATTATGAATGAATTTTATTTAATAATAACTCTGTATATAATTTAAATAGTAATACATAATGACAAATATGCCACGAAAATTAATGAACATATAAACAATAAATGAGAAAAGTATTGATATTCAGACATGATACTACAAAATCTTGAACAGCATTTCGTTGCTCTTGTGACGTATATTTTTCATTCATATATTTCGGGCAAACTAGATAAAAGAATTTTTTCGCGAGCACATAAAATCAAACACTAAAATGTTTTAATTTAGTAAATGCAAAGATGCTTGAACAGGTTAAAAAGGTCTATTCTAAATTTGCATTTTTGATTGAAGATGTCTTGAGGAATTCTTCTAAGAATTAATGAAACTATCATTTTAGGTGAAAAACGAATTATTTTAAAACGAATTACGCATTCTAAATTACATAAAGATTTTGCTTTTATTGTCGCATTTTTATAAAGGAATCTTTACTTATGTTGAAAAACATTCAAAATTGCTTTAATTAAAAAGTTTCGAATATCAATGAATTTTAAAAGCCTGTTCTATTTAACATGAAATTAAGAGTATATTTATATCAAGTTTTTTATTTGACGAAATATTCGAGAAACGTTTGATTTAAGATTATGCATTATATTTATATATTCATACAAATGTGATACAGTGTTTGTGATATATTGTATATCGTTTAAAATTCACAGTTTTACTTCTTTAAAGGCTGTTAATCTCGCTTTTTTATTTAAATGCTTTTGATTTAATTCGGTATTTATTTCATTTAAGAAAAGGTAATTTTAAAAAAAGAACTCGATATATTTGTTAACTACTAAAGACAGGAAATTAGACTCTAATCAAACAGTTGAAAACTGTAACTGAATCTGATAGGCATTTCCTTGGTGTTTACGAGACATCTCTATAATCTTAATGTTTCTGCAGAGCTTCGTCTCCTGAGGCATTTCTTGTTAAATTATAGAAAATATACTACTGTTTTACATATAATTTAACTTAAATTATTTACATATGTACAAAATTCGCGAAAGTATATTTCCTCCCTCTCGCCATCATTAAGGAATGCATGTCCGGACAATGCATTCGTGAATCAGATATTGTCTTTTCTATTTACAAAATGTTCGTTCACAGAGTATAAATAAGGAGATGAATCCTCAGCAGTCATTTTGCTTAGAAGTACTAATCAACGTTTTACCAATGCAATCATAAAGGGAATGGACTTGATTTCGTCCATGATCAAGTCTAACGTACAATATCATGAGATTATAATCTAAGTTAATACACTTTTGATTACATAAGTTTAGCAGTTAGAAAGTGTTTGGCACCGCGATATAAAACTTATTAACCTCAGATTATCCAACTGTGGGCGTTGTAGTGGGAAGTCCCTTATTGACTTCTAAAGCCAAGTGAACCTAAACATGAGTTGGGGGGGGAATGCTTAATGTTGTAATAATTCTGCGGAAACATTTATGTGGAAAAAAGTTTAAAAGAGTATACACAAACATTACACTGAGAGAGCAACTCTAAATTATTATTAGGTCCCAGCCAAATTTTCTGTATATGAAACATCAAAATGGTAACCATGAAGATTATTTTATTCATTTGCGCAAGCATTTTAATTATTTGTATACCAACAAATTCTGCCTAAAAATTTCCCTTGTTTTAATATTTGATTATTGGCAACTCTTGCAGAATATTTTACTTTCCAGTAAGAAACATCTAATGAAAAAATAATCAATCGTAGAATATTTTACTTTCCAGTAAGAAACATCTAATGAAAAAATAATCAATCGTCACACACGTTGAAATTCAGTTTTCTAAAATACCTCCTCGAACGCTTTTGCGGAGAAAAGGAAACTGAAGAAACAGTTTAAGCTTAAACAGAAAACAAAGCACTTAAATACAAGAAAAGCACACTTAATTCCGAAACCGCCGCTCTGTCTGTAATAGACAAAGCAGTTTGATTACAGATGAACAATTTTTTTTAGAATTCTTAAAATAGTTTGTATTCAGCTGTAATTTTAAAATACATAAAGCGCATGAGTATATGAGAAAGCTAGTGAGTAAAAAATTGGTTATGTAATTTTTATCATAATAATTACAATCTCAAACTGTGAATATAATTTTAAATATCGGTGGAATCTTCGGATGGAAAACCTGTTTCTATGTCAGACGAGTTTTATTCAGGAATTTGAATTTTTTTCAAATTTTAAGAATACAATTTCCGAAATATTTGACAGCCCGACCTGCATAAGCTTCACTCATACAAAGACAAACCCCATTCCGTGACAATATACCGTTTATGACATCTTTTAGTCGTACTTTTCTATTGTGACACCGCGATCAAGGAAAGGAAAACGATTAAAGTTGCCATGAAAACAAAGTTGTCGATTTAAGCTGCAGACGACTTTTTATTTTTAGTCCAAAAGAGCAATTAGCCCTGAAGGACTATTAATTTCGTTTTGGCATTTTGCGTTGGTTGACTATAAATGTTACTTTACTTTTCACATTGTTGCCACCAAATATTATCGCCCTGTGTGATATTTAAAGAAATTAAATAATGAAGAATGTTTATAAATGTTTGTATGTTTCTCTTATTGTATGTATTGTTTGTATGTTTCTCGTACAATGGTACCTGGAGCCATTGAATTTTGAATAACGTTGTCTTCTACCGAATATGGTCATCTGGAAGCCCAAACTCGGAATCTGAAATTTGTTTTATTATCTATTTCATATTTTGTAACATAGCGAATTTTTTATTAACAATCTGAACGATTTCAAAGCGAGCAATGGCAACACTGTACAAGGAAAAAAAATTACCTCCGGCGCGCGAGTCTGTGTATTGGAAATTCTGAAGCTTTGCCCATTTAAAAATTATTTTGCCATATTGCTGTTGAATTGAATTTTAAGATTCAAGTGCGAAGATTATGATATTTAATAAATAAAGGTAGCAGATTGTAAGTAAAAGGAATTCTTTTTAAAATTCAGTCCATATAAATTCTTCTAACAAGTGCCTATAATCAGCAACAAAAAGTTTTATTACTTCAAAGGGCCAATTTGCCCAGAAGAACTACTAATTTCGTTTTGGCATTTTGCGCTGATTCACCATAAATGTTGGTTCACTTTTCAAATCGCTGCCACCAAATAATAGAGCCCTGCATTATATTTAAAGAAATTAAATAATGAAATTTCTCGTACTGTGAAAAATCAACGAGACACAGAACCATCGTATTTTGAATAACGTACGTTTCCACCCGAATATGGACACATGGAAGCACGAATTGGGAATTTGTTTTATTACGTATTTCATATTTTGTAAAACTTTAACGAATTTTTGATTAACAAACTCAACGATTTTGAAGAGAGTAATGGCAACACTGTACGAAAAAAAAAATATCTCCAGCGCGTGAGACTCCGCATCGGAGAAATTAACCCGGAAAAATTAGATTGTAGACTGACATGATATTGCACGACATTTTTACTGTCTTAGTCTTGCAGGTATTGATTTGATTACAAATTATAAAAGAAAATTGCTCGTCAAAGTAAAAATATCTGCCATATAAATATTTTTTCTAAAGTGTTTGAGAACACTTCGAAAGAAACGTGCAATTTTATCAAATGTGTAATATACAGTACATTTTATAAAGTTTTACTTTTTATAAGAGATCTAAATATTGCAGCTCAAATAGTATGTGATTTTTATTTTCTGTAAGAATTAGAAATGTTTTTACAGTTATGAAAGTATGCATTTATGAAATGCTGTGTGTTAACTGCATGTGTCGTAAGAACAGCGCGTTTACCGTTTGCAGGATAACACAATAAAGATTGTTCAAACATCTTAAAAATGTACTGAATATTAAAACACGAGAAGATACTAATTCAAAAAGTCCTTCCGAACGAAAATTTGCCTTTTCAAAAAATGAAAAAAATTAGACAAAGATGCATTTTTCTGAAGCACTTTTCCAATACTTAATATCCCTTAGAGAATTGGCGAGACATAGTAAGGCTATGATTGACGATATTTCAATTATCTGATAACGTTTAATGGTTTTCCTACTTTGCGGTTGTAAACCTGTCTCTAAATTCAAGAAATTAAAAATTTATTTAAAAAATATATAGAGGTTTTAAAATTTAAGGATCGCCCAAAAGAGTTTGTTATGGTATCTTATGCTGTCGCTGACTTCGCAGTACACCAGTATGCTGCTACACACACTCCTACTAAGCCATTTGTTTTGTGTCTTTTTAGTTTTATTATTGAACATCATTTTCTTCGCATTTACGCCATATGCAATTCAACAGAAAAATTACAGAAATTTTAAAAGCAGCCTATCAGTATTGTTTGAATTGACGAAGCGGCGTTAACCATTGCATACATTCCCCTGTTCTTTTCAGTCTTTTCTCTGTTAATCATATTCATTCGGCCTGACAAAACCGTTTTCTTATCTTTTTTTTTATTGAAGTTCTGTGTATTCACTTAATTTATCAAATATCAATCACGCTTTTGGCGCTTATGCAGCATAAAATTCAATTCAACAGCAAATCACAAAATACTTAAAAACAGCACATCTTTAGGATTTTCGATAGACAGTCTCGTGAGCTGAAGATAAAAATGCTTTATTCCGTACAGTGTTGCTCGCTTTGAAACTGTTGAGTTTCTTAATCAAAAATTCGTTAACGTAAATACATAATAAAACAAATTCCAAATTGCAAATTTGGGCTTTCATATGTCCATATCCGGGTGGAAACGTATGTTATTCAAAATTGAATGAATTGTCTAAGAATAAAAAGTCGTCTGCGATTTCCATGGCAACTTTAATAGTTTTCTTTTTCTCGATTGCGCTTCCCCTTAGGAAAGTCCTCCATGAAGACATCCATCCCCTTAGGCAGACAGCCCTAGTGTGCTTTGCCATAATTAAATAAACCAAACCAAATCTCGATCGCACTACCACAATAGAAAGTACAACTAAAAGATGTCACAAACGGTATATTTTTCACGAAAATAAGTTTGTCTTGTATGAATGAAGCTTGTACAGGTTGGGAAGTCAAATAATTCTGAAATTGTGTTCTTAAAATTAAAAAAAAAAGAAAAAAATTCAAATACCTTACTGATATTCGTCTGACATAGAAACAGGTTTCCATCGGATGGTGCTAACGATATTTAAATTTATATTCATAGTTTCAGATCACAGTTATTACGATAACAATTATATAACCAATTTGTTACTCACTAGTTTTCTCATTCACTCATGCCCTTTACCTATTATAATGTTACAACTGTTTACTAAGCAGATTCCCACGGACAAGATTTTTTAATAAGACTGCTTTGCCTATTTCAGGCAGAGCGGTGACTTTCGATTAAAATATGTTTTTCTTATACCAGCTTTGTTTTTTCTGCTTGAATTGTTTCTTCAGTTTACGTTTCCACTGAAAAGAATTTAGGAAGGTGATTCAGAAATTTGATTTAGAACGTTGTTTGAAGATGATTCAGAGATTTGATTGATTAGTTTTTGGTGGAATCTTCTTTACTGGAAAGTAAAATATTCTGCAAGAAGTGCCACTAACTAAATATTAAAGCAATGAAGAATTTTAGACAGAATTTGTTCGTATACAAATAAATAAAATGCTTGCACAAATGAATAAAATATTCCTCATCGTTCCTATTTCGATGATTCACATACAGAACTTTTGGCTGTCACCTAAAAATAATTTGGAGTTGCTCTCTCGTTGTAATGTTTGTTTATACTCTTATAAACTTTGTTCCACAAAATTGTTACAATATTTAAGCATTATTTCCCCTTACTCATATTCACCTTCACTCAGAACTCAGTAACGGATTTCTCACCCACAGCGCCCAAAGTTAGATAATTTTAGGTTACTGGCAAGTACTATCTAAACAGTAGAGACTCAGTATAATTTGATATGTGTTAAAGCATCAGTTATCTCTTACTTCATCAGAGCTGGTAACTCGCAGCGGACCGACAATAAAGTGCTATATTCGCATTATATTTTTCCCTTTTTAGCTTTTGTCTATTTTGCCCCTTTCTCTTCACTTTTTGAATATCTGATGTGGAATGAAACGATCTTTATGATAGTAGGTGCTTCAAAATTTGTAGTCCTTGGTTCTTTGGTATTTATTTCGGATTGTTCATAACGTAAAATCCAATGCGGAAATATTTCAGGTTACAGGGAAGTACTTTTATGTACAGGAGAATTACTTCTGCCATCAAGGTATGAAACCGGCCCTTTAATTGCTCTTTCAAAGTTGTCATGTGAACTTTGATTCCAGTTGAATTTCAACTAATTGTAAAGAATAAAACTTCCAAATTTATTTTGAAATAGTGTTAAAATAGTGTTGATTTATTATCAAGTTACATGGATTTATAGGCTGCTGAGCAATAACGTTGCTGAATAATGGTACTTTGCTATGATCTGGAATCTACGCAGACGGGCTGCCTGCACGATCGTTTTCATGGTATGCCTTCGTTTTAAGGAATATACTCACCAGTTCCCTTTAAAAGTCCTTCCAAGAAGGCATCGACCTTATGAACATTGCTGTTTTGTCAATTACTGCAAAATACATTACAGTCTTATTAAATTGGGGATTCCACCGAGATATAATTAGGAGTTCAATTATCAATTTCGATGGTGCTGGTCTCCTAATCCCAGAAACCTGCTGAATTTTTTAGTCGAAGTTTGCTAGTACCAACTGCCGAGTTTTTTAAATACAAGGTGAAATGAATGTCAGAAGTCTGCCGTTTTAAAGCCAGATTTTGAAGCAGATCACTCAAAGGTTATCTTCTGTGTTTCTATAACTTGCGTCCGAGCAAAGAATTGACAGAACAGGATATTGATGATATCTGAAGATAACACTAACTTTTGGTTTTCTTAAAAAAGCTTTTATTGAATTTTAATACTTTGTTCCAGAATTCTAGTTATATCGTGCAAGATTTTGTTTAAAATAACTGACACTAAAAATATTCAGCTTAAATTTATAATTGATATTTGTGGTAAATAAGTATTTTAAAATTATTATTTAAGCTTTACTGTTATATGTTTTGAATTTTTATGTTGAAAATTGATATATGTAAGCCATCCCGGCATTTTTAAAAGAAATAACTGCTAGCTGAGTTTTTGAATTTGTTGCCAAGCAGGCGAATGGAAAAATAAGTTGTAACGTCAAACTGACGTAAATAATTCTCTCGCATTGGTTAGTGTGAATTTCGTATTTGAGAATTTAAGTCTCGCCAGAAATTATACATTTTTAATACGAGTACGATCTTCTAAATTCAATTTCAAAAGGAAGCCTATTAAAGGTAACTTGTGTCAACATGTCATTCTTAGCTAGGAATAAAACCAGGATTTAAAAGTACAGCAGAAGAGTTAGGTTTAACCGCAAAACCTGAATTTAAGATTGCTCAGTTGCATAAACTGCTTACTGAAAGTCCCGGTTATGATGAGAAGTTTACGCGAAAGGGGAAGAAAGAGAAAAGGAACGTGAAAGGGAAGAAAGAGAGAAGGAACGCGAAAGAGAAAGAGATGAGAAGAACGCGAAAGGGAAAGAAAATAAGAGCGTGAAAGAGAAGAGCGAATTAGAGCCTTTGATCTACAGAAACTTCAGTTGGAAGCAATGGATGCAAGAGCACAGCCGGTAGAATCTACGCAGTTACCTCAGCAGCCTTTAAAAATCAGAATTCACGATGTCATGCCACGTTTCAACCCTAAAAGAAGATGAAATAAGTTTATTTCTGGTGTTATTTGAGCGACAAGCTAAAATAATGAATATACCTGCTGAAAATCAAGTGACTCAACTTATTTCATTGCTGCCTCCTGACATTGTTCAGCTTATTGCTAGAGAACCAGAAAAGGATGCGAAAAAGTTTGAATATGTAAAAACGTTTTCTGTTACCACGATTTAAATTGAGTGCGGCAAAATTTCGATAACTATATAATAAACACCAAAAATCTATTGAAAGTATTTGGTATAATTTCTACTATGAATTAAAGAATTTTTTAGAAGGATGGCTTAACGGATTAAGCATTAAAACTTTTGGACAGCTAAAAGATCTCATGCTGTTTGATCAAATTAAAAAGCGTACTTCTCTTGACTTCAAAGAACATAATTAAGACACAATAACACGCCGAATAAATACTGATTCAGAAGTCAAACAACAAAAATCAGCGTTAATTCACAAAATTTTCACAGGACTAGTTTCGATGGTTTTACCGAACCATCATCTTCAGCTGCAAAACCGCAAATGAACAAGATAGGAAATAATGTTTAGATAAGATAAGAAAGCCTGGACAAGAATAAGCAAGTGGCGCCATCTGTTGGCGAAACCAGAACTAAAACATAATTTCTCTAAAAGCCGAAGGCAAATTTGGATTGGAATTAGGATCGTTAACTAGAACAGAAAGATTTTTATGAATGTGAAATGCCTCTAGAAAATCCAGTTCTCCAATGGAAGATGTTTTTTGAATAATTTTGGCAGCAGAAAAATTGAAAGTGTGATTTTCGGACCAACAATGTTGAGCAACAGAAGACTTCTGTGTTTCCTTTTTTCTAACATATGCCTCATGTTCTTTGACGCGAAATTTTAAGGCTCTCTTAGTTTGGCCAATGTAAATTAAACCGCACTGGCAAGGAATCCTATAAATACCCCAGGAATTCATATCCGGAATGGGGTTCTTGAGTATAGAAGTTGGAATTTTATTGATGGGAGAGTAAACAACCCGAAAGTTAAATTTCTGCAAAATATGTGCAACTTTATAGCTAATTGATGGAAAGAAGGGAATGACAACAGAATTTTTATAATCTCCTAAAATAAGAGTGTGGCTTTTAGTGTGTTGAGATGAGAATTTTTTAACTGCTTGATTAATAATGTTGGGTGAAAAGCCCCTGTCAATAGCTATTGCTTATAAATAATTTAGTTCTTCATCAAGGGCTAGTTTGGAGGAGAAAACTTGAAGAGCACGGAAAACATAGGAATAAAATGAAGCTAACTTTTGTTTAGTCGGATGACATGATTTAAAGTGTGGTGGAAGGCAAACCGATGAAGGTTTACGGTAAACTGTAGTACTGAAGTTGGATGTGTTACGTGTGACCAGAATGTCGAGAAACGGAAGAGAATTGCAAGTCTCAAGTTCAAAAGTGAACTGAATAACAGGATCAATAGAATTCATTGTTGAAAGAACTCTATTTAAATCATCTTTATTACCTTCAAACAGGGTAAAAGTATCGTCTACGTAGCGGAACCATGCCGGGAAGTTTAAAGTTTCAAACAATTTTGATTCATAATAATGCATCTAGATATCAGCCAGGATGTGACCCATAATAATACATGCATTATTGTTATTGCCAGGATGGGGCAATAACAATAATGCATGTAGATATCAGCCAGGATGGGACCCATCCTGGCTGATATCTAGATGCATTATTATGAATCAAAATTGTTTGAAACTTTAAACTTCCCGGCATGGTTCCGCTACGTAGACGATACTTTTACCCTGTTTGAAGGTAATAAAGATGATTTAAATAGAGTTCTTTCAACAATGAATTCTATTGATCCTGCTATTCAGTTCACTTTTGAACTTGAGACTTGCAATTCTCTTCCGTTTCTCAACATTCTGGTCACACGTAACACATCCAACTTCAGTACTACAGTTTACCGTAAACCTTCATCGGTTTGCCTTCCACCACACTTTAAATCATGTCATCCGACTAAACAAAAGTTAGCTTCATTTTATTCCTATGTTTTCCGTGCTCTTCAAGTTTGCTCCTCCAAACTAGCCCTTGATGAAGAACTAAATTATTTAAAAGCAATAGCTATTGACAGGGGCTTTTCATCCAACATTATTAATCAAGCAGTTAAAAAATTCTCATCTCAACACACTAAAAGCCACACTCTTATTTTAGGAGATTATAAAAATTCTGTTGTCATTCCCTTCTTTCCATCAATTAGCTATAAAGTTGCACATATTTTGCAGAAATTTAACTTTCGGGTTGTTTACTCTCCCATCAATAAAATTCCAACTTCTATACTCAAGGACCCCATTCCGGATATGAATTCCTGGGGTATTTATAGGATTCCTTGCCAGTGCGGTTTAATTTACATTGGCCAAACTAAGAGAGCCTTAAAATTTCGCGTCAAAGAACATGAGGCATATGTTAGAAAAAAGGAAACACAGAAGTCTTCTGTTGCTCAACATTGTTGGTCCGAAAATCACACTTTCAATTTTTCTGCTGCCAAAATTATTCAAAAAACATCTTCCATTGGAGAACTGGATTTTCTAGAGGCATTTCACATTCATAAAAATCTTTCTGTTCTAGTTAACGATCCTAATTCCAATCCAAATTTGCCTTCGGCTTTTAGAGAAATTATGTTTTAGTTCTGGTTTCGCCAACAGATGGCGCCACTTGCTTATTCTTGTCCAGGCTTTCTTATCTTATCTAAACATAATTTCCTATCTTGTTCATTTGCGGTTTTGCAGCTGAAGATGATGGTTCGGTAAAACCATCGAAACTAGTCCTGTGAAAATTTTGTGAATTAACGCTGATTTTTGTTGTTTGACTTCTGAATCAGTTCAAAGAACATTTTATGGATGAATGGACTACCATCATTTCACCCACTGAGATGGTTAAGAAAATTGAAGATTTTGAAGATATGAGAAAAACAATAAAACCGAAAATTTCTGCCAATCAGACTGAGAAAATTAACAAAGGATCATTTAAACCTCGTTATGTTAATTTTGTGAAAAAAGAGTATCCGCCCCATTTTAAGCATTCTGATAAATGGGATGATTCAAAATACCAGAAAGATCACCGACAAAGAAAACAATTTCGAAACAAGAACCAAGAAAATTTATATGACAAAAGATATCGACCACGCTGTTTCGAGTGTGGATAAACGAACATTTTAAGCCTCAGTGTCCTCGCTTAAAACTAAATGAAAAGGTAAATTGCGTATCTTCGAATGATAATTTGTTAGAAACATATACAATTAACGGTTTAGTTAATGGGTATGAAATGCCTATTCTTCGAGATTTGATGTTATTTCTCGAAAATACATAGATAACGCAAAAATGACTGGAGAACATGTCAGGGTGCAATATCTTTTAAATGACCCTTTAGTGTGTCTACCGTTAGCGGAAGTTGAAATTAATTGCAAATTTGGCCATATAAAGACAAAGGCAGCTGTTGTTACAAATGATCCAGGCAGATATGTATTGGGTAACAAAACTACCCAATTGTTCAAAAATAAATCATTCTTAAATTTAGAAAAAAATAAATTTGTTTTTGACACGATCTCAAATAAAAAGATCTCATGAAGGAGATCGAAGTAGAGAAACTGAAATGGAGAAACTAGAAGAACTGACATTTCTTGAGTCTGACGAAGATACTACCGCAAGCTGATGATTAAGACAAGAAAATTAAGAAAGTGATTAATGTTAATTCTAAGGAATTAATTGAATCTCAGCATCAAAGCAGAAATCTAGCCTCATTGCTTAGCGAAGCTAAAAATGAAAATTCCACCAAGACAAATGATTTCAAAGTAAAGGAGAACGGGTTGTTCGTGAAAAAGAAATTAGATAAAAATGGAAATGAAAGAGAATTAATTGTTATTCCTGAAAAATATAGAGAACAAATAAAGTCATTATGTCATGCTAGCATATCTGGACATTTAGGCATCGTCAAAATTAAAGATATATTAACAAAATACTTTTACTGGCCTAATTGATATAAAGATATAGAAGAGTATGTTAAAACTTGTGATCCATGTCAAAGAGTGGAAAAATCTAGTGATAAAGACAAAGCACCTTTGACTTTAGTACCAATTATTGCAGAAGTCTTTTCCAAAATTAATTTTGACGCATGCGGCCCTTTACCAATAACACCGAATGGCAATAGATATTTAATTACAGCTATTTGGTTAGCTTCAAAATATCCGGATGCTGTACCTGTTCCTAATATTGGCACAACGTCAGTGATTGAAGCCATGTTACAAATATTTAGTAGAATGGGTTACCCGAAAGAAATACAAACTGATCAAGGTACCTCTTTTATGAGAAATCTAGCCATTGAATTTGTAGAGAAATTTGGAATAAAAGTAACTAGAAGCTCAGTACACCATCCGCAAAGCAACCCTTTTGAAAGATTTCACCGAACAATCAAACGAATTTTAAAAGTTTTATGTATCGAAGCAACCGCTGAGTGGGAGAAGCAAGTTCCCACAGCTCTATTTATTGTAAGAACAATAACACACGAGAGTACGGGATTTACACCTGCAGAATTAGTATATGGCCGAAATCTTAGAACACCTGTAACATTACTATATGAACAATGGATGAATCCTGAAGACGAAGGAAATAATGTTCTTGAATACGTTTTTTAATTGATAAATCGGTTAAAAAGATGCAAAGAGCTGGCTACAGATAAAATGCTGGAAATGCAAGCCAAAAGAAAAGTGTTGTACGACCGTAAAGCTATCAAAAGAGAATTCTCTGAAGGAGATTTAGTATTAGTTGTATCAACTAATAAACCGAACAGACTAGCAGTTGAATGGAAATGTCCTGGGAAGGGTGAGAAGAAATTATCCGAAACTAATTATGTTGTGAGTTTCGAAGGAAAAATGACTTTAATCAAGTCTACCATGTTAACATGCTAAAACCTTATCATAAGGTTAACCGATAGCAGAATCGGTTAAGCTTATGATTACAAAAGATCAATCTGAAATTGATGATATGGAGGAAAATTTCCCAACAATTGGGTTTGAAGCAACATTGTTCGAATTTGAGGACATTAAAGAAAATAGTTCCTTAAGTGATAAGCTAAAGGAACAACAGATTCAAGAATTGCATGATATGCTGCTCAAGTTTTCAAAAATATTTTCTAATAAGCCTAGAAACACTCATTTAATAACGCATGATATTCAATTGACAGAAAACAGCCCAATCCCCTGTAAACCATACAGAGTGTCTCTTATGCAAACGGATATATTAAAAACGGAAATTGATACAATGCTTCAGCATAAAATAAATTAAATAGGAGATTCAGATTACATTTCTCCTATGATTTTAGTGGAAGTAGCAAGGAGGGATCCAAGACCTTGTATCGACTATAGAAAATTGAATAAGTTGACAAAAACACAATTCTTTCCTTTGCCTAACATCGAACAACGAGTAGAAACGAGCAAAATATATAACTCTTTTGAATTTAACAAAGGGATACTGGCAAATACCTTTAACACCTAATGCCCAAAGATTAGCCACGTTAGTTACAAGTTTTGGCACATTTAGACCTCTACGGATGCCTTTCGGACTTAAAAATGCACCATTTTCATTTAGTAAAATGATGGCCGATATCCTTCATAAACTTTGCTGTTCCATATTTAGATGTCGTGGCAATTTTTTCAAATACCTGGGAAGAACATCTAAGTCACCTGAAAGCCGTTTTGACCAAAATAAAGGACGCTGGTTTAACTATTAAACATATAAAATGTAAATTTTCTCAAGATAGAGTCAAATATCTAGGACATATTGTAGGTCATGGTATAAGAATGCCAAGTGAAGTGAAAGTAAAAACTATTCTTGATTTTCCAGTGCCATCTACAAAAAGTCAATTCAGAGCATTTTTAGGATTAGCGGGATATTATAATCATTGCATCCCAATGTCCTCATCTATAGCAGCACTTTTAACAGAGACTTTGAAAGGGAAAATAAATTAAACAGAAGAGTACACAAAAGCATTCGAAGAGCTAAAGCAGAAACTGTCTCAAAGACCTATACTACAATTACCTGATTTGAATAAGGAGTTTATTTTGCTTCAAACTCTGGTATGGATTAAGACACAATAAAACGCCGAATTAATACTAATTCAGAAGTCAAACAACAAAAATCTGCGTTATATTTATAAAATTTTCACAGGACCAGTCTCGATGGTTTTACCGAACCATCATCTTCAGCTGCAAAACCGCAAAAACCGCTTTTTGCGGTTTTGCAGCTGAAGATGATGGTTCGGCAAAACCATCGAGACTGGTCCTGTGAAAATTTTATAAATATAACGCAGATTTTTGTTGTTTGACTTCTGAATCTGGTATGGATGTCATTGTAGCTCAAAAAGATGAACGAGACAACGAACATCCAGTATTATACACGAAATTACGCCACGAACCATGAAAGTTTAACTATCACTCAAGGTGGCTCTGACTCGAGCTCTTAGTAAACAAGCCTAATGGCAAGAGTAACGCATGCCGCAGAATTCAAACTGCTAGAGAATGAAAGTAACTAACATGGCTTTCAAGCAGGCAGAACCAACACCTTTGAAATAATTACGCAAGGCCTGAGCAGGACGGCATGACGTCACAGCAAAAATACGGTTGCTCATGGCTCTGTTAGTTTTCATACCTTCTTTCGCGTGTTTATTTACTTAAATCCTGCTTATTTCCTATATATTTCATTCAGTATTTACGATATTTAACTATAGTAAAATTTTTAATGGAATTTTTAAACCTAAAGCCGTGAAGACGGGAGTCTTTCTAAGTTTTTTAATTATATTGAAAAGTACAGAAAATATGATGAATAAATACAAATCTAACTTTCTTTCTTTACTGATTATTATCACTAGATGATTAATAAACACTTATCAGTATTTTTCTCTTCCAAGTATTTAAAAAAAGAAAACTAATCAAAATTTCTTTTGAGTAAACAGATGAATTTTTTCCAATAAAGTGACTTTATGAGATGTCTGCATGCAGTTTCATATTATTTCATATTTCATATCCATTTTGTAAATTTCGGAATGAATTTACATTGATTTGCATAATGTATTAGGGTTGTTATTTAAATGAAATTGAAACTGATTTTTACTTCTTTTCCCTTTTTGTCTTTTAATCATTTCCTTTCAAACCAAATATTCTAATCAAAATGGCACTGAAAACATTTTTGCAAGTGAATAAAACGTTGCTCCAGTAAACACGGATCATGTTTTTAATGAATAAATAATTATAATCAATTAATTAACTAGACATAAATAAATGAAACAAATAGTATACAATATTTTGTTAGTAATCTAAACAAACCCTTAAATATTTTTAAAATAATTGTCTATGTTTTCCTTAACCTTTATTTAGTGCAAATTGTGCAGCACATTTTTTTATAAATATAAATTTGTTGAGTAGTTTGAAAGAAATTTTATAGGAAACATAATTAAAATTAAGACTTCTCACATTTAATTTAAAAACTCCAAAGCGTCAGGGCTTCTGACACAAATATTTCTGCAACAAATGTTTATTTCAAACTACAGTTTAGTGAAATTGTATTCTGTAAACATTCTACATTATTTCTTTGTTTTAAGTTATAAAATATTCATAAAAACTGGGTGTCAGTAGAAAATAGATATCTGCAGTATTTTATACACCATTAAAAGATATATTTATTATTCCTTGCTCCTTAGACATTTATAATCTTTTGCTCACAATGCGTAACATTTATATTCATTATAATTAGATGTTTGAATCAGTCTGCCGAAATATAATTATTAAATTCTTTCACACAGGAAAACAAATACACAATACCATTTGGGGAAAAATCTCTGCAAGTTATAAAGTGTACAAGAAATTAAGAAAATTAAAAATCAAAGAGTTAAAATAAAAATTCACACCCACACGCAAAAGTTTCATTCCTATTCTGATAATGTATTTTAATCAATTAGTCAAAGAGTAATGCTACTGAAAAGTATACTTTTTGGCATGTAAAATCTTTGACTATACCCAGCATAGTAAATGCTGTAAAAAGATCTACAGTATTTGTATGTACTTATAGTGCAGTTATCGTGATTTATTTATAAATTTAATGATATTATTGTGCATTTCGGATATATGGGATGGACTATACCACACCATCAGTAGAATTAAAACAATTGTACTAAATAAATTTTACAAGGCATTTACAAAATTAAAACTGAAGTACAGGAAATAAAAAACTTTGCAAGAAATACCCTGCACTAGAGATCAACAAAATTAGAAACTTGAAAGAAACAAACAAGCAAAAAATATATTTATAAAAATATAGTAAAGAAATAAATTAATATGCATTACAATAACGTGTTTAGATCAATTTATCAAAGCCAATGTTATATTCACATTAAGTTTGGCGACACACTGATATTTTTAAAAGTTTGAAATTTTAGTTTTTTAGAGTTCTTTCTGGTTTCACCATTTCTTTTACAACAATAATTGTTTAGCAAAGTATTCGAACAAACCCAAGCAATTCTTTTAATAATGTCTTCAGCATAACTGAAAGCTGACAAACATATATCTAAATGATCAAGAATTTCTGAATAACTTAATTGATTTATAGTCATTGAGCAAAACAAGTACCTCTGATTTTGTACTTTTAAAAATGATTGTTCATATTCAGATGAAATTAATTTTTAACTATAAAAGTACCTTACAGTTTTTGCAACGTCTGGATTTGGAAACAGTAAGCCTCTTTGTCTAAACTTGATACAAGTCTGTAGGTGTTATCACAATCTATTTCTTTATAGATGATTAATTGGTTTTTGAATGAGTTGAATTTATATTTTTTATACACTGTGTATGCACAGTAGCCTCCAAGATAAGTTAATATAGGTAAAACTATTGCTAACTGTAAAAAATCACTTTTTTGCACATGAATTGAAATATTACATCATCCTTCTTGCCCTAAATCTTCCCACACTTTTTCAGTATCAAATTTTTTAACACATAGTTTTCCATACACACTCGAATTTAGGGACAAAAAAATCTTGCAACCTAAGTTTTGATTCTGATTCAAATACTTGCCGTATAGAAATGCTGAACTGCGAACCAGAAAGCCTTCTGTATATGCCAAAGTGATCTTCCAAACAATCAATTTGCCCTTTCCCATTTAAAAAGTATTTGAATGGTGAATAACTGCGTCTGTGTGTCCGAAAGGGTAGAGCTGTGAAACGTGTGTACGCAGACAACTCTGTAATATAGGTAGTGTTTCAGCAATGCATTAAAACATCTTTACTGTTAAAAATAGCTTATCTCGTGAATCTACATTAATTCAATGTACTGTACCCATTCATATTTCAGACTGAAATTAAGTGGAACTGCTGCATGTTCTTGAGGTCGTGATTATATATTACTGTTTGTCTCGGCAGATTTATACAGTATTCATTTTTTTAAATATAGAAATATATGAGGATAACTACTGGAAGTAAAAATGTTAACGTAATTGCATAAAGTGTAATTTCCGAATTCATAAGATGGATGTAATTTGTCATAGATGCAATTTGTCTCTTCCTTCATAAGAAGCAACACTGGCCCACTTATGAGTTGCCTTATTTAAACAGAGCAGCACTTCTGGCCGTAGTAGTGGTCACCGCCTATAAACGACTAATAAACGCCTTTGGGAGAAAAAGTCTTTATTTGTAAAGCAAATTCCCTCTGATAAAGTGCCATATTCACCCATTTTCTAACCGTATTACGTTGCTAATACTTTTAAGTATTAGCTGTCCGGAAGCTACATAATTTTGCTTTCATTTTTTAGAATTAAATATTTTAAGACAGATCACACTTTTACAAAACTGTATTAAAAATCTAAGTTCTTATTATAATTTATTAAAAATTCAATTTTATTTCTTAATTTAACACCTTCTTCCTCTTTCAAAATAGAAATATTTTAAAAAATATTCCTTGGCTTCCAATGTTTATAATAAATATATTTCTTATAAAATTTAATATATAATAAATAATAAAAATATTCCTTGGCTTCCAATGTTTATAATAAATATATTTCTTATAAAATTTAACTATATTTCTTAATACCTTTTTCCCCCTGATTTTAAACAGAAATAGTGTAAAAAAATACTATTTGGGTAGGAATATTTTTTTAGCTGCTTAGCTTTTACTACTGTTTTCTGATTTCCATTCCTTTCTTCCCTAATTGCTTTCCTTCCAGAAAAAGAGCTAAATTGTTTTGATAACTTAATGAAAGAAAATCCGTTTTAGTACAATATTTATAGGACTTTTATCTATTTTATTATCTTGTTACATAACAAAATATTTCGTTTTAAATTAAAAGCTTTTATAAATCAACACAATCATAGACTCCAAATTAGTTAACTACAATTTTCGTTTCCAAATTAGCGATTTGTTGCTTTAATCTATAATACTGAACAAATAGTTATGTGTACAAAAGTCAGTAGCTGAAAACGTGGTTACAGAAACTAAATTACAGGAAATAAATATTTATACTTAGTTATATTAGTTATAAAAAACGGACATTCTCTTTCACCATTATTACTCCACTGACCAATTACAATTTTATGAGATTTTTAAGATATACATTTAAAATAACTGTCTTACACTGCACAGCTTCAATATATTTAAATAATTGTATTACGGTAAAAATATCGTATCGTTTGTTTCATATGATGATTAATGCGAATCATTTCAGCATTTCCTAAACGCATTTTTCTGTTCTCTTAACAAATAGAGTATTATGCAAAAGCATCACAAATTTGCATGAATTATTTTTTCTAGTTCATGAAACAATTATTGTTACCAAAGCTGACTTACGGAAAATCTGTATTACTCACTTCTAAGAACATACACTATACTATGACCTTCACAGCAATGCTTAATTACTATTCGTAGCTCATACGGTAAACTGAATGAAACTCGGCTGTTTATGCGCTAAATTTCACACGTTCCTTTATTTAATCAACACATATGCGGAGTAAGCAATTATTGTATACTGACTTGAGTGATAGCAGTAATAATTAATATATACTAATTGAAAATAAATTTGAAAATTATTATTAAGAGTGAAGCGATTATCAACGAGAAAAATACCAGAGATGCATAAACTTTATAGAAGCGCGAGAAAAATCAATGAAGATTTTTTGCTATCCCCAAATTTTTGCAAATATACAATGAAATCAGGGAATTTGGAATTATTTTAATACGATTTTTCAGAGCAAAGATGAGGATTCGTAAAATGTGTTTTGATGTGAATATGAGGTAACATGACATATAGCCATTCTTGCTATCCTTCTCCTTTAATATAAACACGATTCAGTTTATATTTAATTCAAACAATATGAAGATATCATGTTTTACAATGCGCACTTTCAAAAATTTATTAATTTAATCTAAATGAATCTGTACAACACATAGCCGTACCGTTTTTGGGTGAATCAGGCATTTGAAAGTAATGGGGCACATAATACCTCATGTTGTTCACCTTCTACGATAGTGAAGTTTCTTCTTTGTTATCTGGTGATTGTGCTTTTTTGAGACTGGGTATTGTTCCCGTTATGCTACTGGTCTCAGAATGTCATGGAAGGAAACAATGTTCCTCCGTTACCGGTCAAGAATTGAACCGTCGCTCTCCACCACGTGGCTCATCTCCCTGAGGACATTTGTTCTTACGGGTACCGGATCTTGGAAGACAACTGGCAGAATTTACGAAACAAGGATTTTTATATATTAAATTACTATATGGGTGCTTTGCTCAACATGGAAAGTTTTCGTGCGGAGTTCATTAAATTTCTTCGGAATGCTTGGGCAATTTTCTTATTGTGTTAGAGAGAAACTGTGTTATAAGAAAACCGTTCTGTAGGAGGGTTTCTCTCAATTTATGAATCGTGTTATAGCAAAACCGTGTTACAGGATACCGTGTTGTAGGAGGGCTACTTGTACTTTGTTTGCCTACCATCTAATTTTTCCTTGCGCACCACCAGTGGTACGCATATCACAGGTCGAGAATCGCTGCTCTAGATCATTTTTAAAGTTTCAATTGCCCATTTCTTTAACAGTTCTGTGCTTTAAATGCTTATATAGCTTTTATGTTTTCTTTCCTTTTTTTCTTTTTCAACAGATAGTTAGTATGGGAAATTACTACCAGTTTACCCACGGTATATCGCTAGTATCCCCCATACGTTTACCTGTGTAACTGTACCAATAGGTACAAACAATTTTCACACGATACTCTCCAAATGGTAGGCCGATCCATATGCAAACGACGTGCAATAGCAGTTGCACTTAAGAAGGGAATGTTCATCTAAAATGTTCAAGATGGATTCTTAAATCTGAGTTCTTGTTGCATTCCTACTATCAGAGTTGGCGGCAAATGACCCGTTGATGCAACGTCTCGAACACAGTGTGCTACGCCTCTTCAGAAACCGTTCCTGGTACAACCGAAATTTTGTGCTGCAGCAACCGAAACCTTTAGCAGCGCCATACATTAGATGCATGCGAGAGATTTCATTAAACTCACCCATCACGCTCAAAATCACAGTTGCGAAAGACATTCTTCCACTGATGCATCGGATCCGGGTTTGCCGGATTCAATACCGCCCTTTACCCGCTACATTCGTAGCCAATATTATCAGCCGAAAATCTTCCAGTTTATTGAATATTCTTGCACCAAATTAAAAGGTAAGGCTGCGTGTTTTCCCATTATTTTAAAGTTATGTTTTTCCAACATGTTGAAAAGGAAATAATTGTAGGCATTTGTTTGCTTGCTTTATCTGGCCACTAAGAACGCATTTTATCTGAATCCAGTACGGAGCGTTTCCGTCCATGCCGAAAGCCAGTCCTGAAACACTCTCGCAACGGTAAAGAATGTCACCGGGCTGTTACCTTGATACTTCTTTCGGGGTTCGCTTTCGCCTCTTGGGTCGCATTGACACGTGCTTTCGGCAGCGCACTAGACGTCCACACTTAAATCCTTGGTTGTTAGTTGGCAAACTACCCTCTTATTATTGTTCCATGACTTTATATTAAATGTTTAATAATAAAGACGTTCGACAGCTTTCTAAACTGCATGATAGCTGTATTTTTGCACGTCTGAAAACTGATACAATAAGTATTAGCTTTGCATTACCATCCTTGTTAGAATATTTTAGAATTTAGAAAATTTTAGAATCCTTGTTAGAATATTAACTGCGTTCTACTTTTATCGCAGCTTTTATAATGATGTTTGTGCACTCATTAATTACAGAAATGTTAATTAAAAATTAATTTTAAGAAGAAAACGTCGTAAAAAAAGGATAAAGTTTTCACAGTCTGAATCACTTTGGAGACATGTAAACTATATCAGACTTCTAGAGGTTAATGTAAAATGATTAAAACTCAGACGCATCTGCATCCAATTTACACTTTCCTATCTGTAACTCCATTTCCTTTAATTTAATTTCAGCTTTCATTCTCTTCATGATTTCATCCGATCCTTTTGACATCATATTTTTTTTCTTTTAGGACCATATTAATCTCTCATGTTTCCGTTTTACCGCTTAACACATATAATACATTAAGTAACTCTTGATTTTACAGGCAAACGTACATACTTCGCTAATACTGAATACTACCTTTATTCACTTAGCAAACACTATCATTAGGGAACACAATCATGAAGAGTAAATTTTTCATAATAAACCATTAACAAGTATTTCACCATATAATGTCAAACACAAATACAAAAGAGTAATAACTTAATTTTTTTAATTAGTATGTGAAAAATGGTTTTAAATAATTCTGCATTACGCCATAACACATTTGCAGATTCGTGTAATGATACAAACATTTAAATTATTGTTCTCAAATCATTAAACTAATTAATTTGCAAGAAATTCTTCAATGACTAAACACTTTACAGTCATTTAAACCTTAACCAGTAACATGAGTAAACAATTAAATGTTTCAAAATGACCTCTGATCTAATATTTTTTAACCATTTTAACATGCATTTACCATACAATATATTCTCTATCTTTGATAAAAAATACTGATACATCTCGTTTGCATTAGAAATATACTTTATCAACGTCTGCTGGCTTTAACGCCCGACATTCAAATCAGGTTATTAACAAATATCAGAGCAATTTTAATTTTCTCAGTTAATATAGTAATTATGAGGAACTCTTTGTTTATTTTTTTTCTTGTGCTTCCCGAGAGATTCAGAAGAGTTTAGCTTTGATTCCGGTACCAGCGATGAGTCGAATTTATCCACATGGTCGGGCTGGAAAATCCAACTTTTCACAATTTACCACTAATCAACTGGAATAACACATGCAGAATATGTATTTCAATTATTAACATTTAACGAAAGAGGCGCAACCATACGCGATCTGTTGAAAGCAAAACGGGGCAAATTTGTTCTTTGAGTTTCAAGTCAAGATATGCATTTTCGTATTGGATGGAAAACATGAAAATGAATTTTTAGAAACAAGCTTTGACTCATAAAAAGAATGGATTTTAAACTTCAAAATAATTTCACACTTAATAATTAAAATTATTCACAAATTACTAAGCACCAGTTTTTTCGTCTCTTCTTGAAGTATAAAAATATGAAAATTAATTTCAAAGGAATTTTCGGTTCTTCCTGTGACGCTGGTCACTTCCCTTTTCCCATTTCCGACGCTTCTTAACGATCCGTGCAGACTGTTCAACGTGTTATGGGTTTTTGTTTTTCATTTAAATTTTCCAAAGTTACCAAAAGGTACCCTATAAGTTGACCATAACATATAAAATAAAACTCAATTCAGCAATAAGATTCTAGTAACAATAAAGTTGAAAATTTTGCGTTGTGTTTCTTCCGGATTAACCCTTAAATCAATTTGAGTAAAAGACTGGTAAAAATCATGAATACATAAAATAAATTTAACCATTGAATGATCTAGAAAAACTTATTTATTTAACTATTGAAGCAAATTATGTATATATCCATTAGTAAAAAAAACTAAATATATTCAAGTTGTACTATTGTTTTTACGCATCCAACATTTCTCAGTAATTATTTTTATTTATTTTTTTTATAACAACCTTGTAACTACATTTAAATTTAATCTTGCAAAAACTGGTAAAACATACCCCCAAAAAAATATACTATAAATTTAAGAACGGTACCCTCCCCGGGGAGAAAAATAATAAAAAATAAATTTAACAAGTTACACTTTCCAGTTCACACAGAATTGATCATTACAAAAAATATTGCATAATATTGCACTCAATACCATCATTTAAATACTATTATTGCACATATTAATTATTTTTCTTTTGATTAATAAATATGGTTAAAAAAAACGGTTCGTCATGAGAGGAGCAAAAAATGCTCTAATACAGGCACTATTACAAATCAACCTCACCAATGAGCAACTCAAACACAAAAAAAATTTAATTAAATAATTTCCTGAAGAACTTAATTTTCTTAACTATTAAGTTAAGTTACAATAATTTTAATAAGGCTATAATTCTTTATTCAATTTAATGTCTTTACTTAATCGATACACCAAAGAAAAATATGATTTCTATAGAGTTAGGATAAATTTATCAACTACAAAAAAAAAAAAAAAAAAAAGGTTCAACAAATTAAGTTAATTCAGTCCTTTAACCAAAAAAAAAATCAAATTTTTTTCAAATAGTTAAGCAAACACACACACACACAAAAAAATTAACACTTAGCTTTACATCCAGACAGACAGCTAGGACAACACCATCCCTAATACAATGGACGTCGTTTTCTGATGAAGCAGAAACAGCACACCTCTGTATTACGAATCAAGATGTATTGCAAACAGCAGTTCACCAAGCAAGAAGAATTGTCCATTGTCCATACGGAGGCAAAGCATCGGTGAATGCAGACCATTACTTTGTTGAATTAGACTTAAAATGTGGATCCAAGTTGCTCTCTCCTATTGCAGTACATTATGCCGAATCTTCACGACCGACGCCTGTTAACCATGGTGGGAAGCACTTGTTTACTTAATGCAAAAAAATGAGTAGAACGAAAAATGTAGCTAATATCGATGTTGAAAGAAATTATTGAATTTGCAGATCATTTTCAGGGCTATCATCTAAGCAGTAGGAATTCACCTTATAAAGATGCCGAACATTTTTCTCGGGCAGCGTGCCACGAGAAACGGCTACTGGAGCCATCGAACATGGTTCCAGAAGCAAAATCAGCTGTCGGCTAGCTCCTAGTTCACGGCAAGTGAAAACAGTCAAAAAGTGTCCTCGTCTCCCAAAACAACCCGTTAAAAGGCAGGACGCTGGACTGCCAAGTTGGCACAACTCACTCTTCGCCAAAAGTTAAAATAGTTGCAACAACAGCATTCCCTCATGTTAGCAAACTCGCCAAATCCACCACTTTGAAACCTCAACGGAAATTCTAAATCGCCAAACCCTCGCCAAAATAACCACGCCTTGTGGAAGGGGAAATTTGGAATTTCAACAACCCTGCAAGCTGTCCCAACGAAAGAATGCTGAAACTCGCAAAAAGTGACTTTTCAACCGGAAAAGGGCATTTCATCCCCCATTACCGAAATCAGAATGCACAACGGAAAAAAATCTACTAATTAAAGCTCATAACTGAAATGCAATTAAAGTTAGAAAAACGAAAGTTATGTCAAATTAAAGAGCTAATTTTTCTGCAACTAATGATATTAAATACTAAGAAATCAAATTAATTTTTGACATGAAAAACAGAGTTTATTACACGAAAAATTCACCTAAATCCATTGTTTGCGTGTACAAGATTGAAGACGAAGTTCGAGTAAACTCGGAAAGCCAAAATATATTACACTAGAATTAATAAGCCAAAAAAGAATATAACCAAACTTGTGTAGCTCAAATTTTGAATAATTACAAATTAGAATTTTGATTTTTATGAATCACTTAATAAAATTAAATTCGCTACACAACAAATGTCTTGTGCCCTATTGGGATGCTTACTCATAGAGCCGGCAACGTCGCGTGCTTTACAGCGACAGATCGGCATAAGAGTATCAAAAGAAGTATTTGAAGAAATCAGAACAATGATTTCTTTTTCTTTTTTTCTTAAATCATACTGATGATCTTTTCAGCACTGCAATCATTATTCACACTGATGATACACACACTGATTAATCGCGTCATTTTCACCTAAATCTTCAAACATGGTAATTTAGTTCTTGAATTTTCACAAATTTTTGCCATTTCTGGCAAGGTCGCTCGTGAGTTTAATTGCTAGCAATGGATAAGAGTGTTGTGAGAACACATTTATAATTCTTATTAGATGACCGCAGGCCACGAAGCACGGATCCTAAGCTCAGAAGCCTATTCCAAGAATACATTCATAAGAACTCAAGCCTCTACTAGAAAACGGGCGGTGCTTTTCCTTCATTTTTAACCTTACAAGGTACAAAATTATGCAATTTTTTTGTTTTTCTTACAAGTTAGAGTATATGCGCCGGTAAAAGTCCACTAACTATTCAAAACATGATGCGCTGAAAACAGTGCATTTCGGTCTGCTTTTCTTAATATGAGATATTATATTCTAACCAGTTATAGAAAGAGTAACATCGAATAATGTCTTTCTATATTTATTCAATGTTCGTCCACAACAGAGTACAAAGCAGATGTGTTTGAAACTGTCGTTTTGCCTGAAGGTACTGATCCACTTTGTTGTCCTTTTCATTATAAAGGGAACGGTGCTCTTTCGTCCGACGTGGTGCTATAATGTAACCTAATATCTGTTTTGATAGTGTCTAAATAATTCAAATGTCTTTACCATCAATCTTTGAAAAAAACAAATGTCCTGAAAGCAGATTTTCTTTCGTAATTACTTATTCAAAGATTCGAAGAAAACTGTTATTGAATTGCTGTTCATAATATGTTGTAAATTAAAAGAAATTTAGCCATCCAAAAACTCAAGAAGTTAATTGTTTATATGACATTAGAGATCCGAGCACTTAGATGAAGGGAATTAGTGTTTTCTCGGACATTCTTTTATTGGTACTGAATTCGGGAAAGTACAGTTTTTCACTGTATTTGTTCTAGTATGTTTGTAGTTATGTTTATTTTTAACTCATTACTAAAAATGTTAAATTAGTATTTTGTTAATATTAAGTTAACTGAATCTGACTGGTTTAATTCATTTTATTACAGAGTAACCCATTTTTAGCATAGTTACTTAAATACTCCGGCTAAACTTGATTACTTAAAGAAAGATTTACTTAAAAAAATAGAGCAGTTTCTTTCCGCAGCAAATGAAATGCTTTCAGAAAGAGAAGTTGTTATATTTTGGCACATAGGACATTATGTTCATTAGATAAAGCCTTACCTTGATTTTAAAACTGATGATGAGAGGTAATATTTATGCCTGCTTTTAACTTAATTTGCAGTACTAGTGTTGAGATTCTGAATCCTAATGAAGATTCGTGGAATTATCAATTATAATTTCAATTAAGATTGGCAACTGAATTGCCAAAGCTCCCAAGCAATGTAAATGTAGAAAGTTCTATAACAAATCCCAGTTTATTTTTCGGAAATATAAGTAATAATCTCTATCTTTATAAAACCGGGTTAATTTATAAATCACTCAGTTTTTAATTTAGCTTTAAATAAATGTCTGAATTGAGCGTAACTCGGTTTATGTCTAGCCTAACTTCATACTTCGTAAGATCCTCCAAAATTCTTAAATGTCTACGTGAGTTGAAAACAATTCTGGTTTAAATATATACATTTTGGAGGAGCAAATGTCTAGCTAAGGATTTTTAAATTTTATTAAGAGTTTCCTAAATTTTGAGTTCAGTGAATCGTCGTCACTCACAAACAAAGTTCCCACCGAAATGAATATTAAACAACCTAAGAATAAGTATCTATGCTCCAAAACCACCACTTCGTCTCAAAAAACAAAGCAGCTTTGTTAAAGGACTGAATATTTTCACAGAAGTTATTTTCCAAGAAAAGAAATTTAAAAATTTTTATACTTCAAAAAGATACGAAAAAACTGTTGGTTAGTAATTTGAGAATAATTTTAGTTGTTAAGTGTGAGATTATTTTGAAGATTAAAATCCATTCTTTTCTTGAGTCAAAGCTTGTTACTAAAAATCCGTTTTCAAGTTTTTCATCCGATACGAAAATGCATATCTCGCCTTGAAACTCAAAGAACAAATTTGCCCCGTTTGGCTTTTAACAGACCGCGTATGGATGCACCTTTTTCGTTAAATGTTAATAACTAAAATATATATTCTGCATGTGTTAATAATTTTGATAAAATATCAATTAGTTTCTCACCTCTGTAACGGTAATTAAAGTATTCCTAGAAATCTAGAGTGTGACGTGAAATGCTCTTTTTTTTTTTTTTTTTTCTTTCTTTCTCTTTTTTTTTTTTTTTTTTTTTTTTTTTTTTTTTTTTTTTTTGTTATAATTAATACATTATGTGTAACATCATTTAATATTATATGCTCACTTAAAATATTAACAGAAAGGATACTCTGCCATAACGTGCCACTGAATAATCCGCAAACGAAGAGACAAGGCTGTCTTGAAAAGCAAAATGAAACTAACATAGTTGTGTACTACGCATTCGAAAAACAGTAGCAGAAATGGCTACTTGCTGGGAAAATAAACATTTAATTATAAAACTTAACAATTAACACTACCAAATGTGGAAATATAAACTTGAAATGATTCTGAAGAAAGAAATTTCATGGGATTTATTTGCGATTGAAACACTAAAAGAAATCAACGCCGAGTGGATAAAAAGAGATGAACAAGCAAAAGCTACCATGAGATTACTCATAGAAGACAACCAATTCGTACACATAACAAATAAAACAACAGCTAAAAAGATATGGAATGAATTAAAGTAAACTCATGAAAGATAAAATATTTCTAATAAACGTTACAGTCTCAGAAAACTAGATAAAGGCAGAAAACGAAAAGAAGCTCAAAGAATACATCGGTACAGGACGCGTAATGGCAGACCGCACATTGAGTTGAACAATGTTAAGCAAATTTCGCTTACTGCGCATGCTTGATGGTGTACCTTTGGCGCGGGGAGAAATATTGGCGACTAAGCAACCCTACGCTAGCTTATTCGTGATCACCATGGCTGTCGAGTGTGTTTGAATGATGTTTACAACTGTAATGTTGTGGAACTTTGCTTATTAGTTATTTTAACGTCCATACCGATTGCATTTGCTTATTTTTCTAATATATATTTCACTGTAATTTGTCAATAACAGTGCATTTAATATTTGTTAACATATGTTCGTAATAATTCGTTATTTAAATGTAATTTGTTTACATGTTATAATTCAATAATTGTAAACTGGAGTATCTCGCTTAGTTTGTTAGCGTATATTCGCGCTTTTATTTTCTCATTTCAAAGAATTTAATAACTAGCATTAAGGAATTGTAAAATTTCTTCAGTGTTATTTGCAAGCACTTGTTACATTCCTCAGTGTTTCTTTATGTATGTACGAATGGAACGTATGGTAAATTCTGAATTGTTTTTATTGCTTAAAAGTGTAATGAATAAATTTTCAACTAATATATCCTAAATTTCAGTCTTTTTCTGAACGAAAATTTGTACAGTTCCAAAGGAATGTGCAGAATTTCATAGGTATTATATTTTACATTTTGAATGCAAACACTGCTTCACATTACTTCGCAATAATTTCAGCTTTCTAGTTGTTTGAGCAGTACAGCAAAAAATAGTATTTTAACACAGTAATTAATTTACATTTACATTATACTCTACGAAGATTTAAACGCCAGATTTGTTTACAATCACATGGCGGTACATCTACCATATACCGTATTTATCTACTTTTCAAATCGCGCCAACATAGTAATTACGCCAAATTGTTTTCTGGGCATGCGCAGTATGCGACATTCGTTTAACACTGTTCAACTCAATGTGCGGTCTGCCATTACGCGTACAGGACAGGAAAAAGTGGACGGAGCAACCAGAACTTCGTCGGTGGCTTTTACATATATTGCTTCGCCGTACTACTATACCCACTGGGCGTTCGGTTGGCTCGAGGTCGTGGACGAACTGCAAGAAATTGGTGAAGAAATAAAGGACAGTCCATATTGCAGCACTCTTGCTCAGCGGCTTCCCAAAAAGCTACAAAAACTTATGATAGCTATCGAATCACGAAGAGAAGAACTGGCTTTGGAATGCGTAAAAATGAAACTCTTTGAGGAATGCTTAAAGAAGAAAAGGCACGCAAACAGAAGAAACAACTTCTTTCAAAACCAATTTTAAAACAAAGTGCAAGCATTTCAATCAATTCTTCAAGACCTGCAGAAAAATCGAATTTTTCAGGTACTGCATGTACGGAATGCTTCTGTTAAAAGCTGGGTCTAGAAATTTATTTTCTTTCATGAGCCTATATCTCGAAAACTTAATAAGTTATTTAAAAAATAAAAATATTGTTGCGTGCGTACGGGTTCGTTATGAAATGAATGCACAAGTCCGATGAAAAATGAACAAAAATTTATTATTATCACAACAAAAATGCTTAAATTTTCTCAAATTATCATGCAGTATTACAATATCTCACAGTAGTTTTCTTTTAACTACTCAAATGTCAATAGAACGTAATTCAAAACAGCTAAAGAACGCTAATCCGCGAATTCGCTACAATCAACAACAGTAGTTTTCTAAACAACAACAAACTAAGCAACTACTACAAACTGAGATGTTTTCCTCCTTTTATAAGATTTTAAAATCACGCGCTAGAATTTTCCAGTACTTTCTCGAAATAAAAAGAGATATTTATTTATTTAATGCACGCGCTCTTGTATTTTCAATTTTCCGGCTTAGCTTTCTTTTAATATTCGTCACGCGCTGCACTGCGCGAGAAATAAAACCATTTAATTTCTAATTGAACTAACATTAGCTTTTTAAATACCAAATTCGTAACACTGCCCCCTTCCCAAGGACTGCACGTCCCGGGCAGTACAGTCCCTGGACAGGAAGCAAAACTTACAACTGTGGCATAAATGCATTAATAAGCATTACATTACAATAATAAACAACATGAACAATAAATGCAATACATAAAACAAATCAAATGCTATCAAATAGAAATCAAATACACATTTAAAAACAAAATGGACCATGGTCTTATACTATTTACAATTAGTTACATTATGTACTATGGCCATAGTAATGAGCTAACCTGTCGTAATGAACGACTTTAGGTTTAGAGTTCGAAGACTTACGAATCCGAACCACGACGTCATTCAGCCTGTTTAGGACTGTGTACGGCCCATCTCAAGGTGACTGTAATTTCGGACAAAGTCCTTTCCGTCGAGTCGGATTCCACAACCACACCTTGTCTCCTTCGTGGAATTGATGTTCAGTAGCTCTTGTGTCGTATCGGGTCTTCATCTCCTCCGTCGCCAAGTTGACTCGCTCTCGTGCAAAATTGTGCATCACTTCAAACCGGGCCTGGAGATCTTGAATATATTCCTCAGACGATGAAGGAGCATCCGGAGGGCGGCCAAACAATAGATCACAAGGCAGACGAAGGTCAAGACCGAAGAGCATCTGTGATGGAGAATAGCCGGTAGTCTCGTGGACAGCACTGCGGTAAGCCAGTAAAAAGAGTGGTAATTTCTTGTCCCAGTCCTGTTGGTTTCTGGAAACCACTAATGAGAGGTTATTAAGGATGGTTCGATTGAACCTCTCTACCATGCCGTCCGACTGGGGATGCAATGGCGTCGTTTGAGTTTTGTCAATGCCAAGTAGTTTGCATAGTTCTTTGATTACTGCCGAGGCAAAATTCCTTCCCTGATCGGAATGTAACTGAAGAGGCACTCCGAACCTGGAAATCCAGTGCTGTATCATTACCTCAGCTACTGTGACTGCCTCTTGATCAGGAATAGGATAAGCTTCAGGCCACTTGGTGAAGTAATCAATGACAACGAGTATGTATTTGTTGCCATCAGCAGTTCGTGGCAGAGGTCCCAGGATGTCAAAGGCGATACGTTCAAAAGGCGCACCTACGTTGTAACGTTGCAGTCTGCCTCGGCTGCGTTTCCTCGGTCCTTTCCGACCTGCACAGGCATCGCAAGATCGGCACCACTTTTGCACGTCATTCTTTGCATTATTCCAGTAAAAGCGCTCACGAACTCTTTGTAAGGTCTTCATAATTCCAAAGTGACCTCCTGTAGGGCTGTTATGTAGTTCTTTGAGGACATCAGGAATCCGGGATCTCGGAAGTATCAGTTGCCATCGGAACGTCTTCCCATCATCCGACTCGAATTTCCGGTATAAGACGCCGTTTCGAATGTGAAGTGAATCCCAGAGTGCCCAGTATTGTTTTGTTGTAGGACTACAGATAGAAATGTCCTGCCATGTAGGTTTTCTGTTTGATGACTCTATTAAATCAAGTATGGGTTTAATGTCGCGGTCTTCCAGCTGGTCTTTCCTGACTTCATCATCACTCCACGGGTCTCGAGCAGCCGATGTTGATGTTGTAATTTGTCTTGCGACCGGAGTCAGCAGTTCGTATTTCGCTTCCACCCTGGAACAATATCGGCAGTTTTCTTGGCAAGGTCTTCTAGACAGGGCGTCGGCGTTTCCGTGTGATGATCCCTTACGATGACGGATAGTGATGTCATATTCTTGGAGTCTCTGTATCCACCTGGCTATTTGACCCTCAGGATTTTTGAAATTTAAAAGCCACGCCAATGAGGCATGGTCCGTGCGGAGGAGGAATTTTCTCCCGTATAGATAATGATGGAAATGTTCTACAGCTTTGACTATGGCGAGCAACTCTTTCCTTGTGACACAATAATTCCTCTCCGGTTTAGACAGGCACTTGCTCCAGTAAGCTACTACACGTTCTTGGCCGTCTATTTCTTGGGACAAAACAGCACCGACACTTTCATTGCTCGCGTCGGTGTCGAGAATAAATGGTCTGTCGAACTGAGGATACGTCAGGATTGGAGCAAATGTTAAAGCTTCCTTTAAGTTGTTAAATGCATCCTCGCATTCCTTTGTCCACAAGAATCTTTGCTTGCTCTCTGTCAGCTTGTGAAGTGGTCTTGCGATGGAAGAAAATTTCTTCACGAATCTCCTATAGTAGGTGCAAAGCCCTAGGAAGCTTCTCAGCTGATGGACATTTTCGGGACGCGTCCAGGATTTAACCGCTGATACCTTTTCAGGATCCGTGCGCACACCTTCTGCAGAGATGACATGTCCCAGGTAAGTCACTTCCTTTCGAAACAATTTGCATTTAGCGGGAGTCAGCTTCAGATTGGCCTCTTTCAATTTCTGAAGCACCTTTCTAAGATTTTCTAGATGCTCTTCAAAACTCTTTCCGACGATGATGATATCGTCCAGGTATATCAGACAGGCTTCGTAAGAAAGGCCTTTCAAAACAGTCTCCATAAGACGTTCGAATGTTGCCGGCGCATTACACAGTCCAAACGGCATCACTTTGAACTGCCAAAGTCCTTGTCCCGTAGTAAATGCCGTCTTTTCTCGGTCATCAGGATGGATTTCTACCTGCCAATACCCACTCTTTAAATCAAGTGTTGAGAACCACTTGCTTCCAGAAAGAGTGTCTAGAATGTCATCAATTCTAGGAAGAGGGTAACTGTCTTTCTTCGTAACCTCATTCAACCGGCGATAGTCAACGCAAAATCTTGTTGAGCTGTCTTTCTTTCTGACGAGAACGATGGGAGATGCCCATGGACTCGCTGAAGGCTCGATGACATCGCCTTCTTCCATATCTTTTAACAGTGTTCGCACCTCTTCCTGTTTAGCAAACGGTAGACGTCTTGGATGTTGCTTGATCGGGGGATGATCGCCAGTATCTATTCTATGTTGTGTCAAACTAGTTCGACCCACGTCAGAAGACGAGCGGGAGAAAACAACTTGAAGATCTTTAATGACGCGATCGGCAGCATTTTTCTCTTTATCGTTTAATTGTGCATTCTGCAATAACTCCGATGTAATGCTCTCTGAGGACACGGATTCTGGGATGTTACTCTTTTTTTCAACGCTGGTTACTGGAGTACATGTTGCAACCACTTCACCTTTCTTAATAACTCTCGACTTTTCAGTTACATTGGCGACTCTCACCGGGATAACCGTTCTGGATAGGTCGACGAGTGTTGAGGCTACTAATACTCCTTTTGGGATATTACAGTTATTGGGATATTCTATGATGCCGTAGCGGAAATTTCTATTTTCGGCTATGGATCCAGGAAGTAAAATTTCTGTTCTTGCCGGTATTGTAATATAGTCTTGTGCTATGATTTTATGGACAGATTTAACTTCTTCATCATTAACGAGAAATAACGCTATGTCCTCAGATGTAGAATGCAATTCGTTATTTTTAAAATCCAAGGAAAAATTGTATTTCCTTAGAAAGTCCAATCCGAGTATGCAAGAATCAGTGATCTCTGCTACATATGCCGTGTGATGGTAAGCGGCACTTCCAAACGTGATGTTAACATTTACTTTTCCGTCGATGTCGATCTTCTCAGCGGACACAGTCTGGAGGGTAACGCAGGGCGGCGTCCAGATAAGTTTGTTTTCTAGTTGTTGAGCCAAATCTTTTCGGATGATGGTGACGTTGGCTCCTGTATCTATAGTCATATTGCACGGAACTCCATTAATATGTCCTATTATGAAAAGTCCATTACTGCCGCCTCTCACTGCAGAAATCTGAAGCGCTTTAAACGGGGGCTTTTCATTATCTGGCAACCTCCGCCCCGCGAGATGGCCACTAATTAGTTTCCCTGCTGCTTGTTAGAAGCGGTCTTAACATCAGTACCCTGGGGTGTTTTGCAGTTTCGTCGTATGTGTCCTTCAGCACCGCAGTTCCAGCACTTAACGGTCGGTTTCTTCTCACCAATATTCCGTCTCAAGGCGTTCAGTTGTCTAGTTAAATCGTCAAGTCGAGCGGTGACTTGATCCCCTGGCTCCTGGACTTGAGCAGCTCTGACTGGGTGGCGGTCTCGACGAGTGGCTTGCTGGGCTGCCTCGAATTTCATGGCGTACACTAGAGCACTTTTTAAATCTTTTACATCCGCCATTCGTAGAGCTTTCTGTATTTCAGTATCTCGGATGGCGTCGATAAAGTATTGCAAGGACAGGATTTCCCTTGTTTCTGTCGGGCATTCCGAAAAGGCGAGATGGGACAGCCTTTCAACATCCGCGGCGAGCTCCTGAAGTGTTTCGGTAGGCTTCTGTTGACGAGATTTTAATTGGAGCCTGCTGTAGTCTTTTAAACACTTCTCCCCAAAGCGCAACTCCAAGGCGCCGGACAGAGCTTCGAAATCTAACCTTTTGTTTTCGGGAAGAGTCTGAAGGATATCCGCTGCGTCGGCTCTTAGAGAAGCGGCGAGATGACAGGCTTTAGCTTGGGAATCCCATCCATTCGCATCCGCCACGATAGAAAATTGTGTCTTATACACCTGCCAGGAGGTCTTCCCATCATATGTGGATAGCTTCAGAGGTGGACGAGCAGGCATTGGTAAGAATTTAAAATCATCACTCCTGCTCCCTGCCGACGCTACGAATTTCTTTAAAGTATCCATTTCTTTGGCAACTGCAGAAACTCTCTCATCAATTTGTTCTTTTACAGAAGAAACTCTTTCTTCTATTTCTTCTTTCACCGAAGAAACTCTTTCTTCAATATGTCCAACTTTATTTTCAACTGCGTCAATTCTGCCTTCCATAGCTTCAAATTTATTTTCTATTATGCAAGTAATTTCTCTTTTCATTTCTTCTTGACCAGCTTGAACGGCTTTCATTTCGTCCTTAACGGATTCCTGGCCCAATTTCATTTCTTCCTTTACGGATTCCTGGCCCAATTTCATTTCTTCCTTAAATGATGCTTGGCCAGCTTCCATCTTTTCTTGGAATGCAGCAAAAGCACTAATGAGCTGTCTCAGTTGTTCTTCCATCGCTCTTGTTATTGGCATTCAAATCCCACTTCTGACACCAAATTTTTTTTTTTTTTTTTTTTTTGAAAAATGAACAAAAATTTATTATTATCACAACAAAAATGCTTAAATTTTCTCAAATTATCATGCAGTATTACAATATCTCACAGTAGTTTTCTTTTAACTACTCAAATGTCAATAGAACGTAATTCAAAACAGCTAAAGAACGCTAATCCGCGAATTCGCTACAATCAACAACAGTAGTTTTCTAAACAACAACAAACTAAGCAACTACTACAAACTAAGATGTTTTCCTCCTTTTATAAGATTTTAAAATCACGCGCTAGAATTTTCCAGTACTTTCTCGAAATAAAAAGAGATATTTATTTATTTAATGCACGCGCTCTTGCATTTTCAATTTTCCGGCTTAGCTTTCTTTTAATATTCGTCACGCGCTGCACTGCGCGAGAAATAAAACCATTTAATTTCTAACTGAACTAACATTAGCTTTTTAAATACCAAATTCGTAACAATATTTTATTTTTTAACATATATTTTACTTATCGACCTATATCTCGCTGGAATGCACCTTATAGTGAAACACAGTGTATAAATATTATATGTATTTTACACCCTTCCCCCCTTTGACTACACCTATGATAACAAGTCGATCGCGACACACTTTTAAGAAAAGTAGATCTTATATACAAAATGTTGGCCATCCCGAACCTATTACACCGTTAAATGAAGCAGATATGACACTTTATTCATGGTCTTATATTATAAAAATTGTATTGGCTTAATCTGTTCAAACGTTACATACTTTCGTTCCGTTTACATTTCTTAGTTTTTAAACAATAATTTTATAATATTTAGTGCTGTCAGATGACGTACTTGTCTGTCGTGCAACATTTCAAGGTGCACCATGATTTGACTCATCTTTTCAAATCGTGAAAGCATATTAGCATTCTGCTTGGAACGCTGTTGCTCTGCAATTGTGAAGAATAATCCAGTTGAGTTGAAGTACTAGTTCAAATTGAAGTACAAGTTTTAAGTTCAGAATATACATTTACTGTGAATTTTTGATCAGCAGTATACAAATAAACAAATATTTACTTAATTATATTTAGTTGAAGAAAGTCTATATTTCGTCGCGAAAATTTATATTTACTTCAATATGATTAGTGCCATATGCCAATGAGCCTATTAATCTGTAAAATCTTTCCTTTCCGCTTCTTGCTTTAATGTCGTACTTATGTTATAAAATTTAATAAAAAAATACAAAAACAAGTTTAAAATCATAAACTTCCAAAAAAATCAAAACTTGATTCTTACTATCCCTAGACTTTCTCGAGCTAATGTAGCTCCCTCTAGTGTGCATCATGGTAACCAATAATGCAATTTTCCTATTTCTGCTCACTACTTAGATATTTTTCTGATGTGGAGGTACATGGTTTTGAACCATAGGCACTCCGTAACTTATAATCATTGGCATTGGCAAAGTCTCTTGGAGAGAACACATTATTTACAGGGTATCGATTCTAAGTTATGGCTACCAATAATAGTTTGTCTAGTCTTTCAACTTATATCTTCAAGCCAAATACATTTTTTTGCAAAACAAATCGAAGCACCAAGAAGGACCTTTGCGTTCGTGACGTAATTTCGTATGCAAAAACAACATGATCGAACATGCAAATGAACAGAAATTGCGATCATAGTGCGCATTTCTAGTGCGCAATTTGCAAAGTATAAATCCAGTAACAAAGGTGGAAAATTTAGTTTTTGTTGTTGCTCCCAATTTAATTCCGTAAAGAAGCAACTAAAGATGCCGATTCGACGATATCGAAGACCTTACGGACAACTAAACGACATCGAACGTGATAGCACTGTAAGTTTGTGCGAAGCTGTGTGGTCACACCGAGCAGTAAGCCGCCACCTGCAGCGTACAGACACTGCTGTAAAACGACGTTGGCAGCAATGGTTGCTACAAGGAAATTGCCAATGAAATGAAGGCTCTGGAAGGCAAAGGAGCGCTAATGGGAGGCAAGATAGGATGATTGATCGCCAGGCGCGAACCGCCCCATCGGTATCATTATCGACTATTCAACGCACTACAGCCACGGCTATGCCTCCCGTGGTACCGTCCACTATCTCACGGCGCTTGTCTGAGGCGGGGATTACGCTCACAGAGGCCTATGAAATGTTTGCCTTTGACCCCACAACATCGGCGGAGTTGTCTGGAGTTTCCGTGCGGTTGATACTCTTCGTCGGACAGCAAAGTCTTCAGAGCTTTTACCAATCGAACATGTCTGGGACATAGTAGATAGCCAGATTCAGGCACCACAAAATATCGCAGATCTGGAGCGACAACTGATAAGTGCCTGGCATAATGTGTCGCAGGATGATATAAGAAACCTCTACCACTCCTTGCCTCGACGAATTTAAGCATGCATTGCCGCCAGAGCGGTTCGACCCACTAATAATTTGAAAAATCAATGGGTAATTGTGAGCTATGAACAGGTACTATGACCTTGATTTTTTAATCATTCTTATCTGTGTATGAGCTATATGCATAATCAATTTCATCAAAAACAACCACTTCCTTCATGGTGCTTCGATTTTTTTGCGAAAGAGTGTATATACCCACTGTCAAGACAACTTATGTAGCATAATAAGCGTGTTATTTGATTATGGCAAAGCACGTGTGAGCTGTCTGCCTAAGAGGGAGTGCCTGCATGGAAAGATTTTTAAGGGAAACAGTTAATATATTCCTTAAACGGAGGACATATCATGAAAACGTCCGTGCAGTCAGCCGTCTGTCTAGAATCGACTTCACGTCGAAGTACCACTGTTCAGCAACATTATTGCTCGGCCGCTAATATAAACATGTAGTTTGATAACACATCTGCACTGATTTCCCACCATCTCAAAATAAATTATGAAGATTTATGCTTTCGCAACTAGTTGAATTTCATCAGAAATACACGTTCATATGAAAACGTTGACACTCTTTCAAAGGACCAATTTTAAAGGGCCGGTTTCATACCTTTCTGCAAATATAATTCTACCGCATATAGCAGTACTTCCCTGTAAGCTGAATTACTTTCACACTGAGTCTTCCGATGAGAGTTTTCCTAATTAAATACCAAAGGATCCAGGATTATAAATTTCAAACTACCTACTATATTAAAGATCGTTTCACTCAAAATCAAATATTCGAAAAGTGAGCAGAAAGGCAAAATAGACAATAGCTAAACATGGGAACATTGAATGTGAATATAGAACTTTATTGTTGGTCTGCTGCGGTTTACCAGCTAAGATAGTACTTGTAGGTAGTACTTGCCAAAAACACAAGATTATCCAACTGTGGTAAGAAGTCCTTTACTGAGTTCTCCAGCCGAGTGAACGTGAATACGATTAAGGGGGGAATGCTTGAGAACCTATTGTAATAATTTTGTGGAAACATTTATTTGGAAGAACGTTTATAAAAGTTTATAAAAGTATAAAGAAACATTACAATGAGAGAGAAAATATAAATTATTGTCATTTTTTAGTCAAAATATCTGTATCTGAAACGTCGAAATGGTAATATGAGGAGCATTTTATTCATTTGTGCAAGCATTTTGTTTGCTTGTATGCCAAAGAGTTCTGACGAAAATTCTGCATGGATTTACTACCTAATTATTGGCACTTGCCTGATTAGATCTTATTTGCATAATCAGAAAATAATCAAACATCTGAATCAATCACCAATCAGTCATGAAAACGCACATTCTAAATCAGATCTCTGAATTACTCTCCTGAAAGCGTTTACGATGCAAAGGAAACTGAGGAAACATTTTAAACACAGAACAAAGCAGCAGTAGTATGAGAAGTACATGTTAGTATAAAGCCACCACTCTGCCAATAAAAGACAAAGCAGTTTGATTAAATAAAGGGGAACAACGATAACAGCGTACGTAAACGTTTGTAATTTTAAAGTACATAAAGCGTAGTAGTGTATGAGAAAACTGGTGAGTAACACATTGATTACAATTTCTATTATAACAATCTGAAACTGTGAATATAATTTCAAGCATCGGTGGCATCATCGAATGGAGACCTGAGTCAGTATCAGACACATTCCATTAAAACATATGAAATATTTTTAAGCGTTTAAGAACACAATTTCTGAAGTACTTGACGGCTCACCCTGTATAAGCTTCATTCGTTTGTTTAAAAGTCGGTAAAGTGTTATCACAGATTTTCTTAAAATGTTATCAGAGATAAATACTGGTATTGATCAATGATAACGACAATAACATACATTGTTATGGGAAGAGAGACGAAGTACTTGTGAGCTTTCTGAACGACCGAATCTTAGTTTCAATATTTTAATATTAATCTCTACAAGTCTGACCTAACTGACACGACTGAAATAGTTACGTAAAACTGACTCACACTGTTCAAAAATTGATCTGCATTTTCTTACAAGGTTTTTTTTTTTTTTTTTTCCTTAAATTTTATTTTTTTAAACAACATGTCTGTAACCAATGTGCGCACCGCATTCATGCTGGGAAAACATTAAAACTTTAATCATAGTTATACAAGTTAAAAAACAATATGTAATTGTGAAAATAAAATATTCTAACAACTATAATGATAAGTCATGAATATAATCAAATCTGTAGCTGCAAACCTTTAAACAAGATTTATATTTCTGATTGTGCCGCTCAGAGTTATAGTGGTTAGGGAAGACTGAGTGCGATACCGAAGGGCCCGGGTTCGAATCCCGGACAAGGCATGGATTTAAAATTGTCTGTGCCTTCATAGGAGAAAATGGTGTCCCACCTAATAGGTGTCTCCATGATAAAGAGACTACCGATCTGGCCTTAGGACAGGACGATGCCGACATAGGCAAGTGCCAACCATTAGAAAAAGAAATTATGATTGTAATCTTATTCAAAGATTCGTAATATTAAGACGCAAATTTTTAGACACCTTTCTCATGTTCGCTTTTAATGGTAATCAAACTAATGTGAAAGTGAACTCAAAAGTCATTTTTAAATGAACTCCATAATCTTATACGTATCTGGATATTTGCATAAATCCATACTGGGCCAGGTATTATTTTGTCGAAGGACTAGAGTCTAAATGGAACGATTACTTCGCTTGCTTGCGAGTGAAGTCTAGAAGGGAGTCCGACGAGGACATCGCAGACGAAAACGTCGCGGAGAAATCAACGTATGGCGGAAACTTCGCTGTACAAAACATGTGGGAGAAAAGAAAGCAAGAAAACATATCGTAGGTCTAGAACATCGTCAAAGAAAACAATCGTGGTACAAAACATCGTCGAAGAAAAGAAAGCGGTTCCGAGACTTCGCAGTTTAAAAAATACCGTCGTCGAAAATATATTCCCATAAAATAATGCACCTTCAAATCATCGCATGACGATAATTCTGGCAGATATATCTTCTTTTTTACTTTCAAAACGTGCTGGTACGTATTAGAGTAATGAATTCTAAGTGCGAGTAAGAATGAGGAATATTTTTATATCTATATTTCATATAATAGATTTTATTAATTTTTTTTCTAAAATTCCAAGAATTAAAGAAAAAATCGAAACTTGAAAAGAAGTAGAAAATTAATAATACGTATGGAAGTACTACGTAGTATTTTTATTTTAAAGAGAATTTTAAATTTATGTACTTAACTATTAAACGTCATTATTTAATAAATTTTTTCATAAAGTTGCATTGGAAGTTCATGAACATTATGTTTTAAAAAATTAAAAAAGGAACAAGGAGCATTTGCATCAGATTAAATATATTAAAAAGTTTTATGCATGTCTGAAATTTCTAATATTATATTCTTTGAATATAATTAAGTCTTCTTTTGTTCTTTTTCCTTCAACATCTTCAAAGTGTAAGTAATCCTCTTATATAAGTATCCTTTGGATGTTGCGATTCGTTAGTTGTGATGAAACAAGTCAGGCTGAACTACGTAATATTTCAGTACGTATTTATATTTATTGGATTATTGGAAGAGCACATTAGGGCTCTTTTCCTAAGGGGAGGGAAGCCTTTGGGGAGGACATTCTCAGGAAAAGTTTCGTACCTACATTAGGAAAACCACAAAATTCTCAAGCAGCGTGTTCGTGTGCTGGGTCAGGCTACCAATGTTCAACGATTCTAGCTCTCGACCACTGCCGGCCGCTTGAATACATTATTAACGGAAATGCATTCATTTTCACACTATTTATTCAGAAAGCTCAAATTTAAAATTAGATCTAGAAAATGAAAACGCAGATTTTTAGAAAAGGAAAATATAGGTACAATAAATCCTCATGTCGACTACCATCCTAAGATGCCCAATGCTTCTGAGAAAATAAGTAAATATAGCATTGTCTCTCTAAGATGACCACATCCACGGAAGAAAAAAGGAATATGGAATCGTCAATGATCTTTAAAACGAATTTTTTATATTTAACTTTACAATTAGATATTTTTATAAATACTTTTTAAATATGGTTAAATGTTTTTGTTCTATGTTATGCAAATTGTATTTCTCTCTTTGTACCGAGGAGCGGCGCAGACACAAATTTGTTAGGATCTTAAAGCTCGCGTTTAGAGCTTTTAGGTTGCTGTGATTTTCAACTAAGCAGAGGTTCTTCTGAGTTTGCTTGGTGAGCCGCTACTGAAGTCGGAAGTTTCAACGTGTTCTTTGCCGTTCTTCAGCCAACTTAATGTTTGAAAGCCAATAAAGTAGTTTCGGTCAACATTATGACTCTGAGGTTTTTCTTGGGTTCTACACTGAGGGAACATCAAGTGAATTTACAATTCACTACTTTTAAACGACGGAATATACAGTTTTCAGACACATTTTATTCGAAAATGTTTTAGTTATTGCTTGAACTTTTAGAAAGAAGTTCTCGGCAAACCACCTTTTTTTACGACCACTTCTTAAAGTATAGCTGTGAAATTATGGTACGAATTCTCATCTTTCTAAGATTTCCCATTTAGGTAATTTTTTATTACTGTCTTTTACAATGTGAAGGAAGTATTATAATTACGAAAAATTTCAAGTATCACATTTCAGTGGAAACATCCATTTTGTCCATTTCTGAATCCATTTGGATGATTTTTGTGCGACATCTCATACGGACAGAATAAAGACTTCTTCCTTTTCATAGTATATTTTATAATGCATTCAAAAGGGATTTTTTCGTGTTCTCTGTATGTATGTAGATATAATATATGTGTGTATGTATCTCGCATAACTCAAAAAAGATTAGCCGAAGAATATTGAAATTTTCTAAAGAGTAGGCGTGCTTCTCTTTTTTAAATTGCAGGTTAGCTGTACCAACCGTATATGTATATGCTCACGTATATGTACACCAACATCCTTTATCCAGCTTAAAAGTCCCTACACGACCTTTATTTTTGCAATCGTTGCTTGTAGTGATATACTTCCAGTTATCGAAATGTTTTTATATCACGAAAATATTCATGTTTTGGCGATGTCAAATTTAAAAAAAAAAATTGTTTTTTGACAAATAAGTAAATCCAAATTTTGATGCAGTCTCGCGGTTCGTATACTTACATTTGGGAAAGTTTTATACTTGTTATCTATATATATAAAGAAGAAAGTTTGTGTGTTTGTCCTCTCATAACTCGGTCACTACTGTAGCTATCACCACCAAACTTTCGACAATTCTTTTCTGGGTCCCGGAATAGGTCGACGTCACTTTTCGCCAAAAAAAAGTAGCTAAAATCAAAGCTATAAATTAAAAACTCGAAAAAACGATAATTTTCTTCCTTATTTTCCGAGTGGCAACAGTCTCGCAAGCTGGAGATGAAAATCTGCTTTATTTCGAAAGTTGTTACCATTGCTCTCTTTCAGATCCTAGAGTTTGTTAAAATACGAAAATAGATAAAAGATGAAATAAAAATAGCATTGCCAAACATTAAATACGTTATTCCCGATTCCGAAAATTCGAGGGAAGCCATTTCGACTATTCTCATCTTTACCACTTTCATGAGCCAAAATACTAATTAAAAACTCTGAAAGTTCTAATTTTCGCACTCATTTTTCCTAGTTGTAACAGTCTCGGGCGTTGGAGATAGAAATGCTTTATTTCGAAAAGTGTTGCAACTGCTCGCTTGCAAATCGTACATTTTGTTAATAAAAAATTTGTACGTTTTACATAACCTATACATATAAAGAAGAATGTCTGTTTGTGTGTTTGTTTGTTTGTTTGCGTTATTGATTTCTGATCAATTATGATAAATGTTTTGCGACATTGAATCGAATAAAGTTGAATATAGGTGAAATATTGGATGGAACTTGAGCTGTTATGACCATTTGATTGGAAAGACGAAAATCACTAAAAGCTGAGTGGCATTGCTTCTGATACAATGAGAGAGAATTATATTTTTCTATCGAAATTTTTTATGTGGGGTTGCATATCTCATCAGACTGAAAAATGTATAACTATGAATCGTATATTTTACATCGTTAGAGAAGGATTACAACGATATCGTTCTCTCTGTTGTTAGATACATTGCTTTCAATCTAACTTAATTGACATCGGGTACTTCAGCTAATAAAGAAATAAAATTAGAAAAAGTTCATAAACGCACGACCAAAATTGTGCAGTATGCGTAATTTCAAATTCAGCAACTTTCCTTTAGGAATCGGGTATTCAAGTTTGAAAGAGCAATTCGAAGAAATAAATTTAAATGAATAGCAGCAAAAAGTGTATATAATTTAATAGGCCTTATGAGGAAGTTATGTTGTGTTCGCATCAGAGATTTTAGTAATCATTTAATTTTTTGATTTTTTCTTTTGAAAAAATCTGCGTCTGTTTCTTATACTTTTCTAATATATAGTGAATTATCTCATAAGGGGTATCAGAAACCCCTATACCGTCAATGTTAAATTGGCCATTTTCGATGTAACTTTTCTCCAAATCTGCTGAAGATACAAGCTTGAAATTTTTTCTGTAATTAAAGTATACCTATCTTATTATACCGAAATGAGCTTTTGAAACATTTTGAAATTTAGAGTAAATTACAGGATATTTTGTTAGGCATAGTAAAATTTAGCACTTTTCTCACACAAAAAAATATTTTTTTTTCCTAAGTTTATTACAAAAAGCTCATTTCAGTAAATATTAGGAACTTAATAAATAAGCCATAAAATGTTTAGATACCTGTGAGCAGTAGTTCCCGAGAAAAGGTACATCGAGTATGAAAAATCACGTTTGGAGAAAAACGCGTTTTTATGTAAAAATCCTCATTGATCAAAGCAGTAGATGACAAATTAAAACTAGATTTTTTTACACTTCTAATTTTTATAGAGATTAAAAAATGGTATTTTTAGAAAGATAAAAGGTGTAGAGAATTTGAAAATGCAGAAATCCGAAATCACAATTTTTTGAAGATTTTGGGGTTGCAACTCCCCTTTTAAGGACATTCCCTGGAAATTTCCAGTAATCAGATTAGATACAGACATTGGCAAACATCACTCATTTCCTCCAGATGTAAAACACCTGTTTCTCGACCTGGCCCAAACAGCTTTTTACATTTTGTTACTTACAAACAGTCCCTCGAGTTACTGCATAGTTGAATGGGAAGTATTTCTAGAGTTCAAAAATGTCATCTAAACAATTTGCAATACGACTTATTTTTTAGTAAATCTGAAATCAGTTTTCTAAGTTTAAGGAGAAGAGTATTTTTTATGCATAGTAGAGGAAACAGATTAAAGATTTAATAAAAATTAAATTCTAGGTTCGCGTTCCATTTGACGAATATCAAGATGTTTACCGTGAAAAATTAATAACAGAATTTTCAAAATCAGATTATAATTTTAAATTATTCTGAAACTATTCACTCTAAAGCAAAATGCTGCTACGTTAAATATCAGATGCACAAGTAGAAGATATATAGAAGTAGATGTTGGTGGATAGAAGTAATAAAAAAACAAAAGAGAAAGTGAAAGAGACAAATCGGAGTAAAATTATTCACGTTTGAATTAAAATGGAAAGAATTTAAAAATTCTATATTTCAGCAGCCTAGTTTAGTTTATCAAGGAGAAATACCTCGTATGTGCATAGTATACGTCATAAGTAAAGTGGTAAAAGCATACGGTATCATGCTTTTACTATTTGAACAATTTTAAAGATCCCAATGATGAGTTTATATTAGTCAAATACATTATTATTTATTTATCTCTTTCTATCTGTACTTATACATGTACTGTCCAGCAATGAATGCTCAATGTATAGGTCACAACTACTATCCCTCTAAAAGAAAAAACTTTCATTTATGAAACTTCTTAGCAAGCCTGCCAGAGAAGTGAAAAGAAGCTTTACATCTAAAATCATCTTGCACATTTTCATGAAACATTAACATTTTTATTCGGGCATTTATTTTTAATTTTGTCTTGAATTTTGTTCAGGCAAATGTTTCGGGAATCATTCTTACGACAAAAATCATAAAAAACAGCAATACGAATAATTTAAGTCAAATCAAAATTAATTAATTAGTCAAATCTTCAGCTCGTAAGTGGTGATGAAAAACAATATACAATAACAAAATGCTACTGTATGTTGTTTATTATCGCTTAAATAAACAATATTCTGTTTTTGCTGAAACGCCGAGTTAAAAATACCGTGTGCGTGATATGAAGCCACCTAAACTTCATTTGATTAATTATTAATATGTTATTACATCATAATATTAGTTAACATTGGAAAACCTATGTATCTAAAAAAACCGTAAACCAGTTTTTTTCTAAAATGGAAATATTTCTTCTTTGGCCACGTTTAAATTATCCATTTGAATTTAGGTATCAAGAATGTGGCAAGAGGCCTTAATTTTCAAGGTATGATTAGAACTGCCATTAATTTTCAGTAATATTATAAGATCAGACATACTAAATCTGACAACATGAATGCATTATATGAAAATAGCACAGAATTTGCATTCTTATCCCGTAGAATGTTATACTATATTCTCGATTAACGAAGGAATACCAGTCTTGCAAGTTGGACCTAGAAGCCGTCGAAGCAATCTTAGGCGACCAGAGAATCTATTTTTCATTCCGTTAACTTGCAGAGCAGTTTTATATTTTGATTACCAGTAAAAGGGAACATGAGTAATTTATCTGAAAATCTACTAACTGTGATAGGAATCATATTGAAAGATTTAAGGATACAGATGAGACTAATTATATGGCCTTGGCATTACAATCGTTGTTAGGATATTTTATTCTCAAAATTGCGTTTTTGAATTTATTGCAGCTTGTACAATGATGGGTGAAATCAGTGGGAACTTCGGGTATTAAATCAAAGCAAACATTGATTACATACTTCTTAATTTTAAAAAAAATTAATAAAAAATTCATGTAACAGAACACACAGATAAATTTTTTAAAATTCAGAATCAGTTTTCCGTACCTAGTTGAATCACGTAAATTTGTGATAACGCTTTACTAACATTTAAAAAAAAATAAATGAAACTTACACAGATTGGACTGTCAGACTTATACAGATACTTAGGAAAATTAGTTCTTAAATTTCAAAAATTTTCAGAATTCGTTATGAGATATATCTGACATCGAAACAGATTCCGTTTCGATGATGCCATGGATTTTTAGAATTACGTGTACAGTTTGAATTTATATTTATTACATGAAAAATATCAAATAAATTTGTTAATCACTAGTTTCCTCGTATACTCTTGTGCTATATGTAGTTTAAAGTACAAAAGCAGATCAAAAGTGACACTTAATTCTGAGATAGTTTAAATCAAACTGCGCTGCCAATTTTAGGCAGAGCGGTGGCATTATGTTTAAGTTTAGTTTTTCTTCCTTCTGCTTTTCAATAAAAAAGCTTATGCAAACTTATCTCAGAAGTTTCTTTTACAACCTGAGTGACGATAATTCTACGCTTGATGTAAAATTGACGTAATTTAAAAAAAACACTTATTTAGGAATACAATGTCAAGTATATGCGTAAATCTGATTCTTCAAGTGAAACAAAATTTTCCGTTCCAAGATTTTTAAATTAAAAAAAAACAATTATTAAGCTTTAAAAAGCTAGATTCATTTCATTCAGGAGGGCTTTTTTTATGTTCGACAGGAAGGTTATATCAATCAAACTTTTTCAGCAATAGCCTTCCTCCTAAACTCTCCAATGTTAAAACATATTGCATGTTAACGTTATCATATTGTAATATTCTAACGTATTAAGTATTAATACGGTTTTGTCAGTCATTTTCTATAATTTTAAACTTGACAAATATTCGTCTCATGTCGTTTGATGACTCGATCTGTATCAACCATCCAGTGTTCAGCAATTTTACATCTCCGCTGGTGATGTGTCTCCCACTGTGTTTTACTTTGCACGTGCTCTAATAATACACGAAGCTGCATATTTATCCTGGTTAATAATCAAAGAGACAAAAACTTGTACTCGAATACTTACTTGTGTTTGTAGCGATCTCGTGAGCCACTCAACACTTGCAAATTTGAAGGAGTTGGTATTCTTGAACCTAGCTCATGGGGAGTTTTTTGCGAAGTGGTAGAAAATTCGACTCACATTAAAACAGACCCAGGATCGAATCCCACTCTGCAGCACTTCTCACTGTTGCTAATAGATGGCGACACGAGTAAGCAACTACCGGGATCTCTCGCACCACGCGATCGCTACATGTTCCTGAAGGAAACCATTAATGTAGTGCTTTAATTGTTTTCAACTTAGGTTTCTTAAGCTTGTATATTATAAAACACATAGTTTCCCCACAAATATTTACCAGCTCAAGTTACAATTACCAGCCTTTTAATGCGAAATCACACAACTTTTATTTGCAGTAAATAATTCAGATTACTGGATTTTCTTCACCGCAAGTAAATATGTTCGGCACACATAGACTGTTCAGCCTGTATTTTAAAACTTAGAGAACCAGTGATATCGGTACCTGTAAGATGGATTTTTAACATAAGCTTATTTTAGATGTAGTGCAAAGACACTCTGAGAAATTATCATTTTGTTTATTTTCTGATTATAGAAATTCTGTAAGAAGTACCAGTAATTTAATATTAAAGTATTACAGGTTTTTAGTCAGAACTTGTTGGTATATATTTCAATAAAAGGCTTCTAAAAATGAATGGAATAAACCTCATAGTTACCATTTCGGCGAATACTCCTTTGTATTCGGAAATTTTGACTGAGATTTAAGAACGATTTAGAGTGGCTCTCGCAATACAATGTTTGATTATATTCTTATAAACGTTCATTCCACAAAATATTTTGGAAAAATTACTTAGAATACAACATTAAGCATTTATCCTCCTTACTCGTATTCACGTTCACTCGCCTCGAGTACTCAACAAGAAATTTCTTATCTTGCCCTACACTGACATAAGCTTAGTTTACTCAGAAGTACTCTCTAAAAAGTAGAAACTCAGTATAGTCACATATGTATCAAATTATCAGTTTCCCCTCACTTCATCTGAGCTGGTAAAGCGCAACACACCAGGAATAATCTGCTATATTCGTATTCAGTTTTCCATTTTTATCTATTGTGTATTTTGTTCTTTCGGTTTACTTTTTTTTTAATTTCTCATGTCCAGGTAAACGATCTTTAAGCTAGTAGGTACTTTGAAATTTTTAATCCGTGGTCCTTTTGGATTAATTTAGGAAAACACTATAAAGCCCCAAATTCATTTCTAATTACAGAGAAGTAATGTTGTGTGCAGTAGAAACACGTCCAGGTCTGCATCAATGTATGAAATAAAATGCCCTTTAACCGCTCTTTCAAAGTTTACATGTGAACGTTGATTTCAGTTGAAGTTCATATATAAATCACCTAATTTATTTTGTGATGGTGTGGAAAGAGTGTTTGTGTAAAATGAAGCTACAAGGGCATATAAAGCGGAAGAGCAGTAATGTTGATGAACACTGGTACTTCAACCTCAGCCCGATCCTAGGCAGACGGGCTAACTGCACGGGCGGTTTCATGATATGTCCTACTGTGTAAGGAGTAAGATCTAGTTTCCCTTTTAAAAAGCCCCAGATACACTTAACATGGTTTCTTGTAATCAAATAACATACCTACTACGTTACTTGATTGATCTTACCGTGGGTATATATTTGTCTTAAAGATATGAGTTGGAAGAATAGATAATCTCATTACTTGCAGCCATAGTGTATAATGCATGCTCTGTAAATAAAGTGTTCTCTCCAAGAGACTTTTTCTGCTAAATGTAATTAAGTACGTATTTATTTACATGTATGACCACTGCTGACCAAAAGTTCATATGAAATACAATTTCTGAACTTAAAACTTCTGCTTGAATTTCATTTGTCGAAGTTCAACAGTCGTTGCAGTAAGAAATACTTAAAATATCATACGATGTGATTAACGCAACTGGATTATTAAATTAAAAGGCAGTAATCATTGCCATTCATCGGAAATTAGTTGATGTTTCAAGGGGAACAAATCAACTCCCGTTCAATGAACAATAATTAAGAAATAAATACGAAGGTGTTTCGTCATTTACTCAAGTAATAAGGCGATGCCAAACTGGCAATCTAAGTTAGGCCAAATATTTCTGTGAATTGAAGGGATCAAGAACCAATGCAGAGCACCAAGGAACTCATTCTGATTAAGCATTTTCGCTAATTGAATTTCGAGTGAAAAGCAATTTATGCAGTAAAATTGATAAATTACTTGATTAATTGTCCCCCGACACCCTCGTGTTCATGCATTTTAATTCAAAACTATTTGTAAAAAATTAAACATTGGAAATTGGCATTATGAAATAGAACTCAAAGTAATTGAAAAAAACATTAGAAAATTACGAAATATAAGAAATATAAAGCAATCTTTGCAAAAACAAATCAAAAAATAAAAATTTAAATTTAAAATATATATATAATAAGAAAAGGGAATGTACATGAAAATATAAAAGGCCAGAAAAGGCATTAATTAACTTACCTTCTTTCTAGTGGGAAGAGGGCAAAGTGTTCTATTCGCGTCTTTCTCAGAAGGGTTGTGTTTCCGAGATTCTTTATAGGCAGCGGAGGCTTTGAATTATTTCAATCGGCAAAACTTGTGTGAACTAATTTATGGGAGAGAGAGTGACTTGAGGGACGTATGTTGTGGAGTTCTTATTTTAGTGAAACCGTCTGTTAAGATTTTTTGAATATACTAGTGAATGAAAATTAATTAATTTCTGGCTAATTGTCGTGCCGTAACGAGGAAGAAATTAAGAAAAGGGAAAAGAAAGGAATTTTCACCGTAAAAGAGCTATTTGACAGACTAAAGATCATGAAATAGGCCCATTTTTTTAGTAATAGCATAAGTTTGAAGACAATTAACTTTTTACATTATATACAGCTTTGTAATTACATTATGTACAAATCCTTCAACTGATACTCATCCAACATATACCGCCTTCTCAGGTTTAGGAACAAATTATCATATTCCTATCAGTTAAATGACTTAGAGTGAGTATTTAACGCCTACTCTTTTAATAACAAGGAAGGATAATAACAAGGAAGTGGAAAGGGCAAAGGCTTTCCAATTTCCTTTTTAAATAAAACACTGCTTTGCCTATTTTAGGCAGAGCGGTGGCTTTTGAATTAATATACTTGTCATATATCTACTGATTATTATTGTGCTTAAATTGTTTCTTCACTTTGGATTTCAACGCAAAAGCTTTCGCAAACGTAATTCAGAAATATGCTTTAAAGTGTGTATGATGATTTTCTTTTGGTGATTGATTATTTACTGATTAAATCTTATACTTGTTTAAAAGAAGTGGCAGTAATTAAATAATAAAGCTATGGAGATTTTTCGTCAGAACTCATTGGTATACAATTAAATAAAATGCTTGCACAAATGAATAAAAGACTCCTTATTTTTACTATTTCGAAGTTTCATATACAGAAATTTTGGCTGAGACCTAATAATAATTTAGATTTTCTCTCTTAATGTAATGTTTGTTGATACTTTTATAAATTTTGCTCCACACAAATGTTTCCACAAAATTATTACAATGCAACATTAAGCGTTCTCCCCTTACTCGTATTCACGTTCACTCGGCTCGAAAACTCAGTAATGGATTTGTCACCACAACGCCCACAGTTGGATAATCTACGGTTACTGGTAAGTAAAACCTAAACAGTATAAACCCAGTAAAATCGCATGTGTGTCAAAGTATCAGTTATCTCTCACTTGATCTGAGCTGGTAAAGCTCAACAGACCAACAATAAAGTGTTATATCCACATTGAATTTTCCCATTTTTAGCTGTTGTCTACTTTTCTCTTTCTATTCACTTTTTGAATATTTGATTTGGAGTGAAACTGTCCTTAAGATAGTAGATGCTTCGAAATTTATAAACCTTGATCCTTTGGTATTTAATTAGGAAAGTTCTCAACACAAGACACAATGTGGAAGTATTTTAGGTTACAGGGAATTAGTGTTATATGCGGCAGAATTACATCTGCGTCAAGGTATGAAACCGTTTTTTTAATCACTTTCAAAGTTTTTGTGTGGCCGTGGATTTTTGTTAAAATTCAAATAGTTTCAAAAATAAAACTTTCAAATTTATTTTGAGAGAGTGGGAAAAAACGTTGTCTTATCAAGCTACATAGACCTATGAAAGGACGAGCAACAATATTGCTGAACACTGGTACTTCGACCTGAGCCCGATTCCATGCACAGGGGCTGATTGCATGTCAGTTTTCATGATACGTCTTCTGTTTAAGGAATATACTAACTAGAGTCCTTTAAAAATCCTTCCAAAAAGGCATTCTCCTTAGGCAGACAGCCAACGCGTGCTCTGATATAATCAAATAATACATATTCTATGCTACATAAATGTACTTACCTCTGAGTATATATATATTTCATATAAGACGAAAGATATAAGTTATAAGTTGACAGAATAAGATATAAATATCGTAAAGATATAAGTTGAAAGAATAGATAACCTCATTATTTGCAAGCATAGTGTATAATCTATACACTGTAAATAAAGTATTCATTTCAAGAGACTTTCTTCAGCTAAATATAATTAGGTATACATTTGTTTACTTGTATAATACACTGTTGACCAAACGTTAACACGAAATGCAAATTTTGAATTTAAAACTTGTACTTGAATGTCATTGGTCGAAGTTCAACTGTCATTGCAGAAAGAAATAAAGAAATATTATGTGATACTATCAACTCAACTGGATTATTCTTCACAAGTACAGAGCAATAGCATTGCGGGCAGAAATGCTTTTTTGATTTGAATAGATGAGTCAAATAATAGCGCATGTTAAAATTTTGCCTGACCGAAAAATACGTCATCTGACAGTCCAAAATAGAATAAAAGTATTGTTTTAAAGCTAAAAAATGTAAACTTAAAGTAAGTGTGTGTAGCATTTTAATAATTAAGCCAATGTTTTTTTTATAGTATAAGACCATGAATAAGAGGGCAAATCTGCCTCACCTTTCGTGATCATAGTAATTAGAAAGAAAGAGCGCAATCTCAAAAGTGTATCCGAAGGGAGTGTCACCCACACTTTTTTTGCGGTCGTCTATGGCCTTCGAAAAAACAGCGGTAGTTGCCGAAGAAAGATAATTCCACAGCAATATGAATAAATGTAACTCCTGAATATTTTTATACAAATAAATCTTTCATTCCAGAAACGATTGCATCATTAATTTCTAAATTATATATTCTCAGATTCATCACTGAACGCCGCCTGAGATAACCACTGACCTATCTTTGTTGTAAAAGTCTTACAGTGTTAATAATCATCCTAGCAGATGGGATTATTTCTTCCGTATAAAAATATAAACATTACATGGGCATACAAGGCCTGCGTATAAGCATAGATATGTTAATTACAGACATTTTCTTATACAAGTTACACGTGACAGTTAGATAAAATTATGACAGTTAAGTGCACATTTAAACATTATCTGAATTCATATTTACAATACCTTTACTGAGATATTCAAAGTAAACTTGTAATTCAGTTACACATTGACTGGATATTACTATGTCATTTTTAACTGCGAAATGGGTAATAATAAGCCTACATTACAATAGTTTTTTCTCTTACAGTCCTGTTACTATTCTACAGGATGAGCTGTTTTTCTAATAGTGATTTTCTCTTGTTGTAGTACTATCTGGCGTAAACTTGGTAGGGAGTTACGTGACTCAAATTTCTGGTGCCTTAGTTGATTTGATTGGAAGTGTAGCAACTGCTATTAAAGTTGTAGTACCTATCGAGGAAGTACCTTTCTTATTGCACCTTTGTACCAGCGGCCGAGCGGTAAAGTCGCTGAACACTGGTAGTTCGGTCCGAGGTTCGAATCCCGCGAACGGGCTGGCTGCATGGGCGTTTTCGTCATTTCCCCCATGTGTAAAGTGTATACAAGCCAGTTTCCCTTAGAAAGTCCTCTACGAAGTCATCCTTTCCCTGAGGCAGATAGCCCTAGTGTGCTTTGCCACAATTAAATAAACCAAACGAAACCAAACCTTTGTTATTTTTTGAATTACTTGGATATTACTGCAAGAGTCAACTACACTAATCTGCTGCTCCGTTATGTGAGAGTTATCAGCTTAATGTACTCCACTTTTATAAGGCTTCTTCCCACGACTTTGATTTGCTATTGAAATTATTCTGGGAAGATACAATTCTCAAGGCGGGGGGGGGATTTCTTAGTGCCTTGCTGAGCGTAACCTGATCACTTTCTATATCTTAGTGATCGCCTGCTCTTTGCCGCAGGTATTCTCCGCCCACTGCCAGTATTCACTCTTGGTATTTTTAAATGCAATTAATCAGTTGCGTAGTTAGTTGAAGAGGTAATGGTCTGCATCACCTACCGCACCACATTCCCACTATTCTGAGATTCGTTTGCCGGATCTCTTAAGATAATGTGAGAAGGGACCATGACCAGTGTAGAATTGAGTTTGTTTACCGTATCTTTTAATTGAGCATGTAACATTCGGAAAAGTGTACGTGACTACTGGACAAACGATCGACATTTTGTTATGGGGTTTCGGAAATAATTTTGCTCATAGATTGGACTAATGTCTCCTGTACCGAGTTTTTCTGGGTCACTTACAAATCGCTTAATTTCTTCTTAAGAGTAACTTCAAAGATCAAATAATCTTTTGCCTAAAACCTTTTTTTTTTTTTTTTTTTGATTTGTAGATTCTAATAGATTTGTGTAGTAAGCAAATTATTTGATGCTTTCAGGCGTTCTTTAAACTTTGGTCTGTAACATGTTGCGTACCTAGATGATGCTGCATGAAGCGAAAATACTTGCAATATATCAACACGTATATGTCCAATCTACTTAGGAAAGGGAGTGCTAATGAATTTCTGCTTAGCATTGTTATGAAACAATGAAGTGAAGTACTTCCTATGAAGAAAGATATTTAGTCAAATATTGGCAAAAGATGTTTCTTATTTTTCATATAATATATTTTAGGGCAATTTATTCAGCCAACTTTGAAGTGCAGACAAATCTGAAATTGAATGGTCGGAAAAAATCAAGGATATCTCGATTTTAATTCAATGCACACTTTTAATATATTTCGAACGAGAAATATCTTTCTCTGTCTCCTTTCTTCACAAAGCAAAAGCATTTGCCCCCCTTTTGATCATAAAGAGGAAACTGAAAGAAAATAAATAAAAGCCAGGAATTTGTTATCTAAAATGTTAGCATACATTCTTAATAAATCATAGGATATTTCCTTACTAATAAGAAATATGAAATGCACACATATCGATATATAATAATTCAGAATAGCATAAAATACACAAGTAAATAACTGGCTCCTGTTTAAAATTAAAAATTTATTGCTCGTTTTGCCAAATGATAAAACGAAATAAATGTTGAATTAAGTTAAGTCAACTAAAAATGTTTATTTTTACAGTCTTTCTTTTTTCAATGCCTACGATACAAATGATTAACACATTTTCCGAAACATTCTTAAGTCATAAACATTTCTAGTAAATTTCTCAAATGAAGAATATAATAGTGCAAATGTTGACCACTGAAAAATTCGAATAAATAGACTAATCATTCTAAAATAATATAACCAAAAAGTTTTTAATGCCTAATTTTTGGACCCAATTAATGCATCAACAATTAAATCAACATTATGTTTTTCCAAATTTACCATATAATATAAGTATGTATTATTTGCTCAATGAGGTGTTAATCTAGAAAGGCTATTAGTCTCGAAACGGCAAATGCGTTGCATCAATTTACAAATTGTTGCCAATCGGCCTGTATTATATTCGATGTATTATATAGTATAATTTTGAGTATGAATCAATATAGTATGTTTCTTAAATTGTCGAAAATAAAAGTTACCTAGAGCCATCTAGTTTTGAATAATGTAGTCTTTCACCCTGACACAGGTATCTGGAAGCCCGAGTTCTGAATTTTGAATTTGTTTTATTATAAATTTCGTATTTTGTAAAACGTTAACACATTTTTGATTAAAAAACTCAACGATTTCAAAACGAGCAATGCCAAAACTCTGTGGAATAAAACATTTTTATCACCAGCATGCGAGTATCGGAAATTCCAAAGATATGCTGTTTGTAAATATTTTTAGCCCAAAGCGTCGTTAGCCCAAATGCTTTCGAAATGTGTATGTGCGTGTAAATGAAAACAAAATTCCACTTTGGGCGTAATTTGAAATCTGTAAGCTTTCACATTATATTATTATTATTATTATTATTATCATTATCATTATGATTATTATTATTTTGGTGTGTGTTCATACCAAACAGAGTAATTATTGATACATCACGTGGTATATTACGTAGGTGTTGGGACAACAAGTCCCGCCCACTGTTTTATTAGTCTATTTCGAATAAGGTTCATGGATGATGTTATTAATGTTCTTTATACTGTTATATATGAGATAACGCTTTAAAAATAACTGTCCAGAATTTAGATTTCCTTATTAGGTATAAATTTCGAATTTTAAATATTAATTTAATTAAAATGCACATAGAAGTTTAAAACAGACTTGTTTTATTATTCTACGTGCCGATTTGTAAATATTAGGAAAATAATCCAACGTGGTAGTACAAAACTATAATTAGTAGCTGAACATTTCGCGACCGAAACAGAAATTACCTAGTTCGAATTATAACACAACCAGGCACAAGAATGGAAACATTAAATTGCTTGCAACGGGCAAACAAGCGCCTTGCATAAATTTCGGACAATTTATTTATATATAATATCCTACGAGATCTTCAGACTCGTACAGACTTAAAAACGTTGAGAAGGTTAAGTCCTTTTCTTATTCCTAAGAGTCCAAGACAATTGCGGCTTTCCGTCTGTTTACAGGCACTTCGAGGGATCATCTTTGCCCACTTTGTGATTCTTGAGTAGAAATGGATAGGTACCACCTTCTCCGGTGTGGGGCAATTCGTCGTCTTATAGAAGAGTCTAGATACTCGTAGGCAAGAACGATCTTTAGGCATTGACTTCGTTTTCTTTTTAAATTATAACGCAACCAGGCACAAGAATGGAAACATTAAATTGCTTACAACCGAGCAGCAAGCGCCTTGCGTATATTTCGAACAATTTATTTATATCTTATATCGTACAAGATCTTAAGACTCGTACAACAAACGTTCAGAAGGTTTCTTATTCCTGATCATCCAAGACAGTTGTGGCTTTCGGTCTGTCTACGAGAGATGATTGCCTTGCCCGCTACATAGGCATTTCATGCGACCATCTTTGCCCACTTTGTGATTCTTAGAAGAAATGGACAGGGACGACCTTCTCTGGTGTGAGGCAGTTCGTCGTCTTATAGGATGGGAAATACTCGTAGGCAAGAACGTCCTTTTAGGCAATGACTTAATTTTTCTGGGTTGTAAGTTCTATTCTTTGTAACCTCTATTTATAAGATTTTAGTTCTTTGCAACATTTTGCCCCTCCCTTACCAATAAAATCCTGATGAAACGTGTTTTCTGGTAAGACTTGGTATGGGTTATGGGCTATTCAATTATGGCAAAGCACACGAGGGCTATTTGCCTAAAGGGAGGGATGCTTTCGTGGAGGACTTTCTAAGGGAAACTGGCTCGTATACACGTTACACATGGGGAAAACCACGAAAACGCCCATGCAGCCAGCCCGTTCGCGGGATTCGAACCTCGGACCGAACTACCAGTGTTCAGCGTCTTTACCGCTCGGCCGCTGTTGGGCCATAAGACTTGATATGTAATCGAGTGGTACTTTTGACTCCATAATTGTAAAGACGTCAGAATACGTTGGCACCAGTTTTTCATAAATAAAATAGTGTCTGATATGAGATTTTTATTTTTATTATATTTATTTTTTATTTATTTATTAATTTATTTTTTAGCTGTTCATGCAATTTTCCCAAATTCAGATCTGTAAATAATTATCTTGGCTATCGAAGCCATGATGGAGTATATTGAAGTGGAAGAAAGTATGATTGCACGATGCGTTGTTTTTTGGCGTCGCTTGCAATTTGATGAGGTCGCCCAAATCACAGATCTGTAAATAATTCCCTTTGATATCGAAGCCATGGTGGAGCATATTGAAATGGAAGCCAGTATGATTGGAGGATGCGTTGTTTTTTGGCATCGCTTGCAATTCGATGAGGTCGCACTGCAATAAGTTTGAATGTCACTGATTTAAAACATTTTATACATACTAAATTCTAGTGCCCTTATTGAGTTTAAAATTTTCAGATTTTTTAAATTTTTATTTTTTTCTTTGAAATTATCAATATTTTTAAAAAACATTTAAATGATGAGTAGCAAATGCTGAATTCTGTAAATGTTTAATTTTATTTTTAAGTAATATTGACTTTCATAGACTAATATCGTCTTTGCTTGTGATTTGCATCGAAATGCATATGTATTATACAGATCACTGCAAATTCATAAGGAAGTTTTGAAGTATAGAAGATATTCTTCGATAAATTCGTTTTGGTTAAACACAGTCTGAAAATGCCAATTTCGTCAGTTTTCAGACGTACGAAAATAAATTTGCAAACAGATTAGA